>NC_090268.1:219479234-220145901 GCF_040414725.1 Anabrus simplex | reverse complement strand
TTGCGCAATCTGTTGGTGGAGCAGGGGAAACTATGAGGACGCGCGGCGAGGTTCCTCGCCCCAGTCTTAGCCGCCAGGGTAAGGAAGGAACAGTTTACGATTGGGTTGACTCCTGCGAATACGCCAATAATATTGTAGGTATCTCGGGCGGGTAATTGTTGGTAGTCGACAGTGCGTTCGCGCTGTGTGTGTGTGTGTGTGTTTCTGTGCTGAGTTCTAGCTGGCCCGTTTTTGTTGTTGTCTTCCTCCGAAAGGAAAGAGAAATAAATAAACATCGTGGTTTTTACGTAATACCGTGTTTAGTGAAAATGGAATAGCTACAAGGAAGAGCAACAACGGTGTCTTTTATAGAGACCAGGAAAACGAAATACATATCGTTGGCGGTTCAAAGTAACAGTGAGGTGGAGTGCTGCATTGGATTGTAATCTCTCGCATGCAAACAGCGTTATCACACTGTTCTTAAGGAAAATTAACTGGGCGCACCATAGCTCTGGTTTCCCTTCAAAACGAATAAATCAATTACCCACCTCCCTCTTTTCTCACATCTTCTCAACCCCGTCATCTCTCCTGGCCAGAGAGAGGGCGACACCCTCCAGGTGGCCCGCCCCACCCCTTCAGGGTGGGGAATGAAAGCATTTAAACAACAACAACAACTAATAAATCTTTCGCCTTTTACTAAAGATTTCCGTGGAGGGGAACATTTTGATGAGTCTTTTGAACAATTTTTTGTTTGGTCCAGCCGTTAAGGCGGACCTAAGATAGTAAACAAACAAAAACTAGCGGTAGTGCAGACGATACAATACTTACAGCCCCTGCCATGACAGGAACTAAGAACAGTAGCGGAAAAGCTCTGTCCAGGAGAAAAAGGGCTTTCTTTTAAATATTATTATTATTATTATTATTACTATTATTAACGTACACGCACAAATATTGGTTAACATTGCAGAGAGAATGGAAACATACTTTTATGGGTAGGAAACGACGATAGAATAAAGAATATTAAACTTACATTTGTTTTGTTTTATAGTGGGCTGATCACGACCGTACTGCAAAAGAAACATTTTGAAGCGAAGACTAGTAGAGGAAGCGAGAGCCTCCCCGGAAGTGAAGTGAATTTGGCGGGATGAACCTGATTCTTGCTAGTGAGAGAAGAGGGTTCTGGAGGCGCTAGTGGTAGTTACAAGGTCGCAGTGTTGACAGTTTGGCGGCCGAAGACAGAGGAGGAGTGCGCTCCGGCGGCCTGGGAAGGGAGGTGTCTCTTGAAGAGTTGCACAGTTTAGGCGATGTGGGCTCATTTGACGGCGTGGCGCAGACAGGCCATTTTGCGCAATCTGTTGGTGGAGCAGGGGAAACTATGAGGACGCGCGGCGAGGTTCCTCGCCCCAGTCTTAGCCGCCAGGGTAAGGAAGGAACAGTTTACGATTGGGTTGACTCCTGCGAATACGCCAATAATATTGTAGGTATCTCGGGCGGGTAATTGTTGGTAGTCGACAGTGCGTTCCCGCTGTGTGTGTGTGTGTGTTTCCGTGCTGAGTTCGTGCTGGCCCGTTTTTGTTGTTGTCTTCCTCCGAAAGGAAAGAGAAATAAAAAAAACATCGTGGTTTTTACGTAATACCGTGTTTAGTGAAAATGGAATAGCTACAAGGAAGAGCAACAACGGTGTCTTTTATAGAGACCAGGAAAACGAAATACATATCGTTGGCGGTTCAAAGTAACAGTGAGGTGGAGTGCTGCATTGGATTGTAATCTCTCGCATGCAAACAGCGTTATCACACTGTTCTTAAGGAAAATTAACTGGGCGCACCATAGCTCTGGTTTCCCTTCAAAACGAATAAATCTTTCGCCTTTTACTAAAGATTTCCGTGGAGGGGAACATTTTGATGAGTCTTTTGAACAATTTTTTGTTTGGTCCAGCCGTTAAGGCGGACCTAAGATAGTAAACAAACAAAAACTAGCGGTAGTGCAGACGATACAATACTTACAGCCCCTGCCATGACAGGAACTAAGAACAGTAGCGGAAAAGCTCTGTCCAGGAGAAAAAGGGCTTTCTTTTAAATATTATTATTATTATTATTATTACTATTATTAACGTACACGCACAAATATTGGTTAACATTGCAGAGAGAATGGAAACATACTTTTATGGGTAGGAAACGACGATAGAATAAAGAATATTAAACTTACATTTGTTTTGTTTTATAGTGGGCTGATCACGACCGTACTGCAAAAGAAACATTTTGAAGCGAAGACTAGTAGAGGAAGCGAGAGCCTCCCCGGAAGTGAAGTGAATTTGGCGGGATGAACCTGATTCTTGCTAGTGAGAGAAGAGGGTTCTGGAGGCGCTAGTGGTAGTTACAAGGTCGCAGTGTTGACAGTTTGGCGGCCGAGGACAGAGGAGGAGTGCGCTCCGGCGGCCTGGGAAGGGAGGTGTCTCTTGAAGAGTTGCACAGTTCAGGCGATGTGGGCTCATTTGACGGCGTGGCGCAGACAGGCCATTTTGCGCAATCTGTTGGTGGAGCAGGGGAAACTATGAGGACGCGCGGCGAGGTTCCTCGCCCGAGTCTTAGCCGCCAGGGTAAGGAAGGAACAGTTTACGATTGGGTTGACTCCTGCGAATACACCAATAATATTGTAGGTATCTCGGGCGGGTAATTGTTGGTAGTCGACAGTGCGTTCGCGCTGTGTGTGTGTGTGTGTGTGTGTGTGTGTGTGTTTCCGTGCTGAGTTCGTGCTGGCCCGTTTTTGTTGTTGTCCTCCTCCGAAAGGAAAGAGAAATAAATAAACATCGTGGTTTTTACGTAATACCGTGTTTAGTGAAAATGGAATAGCTACAAGGAAGAGCAACAACGGTGTCTTTTATAGAGACCAGGAAAACGAAATACATATCGTTGGCGGTTCAAAGTAGCAGTGAGGTGGAGTGCTGAATTGGATTGTAATCTCTCGCATGCAAACAGCGTTATCACACTGTTCTTAAGGAAAATTAACTGGGCGCACCATAGCTCTGGTTTCCCTTCAAAACGAATAAATCTTTCGCCTTTTGCTAAAGATTTCCGTGGAGGGGAACATTTTGATGAGTCTTTTGAACAATTTTTTGTTTGGTCCAGCCGTTAAGGCGGACCTAAGATAGTAAAGAAACAAAAACTAGCGGTAGTGCAGACGATACAATACTTACAGCCCCTGCCATGACAGGAACTAAGAACAGTAGCGGAAAAGCTCTGTCCAGGAGAAAAAGGGCTTTCTTTTAAATATTATTATTATTATTATTATTATTATTATTACTATTATTAACGTACACGCACAAATATTGGTTAACATTGCAGAGAGAATGGAAACATACTTTTATGGGTAGGAAACGACGATAGAATAAAGAATATTAAACTTACATTTGTTTTGTTTTATAGTGGGCTGATCACGACCGTACTGCAAAAGAAACATTTTGAAGCGAAGACTAGTAGAGGAAGCGAGAGCCTCCCCGGAAGTGAAGTGAATTTGGCGGGATGAACCTGATTCTTGCTAGTGAGAGAAGAGGGTTCTGGAGGCGCTAGTGGTAGTTACAAGGTCGCAGTGTTGACAGTTTGGCGGCCGAGGACAGAGGAGGAGTGCGCTCCGGCGGCCTGGGAAGGGAGGTGTCTCTTGAAGAGTTGCACAGTTTAGGCGATGTGGGCTCATTTGACGGCGTGGCGCAGACAGGCCATTTTGCGCAATCTGTTGGTGGAGCAGGGGAAACTATGAGGACGCGCGGCGAGGTTCCTCGCCCCAGTCTTAGCCGCCAGGGTAAGGAAGGAACAGTTTTACGATTGGGTTGACTCCTGCGAATACGCCAATAATATTGTAGGTATCTCGGGCGGGTAATTGTTGGTAGTCGACAGTGCGTTCGCGCTGTGTGTGTGTGTGTGTGTGTTTCCGTGCTGAGTTCGTGCTGGCCCGTTTTTTTGTTGTCTTCCTCCGAAAGGAAAGAGAAATAAAAAAACATCGTGGTTTTTACGTAATACCGTGTTTAGTGAAAATGGAATAGCTACAAGGAAGAGCAACAACGGTGTCTTTTATAGAGACCAGGAAAACGAAATACATATCGTTGGCGGTTCAAAGTAACAGTGAGGTGGAGTGCTGCATTGGATTGTAATCTCTCGCATGCAAACAGCGTTATCACACTGTTCTTAAGGAAAATTAACTGGGCGCACCATACCTCTGGTTTCCCTTCAAAACGAATAAATCTTTCGCCTTTTACTAAAGATTTCCGTGGAGGGGAACATTTTGATGAGTCTTTTGAACAATTTTTTGTTTGGTCCAGCCGTTAAGGCGGACCTAAGATAGTAAACAAACAAACACTAGCGGTAGTGCAGACGATACAATACTTACAGCCCCTGCCATGACAGGAACTAAGAACAGTAGCGGAAAAGCTCTGTCCAGGAGAAAAAGGGCTTTCTTTTAAATATTATTATTATTATTATTACTATTATTAACGTACACGCACAAATATTGGTTAACATTGCAGAGAGAATGGAAACATACTTTTATGGGTAGGAAACGACGATAGAATAAAGAATATTAAACTTACATTTGTTTTGTTTTATAGTGGGCTGATCACGACCGTACTGCAAAAGAAACATTTTGAAGCGAAGACTAGTAGAGGAAGCGAGAGCCTCCCCGGAAGTGAAGTGAATTTGGCGGGATGAACCTGATTCTTGCTAGTGAGAGAAGAGGGTTCTGGAGGCGCTAGTGGTAGTTACAAGGTCGCAGTGTTGACAGTTTGGCGGCCGAGGACAGAGGAGGAGTGCGCTCCGGCGGCCTGGGAAGGGAGGTGTCTCTTGAAGAGTTGCACAGTTTAGGCGATGTGGGCTCATTTGACGGCGTGGCGCAGACAGGCCATTTTGCGCAATCTGTTGGTGGAGCAGGGGAAACTATGAGGACGCGCGGCGAGGTTCCTCGCCCCAGTCTTAGCCGCCAGGGTAAGGAAGGAACAGTTTACGATTGGGTTGACTCCTGCGAATACACCAATAATATTGTAGGTATCTCGGGCGGGTAATTGTTGGTAGTCGACAGTGCGTTCGCGCTGTGTGTGTGTGTGTGTGTGTGTGTGTGTGTGTGTGTGTGTGTGTGTGTGTGTGTGTGTGTGTGTGTGTGTTTCCGTGCTGAGTTCGTGCTGGCCCGTTTTTGTTGTTGTCCTCCTCCGAAAGGAAAGAGAAATAAATAAACATCGTGGTTTTTACGTAATACCGTGTTTAGTGAAAATGGAATAGCTACAAGGAAGAGCAACAACGGTGTCTTTTATAGAGACCAGGAAAACGAAATACATATCGTTGGCGGTTCAAAGTAACAGTGAGGTGGAGTGCTGAATTGGATTGTAATCTCTCGCATGCAAACAGCGTTATCACACTGTTCTTAAGGAAAATTAACTGGGCGCACCATAGGTCTGGTTTCCCTTCAAAACGAATAAATCTTTCGCCTTTTACTAAAGATTTCCGTGGAGGGGAACATTTTGATGAGTCTTTTGAACAATTTTTTGTTTGGTCCAGCCGTTAAGGCGGACCTAAGATAGTAAAGAAACAAAAACTAGCGGTAGTGCAGACGATACAATACTTACAGCCCCTGCCATGACAGGAACTAAGAACAGTAGCGGAAAAGCTCTGTCCAGGAGAAAAAGGGCTTTCTTTTAAATATTATTATTATTACTATTATTATTACTACTATTATTAACGTACACGCACAAATATTGGTTAACATTGCAGAGAGAATGGAAACATACTTTTATGGGTAGGAAACGACGATAGAATAAAGAATATTAAACTTACATTTGTTTTGTTTTATAGTGGGCTGATCACGACCGTACTGCAAAAGAAACATTTTGAAGCGAAGACTAGTAGAGGAAGCGAGAGCCTCCCCGGAAGTGAAGTGAATTTGGCGGGATGAACCTGATTCTTGCTAGTGAGAGAAGAGGGTTCTGGAGGCGCTAGTGGTAGTTACAAGGTCGCAGTGTTGACAGTTTGGCGGCCGAGGACAGAGGAGGAGTGCGCTCCGGCGGCCTGGGAAGGGAGGTGTCTCTTGAAGAGTTGCACAGTTTAGGCGATGTGGGCTCATTTGACGGCGTGGCGCAGACAGGCCATTTTGCGCAATCTGTTGGTGGAGCAGGGGAAACTATGAGGACGCGCGGCGAGGTTCCTCGCCCCAGTCTTAGCCGCCAGGGTAAGGAAGGAACAGTTTACGATTGGGTTGACTCCTGCGAATACGCCAATAATATTGTAGGTATCTCGGGCGGGTAATTGTTGGTAGTCGACAGTGCGTTCCCGCTGTGTGTGTGTGTGTGTGTGTGTTTCCGTGCTGAGTTCGTGCTGGCCCGTTTTTGTTGTTGTCTTCCTCCGAAAGGAAAGAGAAATAAAAAAAACATCGTGGTTTTTACGTAATACCGTGTTTAGTGAAAATGGAATAGCTACAAGGAAGAGCAACAACGGTGTCTTTTATAGAGACCAGGAAAACGAAATACATATCGTTGGCGGTTCAAAGTAACAGTGAGGTGGAGTGCTGCATTGGATTGTAATCTCTCGCATGCAAACAGCGTTATCACACTGTTCTTAAGGAAAATTAACTGGGCGCACCATAGGGAGGAATGAAATGACCTCATGGACGACGACGACGGCGCACCATAGCTCTGGTTTCCCTTCAAAACGAATAAATCTTTCGCCTTTTACTAAAGATTTCCGTGGAGGGGAACATTTTGATGAGTCTTTTGAACAATTTTTTGTTTGGTCCAGCCGTTAAGGCGGACCTAAGATAGTAAACAAACAAAAACTAGCGGTAGTGCAGACGATACAATACTTACAGCCCCTGCCATGACAGGAACTAAGAACAGTAGCGGAAAAGCTCTGTCCAGGAGAAAAAGGGCTTTCTTTTAAATATTATTATTATTATTATTACTATTATTAACGTACACGCACAAATATTGGTTAACATTGCAGAGAGAATGGAAACATACTTTTATGGGTAGGAAACGACGATAGAATAAAGAATATTAAACTTACATTTGTTTTGTTTTATAGTGGGCTGATCACGACCGTACTGCAAAAGAAACATTTTGAAGCGAAGACTAGTAGAGGAAGCGAGAGCCTCCCCGGAAGTGAAGTGAATTTGGCGGGATGAACCTGATTCTTGCTAGTGAGAGAAGAGGGTTCTGGAGGCGCTAGTGGTAGTTACAAGGTCGCAGTGTTGACAGTTTGGCGGCCGAGGACAGAGGAGGAGTGCGCTCCGGCGGCCTGGGAAGGGAGGTGTCTCTTGAAGAGTTGCACAGTTTAGGCGATGTGGGCTCATTTGACGGCGTGGCGCAGACAGGCCATTTTGCGCAATCTGTTGGTGGAGCAGGGGAAACTATGAGGACGCGCGGCGAGGTTCCTCGCCCCAGTCTTAGCCGCCAGGGTAAGGAAGGAACAGTTTACGATTGGGTTGACTCCTGCGAATACACCAATAATATTGTAGGTATCTCGGGCGGGTAATTGTTGGTAGTCGACAGTGCGTTCGCGCTGTGTGTGTGTGTGTGTGTGTGTGTGTGTTTCCGTGCTGAGTTCGTGCTGGCCCGTTTTTGTTGTTGTCCTCCTCCGAAAGGAAAGAGAAATAAATAAACATCGTGGTTTTTACGTAATACCGTGTTTAGTGAAAATGGAATAGCTACAAGGAAGAGCAACAACGGTGTCTTTTATAGAGACCAGGAAAACGAAATACATATCGTTGGCGGTTCAAAGTAACAGTGAGGTGGAGTGCTGAATTGGATTGTAATCTCTCGCATGCAAACAGCGTTATCACACTGTTCTTAAGGAAAATTAACTGGGCGCACCATAGCTCTGGTTTCCCTTCAAAACGAATAAATCTTTCGCCTTTTACTAAAGATTTCCGTGGAGGGGAACATTTTGATGAGTCTTTTGAACAATTTTTTGTTTGGTCCAGCCGTTAAGGCGGACCTAAGATAGTAAAGAAACAAAAACTAGCGGTAGTGCAGACGATACAATACTTACAGCCCCTGCCATGACAGGAACTAAGAACAGTAGCGGAAAAGCTCTGTCCAGGAGAAAAAGGGCTTTCTTTTAAATATTATTATTATTATTATTATTATTATTATTATTACTATTATTAACGTACACGCACAAATATTGGTTAACATTGCAGAGAGAATGGAAACATACTTTTATGGGTAGGAAACGACGATAGAATAAAGAATATTAAACTTACATTTGTTTTGTTTTATAGTGGGCTGATCACGACCGTACTGCAAAAGAAACATTTTGAAGCGAAGACTAGTAGAGGAAGCGAGAGCCTCCCCGGAAGTGAAGTGAATTTGGCGGGATGAACCTGATTCTTGCTAGTGAGAGAAGAGGGTTCTGGAGGCGCTAGTGGTAGTTACAAGGTCGCAGTGTTGACAGTTTGGCGGCCGAGGACAGAGGAGGAGTGCGCTCCGGCGGCCTGGGAAGGGAGGTGTCTCTTGAAGAGTTGCACAGTTTAGGCGATGTGGGCTCATTTGACGGCGTGGCGCAGACAGGCCATTTTGCGCAATCTGTTGGTGGAGCAGGGGAAACTATGAGGACGCGCGGCGAGGTTCCTCGCCCCAGTCTTAGCCGCCAGGGTAAGGAAGGAACAGTTTTACGATTGGGTTGACTCCTGCGAATACGCCAATAATATTGTAGGTATCTCGGGCGGGTAATTGTTGGTAGTCGACAGTGCGTTCACGCTGTGTGTGTGTGTGTGTGTGTTTCCGTGCTGAGTTCGTGCTGGCCCGTTTTTGTTGTTGTCTTCCTCCGAAAGGAAAGAGAAATAAATAAACATCGTGGTTTTTACGTAATACCGTGTTTAGTGAAAATGGAATAGCTACAAGGAAGAGCAACAACGGTGTCTTTTATAGAGACCAGGAAAACGAAATACATATCGTTGGCGGTTCAAAGTAACAGTGAGGTGGAGTGCTGCATTGGATTGTAATCTCTCGCATGCAAACAGCGTTATCACACTGTTCTTAAGGAAAATTAACTGGGCGCACCATAGCTCTGGTTTCCCTTCAAAACGAATAAATCAATTACCCACCTCCCTCTTTTCTCACATCTTCTCAACCCCGTCATCTCTCCTGGCCAGAGAGAGGGCGACACCCTCTAGGTGGCCCGCCCCACCCCTTCAGGGTGGGGAATGAAAGCATTTAAACAACAACAACAACGAATAAATCTTTCGCCTTTTTAAAGATTTCCGTGGAGGGGAACATTTTGATGAGTCTTTTGAACAATTTTTTGTTTGGTCCAGCCGTTAAGGCGGATCTAAGATAGTAAACAAACAAAAACTAGCGGTAGTGCAGACGATACAATACTTACAGCCCCTGCCATGACAGGAACTAAGAACAGTAGCGGAAAAGCTCTGTCCAGGAGAAAAAGGGCTTTCTTTTAAATATTATTATTATTATTATTATTACTATTATTAACGTACACGCACAAATATTGGTTAACATTGCAGAGAGAATGGAAACATACTTTTATGGGTAGGAAACGACGATAGAATAAAGAATATTAAACTTACATTTGTTTTGTTTTATAGTGGGCTGATCACGACCGTACTGCAAAAGAAACATTTTGAAGCGAAGACTAGTAGAGGAAGCGAGAGCCTCCCCGGAAGTGAAGTGAATTTGGCGGGATGAACCTGATTCTTGCTAGTGAGAGAAGAGGGTTCTGGAGGCGCTAGTGGTAGTTACAAGGTCGCAGTGTTGACAGTTTGGCGGCCGAGGACAGAGGAGGAGTGCGCTCCGGCGGCCTGGGAAGGGAGGTGTCTCTTGAAGAGTTGCACAGTTTAGGCGATGTGGGCTCATTTGACGGCGTGGCGCAGACAGGCCATTTTGCGCAATCTGTTGGTGGAGCAGGGGAAACTATGAGGACGCGCGGCGAGGTTCCTCGCCCCAGTCTTAGCCGCCAGGGTAAGGAAGGAACAGTTTACGATTGGGTTGACTCCTGCGAATACGCCAATAATATTGTAGGTATCTCGGGCGGGTAATTGTTGGTAGTCGACAGTGCGTTCCCGCTGTGTGTGTGTGTGTGTGTGTTTCCGTGCTGAGTTCGTGCTGGCCCGTTTTTGTTGTTGTCTTCCTCCGAAAGGAAAGAGAAATAAATAAACATCGTGGTTTTTACGTAATACCGTGTTTAGTGAAAATGGAATAGCTACAAGGAAGAGCAACAACGGTGTCTTTTATAGAGACCAGGAAAACGAAATACATATCGTTGGCGGTTCAAAGTAACAGTGAGGTGGAGTGCTGCATTGGATTGTAATCTCTCGCATGCAAAGAGCGTTATCACACTGTTCTTAAGGAAAATTAACTGGGCGCACCATAGCTCTGGTTTCCCTTCAAAACGAATAAATCTTTCGCCTTTTACTAAAGATTTCCGTGGAGGGGAACATTTTGATGAGTCTTTTGAACAATTTTTTGTTTGGTCCAGCCGTTAAGGCGGACCTAAGATAGTAAAGAAACAAAAACTAGCGGTAGTGCAGACGATACAATACTTACAGCCCCTGCCATGACAGGAACTAAGAACAGTAGCGGAAAAGCTCTGTCCAGGAGAAAAAGGGCTTTCTTTTAAATATTATTATTATTATTATTATTATTACTATTATTAACGTACACGCACAAATATTGGTTAACATTGCAGAGAGAATGGAAACATACGTTTATGGGTAGGAAACGACGATAGAATAAAGAATATTAAACTTACATTTGTTTTGTTTTATAGTGGGCTGATCACGACCGTACTGCAAAAGAAACATTTTGAAGCGAAGACTAGTAGAGGAAGCGAGAGCCTCCCCGGAAGTGAAGTGAATTTGGCGGGATGAACCTGATTCTTGCTAGTGAGAGAAGAGGGTTCTGGAGGCGCTAGTGGTAGTTACAAGGTCGCAGTGTTGACAGTTTGGCGGCCGAGGACAGAGGAGGAGTGCGCTCCGGCGGCCTGGGAAGGGAGGTGTCTCTTGAAGAGTTGCACAGTTTAGGCGATGTGGGCTCATTTGACGGCGTGGCGCAGACAGGCCATATTGCGCAATCTGTTGGTGGAGCAGGGGAAACTATGAGGACGCGCGGCGAGGTTCCTCGCCCCAGTCTTAGCCGCCAGGGTAAGGAAGGAACAGTTTACGATTGGGTTGACTCCTGCGAATACACCAATAATATTGTAGGTATCTCGGGCGGGTAATTGTTGGTAGTCGACAGTGCGTTCGCGCTGTGTGTGTGTGTGTGTGTGTGTGTGTGTGTGTGTGTGTTTCCGTGCTGAGTTCGTGCTGGCCCGTTTTTGTTGTTGTCCTCCTCCGAAAGGAAAGGGAAATAAATAAACATCGTGGTTTTTACGTAATACCGTGTTTAGTGAAAATGGAATAGCTACAAGGAAGAGCAACATTGGTGTCTTTTATAGAGACCAGGAAAACGAAATACATATCGTTGGCGGTTCAAAGTAACAGTGAGGTGGAGTGCTGAATTGGATTGTAATCTCTCGCATGCAAACAGCGTTATCACACTGTTCTTAAGGAAAATTAACTGGGCGCACCATAGCTCTGGTTTCCCTTCAAAACGAATAAATCTTTCGCCTTTTACTAAAGATTTCCGTGGAGGGGAACATTTTGATGAGTCTTTTGAACAATTTTTTGTTCGGTCCAGCCGTTAAGGCGGACCTAAGATAGTAAAGAAACAAAAACTAGCGGTAGTGCAGACGATACAATACTTACAGCCCCTGCCATGACAGGAACTAAGAACAGTAGCGGAAAAGCTCTGTCCAGGAGAAAAAGGGCTTTCTTTTAAATATTATTATTATTATTATTATTACTATTATTAACGTACACGCACAAATATTGGTTAACATTGCAGAGAGAATGGAAACATACTTTTATGGGTAGGAAACGACGATAGAATAAAGAATATTAAACTTACATTTGTTTTGTTTTATAGTGGGCTGATCACGACCGTACTGCAAAAGAAACATTTTGAAGCGAAGACTAGTAGAGGAAGCGAGAGCCTCCCCGGAAGTGAAGTGAATTTGGCGGGATGAACCTGATTCTTGCTAGTGAGAGAAGAGGGTTCTGGAGGCGCTAGTGGTAGTTACAAGGTCGCAGTGTTGACAGTTTGGCGGCCGAGGACAGAGGAGGAGTGCGCTCCGGCGGCCTGGGAAGGGAGGTGTCTCTTGAAGAGTTGCACAGTTTAGGCGATGTGGGCTCATTTGACGGCGTGGCGCAGACAGGCCATTTTGCGCAATCTGTTGGTGGAGCAGGGGAAACTATGAGGACGCGCGGCGAGGTTCCTCGCCCCAGTCTTAGCCGCCAGGGTAAGGAAGGAACAGTTTACGATTGGGTTGACTCCTGCGAATACGCCAATAATATTGTAGGTATCTCGGGCGGGTAATTGTTGGTAGTCGACAGTGCGTTCCCGCTGTGTGTGTGTGTGTGTGTGTGTTTCCGTGCTGAGTTCGTGCTGGCCCGTTTTTGTTGTTGTCTTCCTCCGAAAGGAAAGAGAAATAAAAAAAACATCGTGGTTTTTACGTAATACCGTGTTTAGTGAAAATGGAATAGCTACAAGGAAGAGCAACAACGGTGTCTTTTATAGAGACCAGGAAAACGAAATACATATCGTTGGCGGTTCAAAGTAACAGTGAGGTGGAGTGCTGCATTGGATTGTAATCTCTCGCATGCAAACAGCGTTATCACACTGTTCTTAAGGAAAATTAACTGGGCGCACCATGACCCTATATATTGTCGATTAGTGGATGGATTCGCGTGTTTCATTGGTATATTCTAGAACCTTCCAGTACAACCCAGTGGAAGCTTCGTCATCTCTACAAGAACATTGGCGTCTTTCTTTCTACACCAGGACTCTTCCGGAACTTTCGATGGCTTCAGCTTCGTTACCGCCTCCGTCGCCTGAGATGGAATCAGAACAAATTAAACAAGCTCGTCGCCTTTCTCCTGAACCTCTGGGCGACCGGAAAAAGATCTGTGGCACAACTGTGGCTTCTGCCTCTTCTGGTTCCACCTACACTGGTTCAAGTTCGGCCGATACTCATGTCTCAGGCATCAGACGCTTGGCTACGCCGGAGAGAGGTACCATGGCACCTCCCTCTCCTTCACCATCACTTCTGCGATCGCCTCCGGACTCTTATCGGCCTCCCAATGTTCGCAGTTACTCTCAAGCAGCGCAGAACCCGGCTATTGCTCCCAATATTCGTCAACGCAGTTTTGAGCATCACATCCACACACCACCGCCTACGTTCTACATCATGAAATTGCATCAAATAGATCCTGCTAAGGCCAACACCCGTTATATCTACCAGATTCTCATGAACTTCACCCCAAAGCATCTCGACTTCGATATTGAGCTTCAACGTACTCGTAATGGGGATTATCATATCAAGACCAACAAGCCTTACTATCGCCATTTCATAGGGGCTGTTGGACTGGCCCATTTTGGTAGTAATGCCCAGGCTACTAACCTGACGCCCGTGGCACCCTCTCGCCGCTCTGCACCGCCTGCCCGCCGGCTACCATCTCATTCCGTTGTGGCTTATGGCGTCGATCGTGACTGGACGGATGACGAGATCTTTTCCCAACTCCAGCTTGGGGGCCACTTGGTAGAGAAGGTGACTCGCATCAAGAACGCCCGCGGACCTACCACCCTTGTCCGCCTCATCACTACCAACATCGCTACCATTGATGCCCTCCTGCGTGATGGCGTCGTTCTCTATGGTCGTCGTCACCGCATCGAGCCCTCTCGTGCAGCGCCGCCGCAACGCATACGTTGCAACCAGTGCCAACGTTACGACCACCCTCCTGGCCAGCCCTGTCAGCAACCTCAGGTATGTGCAATTTGCAGTCAGGAACATCCGACTAATAGCTGTTCTAATAAGGGTTCTCCCAAATGTCTTACGTGTTCCCAACCTCATCCTACCTTTTCTTACAAATGTAAATCCCGTCCCGCTCCCGATTCCTCACACCCTGAATCTGTCATTCCAGTCGTTTCCCAGGACCCTCCCACTCCCTCTCTCAGCACTCAGCTCCCTGAAGCTTGTGCTGAGAACGTCATCCGTTTCGTTACCATGGTGCTCCACAATATCCTTCCCTTCCACCGCCCCCTCATCCTCAGTCAGGTCCAACTTGCCGCGCGATCGGTTTTCAATGCTCATTTGGATGTCACATATGCGGGGAACAAAATGCACTTTGCATTTTTTCCCCTTAGTGCTGTTCCCCTAGTGGAATGACACGTTCACTCTTTATTATACTAACATTCGTTCTCTGAATTCCAATCGTGCGCTTTTGGACCTTTCCCTTAACCTGTATGACCCGGATATCTTTGTTCTAAATGAAACGTTTCTCAACCCCTGTCATCGCCCTCATTTCCCTAAGTATATTCTTCATCGTGCTGATCGAATATCTGACACCCGTGGTGGCGTTGCCATTGGCACTCGGCGTCACATTACCACTAAACGTCATTATTATCACTTTCGTGATAATTTTAGGGAATACCTCATTCTTGAAACCTTTCTCCCGAGCCACTCTCCTATTGCTATTGTCACCCTCTATTTGCCCCCTCGAACTCCCCCTCCTATTGACTTCCTCCATTATATAGATACGACTTTTCTGAACTATATCTTTATTGCCGATATTAATATCCATTCTTATAATGTTACTCAATCTTCCGCTTTTACCACGTTATTAGCTCAAATCCGGGGCATACAGGTTCCTTTTCCTTTCCCCACCCGCCCTATCTCCCAAACCACTCCCGACGCCCTTGTCCTGTCCCCTTCACTGTCCCCTCTCCCTCAAATTGATAAATGTCTCTATATCGATTCCGATCATCTCCCTGCTCTTCTTACTTTTTCTACTCTTTCATATTCCACCCACCTTCCCCCTTCCCGCCCCCCTCCCACCCGTCGTTTCACTCACGTAAACTGGTCCGCTTATCGTACTACCATTGATGACCTCCTTCATGAGTTTCCTCCTCCTACGTCCATGCCCATGTTACTTTCGCTCATTACCCAAGTCGAACATGCCCTTCAAGTTGCAGATCAGCTTCATATCCCCCGCCGTTCTTTTCACCCTACCAAGCCTCCTATCCCCCCCAAAGCTCTTGCCCTCTTGCGACTTGCACATGATTATTACTTTTCCTATCTTCGCACTCGGGACCCTACCACTCTCCTCGAACACCGTCGCACACTTCGTCATGCCCGATCGTATATCAAAGCCCTCAAACGGAAATTCTGGATTACTGCCTGTTCTTCTCTCCCTGACTTGCAAAACACCCGCGCTTTTTGGACTACTTTTCATCGCTTGACAAAAACCCATAAACCTTTGCCTACTTACCCCATTCACACTCCCACTGCTACTCCCCTTACTAACAAAGATAAAGCAGATACATTTGCTGACTATTATTCTCAGGTATTTTCTCCTCCCTCTTCTCCCCAGTTCATTCATCCTGATGAACCTACGATTCAGCAATATTATGCCTCCGACCTCCCTCATCTTCAACCCTCTTTTGCCCATTTTAGTGCTGTGGACTATACTCATCCCCTCAATGCCCCCATTACTCCTCATGAACTTCATACTTATCTTCGTCATAAACGCAATACAGCCCCCGGCTCTGATCAGATTACTTATCGCCATATTCGCGAAGCCCCTCTTTCTCTTCACCATGCTCTTTGCACCATTTATAACACTCTCCTCTACACGGGTTTTTACCCCGCCCACTGGGGGCATGCTCTCATTCTCTTGTTTCTTAAACCTCATAAACCCCCTTCCGCTCTCACATCTTACCGCCCTATTTCCCTCCTCCCCGTCATCTCCAAGATCTTTGAAGGCATTCTGTGCCGTCGTCTCTCTCGTTATCTTCACTCTCTCCATCTCCTTCCCCCCTCTCAAACTGGATTCCGTCCTCATTTCTCTACACATGATAACCTCTTTCATATCACATCTTCCCTCTCCGCTTATCTTCCCACCCACCGACCGGCGGCTTTGGTTTGTCTTGATGTCAATAAGGCCTTTGATTCTGTTTGGCATGCAGGTCTTCTTTACAAACTCCGTCACCTCCCTCTTCCAATCACGGTTATCCGTCTTCTGTTTAATTACCTTCAATGTCGCACGGCAACAATTCTTATTCGTGGTGCTCGTTCTTATACTTTTCCTCTCACTTCCGGTGTTGCTCAAGGCTCCCCTCTTTCCCCCCTCCTTTATATTTTGTATACTTATGATCTTCCTCATCCTTCCCCTCCCCTCCGTTTATATCAGTATGCGGACGATCTAGCTATTCTGGCTTTTAGCCGTACATTTACCTCCCTAACTGCTCATCTTCAAACGTACCTTAATACATTGGTGTCTTGGTTTAACTCCTGGCACCTCACTATTAACCCCAATAAAACTCAATTTATTGTATTTCGCCTTAAAGCTCGCCTTCGTCCCATTAGTAATCGTGTCCGCTTGACCTTGTACAATGTTCCTCTTATTGAAACTAAATTGCTTACTTATCTCGGTATTCCTTTTCAAAATAATTTTCGTTGGAACCACCACCTTGATGCTATACACCGCAAAGCCCTCTCTCGCTTCCGCGCCCTTCGTTCCTTAACAGGCCCTTCGTGGGGCTTGAAGCCCCGCCATCTCCTTACCATTTACAAATCGTTTATTCGCCCCCTTATCACCTACGCTTCCCTCACATGGCTTACTGCTTCCTCTACCGAATATGCTAGTTTACCACGTTATGATCGCCACGCTCTCCGTATCGCCTACCGTCTTCCATACGATACTCCTTCTGCGCACTTTGAACCTCTATATAGCTTTCCTTCCATCCTTACTCATCTTCACACTCTCCGTCTCCATTATCTCACTTCCGGTCTTTCCCATCATAACCCTCTCATTATTGAAGCCCTTGCTCTCTCCCCCTTAGCCTCTGCTATTTATAACAACACTCGTCTCCCTACTCATGATTTTCTTTTTCCCCCTGCAGGTCCTTAGCTTCCACTCACTCCACTTTGCCGCGCCTTGCTCTTAGTTTTGTCTTACTCTCCTGCATATATGATCAATGATGTTCCTGGCTGCGGCTGCACATTTCTGTACCCACGTCGACAATTGCGCCACAAGCGCTCTCTGTGTTGTGTTTTCAGTGCTGTGTTATGTTAGTGCTCTACAGTCATACTTTTCGCTGTGCTTCTTTTATTCGTTTACCATCAACTTTGTTGTTTCGTGTTCTCTTTCCGACTGTTCTCGTGTGTTCTTACGTGCGTATAATTCTGTCTATATACTCCTTACTTTTACCTGCGTTCTCTGCTGTCACTGCATACTTGATGTCTTTTACGTGCTGTGTATCGTACTGCGTGTCCTGTGTTGTATACTGCTTCTGTTCAAAGGTGCACCATTATTGTTTGTTTACATCCTTTTCTTTTTCAGCAGCTTATTTTGTTTTCTTCTTTCAATAGTGCAAAGACTTTTTCTTACCACGCACGGTATATGGACAAACACCAGCCGATATATTCTCAACCTCTGTACTTTCTCTTCATGTATGTCAGTGCAATTTCTCCTGTCTGTATCTGATTTTATTCTGTCAATAAATGGGTGTTTGTTGGGGTTCGCTCCTTGGGGGGTGTGATGTGGGTCTCCCTTGTGGGTCCGCCTGTTGCTCGCCTAACTCCAGCGCCAGTCTTTGCAGATCTTTTCCGGTATGTACGATACATACTTCTCTGCACTTCTCGTTATTTCCATTCTTTTATTTATTCGACGGCCGAAGAGCTCCTAGTTGAGCTGATGGCCCGCCCACCCAATGGCGGTGGGAATGAAATAACTTGATGATGATGATGATGATGATGGGCGCACCATAGCTCTGGTTTCCCTTCAAAACGAATAAATCTTTCGCCTTTTACTAAAGATTTCCGTGGAGGGGAACATTTTGATGAGTCTTTTGAACAATTTTTTGTTTGGTCCAGCCGTTAAGGCGGACCTAAGATAGTAAAGAAACAAAAACTAGCGGTAGTGCAGACGATACAATACTTACAGCCCCTGCCATGACAGGAACTAAGAACAGTAGCGGAAAAGCTCTGTCCAGGAGAAAAAGGGCTTTCTTTTAAATATTATTATTATTATTATTATTATTATTACTACTACTATTATTAACGTACACGCACAAATATTGGTTAACATTGCAGAGAGAATGGAAACATACTTTTATGGGTAGGAAACGACGATAGAATAAAGAATATTAAACTTACATTTGTTTTGTTTTATAGTGGGCTGATCACGACCGTACTGCAAAAGAAACATTTTGAAGCGAAGACTAGTAGAGGAAGCGAGAGCCTCCCCGGAAGTGAAGTGAATTTGGCGGGATGAACCTGATTCTTGCTAGTGAGAGAAGAGGGTTCTGGAGGCGCTAGTGGTAGTTACAAGGTCGCAGTGTTGACAGTTTGGCGGCCGAGGACAGAGGAGGAGTGCGCTCCGGCGGCCTGGGAAGGGAGGTGTCTCTTGAAGAGTTGCACAGTTTAGGCGATGTGGGCTCATTTGACGGCGTGGCGCAGACAGGCCATTTTGCGCAATCTGTTGGTGGAGCAGGGGAAACTATGAGGACGCGCGGCGAGGTTCCTCGCCCCAGTCTTAGCCGCCAGCGTAAGGAAGGAACAGTTTTACGATTGGGTTGACTCCTGCGAATACGCCAATAATATTGTAGGTATCTCGGGCGGGTAATTGTTGGTAGTCGACAGTGCGTTCGCGCTGTGTGTGTGTGTGTGTGTGTTTCCGTGCTGAGTTCGTGCTGGCCCGTTTTTGTTGTTGTCTTCCTCCGAAAGGAAAGAGAAATAAATAAACATCGTGGTTTTTACGTAATACCGTGTTTAGTGAAAATGGAATAGCTACAAGGAAGAGCAACAACGGTGTCTTTTATAGAGACCAGGAAAACGAAATACATATCGTTGGCGGTTCAAAGTAACAGTGAGGTGGAGTGCTGCATTGGATTGTAATCTCTCGCATGCAAACAGCGTTATCACACTGTTCTTAAGGAAAATTAACTGGGCGCACCATAGGTCTGGTTTCCCTTCAAAACGAATAAATCTTTCGCCTTTTACTAAAGATTTCCGTGGAAGGGAACATTTTGATGAGTCTTTTGAACAATTTTTTGTTTGGTCCAGCCGTTAAGGCGGACCTAAGATAGTAAAGAAACAAAAACTAGCGGTAGTGCAGACGATACAATACTTGCAGCCCCTGCCATGACAGGAACTAAGAACAGTAGCGGAAAAGCTCTGTGCAGGAGAAAAAGGGCATTCTTTTAAATATTATTATTATTATTATTACTACTACTATTATTAACGTACACGCACAAATATTGGTTAACATTGCAGAGAGAATGGAAACATACTTTTATGGGTAGGAAACGACGATAGAATAAAGAATATTAAACTTACATTTGTTTTGTTTTATAGTGGGCTGATCACGACCGTACTGCAAAAGAAACATTTTGAAGCGAAGACTAGTAGAGGAAGCGAGAGCCTCCCCGGAAGTGAAGTGAATTTGGCGGGATGAACCTGATTCTTGCTAGTGAGAGAAGAGGGTTCTGGAGGCGCTAGTGGTAGTTACAAGGTCGCAGTGTTGACAGTTTGGCGGCCGAGGACAGAGGAGGAGTGCGCTCCGGCGGCCTGGGAAGGGAGGTGTCTCTTGAAGAGTTGCACAGTTTAGGCGATGTGGGCTCATTTGACGGCGTGGCGCAGACAGGCCATTTTGCGCAATCTGTTGGTGGAGCAGGGGAAACTATGAGGACGCGCGGCGAGGTTCCTCGCCCCAGTCTTAGCCGCCAGGGTAAGGAAGGAACAGTTTACGATTGGGTTGACTCCTGCGAATACGCCAATAATATTGTAGGTATCTCGGGCGGGTAATTGTTGGTAGTCGACAGTGCGTTCGCGCTGTGTGTGTGTGTGTGTGTGTGTGTGTGTTTCCGTGCTGAGTTCGTGCTGGCCCGTTTTTGTTGTTGTCTTCCTCCGAAAGGAAAGAGAAATAAATAAACATCGTGGTTTTTACGTAATACCGTGTTTAGTGAAAATGGAATAGCTACAAGGAAGAGCAACAACGGTGTCTTTTATAGAGACCAGGAAAACGAAATACATATCGTTGGCGGTTCAAAGTAACAGTGAGGTGGAGTGCTGCATTGGATTGTAATCTCTCGCATGCAAACAGCGTTATCACACTGTTCTTAAGGAAAATTAACTGGGCGCACCATAGCTCTGGTTTCCCTTCAAAACGAATAAATCAATTACCCACCTCCCTCTTTTCTCACATCTTCTCAACCCCGTCATCTCTCCTGGCCAGAGAGAGGGCGACACCCTCTAGGTGGCCCGCCCCACCCCTTCAGGGTGGGGAATGAAAGCATTTAAACAACAACAACAACGAATAAATCTTTCGCCTTTTACTAAAGATTTCCGTGGAGGGGAACATTTTGATGAGTCTTTTGAACAATTTTTTGTTTGGTCCAGCCGTTAAGGCGGACCTAAGATAGTAAAGAAACAAAAACTAGCGGTAGTGCAGACGATACAATACTTACAGCCCCTGCCATGACAGGAACTAAGAACAGTAGCGGAAAAGCTCTGTCCAGGAGAAAAAGGGCTTTCTTTTAAATATTATTATTATTATTATTACTAGCAAGATACCCGTGCTTCGCTACGGTATTATACTGAAATTTATAATTGAATGCTTATTGTTTTAGATATATAATCCGCCGAAATTCGCGATCTGACTCGTTTTCAGCGAGAATCCACCAAAATTCCCGATCTGACCCGTTTTCTATTAGATTACGGCACGTTTCCTCCCATTTTTCAATCTTCCTTTCCAGCAATCGATTTCGTACTTCCCGGCCTAGGCTCAGGTATTCCTCCCGGTCAGTTGGGTCCGTAAATCTTTGCCATCTTTTCCTATAATCATTTTTAATATGGATAAAATCCTTGGCGGCACTGAACCCGCGGCCGGACTGCATTCTTAGTCATTACCCGTCCAGGAGCCGTTTCCAGCGCGGTCCACACATTTGACGACGGTCCGGAACATTATTATTATTATTATTATTATTATTATTATTATTATTATTATTATTATTATTATTATTATTATTATTATTACTATTATGTGTTGCTGGGATGAATGATGACAGGGAAAACCGGACTATCCGGAGAAAAACCTGTCCCGCCTCCGTTTTGTCCAGCACGAATGTCACATGGAGTGACCGGGATTAGAACCACGGAACCCAGCTGTGAGAGGCCGGCGTGCTGCCGCCTGAGCAACGGAGGATCCTTATAACTACATTAAGAACAGTAAAATCAATTGGTCTCACCTCCTTTTACACCCCACCGCCGTTAAGTTTATGTACACCCCCCCCCCCCAAAAAAGGATCTTCTAAATACCAATTATCACGACTCTAACTTCTTCAGTTTTTGATTTATGTGTCTTCATGAAAGGAAATCAACTCCTTTACACTCCCGCCCCCAAGATACCCCCCCCCCCCCACAAACGCGTTTTTCTTTGTTTTAAAAGGAGATCCAAAGACGTTTAGTTTTTATTAGATTTATGTATTCTCATACAATTAAGTCAATTAATTTTTCAATTCTTTCACCCCCCCCCCCCTTCATTGGATTTTCCGAGAATACGTGTTTCTTTACTTTTAAAGCAGATTGCAAATATCAAATTTCACGCTTGTAACATCTTCATTTTTGAGATATCAGTAGCCTAATTAAAAGAATTCAACACCAATTTCAGTCACTTTTACCCCCCCCCCCCTCCCTCAACCCAAGTGGTATTTCCGAAAACTAAAAATACACGTTTCATTATGTTTAATGCAGATAAAAAACCATTTTTTTCACTTCTGTAACATGTTAAGTTTTTTTAGATACACTGTAAAAATTCTCATTTTAAAATTTCACCCCTTTTGAGTTCCCCTTAAGTGGAGTTTCCAAAAACAAATCACCTATGTTTCTTTACATTTACAGGAGATTCTAAACACCCACTTTTTACGTCTGTAACATTTTACGTTTCCAAGATATTCTGGAGGTATAGTCTTTCAAAAACCGAGCTCGATAGCTGCAGTCGCTTAAGTGCGGCCAGTATCCAGTATTCGGGAGATAGTACGTTCGAACCCCACTATCGGCAGCCCTGAAAATGGTTTTCCATGGTTTCCCATTTGCACACCAGGCAAATGCTGGGGCTGTACCTTAATTAAGGCCACGGCCGCTTCCTTCCCACTCCCAGCCATTTCTCCTGTCCCATCGTCGCCATAAGACCTATCTGTCGGTCGATAGGTCGGTGCGACGTAAAGCAACTAACAAAAAAAAAAGTCTTTCAAAAATTCACCCCAATTTGTCCCTTCTGTTTAACCGCCATTTATTGGATTTTCCAAAAACTAAAAAAATACGTGTTTCTTTATTTTTAAAGAAGACCCCATATACAAATTTTCAGTTCTGTAATATCTTCCGTTTCTGAGATATATGTATCCTCATTAAAGGCATTCAACCCATTTTTCACTCTTTTACACCCCTCCTATTGGGATTTACAGGAAACAAAAAAATACGTGTTCCTTTATTTTTAGAGGAGATTCTAACTACCAATTTTTACATCTGTAAATTTTAAAGTTTTAAGATGTTGACACACTCATTTTAAAAAATTCACCCCCCTTTTCACCCCCAATATTTGGATTTTCCAAAAACGAAAATATACGTGTTTCTTTACTTTTAAAGTAGATCCCAAATACCAATTTTCAGGTCTGTAATATCTTCAGGTTCTGAATTATAAGTAGCCTCATTAAAGGCATTCAACCCATTATTCACCCTTTTACACCCGTCCTATTGGGATTTTCCGAAAACAAAAGAATACGTTTTCCTTTATTTTTAAGGGAGATTCTAAATACCAAGTTTTACATCTATAAACTTTAACAGTTTTGAGATATAGATACACTCATTTTAAAAAAATCACCCCCTTTTCACCCTCCCCCATTAATTGGAGTTTCCAAAAACAAAAAATACGTCTTTCTTTGTTTTTAAAGGAGATTCCAAACACCAATTTTCAGGTCTGTAATATCTTCAGGTTCTGAAATATAAGTATACTCATTAAAGGCATTCGACCACTTTTTCAACCTTTTCCACCCTTCCTATTGGGATTTTCCGAAAACAAAAAATACCTGTTTCTTTATTTTTAAAGGAGATTCTAAATACCAATTTTCACATCTATAACCTTTAAAAGTTTTGAGATATAGATACACTCATTTTAAAATATTACCCCTTTTTCACCCCCCCCCTTACTTGGATTTTTCAGAAACAAAAATATACGTGTGTCCTTATTTTTAAAAAAGAGATCCCAAACACCAATTTTCAGGTCTGTAATATCTTCAGTTTTTGAAATATAAGTAGACTCATTAAAGGCATTCGACCCCTTTTTCAACCTTTTCCACCCCTCCTATTGCGATTTTCCGAAAACAAAAAAATACGTGTTTCTTTATTTTTAATGAAGATTCTAAATACCAATTTTTACATCTGCAAACTTTAAAAGTTTGGAGATATAGATTCACTCATTTTAAAAATTCACCCCATTTTCACCCTCCCATTAATTGGATTTTCCAAAAACAAAAAAATACATGTTTGTTTATTTTTAAAAGAGATCAAAAGTACCAATTTTCAGGTCTGTAATATCTTCAGTTTCTGAGATATAAGTACTGGTATCGTGATTAAAGGCATTCAACCCATTTTCCCCCATTTTACACCCTTTATCACCCCTCCTATTGGGATTTTCTGAAAACAAAAAAATACGTGTTTCCTTATTTTTAAAGAAGATTCTAAATACCAATTTTTACATCTGTAAACTTTTAAAGTTTTGAGATATAGATACACTCATTTTAAAATTTAACTCCCCTTTTCACCCCCTTAGAGAAGGAATATCCAAAAATCCTCTCTTAGCGAGCACCTACATCTTTATATGAACATATCCCCAAAATTTCATTTCTTTACGTCCAGTAGTTTTGGCTCTGCGATGATGAATCAGTCAGTCAGTCAGTCAGTCAGTCAGGACAAGTTATTTTATATATATAGATTACTATTATTAACGTACACGCACAAATATTGGTTAACATTGCAGAGAGAATGGAAACATACTTTTATGGGTAGGAAACGACGATAGAATAAAGAATATTAAACTTACATTTGTTTTGTTTTATAGTGGGCTGATCACGACCGTACTGCAAAAGAAACATTTTGAAGCGAAGACTAGTAGAGGAAGCGAGAGCCTCCCCGGAAGTGAAGTGAATTTGGCGGGATGAACCTGATTCTTGCTAGTGAGAGAAGAGGGTTCTGGAGGCGCTAGTGGTAGTTACAAGGTCGCAGTGTTGACAGTTTGGCGGCCGAGGACAGAGGAGGAGTGCGCTCCGGCGGCCTGGGAAGGGAGGTGTCTCTTGAAGAGTTGCACAGTTTAGGCGATGTGGGCTCATTTGACGGCGTGGCGCAGACAGGCCATTTTGCGCAATCTGTTGGTGGAGCAGGGGAAACTATGAGGACGCGCGGCGAGGTTCCTCGCCCCAGTCTTAGCCGCCAGGGTAAGGAAGGAACAGTTTACGATTGGGTTGACTCCTGCGAATACGCCAATAATATTGTAGGTATCTCGGGCGGGTAATTGTTGGTAGTCGACAGTGCGTTCCCGCTGTGTGTGTGTGTGTGTGTGTGTTTCCGTGCTGAGTTCGTGCTGGCCCGTTTTTGTTGTTGTCTTCCTCCGAAAGGAAAGAGAAATAAAAAAAACATCGTGGTTTTTACGTAATACCGTGTTTAGTGAAAATGGAATAGCTACAAGGAAGAGCAACAACGGTGTCTTTTATAGAGACCAGGAAAACGAAATACATATCGTTGGCGGTTCAAAGTAACAGTGAGGTGGAGTGCTGCATTGGATTGTAATCTCTCGCATGCAAACAGCGTTATCACACTGTTCTTAAGGAAAATTAACTGGGCGCACCATAGCTCTGGTTTCCCTTCAAAACGAATAAATCTTTCGCCTTTTACTAAAGATTTCCGTGGAGGGGAACATTTTGATGAGTCTTTTGAACAATTTTTTGGTTGGTCCAGCCGTTAAGGCGGACCTAAGATAGTAAAGAAACAAAAACTAGCGGTAGTGCAGACGATACAATACTTACAGCCCCTGCCATGACAGGAACTAAGAACAGTAGCGGAAAAGCTCTGTCCAGGAGAAAAAGGGCTTTCTTTTAAATATTATTATTATTATTATTATTATTATTACTATTATTAACGTACACGCACAAATATTGGTTAACATTGCAGAGAGAATGGAAACATACTTTTATGGGTAGGAAACAACGATAGAATAAAGAATATTAAACTTACATTTGTTTTGTTTTATAGTGGGCTGATCACGACCGTACTGCAAAATAAACATTTTGAAGCGAAGACTAGTAGAGGAAGCGAGAGCCTCCCCGGAAGTGAAGTGAATTTGGCGGGATGAACCTGATTCTTGCTAGTGAGAGAAGAGGGTTCTGGAGGCGCTAGTGGTAGTTACAAGGTTGCAGTGTTGACAGTTTGGCGGCCGAGGACAGAGGAGGAGTGCGCTCCGGTGGCCTGGGAAGGGAGGTGTCTCTTGAAGAGTTGCACAGTTTAGGCGATGTGGGCTCATTTGACGGCGTGGCGCAGACAGGCCATTTTGCGCAATCTGTTCGTGGAGCAGGGGAAACTATGAGGACGCGCGGCGAGGTTCCTCGCCCCAGTCTTAGCCGCCAGGGTAAGGAAGGAACAGTTTACGATTGGGTTGACTCCTGCGAATACGCCAATAATATTGTAGGTATCTCGGGCGGGTAATTGTTGGTAGTCGACAGTGCGTTCGCGCTGTGTGTGTGTGTGTGTGTTTCCGTGCTGAGTTCGTGCTGGCCCGTTTTTGTTGTTGTCTTCCTCCGAAAGGAAAGAGAAATAAATAAACATAGTGGTTTTTACGTAATACCGTGTTTAGTGAAAATGGAATAGCTACAAGGAAGAGCAACAACGGTGTCTTTTATAGAGACCAGGAAAACGAAATACATATCGTTGGCGGTTCAAAGTAACAGTGAGGTGGAGTGCTGCATTGGATTGTAATCTCTCGCATGCAAACAGCGTTATCACACTGTTCTTAAGGAAAATTAACTGGGCGCACCATAGCTCTGGTTTCCCTTCAAAACGAATAAATCTTTCGCCTTTTACTAAAGATTTCCGTGGAGGGGAACATTTTGATGAGTCTTTTGAACAATTTTTTGTTTGGTCCAGCCGTTAAGGCGGACCTAAGATAGTAAACAAACAAAAACTAGCGGTAGTGCAGACGATACAATACTTACAGCCCCTGCCATGACAGGAACTAAGAACAGTAGCGGAAAAGCTCTGTCCAGGAGAAAAAGGGCTTTCTTTTAAATATTATTATTATTATTATTACTACTATTATTAACGTACACGCACAAATATTGGTTAACATTGCAGAGAGAATGGAAACATACTTTTATGGGTAGGAAACGACGATAGAATAAAGAATATTAAACTTACATTTGTTTTGTTTTATAGTGGGCTGATCACGACCGTACTGCAAAAGAAACATTTTGAAGCGAAGACTAGTAGAGGAAGCGAGAGCCTCCCCGGAAGTGAAGTGAATTTGGCGGGATGAACCTGATTCTTGCTAGTGAGAGAAGAGGGTTCTGGAGGCGCTAGTGGTAGTTACAAGGTCGCAGTGTTGACAGTTTGGCGGCCGAGGACAGAGGAGGAGTGCGCTCCGGCGGCCTGGGAAGGGAGGTGTCTCTTGAAGAGTTGCACAGTTTAGGCGATGTGGGCTCATTTGACGGCGTGGCGCAGACAGGCCATTTTGCGCAATCTGTTGGTGGAGCAGGGGAAACTATGAGGACGCGCGGCGAGGTTCCTCGCCCCAGTCTTAGCCGCCAGGGTAAGGAAGGAACAGTTTACGATTGGGTTGACTCCTGCGAATACGCCAATAATATTGTAGGTATCTCGGGCGGGTAATTGTTGGTAGTCGACAGTGCGTTCGCGCTGTGTGTGTGTGTGTGTGTGTGTGTGTTTCCGTGCTGAGTTCGTGCTGGCCCGTTTTTGTTGTTGTCTTCCTCCGAAAGGAAAGAGAAATAAATAAACATCGTGGTTTTTACGTAATACCGTGTTTAGTGAAAATGGAATAGCTACAAGGAAGAGCAACAACGGTGTCTTTTATAGAGACCAGGAAAACGAAATACATATCGTTGGCGGTTCAAAGTAACAGTGAGGTGGAGTGCTGAATTGGATTGTAATCTCTCGCATGCAAACAGCGTTATCACACTGTTCTTAAGGAAAATTAACTGGGCGCACCATAGGTCTGGTTTCCCTTCAAAACGAATAAATCTTTCGCCTTTTACTAAAGATTTCCGTGGAGGGGAACATTTTGATGAGTCTTTTGAACAATTTTTTGTTTGGTCCAGCTGTTAAGGCGGACCTAAGATAGTAAAGAAACAAAAACTAGCGGTAGTGCAGACGATACAATACTTACAGCCCCTGCCATGACAGGAACTAAGAACAGTAGCGGAAAAGCTCTGTCCAGGAGAAAAAGGGCTTTCTTTTAAATATTATTATTATTATTATTATTATTACTACTATTATTAACGTACACGCACAAATATTGGTTAACATTGCAGAGAGAATGGAAACATACTTTTATGGGTAGGAAACGACGATAGAATAAAGAATATTAAACTTACATTTGTTTTGTTTTATAGTGGGCTGATCACGACCGTACTGCAAAAGAAACATTTTGAAGCGAAGACTAGTAGAGGAAGCGAGAGCCTCCCCGGAAGTGAAGTGAATTTGGCGGGATGAACCTGATTCTTGCTAGTGAGAGAAGAGGGTTCTGGAGGCGCTAGTGGTAGTTACAAGGTCGCAGTGTTGACAGTTTGGCGGCCGAGGACAGAGGAGGAGTGCGCTCCGGCGGCCTGGGAAGGGAGGTGTCTCTTGAAGAGTTGCACAGTTTAGGCGATGTGGGCTCATTTGACGGCGTGGCGCAGACAGGCCATTTTGCGCAATCTGTTGGTGGAGCAGGGGAAACTATGAGGACGCGCGGCGAGGTTCCTCGCCCCAGTCTTAGCCGCCAGGGTAAGGAAGGAACAGTTTACGATTGGGTTGACTCCTGCGAATACGCCAATAATATTGTAGGTATCTCGGGCGGGTAATTGTTGGTAGTCGACAGTGCGTTCGCGCTGTGTGTGTGTGTGTGTGTGTGTGTGTTTCCGTGCTGAGTTCGTGCTGGCCCGTTTTTGTTGTTGTCTTCCTCCGAAAGGAAAGAGAAATAAATAAACATCGTTGTTTTTACGTAATACCGCGTTTAGTGAAAATGGAATAGCTACAAGGAAGAGCAACAACGGTGTCTTTTATAGAGACCAGGAAAACGAAATACATATCGTTGGCGGTTCAAAGTAACAGTGAGGTGGAGTGCTGAATTGGATTGTAATCTCTCGCATGCAAACAGCGTTATCACACTGTTCTTAAGGAAAATTAACTGGGCGCACCATAGCTCTGGTTTCCCTTCAAAACGAATAAATCTTTCGCCTTTTACTAAAGATTTCCGTGGAGGGGAACATTTTGATGAGTCTTTTGAACAATTTTTTGTTTGGTCCAGCCGTTAAGGCGGACCTAAGATAGTAAAGAAACAAAAACTAGCGGTAGTGCAGACGATACAATACTTACAGCCCCTGCCATGACAGGAACTAAGAACAGTAGCGGAAAAGCTCTGTCCAGGAGAAAAAGGGCTTTCTTTTAAATATTATTATTATTATTATTATTATTACTACTATTATTAACGTACACGCACAAATATTGGTTAACATTGCAGAGAGAATGGAAACATACTTTTATGGGTAGGAAACGACGATAGAATAAAGAATATTAAACTTACATTTGTTTTGTTTTATAGTGGGCTGATCACGACCGTACTGCAAAAGAAACATTTTGAAGCGAAGACTAGTAGAGGAAGCGAGAGCCTCCCCGGAAGTGAAGTGAATTTGGCGGGATGAACCTGATTCTTGCTAGTGAGAGAAGAGGGTTCTGGAGGCGCTAGTGGTAGTTACAAGGTCGCAGTGTTGACAGTTTGGCGGCCGAGGACAGAGGAGGAGTGCGCTCCGGCGGCCTGGGAAGGGAGGTGTCTCTTGAAGAGTTGCACAGTTTAGGCGATGTGGGCTCATTTGACGGCGTGGCGCAGACAGGCCATTTTGCGCAATCTGTTCGTGGAGCAGGGGAAACTATGAGGACGCGCGGCGAGGTTCCTCGCCCCAGTCTTAGCCGCCAGGGTAAGGAAGGAACAGTTTACGATTGGGTTGACTCCTGCGAATACGCCAATAATATTGTAGGTATCTCGGGCGGGTAATTGTTGGTAGTCGACAGTGCGTTCGCGCTGTGTGTGTGTGTGTGTGTTTCCGTGCTGAGTTCGTGCTGGCCCGTTTTTGTTGTTGTCTTCCTCCGAAAGGAAAGAGAAATAAATAAACATCGTGGTTTTTACGTAATACCGTGTTTAGTGAAAATGGAATAGCTACAAGGAAGAGCAACAACGGTGTCTTTTATAGAGACCAGGAAAACGAAATACATATCGTTGGCGGTTCAAAGTAACAGTGAGGTGGAGTGCTGCATTGGATTGTAATCTCTCGCATGCAAACAGCGTTATCACACTGTTCTTAAGGAAAATTAACTGGGCGCACCACTCTCAACTGTCCAGCTACAGTTCTTACGCCGAACGAAGCCACGAGTGTTTATTGCGCTTTAAAAACGTGGTCTATCCAGGCGGACTGAGTAACTGTAGAGAGGTGTCACCTCAGGACGCTCTAAGTGTTTGATGACCATCGCCGAAGCTACGTTATTCTCACCATGAGTGACAACGAAATGGAATCCAGTGACAAGGGGAAGCATCCACGACCACTTGACGACAATGACGCCCTCAGTCCGACCATGGGACGGAAGAAACTCTGCGCAGACCAAGCCTCCAAGCCCTCTACGGGATCGACGTACACTTCTCTAAATTCTGTAATCGAAAATCCGGATAATTTGGACGACGATTCCCTGGCAGGTCCATCTTTGGCTGGTTCTCACCCAGCCAGCCCATCTCTAGCGCCTCTTCCTCCTGCGCAATATATGCCCAGCAATGTTCGCAGTTATGCTAAAGCAGCCTGCAATCCTGCTCTTCCGCCGAGTATCCGCCAGCGCAGTGTCCCTTCTTCTTCTATGTCTCCTTTTGAACCCAGCTTCTATATTATCAAACTTGTCCACATAGACTCAGACAAGGCCAATACTCGATTTATTTACCAACTTCTCTCCAAATTCACTCCTAACCTTTCTGACTACAACTTGGAACTTCAGCGCACTAAGGATGGCTTCAACATCAAAACTAGCCAACCTTACTACAATCACTTCCTGGCAAATATAGGAGCCCATCAACTTGGCTCACATTGTCAGGCAGCTAATCTCACTCAACAACGGCCTTCCCGTCGCCCTGAGCCTCCCTCTCGTCCAGCCCCGGTACTCTCGGTTGTGGCATATGGTGTGGACAGAGACTTTACTGAAGATGAGATCGCCGCCCAGCTCCAACTTGCGGGCCACAACATCTACCGGGTTTTGCGTATTCGCAACGCCCAAGGACCGACTTCTCTGGTTCGTGTCCTCTCCCGGGATGTGGTGACCCTGGACGCGCTTCTACGGGATGGCGCCATGGTGTACGCGCGCCGACACAGAGTGGAGCCTTCAAGATCTTCGCCTCCCCAGAAGATACGATGCGCTAGGTGCCAGCGTTATGACCATCCACCTGGCACCCCATGTGTGCAGCCCGAGGTATGCGCCATCTGTTCCAGTGAGGAGCATCCCACACCCCAATGCCCTAACAAATCCACCCCCAAGTGCATCAACTGTTCCCTTCCTCACCCAGCCTTCAGTTACAAGTGCAAATCTACACCCCTCCCTGACCCCACTCACCCTGAGACGGCTGTTCCTGTCACCTCCCAGGACCTTCCTACTCCTGTCTCCTCTTCCACCCTCCCTCCTCCCAGTTCTGAGAATATCATCCGTTTCATTACGATGATACTCCAGAACATCCTTCCCTACCATCGTCCCCACATCGTTTCCCAGGTTCAACTAGCGGCTCGGTTGATCTTGAACACACATGTGGACATCACGTACTCAGGGACTAGAATGCATTTTGCGTTCTTTCCCCTGCGTGCCGTCCATTTTGTGCGGTAAAAGTGAAAATCTACTATGCTAATATTCAATCTCTCGTAGCCCACCGACCGCTTTTTGACCTTTCCTTATCCCAGTATGCCCCGGATATCTTTGTTCTAAATGAAACTTTCCTGACGCCCCTCCTCCACCCACAATTCCCACTCCATACTATTTTTCGTGGGGACCGTATTTACGAACCTCGAGGAGGGGTCGCCATTGGCGTCCGAAAAGGTCTTACTGTTAAACAACATTATTTTCCTTTCCCTAATAACTTTACTGAATATTTACTCCTCGAACTCTTCACTCCTACATATAACTTTGTAATTGCTACTCTCTATTTACCTTCGCGCAATCCTATTCCCTCCGATTTTCTTCAATATATTGATACCCACTTTCAACATTACATTCTTTTAGCAGATATTAACATTACCTCCTATACTCTTGCACAGCTTGCTAGTTTTCAAGATCTATGTGATAACCTCCGGGGCATTTTTATCCCTTTCCCCTTTCCTACTTTACCTAATCATAACTCTACCCCTGATATATTCATTGCTTCTCCCACTTTCGCCCTCGCTCCTAAAATACAACCCATGATGCACATCGGCAGTGATCATGCACCTGCTCTGATCACCTTTCCCAACATTTCTTTGTATCATTCCTCATCTCGTCCCCGTCCACCCCCAACCCGTCGGTTTTCTCATACCAATTGGGATCATTATCGCACTACTATTACCGAGCAACTTTACGACTCACGCCCTCCATTATCTATCCCCTCTCTCCATAGTCTTATTACTAAAATTGAAAAAGCTATTATTACAGCTGATCACCTTCATATACCCCGTCGTTCTTTTCATCCCTCTAAACCTCCCATTCCACCCAAAGCTCTCCAACTTCTCCATCTTGCGCATGACTTATATCATGCCTACACTCGTACTCATGACCCGACAACCTTACTCCAACACCGTCGTGCGCTGCGCCACGCCCGTTCCTACATCAAGGCTATCAAACGCAAACTCTGGATTGATAAATGTCACGAACTTTCTGACTTACAGGACCCTCGACATTTTTGGACTGTTTTCCACCGTCTTACAAAAACCAACACACCTCTTCCTCAGTACCCCATTCTTCATCCTCCTCACCACCCCACGACAGATAAAGACAAGGCCGACCTCTTTGCCTTTCACTATACTAAAGTCTTCTCTCCCTCTATTGCCCCTCATCTTCTACATCCTGATGAAGCCACTATCACACAGCTTACCCATTCTGATCTTCCAGAACTCCAACCATCCTTTTCTCATTTCAGTAATGTAGATCATTCTCATCCCTTAAATGCTCCAATTACTCCTCGGGAAATCCATGCCTTTCTGAAAAATCGAAAAAATACCTCTCCCGGAGCTGACCATATTACATATCGTCATATTAAAGAAGCCCCCTCCCTCCTTTTTGATTTATTAAGTAACATTTATACGTTTATTCTCTACACTGGCGCTTTCCCCGCTCATTGGGGCAAGGCCAACGTTCTACTCTTTCTAAAACCAAACAAACCCCCCTCCGATCTTAGTTCCTACCGCCCTATCTCTCTTCTCCCCGTTCTGTCAAAAATTCTAGAAGGTATCTTGAGTAAGAGACTCTCTTCCTATTTATATTCTCTCGGTCTCCTCCCTCAATCTCAAATCGGCTTCCGCACCCGCCATGCTACTCAGGATCACCTTTTCCACATCTCCGCGTCCCTTACTACCTTTCTTCGTCCCCGCAATACGGCTGCCTTGTTATGTCTGGATGTGGACAAAGCATTCGATTCTGTCTGGCATTCCGGCCTGCTCTACAAGCTTCGTCACCTTCCTCTTCCTCTCACTATCGTTCGCTTCGTTAGTAATTTCCTGCACCATCGTTCTGCTCAGATCATCATTCATGGTACTCCTTCCTATACCTTCCGGATGACTGCTGGTCTCCCACAAGGATCACCACTATCTCCTTTCCTCTACATTCTCTTCACCTATGACATCCCTCATCCCGATCCTCCACTACGACTTTACCAATACGCCGACGACTTAGCTATCCTTGGCCTCACCTCTTCCACCCTCTCCCTTACCCGACTTCTTCAAACTTATTTGACTACCCTAGAATCTTGGTTTAACTCTTGGCATATTACTGTAAACCCTGCCAAAACTCAGTTTATCGTCTTCCGTAAGAAATCTCGCCTCTGTCGCCCGCGTCACCGCATTCTCTTAACCATGTATCACACCCGCCTAATAGAAACCAATCTTCTTAAATATCTTGGTATTAAATTCCAAAGCAATCTTCAATGGAATCATCATCTCACAGATACATATAAACGAGCCCTTCAACGCTTTCGGGCCCTCCGTTTACTTACGGGTAAAACGTGGGGCCTCAAATCTACCCAAATCTTAAATGTCTACAAATCTTTCATTCGTCCCGTCGTTACTTATTCCTCTTTGACGTGGTTAACTGCGACACGGATCCAACATCTACAACTTCTTAAACTTGATCGTCACGCTATGCGCATTGCCTATTCCCTCCCTCTTGACACCCCATCTGCCAATTTCGGTCCCCTTTATACCTTCCCTGACATCCTTACCCATCTCCATACCCTCCGTGTTCACTACCTCCGAAACGGTCTTCAGAATAATAATCCCATTATCTCTGAAGCCATCAATCTTTCTCCCCTTGCTACCGCCCTTCTTCATCATACTTGCACCCCGGTTACTTCACATCTCTTTCCTCAGCACCTCTCGTAGCTTCTATGCTTTCCCACCACTGCTCATCTCATGGTTTCCTTCTCCTTGCTGTTTTTTTTTTTTTTCACCCCCAGTGGTATGCTCCTCGCAGCAGTGGTGCCCCCCTCGGTGCTCTTTTCTTTATGGCACCACAAGTGCTATCGCTGTTTTTCTTTTACCGTTGCTTTAATTTTCAGGTCTTGCTCAGACTCTTCTTCGCAATTTTGTTTCTGCTGTAGTGTGCCTCTTGCTTTACTTTTATGTGTTAGTGCCTCATTATAACTACAACGTACTACTGTTTTGTTATATTACTTACATTTCTTTCTGTTTTTTCTTCTTTTCATGTATATACCCTCACCCGTGATACTCAGTGTATTCATTCAAAGTGCAGTGTCAGTGTAAAACCGAGAACATACCACGGATTGACCTTATCAAGTTTTTCTTTCTTTTGTCTCTTTGTTTTATCCGTATACTTGTAACTCTGTACTTTGCTTTTATCAATAAACCAGGGATACCAGGGGTCCGACTATGGCGGTCGTCATGCGGACCTCCCCTGGGTGTCTGCAGGTGACCTCTGCGCTATACACCTCCCTTTCGCTCCTACTATGTATGTACAGTACATACTTGACTTGATACTGCTCTTTTATGATATATATCTCCGTCTCTCCGGCCCAAGAGCTACTAGTTTAGCTGCCGGCCCGCCCGCCCCCCCCCCCTCTTCGGTGGGGGTGGTGGGAGTGAAATGACATCTTGATGATGATGATGATGGGCGCACCATAGCTCTGGTTTCCCTTCAAAACGAATAAATCTTTCGCCTTTTACTAAAGATTTCCGTGGAGGGGAACATTTTGATGAGTCTTTTGAACAATTTTTTGTTTGGTCCAGCCGTTAAGGCGGACCTAAGATAGTAAAGAAACAAAAACTAGCGGTAGTGCAGACGATACAATACTTACAGCCCCTGCCATGACAGGAACTAAGAACAGTAGCGGAAAAGCTCTGTCCAGGAGAAAAAGGGCTTTCTTTTAAATATTATTATTATTATTATTACTACTATTATTAACGTACACGCACAAATATTGGTTAACATTGCAGAGAGAATGGAAACATACTTTTATGGGTAGGAAACGACGATAGAATAAAGAATATTAAACTTACATTTGTTTTGTTTTATAGTGGGCTGATCACGACCGTACTGCAAAAGAAACATTTTGAAGCGAAGACTAGTAGAGGAAGCGAGAGCCTCCCCGGAAGTGAAGTGAATTTGGCGGGATGAACCTGATTCTTGCTAGTGAGAGAAGAGGGTTCTGGAGGCGCTAGTGGTAGTTACAAGGTCGCAGTGTTGACAGTTTGGCGGCCGAGGACAGAGGAGGAGTGCGCTCCGGCGGCCTGGGAAGGGAGGTGTCTCTTGAAGAGTTGCACAGTTTAGGCGATGTGGGCTCATTTGACGGCGTGGCGCAGACAGGCCATTTTGCGCAATCTGTTGGTGGAGCAGGGGAAACTATGAGGACGCGCGGCGAGGTTCCTCGCCCCAGTCTTAGCCGCCAGGGTAAGGAAGGAACAGTTTACGATTGGGTTGACTCCTGCGAATACGCCAATAATATTGTAGGTATCTCGGGCGGGTAATTGTTGGTAGTCGACAGTGCGTTCGCGCTGTGTGTGTGTGTGTGTGTGTGTGTGTTTCCGTGCTGAGTTCGTGCTGGCCCGTTTTTGTTGTTGTCTTCCTCCGAAAGGAAAGAGAAATAAATAAACATCGTGGTTTTTACGTAATACCGTGTTTAGTGAAAATGGAATAGCTACAAGGAAGAGCAACAACGGTGTCTTTTATAGAGACCAGGAAAACGAAATACATATCGTTGGCGGTTCAAAGTAACAGTGAGGTGGAGTGCTGAATTGGATTGTAATCTCTCGCATGCAAACAGCGTTATCACACTGTTCTTAAGGAAAATTAACTGGGCGCACCATACAGCCTCCCACAACCACCGTTTGCTCTCCCGTGTCCACCACTCCTCCCGTCATTACTGTCGCCACTACCACCATACCTTCCGTTTCTTCTTCCCCTTCTTCTGTCCCTTCTTGTGTTCCGTCTACTTCTCCCTCTACCGTCACATACAGTCACTCCTCCCCTATCATGTCCACCGCCCCGACCTCCTGCACTCCGTCCATTCCTACATTTCACTCGTCACCTGCAACTCACCTGGATGATACTCTCGCAGCTTCGTCTGTCTCTCAAGGCCCTGCCGCCCATTCTACATCGACTTCTCCGCCATCTGTCCCACCGAGCTGTGTCGTCCGTGGGATTGCACCTGACGTTTCGGACCAGGATATTCTTCAAGAACTGCAACAGGAGGGACTCCCTGTCCGCCGGGTTTTTCGCATCCTCAACACCGATGGCCCGACGTTTATGGTACGCCTTCGCCTCGCCTCCTCTGCTGATGTCGACCGACTTCTCACCACCGGCGTCCGTTTTCGGGGACGTCTCCATCGGGTGGAGCGTTCTCGCTCCCCCCCGCGGCTTGCTGGATTTACTCGTTCCACGTCTCCTCCTTCTCCCTCTCCAACCGTCCCCCCGCCGCCACCCATCCCCCCGCCAACACCCATCCCTCCCCCAATTCCCCAGTCTCCCTTCCGCCTTCCGCCACTCTCCATCTTAGAACTTCTTCGTCTCCTGGCCACTTCCGTTACGAATCTCACGACTAATCTGTACTACCTCCTTCTTCAATACTACCCCTGTCCTTCTCCTTATGCCTCCTTTTCGAACCCCCTCCCTATTTCTCCACAATACTTGTGAATATTTGTCTCTTTTCTGTAACACTTTTATGTTCTGCTATTGCGCGCCCGAGATATACCACCTCCTTCCTCAATAAATAAGTACCCAGTTGGGGTCCGCCCCGGTGTGTGTGGTGTGGGTCTGCCCTGTGGGCCCCTTTGCGGTTCACGGCCCCCTGCGCCACAGCTATAACCCGGTCCTTTACGTATGTACGATACATACTCTCTTATTATGTCTTACAGTTACATTTTCTTCTTTCTCATGGCCGAAGAGCTGCTTTGTTCAGCTGATGGCCCGCCTCCCCTTCGGGAGGAATGAAATGACCTCATGGACGACGACGACGACGACGCGCACCATAGGTCTGGTTCCCCCCTCCATCTTTTCCGTCACACCATCATGTAAAGCTCTGTATCTAATATATTGTATCTTTGTCAATAAAGCACAGCAAATGCAAATCTGCCAATAAAGCGCTAGAGAACCTACACTTCCTTTATCCCATCTCCTTTACTATTTCAAACCGCCTTTTCCCCATCTCCCTCTTTTTTCACTCCTTCTCAACCCCGTCATCTCTCCTGGCCAGAGAGAGGGCGACACCCTCTAGGTGGCCCGCCCCACCCCTTCAGGGTGGGGAATGAAAACATTGAAGCAAGCTGGTTTCCCTTCAAAACGAATAAATCTTTCGCCTTTTACTAAAGATTTCCGTGGAGGGGAACATTTTGATGAGTCTTTTGAACAATTTTTTGTTTGGTCCAGCCGTTAAGGCGGACCTAAGATAGTAAAGAAACAAAAACTAGCGGTAGTGCAGACGATACAATACTTACAGCCCCTGCCATGACAGGAACTAAGAACAGTAGCGGAAAAGCTCTGTCCAGGAGAAAAAGGGCTTTCTTTTAAATATTATTATTATTATTATTATTACTATTATTAACGTACACGCACAAATATTGGTTAACATTGCAGAGAGAATGGAAACATACTTTTATGGGTAGGAAACGACGATAGAATAAAGAATATTAAACTTACATTTGTTTTGTTTTATAGTGGGCTGATCACGACCGTACTGCAAAAGAAACATTTTGAAGCGAAGACTAGTAGAGGAAGCGAGAGCCTCCCCGGAAGTGAAGTGAATTTGGCGGGATGAACCTGATTCTTGCTAGTGAGAGAAGAGGGTTCTGGAGGCGCTAGTGGTAGTTACAAGGTCGCAGTGTTGACAGTTTGGCGGCCGAGGACAGAGGAGGAGTGCGCTCCGGCGGCCTGGGAAGGGAGGTGTCTCTTGAAGAGTTGCACAGTTTAGGCGATGTGGGCTCATTTGACGGCGTGGCGCAGACAGGCCATTTTGCGCAATCTGTTGGTGGAGCAGGGGAAACTATGAGGACGCGCGGCGAGGTTCCTCGCCCCAGTCTTAGCCGCCAGGGTAAGGAAGGAACAGTTTACGATTGGGTTGACTCCTGCGAATACGCCAATAATATTGTAGGTATCTCGGGCGGGTAATTGTTGGTAGTCGACAGTGCGTTCCCGCTGTGTGTGTGTGTGTGTGTGTGTTTCCGTGCTGAGTTCGTGCTGGCCCGTTTTTGTTGTTGTCTTCCTCCGAAAGGAAAGAGAAATAAAAAAAACATCGTGGTTTTTACGTAATACCGTGTTTAGTGAAAATGGAATAGCTACAAGGAAGAGCAACAACGGTGTCTTTTATAGAGACCAGGAAAACGAAATACATATCGTTGGCGGTTCAAAGTAACAGTGAGGTGGAGTGCTGCATTGGATTGTAATCTCTCGCATGCAAACAGCGTTATCACACTGTTCTTAAGGAAAATTAACTGGGCGCACCATAGCTCTGGTTTCCCTTCAAAACGAATAAATCTTTCGCCTTTTACTAAAGATTTCCGTGGAGGGGAACATTTTGATGAGTCTTTTGAACAATTTTTTGGTTGGTCCAGCCGTTAAGGCGGACCTAAGATAGTAAAGAAACAAAAACTAGCGGTAGTGCAGACGATACAATACTTACAGCCCCTGCCATGACAGGAACTAAGAACAGTAGCGGAAAAGCTCTGTCCAGGAGAAAAAGGGCTTTCTTTTAAATATTATTATTATTATTATTATTATTACTACTATTATTAACGTACACGCACAAATATTGGTTAACATTGCAGAGAGAATGGAAACATACTTTTATGGGTAGGAAACAACGATAGAATAAAGAATATTAAACTTACATTTGTTTTGTTTTATAGTGGGCTGATCACGACCGTACTGCAAAAGAAACATTTTGAAGCGAAGACTAGTAGAGGAAGCGAGAGCCTCCCCGGAAGTGAAGTGAATTTGGCGGGATGAACCTGATTCTTGCTAGTGAGAGAAGAGGGTTCTGGAGGCGCTAGTGGTAGTTACAAGGTTGCAGTGTTGACAGTTTGGCGGCCGAGGACAGAGGAGGAGTGCGCTCCGGTGGCCTGGGAAGGGAGGTGTCTCTTGAAGAGTTGCACAGTTTAGGCGATGTGGGCTCATTTGACGGCGTGGCGCAGACAGGCCATTTTGCGCAATCTGTTGGTGGAGCAGGGGAAACTATGAGGACGCGCGGCGAGGTTCCTCGCCCCAGTCTTAGCCGCCAGGGTAAGGAAGGAACAGTTTACGATTGGGTTGACTCCTGCGAATACGCCAATAATATTGTAGGTATCTCGGGCGGGTAATTGTTGGTAGTCGACAGTGCGTTCGCGCTGTGTGTGTGTGTGTGTGTGTGTGTGTTTCCGTGCTGAGTTCGTGCTGGCCCGTTTTTGTTGTTGTCTTCCTCCGAAAGGAAAGAGAAATAAATAAACATCGTGGTTTTTACGTAATACCGTGTTTAGTGAAAATGGAATAGCTACAAGGAAGAGCAACAACGGTGTCTTTTATAGAGACCAGGAAAACGAAATACATATCGTTGGCGGTTCAAAGTAACAGTGAGGTGGAGTGCTGCATTGGATTGTAATCTCTCGCATGCAAACAGCGTTATCACACTGTTCTTAAGGAAAATTAACTGGGCGCACCATAGCTCTGGTTTCCCTTCAAAACGAATAAATCTTTCGCCTTTTACTAAAGATTTCCGTGGAGGGGAACATTTTGATGAGTCTTTTGAACAATTTTTTGTTTGGTCCAGCCGTTAAGGCGGACCTAAGATAGTAAACAAACAAAAACTAGCGGTAGTGCAGACGATACAATACTTACAGCCCCTGCCATGACAGGAACTAAGAACAGTAGCGGAAAAGCTCTGTCCAGGAGAAAAAGGGCTTTCTTTTAAATATTATTATTATTATTATTATTATTACTACTATTATTAACGTACACGCACAAATATTGGTTAACATTGCAGAGAGAATGGAAACATACTTTTATGGGTAGGAAACGACGATAGAATAAAGAATATTAAACTTACATTTGTTTTGTTTTATAGTGGGCTGATCACGACCGTACTGCAAAAGAAACATTTTGAAGCGAAGACTAGTAGAGGAAGCGAGAGCCTCCCCGGAAGTGAAGTGAATTTGGCGGGATGAACCTGATTCTTGCTAGTGAGAGAAGAGGGTTCTGGAGGCGCTAGTGGTAGTTACAAGGTCGCAGTGTTGACAGTTTGGCGGCCGAGGACAGAGGAGGAGTGCGCTCCGGCGGCCTGGGAAGGGAGGTGTCTCTTGAAGAGTTGCACAGTTTAGGCGATGTGGGCTCATTTGACGGCGTGGCGCAGACAGGCCATTTTGCGCAATCTGTTGGTGGAGCAGGGGAAACTATGAGGACGCGCGGCGAGGTTCCTCGCCCCAGTCTTAGCCGCCAGGGTAAGGAAGGAACAGTTTACGATTGGGTTGACTCCTGCGAATACGCCAATAATATTGTAGGTATCTCGGGCGGGTAATTGTTGGTAGTCGACAGTGCGTTCGCGCTGTGTGTGTGTGTGTGTGTGTGTGTGTGTGTGTGTGTGTTTCCGTGCTGAGTTCGTGCTGGCCCGTTTTTGTTGTTGTCTTCCTCCGAAAGGAAAGAGAAATAAATAAACATCGTGGTTTTTACGTAATACCGTGTTTAGTGAAAATGGAATAGCTACAAGGAAGAGCAACAACGGTGTCTTTTATAGAGACCAGGAAAACGAAATACATATCGTTGGCGGTTCAAAGTAACAGTGAGGTGGAGTGCTGAATTGGATTGTAATCTCTCGCATGCAAACAGCGTTATCACACTGTTCTTAAGGAAAATTAACTGGGCGCACCATAGGTCTGGTTTCCCTTCAAAACGAATAAATCTTTCGCCTTTTACTAAAGATTTCCGTGGAGGGGAACATTTTGATGAGTCTTTTGAACAATTTTTTGTTTGGTCCAGCTGTTAAGGCGGACCTAAGATAGTAAAGAAACAAAAACTAGCGGTAGTGCAGACGATACAATACTTACAGCCCCTGCCATGACAGGAACTAAGAACAGTAGCGGAAAAGCTCTGTCCAGGAGAAAAAGGGCTTTCTTTTAAATATTATTATTATTATTATTATTATTACTACTATTATTAACGTACACGCACAAATATTGGTTAACATTGCAGAGAGAATGGAAACATACTTTTATGGGTAGGAAACGACGATAGAATAAAGAATATTAAACTTACATTTGTTTTGTTTTATAGTGGGCTGATCACGACCGTACTGCAAAAGAAACATTTTGAAGCGAAGACTAGTAGAGGAAGCGAGAGCCTCCCCGGAAGTGAAGTGAATTTGGCGGGATGAACCTGATTCTTGCTAGTGAGAGAAGAGGGTTCTGGAGGCGCTAGTGGTAGTTACAAGGTCGCAGTGTTGACAGTTTGGCGGCCGAGGACAGAGGAGGAGTGCGCTCCGGCGGCCTGGGAAGGGAGGTGTCTCTTGAAGAGTTGCACAGTTTAGGCGATGTGGGCTCATTTGACGGCGTGGCGCAGACAGGCCATTTTGCGCAATCTGTTGGTGGAGCAGGGGAAACTATGAGGACGCGCGGCGAGGTTCCTCGCCCCAGTCTTAGCCGCCAGGGTAAGGAAGGAACAGTTTACGATTGGGTTGACTCCTGCGAATACGCCAATAATATTGTAGGTATCTCGGGCGGGTAATTGTTGGTAGTCGACAGTGCGTTCGCGCTGTGTGTGTGTGTGTGTGTGTGTGTGTTTCCGTGCTGAGTTCGTGCTGGCCCGTTTTTGTTGTTGTCTTCCTCCGAAAGGAAAGAGAAATAAATAAACATCGTGGTTTTTACGTAATACCGTGTTTAGTGAAAATGGAATAGCTACAAGGAAGAGCAACAACGGTGTCTTTTATAGAGACCAGGAAAACGAAATACATATCGTTGGCGGTTCAAAGTAACAGTGAGGTGGAGTGCTGCATTGGATTGTAATCTCTCGCATGCAAACAGCGTTATCACACTGTTCTTAAGGAAAATTAACTGGGCGCACCATAGCTCTGGTTTCCCTTCAAAACGAATAAATCTTTCGCCTTTTACTAAAGATTTCCGTGGAGGGGAACATTTTGATGAGTCTTTTGAACAATTTTTTGTTTGGTCCAGCCGTTAAGGCGGACCTAAGATAGTAAACAAACAAAAACTAGCGGTAGTGCAGACGATACAATACTTACAGCCCCTGCCATGACAGGAACTAAGAACAGTAGCGGAAAAGCTCTGTCCAGGAGAAAAAGGGCTTTCTTTTAAATATTATTATTATTATTATTATTACTACTATTATTAACGTACACGCACAAATATTGGTTAACATTGCAGAGAGAATGGAAACATACTTTTATGGGTAGGAAACGACGATAGAATAAAGAATATTAAACTTACATTTGTTTTGTTTTATAGTGGGCTGATCACGACCGTACTGCAAAAGAAACATTTTGAAGCGAAGACTAGTAGAGGAAGCGAGAGCCTCCCCGGAAGTGAAGTGAATTTGGCGGGATGAACCTGATTCTTGCTAGTGAGAGAAGAGGGTTCTGGAGGCGCTAGTGGTAGTTACAAGGTCGCAGTGTTGACAGTTTGGCGGCCGAGGACAGAGGAGGAGTGCGCTCCGGCAGCCTGGGAAGGGAGGTGTCTCTTGAAGAGTTGCACAGTTTAGGCGATGTGGGCTCATTTGACGGCGTGGCGCAGACAGGCCATTTTGCGCAATCTGTTGGTGGAGCAGGGGAAACTATGAGGACGCGCGGCGAGGTTCCTCGCCCCAGTCTTAGCCGCCAGGGTAAGGAAGGAACAGTTTACGATTGGGTTGACTCCTGCGAATACGCCAATAATATTGTAGGTATCTCGGGCGGGTAATTGTTGGTAGTCGACAGTGCGTTCGCGCTGTGTGTGTGTGTGTGTGTTTCCGTGCTGAGTTCGTGCTGGCCCGTTTTTGTTGTTGTCTTCCTCCGAAAGGAAAGAGAAATAAATAAACATCGTGGTTTTTACGTAATACCGTGTTTAGTGAAAATGGAATAGCTACAAGGAAGAGCAACAACGGTGTCTTTTATAGAGACCAGGAAAACGAAATACATATCGTTGGCGGTTCAAAGTAACAGTGAGGTGGAGTGCTGAATTGGATTGTAATCTCTCGCATGCAAACAGCGTTATCACACTGTTCTTAAGGAAAATTAACTGGGCGCACCATAGCTCTGGTTTCCCTTCAAAACGAATAAATCTTTCGCCTTTTACTAAAGATTTCCGTGGAGGGGAACATTTTGATGAGTCTTTTGAACAATTTTTTGTTTGGTCCAGCCGTTAAGGCGGACCTAAGATAGTAAAGAAACAAAAACTAGCGGTAGTGCAGACGATACAATACTTACAGCCCCTGCCATGACAGGAACTAAGAACAGTAGCGGAAAAGCTCTGTCCAGGAGAAAAAGGGCTTTCTTTTAAATATTATTATTATTATTATTATTACTACTATTATTAACGTACACGCACAAATATTGGTTAACATTGCAGAGAGAATGGAAACATACTTTTATGGGTAGGAAACGACGATAGAATAAAGAATATTAAACTTACATTTGTTTTGTTTTATAGTGGGCTGATCACGACCGTACTGCAAAAGAAACATTTTGAAGCGAAGACTAGTAGAGGAAGCGAGAGCCTCCCCGGAAGTGAAGTGAATTTGGCGGGATGAACCTGATTCTTGCTAGTGAGAGAAGAGGGTTCTGGAGGCGCTAGTGGTAGTTACAAGGTCGCAGTGTTGACAGTTTGGCGGCCGAGGACAGAGGAGGAGTGCGCTCCGGCGGCCTGGGAAGGGAGGTGTCTCTTGAAGAGTTGCACAGTTTAGGCGATGTGGGCTCATTTGACGGCGTGGCGCAGACAGGCCATTTTGCGCAATCTGTTGGTGGAGCAGGGGAAACTATGAGGACGCGCGGCGAGGTTCCTCGCCCCAGTCTTAGCCGCCAGGGTAAGGAAGGAACAGTTTACGATTGGGTTGACTCCTGCGAATACGCCAATAATATTGTAGGTATCTCGGGCGGGTAATTGTTGGTAGTCGACAGTGCGTTCGCGCTGTGTGTGTGTGTGTGTGTGTTTCCGTGCTGAGTTCGTGCTGGCCCGTTTTTTTGTTGTCTTCCTCCGAAAGGAAAGAGAAATAAAAAAACATCGTGGTTTTTACGTAATACCGTGTTTAGTGAAAATGGAATAGCTACAAGGAAGAGCAACAACGGTGTCTTTTATAGAGACCAGGAAAACGAAATACATATCGTTGGCGGTTCAAAGTAACAGTGAGGTGGAGTGCTGCATTGGATTGTAATCTCTCGCATGCAAACAGCGTTATCACACTGTTCTTAAGGAAAATTAACTGGGCGCACCATAGCTCTGGTTTCCCTTCAAAACGAATAAATCTTTCGCCTTTTACTAAAGATTTCCGTGGAGGGGAACATTTTGATGAGTCTTTTGAACAATTTTTTGTTTGGTCCAGCTGTTAAGGCGGACCTAAGATAGTAAAGAAACAAAAACTAGCGGTAGTGCAGACGATACAATACTTACAGCCCCTGCCATGACAGGAACTAAGAACAGTAGCGGAAAAGCTCTGTCCAGGAGAAAAAGGGCTTTCTTTTAAATATTATTATTATTATTATTATTATTACTACTATTATTAACGTACACGCACAAATATTGGTTAACATTGCAGAGAGAATGGAAACATACTTTTATGGGTAGGAAACGACGATAGAATAAAGAATATTAAACTTACATTTGTTTTGTTTTATAGTGGGCTGATCACGACCGTACTGCAAAAGAAACATTTTGAAGCGAAGACTAGTAGAGGAAGCGAGAGCCTCCCCGGAAGTGAAGTGAATTTGGCGGGATGAACCTGATTCTTGCTAGTGAGAGAAGAGGGTTCTGGAGGCGCTAGTGGTAGTTACAAGGTCGCAGTGTTGACAGTTTGGCGGCCGAGGACAGAGGAGGAGTGCGCTCCGGCGGCCTGGGAAGGGAGGTGTCTCTTGAAGAGTTGCACAGTTTAGGCGATGTGGGCTCATTTGACGGCGTGGCGCAGACAGGCCATTTTGCGCAATCTGTTGGTGGAGCAGGGGAAACTATGAGGACGCGCGGCGAGGTTCCTCGCCCCAGTCTTAGCCGCCAGGGTAAGGAAGGAACAGTTTACGATTGGGTTGACTCCTGCGAATACGCCAATAATATTGTAGGTATCTCGGGCGGGTAATTGTTGGTAGTCGACAGTGCGTTCGCGCTGTGTGTGTGTGTGTGTGTGTGTGTGTTTCCGTGCTGAGTTCGTGCTGGCCCGTTTTTGTTGTTGTCTTCCTCCGAAAGGAAAGAGAAATAAATAAACATCGTGGTTTTTACGTAATACCGTGTTTAGTGAAAATGGAATAGCTACAAGGAAGAGCAACAACGGTGTCTTTTATAGAGACCAGGAAAACGAAATACATATCGTTGGCGGTTCAAAGTAACAGTGAGGTGGAGTGCTGAATTGGATTGTAATCTCTCGCATGCAAACAGCGTTATCACACTGTTCTTAAGGAAAATTAACTGGGCGCACCATAGCTCTGGTTTCCCTTCAAAACGAATAAATCTTTCGCCTTTTACTAAAGATTTCCGTGGAGGGGAACATTTTGATGAGTCTTTTGAACAATTTTTTGTTTGGTCCAGCCGTTAAGGCGGACCTAAGATAGTAAAGAAACAAAAACTAGCGGTAGTGCAGACGATACAATACTTACAGCCCCTGCCATGACAGGAACTAAGAACAGTAGCGGAAAAGCTCTGTCCAGGAGAAAAAGGGCTTTCTTTTAAATATTATTATTATTATTATTATTATTATTATTACTACTATTATTAACGTACACGCACAAATATTGGTTAACATTGCAGAGAGAATGGAAACATACTTTTATGGGTAGGAAACGACGATAGAATAAAGAATATTAAACTTACATTTGTTTTGTTTTATAGTGGGCTGATCACGACCGTACTGCAAAAGAAACATTTTGAAGCGAAGACTAGTAGAGGAAGCGAGAGCCTCCCCGGAAGTGAAGTGAATTTGGCGGGATGAACCTGATTCTTGCTAGTGAGAGAAGAGGGTTCTGGAGGCGCTAGTGGTAGTTACAAGGTCGCAGTGTTGACAGTTTGGCGGCCGAGGACAGAGGAGGAGTGCGCTCCGGCGGCCTGGGAAGGGAGGTGTCTCTTGAAGAGTTGCACAGTTTAGGCGATGTGGGCTCATTTGACGGCGTGGCGCAGACAGGCCATTTTGCGCAATCTGTTGGTGGAGCAGGGGAAACTATGAGGACGCGCGGCGAGGTTCCTCGCCCCAGTCTTAGCCGCCAGGGTAAGGAGGGAACAGTTTACGATTGGGTTGACTCCTGCGAATACGCCAATAATATTGTAGGTATCTCGGGCGGGTAATTGTTGGTAGTCGACAGTGCGTTCGCGCTGTGTGTGTGTGTGTGTGTTTCCGTGCTGAGTTCGTGCTGGCCCGTTTTTGTTGTTGTCTTCCTCCGAAAGGAAAGAGAAATAAATAAACATCGTGGTTTTTACGTAATACCGTGTTTAGTGAAAATGGAATAGCTACAAGGAAGAGCAACAACGGTGTCTTTTATAGAGACCAGGAAAACGAAATACATATCGTTGGCGGTTCAAAGTAACAGTGAGGTGGAGTGCTGAATTGGATTGTAATCTCTCGCATGCAAACAGCGTTATCACACTGTTCTTAAGGAAAATTAACTGGGCGCACCATAGCTCTGGTTTCCCTTCAAAACGAATAAATCTTTCGCCTTTTACTAAAGATTTCCGTGGAGGGGAACATTTTGATGAGTCTTTTGAACAATTTTTTGTTTGGTCCAGCCGTTAAGGCGGACCTAAGATAGTAAAGAAACAAAAACTAGCGGTAGTGCAGACGATACAATACTTACAGCCCCTGCCATGACAGGAACTAAGAACAGTAGCGGAAAAGCTCTGTCCAGGAGAAAAAGGGCTTTCTTTTAAATATTATTATTATTATTATTACTACTATTATTAACGTACACGCACAAATATTGGTTAACATTGCAGAGAGAATGGAAACATACTTTTATGGGTAGGAAACGACGATAGAATAAAGAATATTAAACTTACATTTGTTTTGTTTTATAGTGGGCTGATCACGACCGTACTGCAAAAGAAACATTTTGAAGCGAAGACTAGTAGAGGAAGCGAGAGCCTCCCCGGAAGTGAAGTGAATTTGGCGGGATGAACCTGATTCTTGCTAGTGAGAGAAGAGGGTTCTGGAGGCGCTAGTGGTAGTTACAAGGTCGCAGTGTTGACAGTTTGGCGGCCGAGGACAGAGGAGGAGTGCGCTCCGGCGGCCTGGGAAGGGAGGTGTCTCTTGAAGAGTTGCACAGTTTAGGCGATGTGGGCTCATTTGACGGCGTGGCGCAGACAGGCCATTTTGCGCAATCTGTTGGTGGAGCAGGGGAAACTATGAGGACGCGCGGCGAGGTTCCTCGCCCCAGTCTTAGCCGCCAGGGTAAGGAAGGAACAGTTTACGATTGGGTTGACTCCTGCGAATACGCCAATAATATTGTAGGTATCTCGGGCGGGTAATTGTTGGTAGTCGACAGTGCGTTCGCGCTGTGTGTGTGTGTGTGTGTGTGTGTGTTTCCGTGCTGAGTTCGTGCTGGCCCGTTTTTGTTGTTGTCTTCCTCCGAAAGGAAAGAGAAATAAATAAACATCGTTGTTTTTACGTAATACCGTGTTTAGTGAAAATGGAATAGCTACAAGGAAGAGCAACAACGGTGTCTTTTATAGAGACCAGGAAAACGAAATACATATCGTTGGCGGTTCAAAGTAACAGTGAGGTGGAGTGCTGCATTGGATTGTAATCTCTCGCATGCAAACAGCGTTATCACACTGTTCTTAAGGAAAATTAACTGGGCGCACCATAGGTCTGGTTTCCCTTCAAAACGAATAAATCTTTCGCCTTTTACTAAAGATTTCCGTGGAGGGGAACATTTTGATGAGTCTTTTGAACAATTTTTTGTTTGGTCCAGCCGTTAAGGCGGACCTAAGATAGTAAACAAACAAAAACTAGCGGTAGTGCAGACGATACAATACTTACAGCCCCTGCCATGACAGGAACTAAGAACAGTAGCGGAAAAGCTCTGTCCAGGAGAAAAAGGGCTTTCTTTTAAATATTATTATTATTATTATTATTATTATTATTACTACTATTATTAACGTACACGCACAAATATTGGTTAACATTGCAGAGAGAATGGAAACATACTTTTATGGGTAGGAAACGACGATAGAATAAAGAATATTAAACTTACATTTGTTTTGTTTTATAGTGGGCTGATCACGACCGTACTGCAAAAGAAACATTTTGAAGCGAAGACTAGTAGAGGAAGCGAGAGCCTCCCCGGAAGTGAAGTGAATTTGGCGGGATGAACCTGATTCTTGCTAGTGAGAGAAGAGGGTTCTGGAGGCGCTAGTGGTAGTTACAAGGTCGCAGTGTTGACAGTTTGGCGGCCGAGGACAGAGGAGGAGTGCGCTCCGGCGGCCTGGGAAGGGAGGTGTCTCTTGAAGAGTTGCACAGTTTAGGCGATGTGGGCTCATTTGACGGCGTGGCGCAGACAGGCCATTTTGCGCAATCTGTTGGTGGAGCAGGGGAAACTATGAGGACGCGCGGCGAGGTTCCTCGCCCCAGTCTTAGCCGCCAGGGTAAGGAAGGAACAGTTTACGATTGGGTTGACTCCTGCGAATACGCCAATAATATTGTAGGTATCTCGGGCGGGTAATTGTTGGTAGTCGACAGTGCGTTCGCGCTGTGTGTGTGTGTGTGTGTGTGTTTCCGTGCTGAGTTCGTGCTGGCCCGTTTTTGTTGTTGTCTTCCTCCGAAAGGAAAGAGAAATAAATAAACATCGTGGTTTTTACGTAATACCGTGTTAGTGAAAATGGAATAGCTACAAGGAAGAGCAACAACGGTGTCTTTTATAGAGACCAGGAAAACGAAATACATATCGTTGGCGGTTCAAAGTAACAGTGAGGTGGAGTGCTGCATTGGATTGTAATCTCTCGCATGCAAACAGCGTTATCACACTGTTCTTAAGGAAAATTAACTGGGCGCACCATAGCTCTGGTTTCCCTTCAAAACGAATAAATCTTTCGCCTTTTACTAAAGATTTCCGTGGAGGGGAACATTTTGATGAGTCTTTTGAACAATTTTTTGTTTGGTCCAGCCGTTAAGGCCGACCTAAGATAGTAAAGAAACAAAAACCAGCGGTAGTGCAGACGATATAATAGTTACAGCCCCTGCCATGACAGGAACTAAGAACAGTAGCGGAAAAGCTCTGTCCAGGAGAAAAAGGGTTTTCTTTTAAATATTATTATTATTATTATTATTACTACTATTATTAATGTACACGCACAAATATTGGTTAACATTGCAGAGAGAATGGAAACATACTTTTATGGGTAGGAAACGACGATAGAATAAAGAATATTAAACTTACATTTGTTTTGTTTTATAGTGGGCTGATCACGACCGTACTGCAAAAGAAACATTTTGAAGCGAAGACTAGTAGAGGAAGCGAGAGCCTCCCCGGAAGTGAAGTGAATTTGGCGGGATGAACCTGATTCTTGCTAGTGAGAGAAGAGGGTTCTGGAGGCGCTAGTGGTAGTTACAAGGTCGCAGTGTTGACAGTTTGGCGGCCGAGGACAGAGGAGGAGTGCGCTCCGGCGGCCTGGGAAGGGAGGTGTCTCTTGAAGAGTTGCACAGTTTAGGCGATGTGGGCTCATTTGACGGCGTGGCGCAGACAGGCCATTTTGCGCAATCTGTTGGTGGAGCAGGGGAAACTATGAGGACGCGCGGCGAGGTTCCTCGCCCCAGTCTTAGCCGCCAGGGTAAGGAAGGAACAGTTTACGATTGGGTTGACTCCTGCGAATACGCCAATAATATTGTAGGTATCTCGGGCGGGTAATTGTTGGTAGTCGACAGTGCGTTCGCGCTGTGTGTGTGTGTGTGTGTGTGTGTGTTTCCGTGCTGAGTTCGTGCTGGCCCGTTTTTGTTGTTGTCTTCCTCCGAAAGGAAAGAGAAATAAATAAACATCGTGGTTTTTACGTAATACCGTGTTTAGTGAAAATGGAATAGCTACAAGGAAGAGCAACAACGGTGTCTTTTATAGAGACCAGGAAAACGAAATACATATCGTTGGCGGTTCAAAGTAACAGTGAGGTGGAGTGCTGAATTGGATTGTAATCTCTCGCATGCAAACAGCGTTATCACACTGTTCTTAAGGAAAATTAACTGGGCGCACCATAGGTCTGGTTTCCCTTCAAAACGAATAAATCTTTCGCCTTTTACTAAAGATTTCCGTGGAGGGGAACATTTTGATGAGTCTTTTGAACAATTTTTTGTTCGGTCCAGCCGTTAAGGCGGACCTAAGATAGTAAAGAAACAAAAACTAGCGGTAGTGCAGACGATACAATACTTACAGCCCCCGCCATGACAGGAACTAAGAACAGTAGCGGTAAAGCTCTGTCCAGGAGAAAAAGGGCTTTCTTTTAAATATTATTATTATTATTATTATTACTACTATTATTAACGTACACGCACAAATATTGGTTAACATTGCAGAGAGAATGGAAACATACTTTTATGGGTAGGAAACGACGATAGAATAAAGAATATTAAACTTACATTTGTTTTGTTTTATAGTGGGCTGATCACGACCGTACTGCAAAAGAAACATTTTGAAGCGAAGACTAGTAGAGGAAGCGAGAGCCTCCCCGGAAGTGAAGTGAATTTGGCGGGATGAACCTGATTCTTGCTAGTGAGAGAAGAGGGTTCTGGAGGCGCTAGTGGTAGTTACAAGGTCGCAGTGTTGACAGTTTGGCGGCCGAGGACAGAGGAGGAGTGCGCTCCGGCGGCCTGGGAAGGGAGGTGTCTCTTGAAGAGTTGCACAGTTTAGGCGATGTGGGCTCATTTGACGGCGTGGCGCAGACAGGCCATTTTGCGCAATCTGTTGGTGGAGCAGGGGAAACTATGAGGACGCGCGGCGAGGTTCCTCGCCCCAGTCTTAGCCGCCAGGGTAAGGAAGGAACAGTTTACGATTGGGTTGACTCCTGCGAATACGCCAATAATATTGTAGGTATCTCGGGCGGGTAATTGTTGGTAGTCGACAGTGCGTTCGCGCTGTGTGTGTGTGTGTGTGTGTGTGTTTCCGTGCTGAGTTCGTGCTGGCCCGTTTTTGTTGTTGTCTTCCTCCGAAAGGAAAGAGAAATAAAAAAAACATCGTGGTTTTTACGTAATACCGTGTTTAGTGAAAATGGAATAGCTACAAGGAAGAGCAACAACGGTGTCTTTTATAGAGACCAGGAAAACGAAATACATATCGTTGGCGGTTCAAAGTAACAGTGAGGTGGAGTGCTGCATTGGATTGTAATCTCTCGCATGCAAACAGCGTTATCACACTGTTCTTAAGGAAAATTAACTGGGCGCACCATAGCTCTGGTTCAGGATCCCTCGTACTACGCATGTCCACGCAATTTTTCGGCTGGGTGGCGCTCTTTCTTGCTGCGGCTCAGTCGGCCCAAGAATAATCACATGGGCAGACGCCTCGTTGGCTGTCGCCCCCCCTCGCCATGCTGTCTAACTCCTGTTTAGTCAAGAACGTGGACCCTAAAAATTCTCCGGCTGACATTTGCAAATGGCTGCGTGCTGATGATGTCCCAGTTTCTGTAGTCCTCCGACTTCAAGATGCCTCCTCGGGCCAACCTTCGCCGGACGTCGTGGTGTTCTTCAGTTCTCCAACCTACACGGCGACCATCCACCGTCTGGGTTTTTTATACCTTTTTCTTACTCACTATCCCGCAATTCCAACCCCGGCCCATATTCTAGAGCAACTTACCTCCGACCCTGAATTCTTTCTACAATATCCTTCTCTGGCACCGCCTCCCACTACCTCCGTTAGTTCTACTGTGTCCACCACTCCCCCTGTCACCACTGTCGCTATTACTATCCCAGCCTCTGTTACTCCTTTCCCTTCTTCTGTCTCTTCCTGTGCCGTTACATACAGTCACCCCTCCCCTATCATGTCCACAGCCACAACCTCCTGCACTTCGACCGTAACCACTTCCCATTCGTCGTCTGCTACTCGCCTGGATGTTACTCTCGCAGCTCCGCCCGTCTCCCAAGGCAATGAAGACATCACTACATCGGTCTCTCCACCGTCCTTCTCACCGAGCTGTGTCATCCGTGGGATTGCACCCGACGTCTTGGACCAGGATATCCTCCACGAACTACAACAGGAAGGCGTCCCCGTCCGACGGGTCTTTCGCATTTTCAACAATGATGGCCCGACTTTTATGGTTCGCCTTCGCCTCGCTTCTCTTGCTGACGTAGACCATCTTATTACTACCGGCGTCCGTTTTCGCGGAAGAATCCATCGAGTGGAGCGTTCTCGCTCTCCACCGCGGCTCACCGGATCTACTCGTTTCACGTCTCCTCCTTCTCCTATGCCCTCGTCGCCACCCACCCCACCACCGCCAACCATTCCCCTTCTTAGTTCCCAACCACCGTTTTCCCTTTTACCATACCCTACTTTTGACCTTCTTCGACTTCTTGCCACCTCCATCACGAATATTACTACCACCCTATATTATCTTCTCCTCCAACATTACCCGAACCCTTCCTCCCCCTTCATACCGAACACACCTTTTGCACATGCGTCAACTATGTAACATACTTAATGTATTCTCCTTTTCTGAAAGCGCGCCCGAGATCCCCTACGTCGCTGTCTCAATAAATCTCTGTCCCTTCTTCTCTGGTATTTTTTGGGTTGGCTTGCTACGGATCCAAAAGCACTAACCGTGCTATCACACAACTTTATTGCTGTTACACTTAGGTTCCTTTTTTCTCCAGTCCTCTTATCCACCATGCCTTTTCTTTATCGCTTATCCTATATATAACTCTTCTTGCCGTTCCTTTTTCTACATATCTATATAATGTTGGTTTTTCTCTATTACAAGTCTCTGCTTACAATTATCCTTTGCGATATGCTATATTTTGTTTCCAATATGTATGTACACCACATACTTCTCTATGTTTTGTATTTCAATATATATTTTTCTTTCCTATTGGCCAAAGAGCTGCAATGTTCAGCTGGCGGCCCGCCTCCCCTCTGTGGGGAGGAATGAACCAACCTTGTGGAAAAAAAAAAAAAAAAAAAAAAAAAAAAAAAAAAAAAGCTCTGGTTTCCCTTCAAAACGAATAAATCTTTCGCCTTTTACTAAAGATTTCCGTGGAGGGGAACATTTTGATGAGTCTTTTGAACAATTTTTTGTTTGGTCCAGCCGTTAAGGCGGACCTAAGATAGTAAAGAAACAAAAACTAGCGGTAGTGCAGACAATACAATACTTACAGCCCCTGCCATGACAGGAACTAAGAACAGTAGCGGAAAAGCTCTGTCCAGGAGAAAAAGGGCTTTCTTTTAAATATTATTATTATTATTATTATTATTACTACTATTATTAATGTACACGCACAAATATTGGTTAACATTGCAGAGAGAATGGAAACATACTTTTATGGGTAGGAAACGACGATAGAATAAAGAATATTAAACTTACATTTGTTTTGTTTTATAGTGGGCTGATCACGACCGTACTGCAAAAGAAACATTTTGAAGCGAAGACTAGTAGAGGAAGCGAGAGCCTCCCCGGAAGTGAAGTGAATTTGGCGGGATGAACCTGATTCTTGCTAGTGAGAGAAGAGGGTTCTGGAGGCGCTAGTGGTAGTTACAAGGTCGCAGTGTTGACAGTTTGGCGGCCGAGGACAGAGGAGGAGTGCGCTCCGGCGGCCTGGGAAGGGAGGTGTCTCTTGAAGAGTTGCACAGTTTAGGCGATGTGGGCTCATTTGACGGCGTGGCGCAGACAGGCCATTTTGCGCAATCTGTTGGTGGAGCAGGGGAAACTATGAGGACGCGCGGCGAGGTTCCTCGCCCCAGTCTTAGCCGCCAGGGTAAGGAAGGAACAGTTTACGATTGGGTTGACTCCTGCGAATACGCCAATAATATTGTAGGTATCTCGGGCGGGTAATTGTTGGTAGTCGACAGTGCGTTCGCGCTGTGTGTGTGTGTGTGTGTGTTTCCGTGCTGAGTTCGTGCTGGCCCGTTTTTGTTGTTGTCTTCCTCCGAAAGGAAAGAGAAATAAATAAACATCGTGGTTTTTACGTAATACCGTGTTTAGTGAAAATGGAATAGCTACAAGGAAGAGCAACAACGGTGTCTTTTATAGAGACCAGGAAAACGAAATACATATCGTTGGCGGTTCAAAGTAACAGTGAGGTGGAGTGCTGAATTGGATTGTAATCTCTCGCATGCAAACAGCGTTATCACACTGTTCTTAAGGAAAATTAACTGGGCGCACCATAGCTCTGGTTTCCCTTCAAAACGAATAAATCTTTCGCCTTTTACTAAAGATTTCCGTGGAGGGGAACATTTTGATGAGTCTTTTGAACAATTTTTTGTTTGGTCCAGCCGTTAAGGCGGACCTAAGATAGTAAAGAAACAAAAACTAGCGGTAGTGCAGACGATACAATACTTACAGCCCCTGCCATGACAGGAACTAAGAACAGTAGCGGAAAAGCTCTGTCCAGGAGAAAAAGGGCTTTCTTTTAAATATTATTATTATTATTATTATTACTACTATTATTAACGTACACGCACAAATATTGGTTAACATTGCAGAGAGAATGGAAACATACTTTTATGGGTAGGAAACGACGATAGAATAAAGAATATTAAACTTACATTTGTTTTGTTTTATAGTGGGCTGATCACGACCGTACTGCAAAAGAAACATTTTGAAGCGAAGACTAGTAGAGGAAGCGAGAGCCTCCCCGGAAGTGAAGTGAATTTGGCGGGATGAACCTGATTCTTGCTAGTGAGAGAAGAGGGTTCTGGAGGCGCTAGTGGTAGTTACAAGGTCGCAGTGTTGACAGTTTGGCGGCCGAGGACAGAGGAGGAGTGCGCTCCGGCGGCCTGGGAAGGGAGGTGTCTCTTGAAGAGTTGCACAGTTTAGGCGATGTGGGCTCATTTGACGGCGTGGCGCAGACAGGCCATTTTGCGCAATCTGTTGGTGGAGCAGGGGAAACTATGAGGACGCGCGGCGAGGTTCCTCGCCCCAGTCTTAGCCGCCAGGGTAAGGAAGGAACAGTTTACGATTGGGTTGACTCCTGCGAATACGCCAATAATATTGTAGGTATCTCGGGCGGGTAATTGTTGGTAGTCGACAGTGCGTTCGCGCTGTGTGTGTGTGTGTGTGTGTGTGTGTGTGTGTGTGTTTCCGTGCTGAGTTCGTGCTGGCCCGTTTTTGTTGTTGTCTTCCTCCGAAAGGAAAGAGAAATAAATAAACATCGTGGTTTTTACGTAATACCGTGTTAGTGAAAATGGAATAGCTACAAGGAAGAGCAACAACGGTGTCTTTTATAGAGACCAGGAAAACGAAATACATATCGTTGGCGGTTCAAAGTAACAGTGAGGTGGAGTGCTGCATTGGATTGTAATCTCTCGCATGCAAACAGCGTTATCACACTGTTCTTAAGGAAAATTAACTGGGCGCACCATAGCTCTGGTTCAGGATCCCTCGTACTACGCATGTCCACGCAATTTTTCGGCTGGGTGGCGCTCTTTCTTGCTGCGGCTCAGTCGGCCCAAGAATAATCACATGGGCAGACGCCTCGTTGGCTGTCGCCCCCCCTCGCCATGCTGTCTAACTCCTGTTTAGTCAAGAACGTGGACCCTAAAAATTCTCCGGCTGACATTTGCAAATGGCTGCGTGCTGATGATGTCCCAGTTTCTGTAGTCCTCCGACTTCAAGATGCCTCCTCGGGCCAACCTTCGCCGGACGTCGTGGTGTTCTTCAGTTCTCCAACCTACACGGCGACCATCCACCGTCTGGGTTTTTTATACCTTTTTCTTACTCACTATCCCGCAATTCCAACCCCGGCCCATATTCTAGAGCAACTTACCTCCGACCCTGAATTCTTTCTACAATATCCTTCTCTGGCACCGCCTCCCACTACCTCCGTTAGTTCTACTGTGTCCACCACTCCCCCTGTCACCACTGTCGCTATTACTATCCCAGCCTCTGTTACTCCTTTCCCTTCTTCTGTCTCTTCCTGTGCCGTTACATACAGTCACCCCTCCCCTATCATGTCCACAGCCACAACCTCCTGCACTTCGACCGTAACCACTTCCCATTCGTCGTCTGCTACTCGCCTGGATGTTACTCTCGCAGCTCCGCCCGTCTCCCAAGGCAATGAAGACATCACTACATCGGTCTCTCCACCGTCCTTCTCACCGAGCTGTGTCATCCGTGGGATTGCACCCGACGTCTTGGACCAGGATATCCTCCACGAACTACAACAGGAAGGCGTCCCCGTCCGACGGGTCTTTCGCATTTTCAACAATGATGGCCCGACTTTTATGGTTCGCCTTCGCCTCGCTTCTCTTGCTGACGTAGACCATCTTATTACTACCGGCGTCCGTTTTCGCGGAAGAATCCATCGAGTGGAGCGTTCTCGCTCTCCACCGCGGCTCACCGGATCTACTCGTTTCACGTCTCCTCCTTCTCCTATGCCCTCGTCGCCACCCACCCCACCACCGCCAACCATTCCCCTTCTTAGTTCCCAACCACCGTTTTCCCTTTTACCATACCCTACTTTTGACCTTCTTCGACTTCTTGCCACCTCCATCACGAATATTACTACCACCCTATATTATCTTCTCCTCCAACATTACCCGAACCCTTCCTCCCCCTTCATACCGAACACACCTTTTGCACATGCGTCAACTATGTAACATACTTAATGTATTCTCCTTTTCTGAAAGCGCGCCCGAGATCCCCTACGTCGCTGTCTCAATAAATCTCTGTCCCTTCTTCTCTGGTATTTTTTGGGTTGGCTTGCTACGGATCCAAAAGCACTAACCGTGCTATCACACAACTTTATTGCTGTTACACTTAGGTTCCTTTTTTCTCCAGTCCTCTTATCCACCATGCCTTTTCTTTATCGCTTATCCTATATATAACTCTTCTTGCCGTTCCTTTTTCTACATATCTATATAATGTTGGTTTTTCTCTATTACAAGTCTCTGCTTACAATTATCCTTTGCGATATGCTATATTTTGTTTCCAATATGTATGTACACCACATACTTCTCTATGTTTTGTATTTCAATATATATTTTTCTTTCCTATTGGCCAAAGAGCTGCAATGTTCAGCTGGCGGCCCGCCTCCCCTCTGTGGGGAGGAATGAACCAACCTTGTGGAAAAAAAAAAAAAAAAAAAAAAAAAAAAAAAAAAAAAAGCTCTGGTTTCCCTTCAAAACGAATAAATCTTTCGCCTTTTACTAAAGATTTCCGTGGAGGGGAACATTTTGATGAGTCTTTTGAACAATTTTTTGTTTGGTCCAGCCGTTAAGGCGGACCTAAGATAGTAAAGAAACAAAAACTAGCGGTAGTGCAGACAATACAATACTTACAGCCCCTGCCATGACAGGAACTAAGAACAGTAGCGGAAAAGCTCTGTCCAGGAGAAAAAGGGCTTTCTTTTAAATATTATTATTATTATTATTATTATTACTACTATTATTAATGTACACGCACAAATATTGGTTAACATTGCAGAGAGAATGGAAACATACTTTTATGGGTAGGAAACGACGATAGAATAAAGAATATTAAACTTACATTTGTTTTGTTTTATAGTGGGCTGATCACGACCGTACTGCAAAAGAAACATTTTGAAGCGAAGACTAGTAGAGGAAGCGAGAGCCTCCCCGGAAGTGAAGTGAATTTGGCGGGATGAACCTGATTCTTGCTAGTGAGAGAAGAGGGTTCTGGAGGCGCTAGTGGTAGTTACAAGGTCGCAGTGTTGACAGTTTGGCGGCCGAGGACAGAGGAGGAGTGCGCTCCGGCGGCCTGGGAAGGGAGGTGTCTCTTGAAGAGTTGCACAGTTTAGGCGATGTGGGCTCATTTGACGGCGTGGCGCAGACAGGCCATTTTGCGCAATCTGTTGGTGGAGCAGGGGAAACTATGAGGACGCGCGGCGAGGTTCCTCGCCCCAGTCTTAGCCGCCAGGGTAAGGAAGGAACAGTTTACGATTGGGTTGACTCCTGCGAATACGCCAATAATATTGTAGGTATCTCGGGCGGGTAATTGTTGGTAGTCGACAGTGCGTTCGCGCTGTGTGTGTGTGTGTGTGTGTGTTTCCGTGCTGAGTTCGTGCTGGCCCGTTTTTGTTGTTGTCTTCCTCCGAAAGGAAAGAGAAATAAATAAACATCGTGGTTTTTACGTAATACCGTGTTTAGTGAAAATGGAATAGCTACAAGGAAGAGCAACAACGGTGTCTTTTATAGAGACCAGGAAAACGAAATACATATCGTTGGCGGTTCAAAGTAACAGTGAGGTGGAGTGCTGAATTGGATTGTAATCTCTCGCATGCAAACAGCGTTATCACACTGTTCTTAAGGAAAATTAACTGGGCGCACCATAGCTCTGGTTTCCCTTCAAAACGAATAAATCTTTCGCCTTTTACTAAAGATTTCCGTGGAGGGGAACATTTTGATGAGTCTTTTGAACAATTTTTTGTTTGGTCCAGCCGTTAAGGCGGACCTAAGATAGTAAAGAAACAAAAACTAGCGGTAGTGCAGACGATACAATACTTACAGCCCCTGCCATGACAGGAACTAAGAACAGTAGCGGAAAAGCTCTGTCCAGGAGAAAAAGGGCTTTCTTTTAAATATTATTATTATTATTATTATTACTACTATTATTAACGTACACGCACAAATATTGGTTAACATTGCAGAGAGAATGGAAACATACTTTTATGGGTAGGAAACGACGATAGAATAAAGAATATTAAACTTACATTTGTTTTGTTTTATAGTGGGCTGATCACGACCGTACTGCAAAAGAAACATTTTGAAGCGAAGACTAGTAGAGGAAGCGAGAGCCTCCCCGGAAGTGAAGTGAATTTGGCGGGATGAACCTGATTCTTGCTAGTGAGAGAAGAGGGTTCTGGAGGCGCTAGTGGTAGTTACAAGGTCGCAGTGTTGACAGTTTGGCGGCCGAGGACAGAGGAGGAGTGCGCTCCGGCGGCCTGGGAAGGGAGGTGTCTCTTGAAGAGTTGCACAGTTTAGGCGATGTGGGCTCATTTGACGGCGTGGCGCAGACAGGCCATTTTGCGCAATCTGTTGGTGGAGCAGGGGAAACTATGAGGACGCGCGGCGAGGTTCCTCGCCCCAGTCTTAGCCGCCAGGGTAAGGAAGGAACAGTTTACGATTGGGTTGACTCCTGCGAATACGCCAATAATATTGTAGGTATCTCGGGCGGGTAATTGTTGGTAGTCGACAGTGCGTTCGCGCTGTGTGTGTGTGTGTGTGTGTGTGTGTGTGTGTGTGTGTGTGTGTTTCCGTGCTGAGTTCGTGCTGGCCCGTTTTTGTTGTTGTCTTCCTCCGAAAGGAAAGAGAAATAAATAAACATCGTGGTTTTTACGTAATACCGTGTTAGTGAAAATGGAATAGCTACAAGGAAGAGCAACAACGGTGTCTTTTATAGAGACCAGGAAAACGAAATACATATCGTTGGCGGTTCAAAGTAACAGTGAGGTGGAGTGCTGCATTGGATTGTAATCTCTCGCATGCAAACAGCGTTATCACACTGTTCTTAAGGAAAATTAACTGGGCGCACCATAGCTCTGGTTTCCCTTCAAAACGAATAAATCTTTCGCCTTTTACTAAAGATTTCCGTGGAGGGGAACATTTTGATGAGTCTTTTGAACAATTTTTTGTTTGGTCCAGCCGTTAAGGCGGACCTAAGATAGTAAAGAAACAAAAACCAGCGGTAGTGCAGACGATATAATAGTTACAGCCCCTGCCATGACAGGAACTAAGAACAGTAGCGGAAAAGCTCTGTCCAGGAGAAAAAGGGTTTTCTTTTAAATATTATTATTATTATTATTATTACTACTATTATTAATGTACACGCACAAATATTGGTTAACATTGCAGAGAGAATGGAAACATACTTTTATGGGTAGGAAACGACGATAGAATAAAGAATATTAAACTTACATTTGTTTTGTTTTATAGTGGGCTGATCACGACCGTACTGCAAAAGAAACATTTTGAAGCGAAGACTAGTAGAGGAAGCGAGAGCCTCCCCGGAAGTGAAGTGAATTTGGCGGGATGAACCTGATTCTTGCTAGTGAGAGAAGAGGGTTCTGGAGGCGCTAGTGGTAGTTACAAGGTCGCAGTGTTGACAGTTTGGCGGCCGAGGACAGAGGAGGAGTGCGCTCCGGCGGCCTGGGAAGGGAGGTGTCTCTTGAAGAGTTGCACAGTTTAGGCGATGTGGGCTCATTTGACGGCGTGGCGCAGACAGGCCATTTTGCGCAATCTGTTGGTGGAGCAGGGGAAACTATGAGGACGCGCGGCGAGGTTCCTCGCCCCAGTCTTAGCCGCCAGGGTAAGGAAGGAACAGTTTACGATTGGGTTGACTCCTGCGAATACGCCAATAATATTGTAGGTATCTCGGGCGGGTAATTGTTGGTAGTCGACAGTGCGTTCGCGCTGTGTGTGTGTGTGTGTGTTTCCGTGCTGGGTTCGTGCTGGCCCGTTTTTGTTGTTGTCTTCCTCCGAAAGGAAAGAGAAATAAATAAACATCGTGGTTTTTACGTAATACCGTGTTTAGTGAAAATGGAATAGCTACAAGGAAGAGCAACAACGGTGTCTTTTATAGAGACCAGGAAAACGAAATACATATCGTTGGCGGTTCAAAGTAACAGTGAGGTGGAGTGCTGAATTGGATTGTAATCTCTCGCATGCAAACAGCGTTATCACACTGTTCTTAAGGAAAATTAACTGGGCGCACCATAGGTCTGGTTTCCCTTCAAAACGAATAAATCTTTCGCCTTTTACTAAAGATTTCCGTGGAGGGGAACATTTTGATGAGTCTTTTGAACAATTTTTTGGTTGGTCCAGCCGTTAAGGCGGACCTAAGATAGTAAAGAAACAAAAACTAGCGGTAGTGCAGACGATACAATACTTACAGCCCCTGCCATGACAGGAACTAAGAACAGTAGCGGAAAAGCTCTGTCCAGGAGAAAAAGGGCTTTCTTTTAAATATTATTATTATTATTATTATTACTACTATTATTAACGTACACGCACAAATATTGGTTAACATTGCAGAGAGAATGGAAACATACTTTTATGGGTAGGAAACGACGATAGAATAAAGAATATTAAACTTACATTTGTTTTGTTTTATAGTGGGCTGATCACGACCGTACTGCAAAAGAAACATTTTGAAGCGAAGACTAGTAGAGGAAGCGAGAGCCTCCCCGGAAGTGAAGTGAATTTGGCGGTATGAACCTGATTCTTGCTAGTGAGAGAAGAGGGTTCTGGAGGCGCTAGTGGTAGTTACAAGGTCGCAGTGTTGACAGTTTGGCGGCCGAGGACAGAGGAGGAGTGCGCTCCGGCGGCCTGGGAAGGGAGGTGTCTCTTGAAGAGTTGCACAGTTTAGGCGATGTGGGCTCATTTGACGGCGTGGCGCAGACAGGCCATTTTGCGCAATCTGTTGGTGGAGCAGGGGAAACTATGAGGACGCGCGGCGAGGTTCCTCGCCCCAGTCTTAGCCGCCAGGGTAAGGAAGGAACAGTTTACGATTGGGTTGACTCCTGCGAATACGCCAATAATATTGTAGGTATCTCGGGCGGGTAATTGTTGGTAGTCGACAGTGCGTTCGCGCTGTGTGTGTGTGTGTGTGTGTGTGTTTCCGTGCTGAGTTCGTGCTGGCCCGTTTTTGTTGTTGTCTTCCTCCGAAAGGAAAGAGAAATAAAAAAAACATCGTGGTTTTTACGTAATACCGTGTTTAGTGAAAATGGAATAGCTACAAGGAAGAGCAACAACGGTGTCTTTTATAGAGACCAGGAAAACGAAATACATATCGTTGGCGGTTCAAAGTAACAGTGAGGTGGAGTGCTGCATTGGATTGTAATCTCTCGCATGCAAACAGCGTTATCACACTGTTCTTAAGGAGAATTAACTGGGCGCACCATAGCTCTGGTTTCCCTTCAAAACGAATAAATCTTTCGCCTTTTACTAAAGATTTCCGTGGAGGGGAACATTTTGATGAGTCTTTTGAACAATTTTTTGTTTGGTCCAGCCGTTAAGGCGGACCTAAGATAGTAAAGAAACAAAAACTAGCGGTAGTGCAGACAATACAATACTTACAGCCGCTGCCATGACAGGAACTAAGAACAGTAGCGGAAAAGCTCTGTCCAGGAGAAAAAGGGCTTTCTTTTAAATATTATTATTATTATTATTATTACTACTATTATTAATGTACACGCACAAATATTGGTTAACATTGCAGAGAGAATGGAAACATACTTTTATGGGTAGGAAACGACGATAGAATAAAGAATATTAAACTTACATTTGTTTTGTTTTATAGTGGGCTGATCACGACCGTACTGCAAAAGAAACATTTTGAAGCGAAGACTAGTAGAGGAAGCGAGAGCCTCCCCGGAAGTGAAGTGAATTTGGCGGGATGAACCTGATTCTTGCTAGTGAGAGAAGAGGGTTCTGGAGGCGCTAGTGGTAGTTACAAGGTCGCAGTGTTGACAGTTTGGCGGCCGAGGACAGAGGAGGAGTGCGCTCCGGCGGCCTGGGAAGGGAGGTGTCTCTTGAAGAGTTGCACAGTTTAGGCGATGTGGGCTCATTTGACGGCGTGGCGCAGACAGGCCATTTTGCGCAATCTGTTGGTGGAGCAGGGGAAACTATGAGGACGCGCGGCGAGGTTCCTCGCCCCAGTCTTAGCCGCCAGGGTAAGGAAGGAACAGTTTACGATTGGGTTGACTCCTGCGAATACGCCAATAATATTGTAGGTATCTCGGGCGGGTAATTGTTGGTAGTCGACAGTGCGTTCGCGCTGTGTGTGTGTGTGTGTGTGTGTTTCCGTGCTGAGTTCGTGCTGGCCCGTTTTTGTTGTTGTCTTCCTCCGAAAGGAAAGAGAAATAAATAAACATCGTGGTTTTTACGTAATACCGTGTTTAGTGAAAATGGAATAGCTACAAGGAAGAGCAACAACGGTGTCTTTTATAGAGACCAGGAAAACGAAATACATATCGTTGGCGGTTCAAAGTAACAGTGAGGTGGAGTGCTGCATTGGATTGTAATCTCTCGCATGCAAACAGCGTTATCACACTGTTCTTAAGGAAAATTAACTGGGCGCACCATAGCTCTGGTTTCCCTTCAAAACGAATAAATCTTTCGCCTTTTACTAAAGATTTCCGTGGAGGGGAACATTTTGATGAGTCTTTTGAACAATTTTTTGTTTGGTCCAGCCGTTAAGGCGGACCTAAGATAGTAAAGAAACAAAAACTAGCGGTAGTGCAGACGATACAATACTTACAGCCCCTGCCATGACAGGAACTAAGAACAGTAGCGGAAAAGCTCTGTCCAGGAGAAAAAGGGCTTTCTTTTAAATATTATTATTATTATTATTATTACTATTATTAACGTACACGCACAAATATTGGTTAACATTGCAGAGAGAATGGAAACATACTTTTATGGGTAGGAAACGACGATAGAATAAAGAATATTAAACTTACATTTGTTTTGTTTTATAGTGGGCTGATCACGACCGTACTGCAAAAGAAACATTTTGAAGCGAAGACTAGTAGAGGAAGCGAGAGCCTCCCCGGAAGTGAAGTGAATTTGGCGGGATGAACCTGATTCTTGCTAGTGAGAGAAGAGGGTTCTGTAGGCGCTAGTGGTAGTTACAAGGTCGCAGTGTTGACAGTTTGGCGGCCGAGGACAGAGGAGGAGTGCGCTCCGGCGGCCTGGGAAGGGAGGTGTCTCTTGAAGAGTTGCACAGTTTAGGCGATGTGGGCTCATTTGACGGCGTGGCGCAGACAGGCCATTTTGCGCAATCTGTTGGTGGAGCAGGGGAAACTATGAGGACGCGCGGCGAGGTTCCTCGCCCCAGTCTTAGCCGCCAGGGTAAGGAAGGAACAGTTTACGATTGGGTTGACTCCTGCGAATACGCCAATAATATTGTAGGTATCTCGGGCGGGTAATTGTTGGTAGTCGACAGTGCGTTCGCGCTGTGTGTGTGTGTGTGTGTGTTTCCGTGCTGAGTTCGTGCTGGCCCGTTTTTGTTGTTGTCTTCCTCCGAAAGGAAAGAGAAATAAATAAACATCGTGGTTTTTACGTAATACCGTGTTTAGTGAAAATGGAATAGCTACAAGGAAGAGCAACAACGGTGTCTTTTATAGAGACCAGGAAAACGAAATACATATCGTTGGCGGTTCAAAGTAACAGTGAGGTGGAGTGCTGCATTGGATTGTAATCTCTCGCATGCAAACAGCGTTATCACACTGTTCTTAAGGAAAATTAACTGGGCGCACCATAGCTCTGGTTTCCCTTCAAAACGAATAAATCTTTCGCCTTTTACTAAAGATTTCCGTGGAGGGGAACATTTTGATGAGTCTTTTGAACAATTTTTTGTTTGGTCCAGCCGTTAAGGCGGACCTAAGATAGTAAAGAAACAAAAACTAGCGGTAGTGCAGACGATACAATACTTACAGCCCCTGCCATGACAGGAACTAAGAACAGTAGCGGAAAAGCTCTGTCCAGGAGAAAAAGGGCTTTCTTTTAAATATTATTATTATTATTATTATTACTATTATTAACGTACACGCACAAATATTGGTTAACATTGCAGAGAGAATGGAAACATACTTTTATGGGTAGGAAACGACGATAGAATAAAGAATATTAAACTTACATTTGTTTTGTTTTATAGTGGGCTGATCACGACCGTACTGCAAAAGAAACATTTTGAAGCGAAGACTAGTAGAGGAAGCGAGAGCCTCCCCGGAAGTGAAGTGAATTTGGCGGGATGAACCTGATTCTTGCTAGTGAGAGAAGAGGGTTCTGGAGGCGCTAGTGGTAGTTACAAGGTCGCAGTGTTGACAGTTTGGCGGCCGAGGACAGAGGAGGAGTGCGCTCCGGCGGCCTGGGAAGGGAGGTGTCTCTTGAAGAGTTGCACAGTTTAGGCGATGTGGGCTCATTTGACGGCGTGGCGCAGACAGGCCATTTTGCGCAATCTGTTGGTGGAGCAGGGGAAACTATGAGGACGCGCGGCGAGGTTCCTCGCCCCAGTCTTAGCCGCCAGGGTAAGGAAGGAACAGTTTACGATTGGGTTGACTCCTGCGAATACGCCAATAATATTGTAGGTATCTCGGGCGGGTAATTGTTGGTAGTCGACAGTGCGTTCGCGCTGTGTGTGTGTGTGTGTGTGTGTGTGTGTGTTTCCGTGCTGAGTTCGTGCTGGCCCGTTTTTGTTGTTGTCTTCCTCCGAAAGGAAAGAGAAATAAATAAACATCGTGGTTTTTACGTAATACCGTGTTTAGTGAAAATGGAATAGCTACAAGGAAGAGCAACAACGGTGTCTTTTATAGAGACCAGGAAAACGAAATACATATCGTTGGCGGTTCAAAGTAACAGTGAGGTGGAGTGCTGCATTGGATTGTAATCTCTCGCATGCAAACAGCGTTATCACACTGTTCTTAAGGAAAATTAACTGGGCGCACCATAGCTCTGGTTTCCCTTCAAAACGAATAAATCTTTCGCCTTTTACTAAAGATTTCCGTGGAGGGGAACATTTTGATGAGTCTTTTGAACAATTTTTTGTTTGGTCCAGCCGTTAAGGCGGACCTAAGATAGTAAAGAAACAAAAACTAGCGGTAGTGCAGACGATACAATACTTACAGCCCCTGCCATGACAGGAACTAAGAACAGTAGCGGAAAAGCTCTGTCCAGGAGAAAAAGGGCTTTCTTTTAAATATTATTATTATTATTATTATTATTATTACTACTATTATTAACGTACACGCACAAATATTGGTTAACATTGCAGAGAGAATGGAAACATACTTTTATGGGTAGGAAACGACGATAGAATAAAGAATATTAAACTTACATTTGTTTTGTTTTATAGTGGGCTGATCACGACCGTACTGCAAAAGAAACATTTTGAAGCGAAGACTAGTAGAGGAAGCGAGAGCCTCCCCGGAAGTGAAGTGAATTTGGCGGGATGAACCTGATTCTTGCTAGTGAGAGAAGAGGGTTCTGGAGGCGCTAGTGGTAGTTACAAGGTCGCAGTGTTGACAGTTTGGCGGCCGAGGACAGAGGAGGAGTGCGCTCCGGCGGCCTGGGAAGGGAGGTGTCTCTTGAAGAGTTGCACAGTTTAGGCGATGTGGGCTCATTTGACGGCGTGGCGCAGACAGGCCATTTTGCGCAATCTGTTGGTGGAGCAGGGGAAACTATGAGGACGCGCGGCGAGGTTCCTCGCCCCAGTCTTAGCCGCCAGGGTAAGGAAGGAACAGTTTACGATTGGGTTGACTCCTGCGAATACGCCAATAATATTGTAGGTATCTCGGGCGGGTAATTGTTGGTAGTCGACAGTGCGTTCGCGCTGTGTGTGTGTGTGTGTGTTTCCGTGCTGAGTTCGTGCTGGCCCGTTTTTGTTGTTGTCTTCCTCCGAAAGGAAAGAGAAATAAATAAACATCGTGGTTTTTACGTAATACCGTGTTTAGTGAAAATGGAATAGCTACAAGGAAGAGCAACAACGGTGTCTTTTATAGAGACCAGGAAAACGAAATACATATCGTTGGCGGTTCAAAGTAACAGTGAGGTGGAGTGCTGAATTGGATTGTAATCTCTCGCATGCAAACAGCGTTATCACACTGTTCTTAAGGAAAATTAACTGGGCGCACCATAGCTCTGGTTTCCCTTCAAAACGAATAAATCTTTCGCCTTTTACTAAAGATTTCCGTGGAGGGGAACATTTTGATGAGTCTTTTGAACAATTTTTTGTTTGGTCCAGCCGTTAAGGCGGACCTAAGATAGTAAAGAAACAAAAACTAGCGGTAGTGCAGACGATACAATACTTACAGCCCCTGCCATGACAGGAACTAAGAACAGTAGCGGAAAAGCTCTGTCCAGGAGAAAAAGGGCTTTCTTTTAAATATTATTATTATTATTATTATTATTATTACTACTATTATTAACGTACACGCACAAATATTGGTTAACATTGCAGAGAGAATGGAAACATACTTTTATGGGTAGGAAACGACGATAGAATAAAGAATATTAAACTTACATTTGTTTTGTTTTATAGTGGGCTGATCACGACCGTACTGCAAAAGAAACATTTTGAAGCGAAGACTAGTAGAGGAAGCGAGAGCCTCCCCGGAAGTGAAGTGAATTTGGCGGGATGAACCTGATTCTTGCTAGTGAGAGAAGAGGGTTCTGGAGGCGCTAGTGGTAGTTACAAGGTCGCAGTGTTGACAGTTTGGCGGCCGAGGACAGAGGAGGAGTGCGCTCCGGCGGCCTGGGAAGGGAGGTGTCTCTTGAAGAGTTGCACAGTTTAGGCGATGTGGGCTCATTTGACGGCGTGGCGCAGACAGGCCATTTTGCGCAATCTGTTGGTGGAGCAGGGGAAACTATGAGGACGCGCGGCGAGGTTCCTCGCCCCAGTCTTAGCCGCCAGGGTAAGGAAGGAACAGTTTACGATTGGGTTGACTCCTGCGAATACGCCAATAATATTGTAGGTATCTCGGGCGGGTAATTGTTGGTAGTCGACAGTGCGTTCGCGCTGTGTGTGTGTGTGTGTGTGTTTCCGTGCTGAGTTCGTGCTGGCCCGTTTTTGTTGTTGTCTTCCTCCGAAAGGAAAGAGAAATAAATAAACATCGTGGTTTTTACGTAATACCGTGTTTAGTGAAAATGGAATAGCTACAAGGAAGAGCAACAACGGTGTCTTTTATAGAGACCAGGAAAACGAAATACATATCGTTGGCGGTTCAAAGTAACAGTGAGGTGGAGTGCTGAATTGGATTGTAATCTCTCGCATGCAAACAGCGTTATCACACTGTTCTTAAGGAAAATTAACTGGGCGCACCATAGGTCTGGTTTCCCTTCAAAACGAATAAATCTTTCGCCTTTTACTAAAGATTTCCGTGGAGGGGAACATTTTGATGAGTCTTTTGAACAATTTTTTGTTTGGTCCAGCCGTTAAGGCGGACCTAAGATAGTAAACAAACAAAAACTAGCGGTAGTGCAGACGATACAATACTTACAGCCCCTGCCATGACAGGAACTAAGAACAGTAGCGGAAAAGCTCTGTCCAGGAGAAAAGGGGCTTTCTTTTAAATATTATTATTATTATTATTACTACTATTATTAACGTACACGCACAAATATTGGTTAACATTGCAGAGAGAATGGAAACATACTTTTATGGGTAGGAAACGACGATAGAATAAAGAATATTAAACTTACATTTGTTTTGTTTTATAGTGGGCTGATCACGACCGTACTGCAAAAGAAACATTTTGAAGCGAAGACTAGTAGAGGAAGCGAGAGCCTCCCCGGAAGTGAAGTGAATTTGGCGGGATGAACCTGATTCTTGCTAGTGAGAGAAGAGGGTTCTGGAGGCGCTAGTGGTAGTTACAAGGTCGCAGTGTTGACAGTTTGGCGGCCGAGGACAGAGGAGGAGTGCGCTCCGGCGGCCTGGGAAGGGAGGTGTCTCTTGAAGAGTTGCACAGTTTAGGCGATGTGGGCTCATTTGACGGCGTGGCGCAGACAGGCCATTTTGCGCAATCTGTTGGTGGAGCAGGGGAAACTATGAGGACGCGCGGCGAGGTTCCTCGCCCCAGTCTTAGCCGCCAGGGTAAGGAAGGAACAGTTTACGATTGGGTTGACTCCTGCGAATACGCCAATAATATTGTAGGTATCTCGGGCGGGTAATTGTTGGTAGTCGACAGTGCGTTCGCGCTGTGTGTGTGTGTGTGTGTGTGTGTGTTTCCGTGCTGAGTTCGTGCTGGCCCGTTTTTGTTGTTGTCTTCCTCCGAAAGGAAAGAGAAATAAATAAACATCGTTGTTTTTACGTAATACCGTGTTTAGTGAAAATGGAATAGCTACAAGGAAGAGCAACAACGGTGTCTTTTATAGAGACCAGGAAAACGAAATACATATCGTTGGCGGTTCAAAGTAACAGTGAGGTGGAGTGCTGCATTGGATTGTAATCTCTCGCATGCAAACAGCGTTATCACACTGTTCTTAAGGAAAATTAACTGGGCGCACCATAGGTCTGGTTTCCCTTCAAAACGAATAAATCTTTCGCCTTTTACTAAAGATTTCCGTGGAGGGGAACATTTTGATGAGTCTTTTGAACAATTTTTTGTTTGGTCCAGCCGTTAAGGCGGACCTAAGATAGTAAACAAACAAAAACTAGCGGTAGTGCAGACGATACAATACTTACAGCCCCTGCCATGACAGGAACTAAGAACAGTAGCGGAAAAGCTCTGTCCAGGAGAAAAAGGGCTTTCTTTTAAATATTATTATTATTATTATTATTATTACTACTATTATTAACGTACACGCACAAATATTGGTTAACATTGCAGAGAGAATGGAAACATACTTTTATGGGTAGGAAACGACGATAGAATAAAGAATATTAAACTTACATTTGTTTTGTTTTATAGTGGGCTGATCACGACCGTACTGCAAAAGAAACATTTTGAAGCGAAGACTAGTAGAGGAAGCGAGAGCCTCCCCGGAAGTGAAGTGAATTTGGCGGGATGAACCTGATTCTTGCTAGTGAGAGAAGAGGGTTCTGGAGGCGCTAGTGGTAGTTACAAGGTCGCAGTGTTGACAGTTTGGCGGCCGAGGACAGAGGAGGAGTGCGCTCCGGCGGCCTGGGAAGGGAGGTGTCTCTTGAAGAGTTGCACAGTTTAGGCGATGTGGGCTCATTTGACGGCGTGGCGCAGACAGGCCATTTTGCGCAATCTGTTGGTGGAGCAGGGGAAACTATGAGGACGCGCGGCGAGGTTCCTCGCCCCAGTCTTAGCCGCCAGGGTAAGGAAGGAACAGTTTACGATTGGGTTGACTCCTGCGAATACGCCAATAATATTGTAGGTATCTCGGGCGGGTAATTGTTGGTAGTCGACAGTGCGTTCGCGCTGTGTGTGTGTGTGTGTGTGTGTTTCCGTGCTGAGTTCGTGCTGGCCCGTTTTTGTTGTTGTCTTCCTCCGAAAGGAAAGAGAAATAAATAAACATCGTGGTTTTTACGTAATACCGTGTTAGTGAAAATGGAATAGCTACAAGGAAGAGCAACAACGGTGTCTTTTATAGAGACCAGGAAAACGAAATACATATCGTTGGCGGTTCAAAGTAACAGTGAGGTGGAGTGCTGCATTGGATTGTAATCTCTCGCATGCAAACAGCGTTATCACACTGTTCTTAAGGAAAATTAACTGGGCGCACCATAGCTCTGGTTTCCCTTCAAAACGAATAAATCTTTCGCCTTTTACTAAAGATTTCCGTGGAGGGGAACATTTTGATGAGTCTTTTGAACAATTTTTTGTTTGGTCCAGCCGTTAAGGCCGACCTAAGATAGTAAAGAAACAAAAACCAGCGGTAGTGCAGACGATATAATAGTTACAGCCCCTGCCATGACAGGAACTAAGAACAGTAGCGGAAAAGCTCTGTCCAGGAGAAAAAGGGTTTTCTTTTAAATATTATTATTATTATTATTATTACTACTATTATTAATGTACACGCACAAATATTGGTTAACATTGCAGAGAGAATGGAAACATACTTTTATGGGTAGGAAACGACGATAGAATAAAGAATATTAAACTTACATTTGTTTTGTTTTATAGTGGGCTGATCACGACCGTACTGCAAAAGAAACATTTTGAAGCGAAGACTAGTAGAGGAAGCGAGAGCCTCCCCGGAAGTGAAGTGAATTTGGCGGGATGAACCTGATTCTTGCTAGTGAGAGAAGAGGGTTCTGGAGGCGCTAGTGGTAGTTACAAGGTCGCAGTGTTGACAGTTTGGCGGCCGAGGACAGAGGAGGAGTGCGCTCCGGCGGCCTGGGAAGGGAGGTGTCTCTTGAAGAGTTGCACAGTTTAGGCGATGTGGGCTCATTTGACGGCGTGGCGCAGACAGGCCATTTTGCGCAATCTGTTGGTGGAGCAGGGGAAACTATGAGGACGCGCGGCGAGGTTCCTCGCCCCAGTCTTAGCCGCCAGGGTAAGGAAGGAACAGTTTACGATTGGGTTGACTCCTGCGAATACGCCAATAATATTGTAGGTATCTCGGGCGGGTAATTGTTGGTAGTCGACAGTGCGTTCGCGCTGTGTGTGTGTGTGTGTGTGTGTGTGTTTCCGTGCTGAGTTCGTGCTGGCCCGTTTTTGTTGTTGTCTTCCTCCGAAAGGAAAGAGAAATAAATAAACATCGTGGTTTTTACGTAATACCGTGTTTAGTGAAAATGGAATAGCTACAAGGAAGAGCAACAACGGTGTCTTTTATAGAGACCAGGAAAACGAAATACATATCGTTGGCGGTTCAAAGTAACAGTGAGGTGGAGTGCTGAATTGGATTGTAATCTCTCGCATGCAAACAGCGTTATCACACTGTTCTTAAGGAAAATTAACTGGGCGCACCATAGGTCTGGTTTCCCTTCAAAACGAATAAATCTTTCGCCTTTTACTAAAGATTTCCGTGGAGGGGAACATTTTGATGAGTCTTTTGAACAATTTTTTGTTCGGTCCAGCCGTTAAGGCGGACCTAAGATAGTAAAGAAACAAAAACTAGCGGTAGTGCAGACGATACAATACTTACAGCCCCCGCCATGACAGGAACTAAGAACAGTAGCGGTAAAGCTCTGTCCAGGAGAAAAAGGGCTTTCTTTTAAATATTATTATTATTATTATTATTACTACTATTATTAACGTACACGCACAAATATTGGTTAACATTGCAGAGAGAATGGAAACATACTTTTATGGGTAGGAAACGACGATAGAATAAAGAATATTAAACTTACATTTGTTTTGTTTTATAGTGGGCTGATCACGACCGTACTGCAAAAGAAACATTTTGAAGCGAAGACTAGTAGAGGAAGCGAGAGCCTCCCCGGAAGTGAAGTGAATTTGGCGGGATGAACCTGATTCTTGCTAGTGAGAGAAGAGGGTTCTGGAGGCGCTAGTGGTAGTTACAAGGTCGCAGTGTTGACAGTTTGGCGGCCGAGGACAGAGGAGGAGTGCGCTCCGGCGGCCTGGGAAGGGAGGTGTCTCTTGAAGAGTTGCACAGTTTAGGCGATGTGGGCTCATTTGACGGCGTGGCGCAGACAGGCCATTTTGCGCAATCTGTTGGTGGAGCAGGGGAAACTATGAGGACGCGCGGCGAGGTTCCTCGCCCCAGTCTTAGCCGCCAGGGTAAGGAAGGAACAGTTTACGATTGGGTTGACTCCTGCGAATACGCCAATAATATTGTAGGTATCTCGGGCGGGTAATTGTTGGTAGTCGACAGTGCGTTCGCGCTGTGTGTGTGTGTGTGTGTGTGTGTGTGTTTCCGTGCTGAGTTCGTGCTGGCCCGTTTTTGTTGTTGTCTTCCTCCGAAAGGAAAGAGAAATAAAAAAAACATCGTGGTTTTTACGTAATACCGTGTTTAGTGAAAATGGAATAGCTACAAGGAAGAGCAACAACGGTGTCTTTTATAGAGACCAGGAAAACGAAATACATATCGTTGGCGGTTCAAAGTAACAGTGAGGTGGAGTGCTGCATTGGATTGTAATCTCTCGCATGCAAACAGCGTTATCACACTGTTCTTAAGGAAAATTAACTGGGCGCACCATAGCTCTGGTTCAGGATCCCTCGTACTACGCATGTCCACGCAATTTTTCGGCTGGGTGGCGCTCTTTCTTGCTGCGGCTCAGTCGGCCCAAGAATAATCACATGGGCAGACGCCTCGTTGGCTGTCGCCCCCCCTCGCCATGCTGTCTAACTCCTGTTTAGTCAAGAACGTGGACCCTAAAAATTCTCCGGCTGACATTTGCAAATGGCTGCGTGCTGATGATGTCCCAGTTTCTGTAGTCCTCCGACTTCAAGATGCCTCCTCGGGCCAACCTTCGCCGGACGTCGTGGTGTTCTTCAGTTCTCCAACCTACACGGCGACCATCCACCGTCTGGGTTTTTTATACCTTTTTCTTACTCACTATCCCGCAATTCCAACCCCGGCCCATATTCTAGAGCAACTTACCTCCGACCCTGAATTCTTTCTACAATATCCTTCTCTGGCACCGCCTCCCACTACCTCCGTTAGTTCTACTGTGTCCACCACTCCCCCTGTCACCACTGTCGCTATTACTATCCCAGCCTCTGTTACTCCTTTCCCTTCTTCTGTCTCTTCCTGTGCCGTTACATACAGTCACCCCTCCCCTATCATGTCCACAGCCACAACCTCCTGCACTTCGACCGTAACCACTTCCCATTCGTCGTCTGCTACTCGCCTGGATGTTACTCTCGCAGCTCCGCCCGTCTCCCAAGGCAATGAAGACATCACTACATCGGTCTCTCCACCGTCCTTCTCACCGAGCTGTGTCATCCGTGGGATTGCACCCGACGTCTTGGACCAGGATATCCTCCACGAACTACAACAGGAAGGCGTCCCCGTCCGACGGGTCTTTCGCATTTTCAACAATGATGGCCCGACTTTTATGGTTCGCCTTCGCCTCGCTTCTCTTGCTGACGTAGACCATCTTATTACTACCGGCGTCCGTTTTCGCGGAAGAATCCATCGAGTGGAGCGTTCTCGCTCTCCACCGCGGCTCACCGGATCTACTCGTTTCACGTCTCCTCCTTCTCCTATGCCCTCGTCGCCACCCACCCCACCACCGCCAACCATTCCCCTTCTTAGTTCCCAACCACCGTTTTCCCTTTTACCATACCCTACTTTTGACCTTCTTCGACTTCTTGCCACCTCCATCACGAATATTACTACCACCCTATATTATCTTCTCCTCCAACATTACCCGAACCCTTCCTCCCCCTTCATACCGAACACACCTTTTGCACATGCGTCAACTATGTAACATACTTAATGTATTCTCCTTTTCTGAAAGCGCGCCCGAGATCCCCTACGTCGCTGTCTCAATAAATCTCTGTCCCTTCTTCTCTGGTATTTTTTGGGTTGGCTTGCTACGGATCCAAAAGCACTAACCGTGCTATCACACAACTTTATTGCTGTTACACTTAGGTTCCTTTTTTCTCCAGTCCTCTTATCCACCATGCCTTTTCTTTATCGCTTATCCTATATATAACTCTTCTTGCCGTTCCTTTTTCTACATATCTATATAATGTTGGTTTTTCTCTATTACAAGTCTCTGCTTACAATTATCCTTTGCGATATGCTATATTTTGTTTCCAATATGTATGTACACCACATACTTCTCTATGTTTTGTATTTCAATATATATTTTTCTTTCCTATTGGCCAAAGAGCTGCAATGTTCAGCTGGCGGCCCGCCTCCCCTCTGTGGGGAGGAATGAACCAACCTTGTGGAAAAAAAAAAAAAAAAAAAAAAAAAAGCTCTGGTTTCCCTTCAAAACGAATAAATCTTTCGCCTTTTACTAAAGATTTCCGTGGAGGGGAACATTTTGATGAGTCTTTTGAACAATTTTTTGTTTGGTCCAGCCGTTAAGGCGGACCTAAGATAGTAAAGAAACAAAAACTAGCGGTAGTGCAGACAATACAATACTTACAGCCCCTGCCATGACAGGAACTAAGAACAGTAGCGGAAAAGCTCTGTCCAGGAGAAAAAGGGCTTTCTTTTAAATATTATTATTATTATTATTATTATTACTACTATTATTAATGTACACGCACAAATATTGGTTAACATTGCAGAGAGAATGGAAACATACTTTTATGGGTAGGAAACGACGATAGAATAAAGAATATTAAACTTACATTTGTTTTGTTTTATAGTGGGCTGATCACGACCGTACTGCAAAAGAAACATTTTGAAGCGAAGACTAGTAGAGGAAGCGAGAGCCTCCCCGGAAGTGAAGTGAATTTGGCGGGATGAACCTGATTCTTGCTAGTGAGAGAAGAGGGTTCTGGAGGCGCTAGTGGTAGTTACAAGGTCGCAGTGTTGACAGTTTGGCGGCCGAGGACAGAGGAGGAGTGCGCTCCGGCGGCCTGGGAAGGGAGGTGTCTCTTGAAGAGTTGCACAGTTTAGGCGATGTGGGCTCATTTGACGGCGTGGCGCAGACAGGCCATTTTGCGCAATCTGTTGGTGGAGCAGGGGAAACTATGAGGACGCGCGGCGAGGTTCCTCGCCCCAGTCTTAGCCGCCAGGGTAAGGAAGGAACAGTTTACGATTGGGTTGACTCCTGCGAATACGCCAATAATATTGTAGGTATCTCGGGCGGGTAATTGTTGGTAGTCGACAGTGCGTTCGCGCTGTGTGTGTGTGTGTGTGTGTTTCCGTGCTGAGTTCGTGCTGGCCCGTTTTTGTTGTTGTCTTCCTCCGAAAGGAAAGAGAAATAAATAAACATCGTGGTTTTTACGTAATACCGTGTTTAGTGAAAATGGAATAGCTACAAGGAAGAGCAACAACGGTGTCTTTTATAGAGACCAGGAAAACGAAATACATATCGTTGGCGGTTCAAAGTAACAGTGAGGTGGAGTGCTGAATTGGATTGTAATCTCTCGCATGCAAACAGCGTTATCACACTGTTCTTAAGGAAAATTAACTGGGCGCACCATAGCTCTGGTTTCCCTTCAAAACGAATAAATCTTTCGCCTTTTACTAAAGATTTCCGTGGAGGGGAACATTTTGATGAGTCTTTTGAACAATTTTTTGTTTGGTCCAGCCGTTAAGGCGGACCTAAGATAGTAAAGAAACAAAAACTAGCGGTAGTGCAGACGATACAATACTTACAGCCCCTGCCATGACAGGAACTAAGAACAGTAGCGGAAAAGCTCTGTCCAGGAGAAAAAGGGCTTTCTTTTAAATATTATTATTATTATTATTATTACTACTATTATTAACGTACACGCACAAATATTGGTTAACATTGCAGAGAGAATGGAAACATACTTTTATGGGTAGGAAACGACGATAGAATAAAGAATATTAAACTTACATTTGTTTTGTTTTATAGTGGGCTGATCACGACCGTACTGCAAAAGAAACATTTTGAAGCGAAGACTAGTAGAGGAAGCGAGAGCCTCCCCGGAAGTGAAGTGAATTTGGCGGGATGAACCTGATTCTTGCTAGTGAGAGAAGAGGGTTCTGGAGGCGCTAGTGGTAGTTACAAGGTCGCAGTGTTGACAGTTTGGCGGCCGAGGACAGAGGAGGAGTGCGCTCCGGCGGCCTGGGAAGGGAGGTGTCTCTTGAAGAGTTGCACAGTTTAGGCGATGTGGGCTCATTTGACGGCGTGGCGCAGACAGGCCATTTTGCGCAATCTGTTGGTGGAGCAGGGGAAACTATGAGGACGCGCGGCGAGGTTCCTCGCCCCAGTCTTAGCCGCCAGGGTAAGGAAGGAACAGTTTACGATTGGGTTGACTCCTGCGAATACGCCAATAATATTGTAGGTATCTCGGGCGGGTAATTGTTGGTAGTCGACAGTGCGTTCGCGCTGTGTGTGTGTGTGTGTGTGTGTGTGTGTGTGTTTCCGTGCTGAGTTCGTGCTGGCCCGTTTTTGTTGTTGTCTTCCTCCGAAAGGAAAGAGAAATAAATAAACATCGTGGTTTTTACGTAATACCGTGTTAGTGAAAATGGAATAGCTACAAGGAAGAGCAACAACGGTGTCTTTTATAGAGACCAGGAAAACGAAATACATATCGTTGGCGGTTCAAAGTAACAGTGAGGTGGAGTGCTGCATTGGATTGTAATCTCTCGCATGCAAACAGCGTTATCACACTGTTCTTAAGGAAAATTAACTGGGCGCACCATAGCTCTGGTTTCCCTTCAAAACGAATAAATCTTTCGCCTTTTACTAAAGATTTCCGTGGAGGGGAACATTTTGATGAGTCTTTTGAACAATTTTTTGTTTGGTCCAGCCGTTAAGGCGGACCTAAGATAGTAAAGAAACAAAAACCAGCGGTAGTGCAGACGATATAATAGTTACAGCCCCTGCCATGACAGGAACTAAGAACAGTAGCGGAAAAGCTCTGTCCAGGAGAAAAAGGGTTTTCTTTTAAATATTATTATTATTATTATTATTACTACTATTATTAATGTACACGCACAAATATTGGTTAACATTGCAGAGAGAATGGAAACATACTTTTATGGGTAGGAAACGACGATAGAATAAAGAATATTAAACTTACATTTGTTTTGTTTTATAGTGGGCTGATCACGACCGTACTGCAAAAGAAACATTTTGAAGCGAAGACTAGTAGAGGAAGCGAGAGCCTCCCCGGAAGTGAAGTGAATTTGGCGGGATGAACCTGATTCTTGCTAGTGAGAGAAGAGGGTTCTGGAGGCGCTAGTGGTAGTTACAAGGTCGCAGTGTTGACAGTTTGGCGGCCGAGGACAGAGGAGGAGTGCGCTCCGGCGGCCTGGGAAGGGAGGTGTCTCTTGAAGAGTTGCACAGTTTAGGCGATGTGGGCTCATTTGACGGCGTGGCGCAGACAGGCCATTTTGCGCAATCTGTTGGTGGAGCAGGGGAAACTATGAGGACGCGCGGCGAGGTTCCTCGCCCCAGTCTTAGCCGCCAGGGTAAGGAAGGAACAGTTTACGATTGGGTTGACTCCTGCGAATACGCCAATAATATTGTAGGTATCTCGGGCGGGTAATTGTTGGTAGTCGACAGTGCGTTCGCGCTGTGTGTGTGTGTGTGTGTTTCCGTGCTGGGTTCGTGCTGGCCCGTTTTTGTTGTTGTCTTCCTCCGAAAGGAAAGAGAAATAAATAAACATCGTGGTTTTTACGTAATACCGTGTTTAGTGAAAATGGAATAGCTACAAGGAAGAGCAACAACGGTGTCTTTTATAGAGACCAGGAAAACGAAATACATATCGTTGGCGGTTCAAAGTAACAGTGAGGTGGAGTGCTGAATTGGATTGTAATCTCTCGCATGCAAACAGCGTTATCACACTGTTCTTAAGGAAAATTAACTGGGCGCACCATAGGTCTGGTTTCCCTTCAAAACGAATAAATCTTTCGCCTTTTACTAAAGATTTCCGTGGAGGGGAACATTTTGATGAGTCTTTTGAACAATTTTTTGGTTGGTCCAGCCGTTAAGGCGGACCTAAGATAGTAAAGAAACAAAAACTAGCGGTAGTGCAGACGATACAATACTTACAGCCCCTGCCATGACAGGAACTAAGAACAGTAGCGGAAAAGCTCTGTCCAGGAGAAAAAGGGCTTTCTTTTAAATATTATTATTATTATTATTATTACTACTATTATTAACGTACACGCACAAATATTGGTTAACATTGCAGAGAGAATGGAAACATACTTTTATGGGTAGGAAACGACGATAGAATAAAGAATATTAAACTTACATTTGTTTTGTTTTATAGTGGGCTGATCACGACCGTACTGCAAAAGAAACATTTTGAAGCGAAGACTAGTAGAGGAAGCGAGAGCCTCCCCGGAAGTGAAGTGAATTTGGCGGTATGAACCTGATTCTTGCTAGTGAGAGAAGAGGGTTCTGGAGGCGCTAGTGGTAGTTACAAGGTCGCAGTGTTGACAGTTTGGCGGCCGAGGACAGAGGAGGAGTGCGCTCCGGCGGCCTGGGAAGGGAGGTGTCTCTTGAAGAGTTGCACAGTTTAGGCGATGTGGGCTCATTTGACGGCGTGGCGCAGACAGGCCATTTTGCGCAATCTGTTGGTGGAGCAGGGGAAACTATGAGGACGCGCGGCGAGGTTCCTCGCCCCAGTCTTAGCCGCCAGGGTAAGGAAGGAACAGTTTACGATTGGGTTGACTCCTGCGAATACGCCAATAATATTGTAGGTATCTCGGGCGGGTAATTGTTGGTAGTCGACAGTGCGTTCGCGCTGTGTGTGTGTGTGTGTGTGTGTGTTTCCGTGCTGAGTTCGTGCTGGCCCGTTTTTGTTGTTGTCTTCCTCCGAAAGGAAAGAGAAATAAAAAAAACATCGTGGTTTTTACGTAATACCGTGTTTAGTGAAAATGGAATAGCTACAAGGAAGAGCAACAACGGTGTCTTTTATAGAGACCAGGAAAACGAAATACATATCGTTGGCGGTTCAAAGTAACAGTGAGGTGGAGTGCTGCATTGGATTGTAATCTCTCGCATGCAAACAGCGTTATCACACTGTTCTTAAGGAGAATTAACTGGGCGCACCATAGCTCTGGTTTCCCTTCAAAACGAATAAATCTTTCGCCTTTTACTAAAGATTTCCGTGGAGGGGAACATTTTGATGAGTCTTTTGAACAATTTTTTGTTTGGTCCAGCCGTTAAGGCGGACCTAAGATAGTAAAGAAACAAAAACTAGCGGTAGTGCAGACAATACAATACTTACAGCCCCTGCCATGACAGGAACTAAGAACAGTAGCGGAAAAGCTCTGTCCAGGAGAAAAAGGGCTTTCTTTTAAATATTATTATTATTATTATTATTACTACTATTATTAATGTACACGCACAAATATTGGTTAACATTGCAGAGAGAATGGAAACATACTTTTATGGGTAGGAAACGACGATAGAATAAAGAATATTAAACTTACATTTGTTTTGTTTTATAGTGGGCTGATCACGACCGTACTGCAAAAGAAACATTTTGAAGCGAAGACTAGTAGAGGAAGCGAGAGCCTCCCCGGAAGTGAAGTGAATTTGGCGGGATGAACCTGATTCTTGCTAGTGAGAGAAGAGGGTTCTGGAGGCGCTAGTGGTAGTTACAAGGTCGCAGTGTTGACAGTTTGGCGGCCGAGGACAGAGGAGGAGTGCGCTCCGGCGGCCTGGGAAGGGAGGTGTCTCTTGAAGAGTTGCACAGTTTAGGCGATGTGGGCTCATTTGACGGCGTGGCGCAGACAGGCCATTTTGCGCAATCTGTTGGTGGAGCAGGGGAAACTATGAGGACGCGCGGCGAGGTTCCTCGCCCCAGTCTTAGCCGCCAGGGTAAGGAAGGAACAGTTTACGATTGGGTTGACTCCTGCGAATACGCCAATAATATTGTAGGTATCTCGGGCGGGTAATTGTTGGTAGTCGACAGTGCGTTCGCGCTGTGTGTGTGTGTGTGTGTGTGTTTCCGTGCTGAGTTCGTGCTGGCCCGTTTTTGTTGTTGTCTTCCTCCGAAAGGAAAGAGAAATAAATAAACATCGTGGTTTTTACGTAATACCGTGTTTAGTGAAAATGGAATAGCTACAAGGAAGAGCAACAACGGTGTCTTTTATAGAGACCAGGAAAACGAAATACATATCGTTGGCGGTTCAAAGTAACAGTGAGGTGGAGTGCTGCATTGGATTGTAATCTCTCGCATGCAAACAGCGTTATCACACTGTTCTTAAGGAAAATTAACTGGGCGCACCATAGCTCTGGTTTCCCTTCAAAACGAATAAATCTTTCGCCTTTTACTAAAGATTTCCGTGGAGGGGAACATTTTGATGAGTCTTTTGAACAATTTTTTGTTTGGTCCAGCCGTTAAGGCGGACCTAAGATAGTAAAGAAACAAAAACTAGCGGTAGTGCAGACGATACAATACTTACAGCCCCTGCCATGACAGGAACTAAGAACAGTAGCGGAAAAGCTCTGTCCAGGAGAAAAAGGGCTTTCTTTTAAATATTATTATTATTATTATTATTATTACTATTATTAACGTACACGCACAAATATTGGTTAACATTGCAGAGAGAATGGAAACATACTTTTATGGGTAGGAAACGACGATAGAATAAAGAATATTAAACTTACATTTGTTTTGTTTTATAGTGGGCTGATCACGACCGTACTGCAAAAGAAACATTTTGAAGCGAAGACTAGTAGAGGAAGCGAGAGCCTCCCCGGAAGTGAAGTGAATTTGGCGGGATGAACCTGATTCTTGCTAGTGAGAGAAGAGGGTTCTGTAGGCGCTAGTGGTAGTTACAAGGTCGCAGTGTTGACAGTTTGGCGGCCGAGGACAGAGGAGGAGTGCGCTCCGGCGGCCTGGGAAGGGAGGTGTCTCTTGAAGAGTTGCACAGTTTAGGCGATGTGGGCTCATTTGACGGCGTGGCGCAGACAGGCCATTTTGCGCAATCTGTTGGTGGAGCAGGGGAAACTATGAGGACGCGCGGCGAGGTTCCTCGCCCCAGTCTTAGCCGCCAGGGTAAGGAAGGAACAGTTTACGATTGGGTTGACTCCTGCGAATACGCCAATAATATTGTAGGTATCTCGGGCGGGTAATTGTTGGTAGTCGACAGTGCGTTCGCGCTGTGTGTGTGTGTGTGTGTGTGTGTGTTTCCGTGCTGAGTTCGTGCTGGCCCGTTTTTGTTGTTGTCTTCCTCCGAAAGGAAAGAGAAATAAATAAACATCGTGGTTTTTACGTAATACCGTGTTTAGTGAAAATGGAATAGCTACAAGGAAGAGCAACAACGGTGTCTTTTATAGAGACCAGGAAAACGAAATACATATCGTTGGCGGTTCAAAGTAACAGTGAGGTGGAGTGCTGCATTGGATTGTAATCTCTCGCATGCAAACAGCGTTATCACACTGTTCTTAAGGAAAATTAACTGGGCGCACCATAGCTCTGGTTTCCCTTCAAAACGAATAAATCTTTCGCCTTTTACTAAAGATTTCCGTGGAGGGGAACATTTTGATGAGTCTTTTGAACAATTTTTTGTTTGGTCCAGCCGTTAAGGCGGACCTAAGATAGTAAAGAAACAAAAACTAGCGGTAGTGCAGACGATACAATACTTACAGCCCCTGCCATGACAGGAACTAAGAACAGTAGCGGAAAAGCTCTGTCCAGGAGAAAAAGGGCTTTCTTTTAAATATTATTATTATTATTATTATTACTATTATTAACGTACACGCACAAATATTGGTTAACATTGCAGAGAGAATGGAAACATACTTTTATGGGTAGGAAACGACGATAGAATAAAGAATATTAAACTTACATTTGTTTTGTTTTATAGTGGGCTGATCACGACCGTACTGCAAAAGAAACATTTTGAAGCGAAGACTAGTAGAGGAAGCGAGAGCCTCCCCGGAAGTGAAGTGAATTTGGCGGGATGAACCTGATTCTTGCTAGTGAGAGAAGAGGGTTCTGTAGGCGCTAGTGGTAGTTACAAGGTCGCAGTGTTGACAGTTTGGCGGCCGAGGACAGAGGAGGAGTGCGCTCCGGCGGCCTGGGAAGGGAGGTGTCTCTTGAAGAGTTGCACAGTTTAGGCGATGTGGGCTCATTTGACGGCGTGGCGCAGACAGGCCATTTTGCGCAATCTGTTGGTGGAGCAGGGGAAACTATGAGGACGCGCGGCGAGGTTCCTCGCCCCAGTCTTAGCCGCCAGGGTAAGGAAGGAACAGTTTACGATTGGGTTGACTCCTGCGAATACGCCAATAATATTGTAGGTATCTCGGGCGGGTAATTGTTGGTAGTCGACAGTGCGTTCGCGCTGTGTGTGTGTGTGTGTGTGTGTGTGTGTGTTTCCGTGCTGAGTTCGTGCTGGCCCGTTTTTGTTGTTGTCTTCCTCCGAAAGGAAAGAGAAATAAATAAACATCGTGGTTTTTACGTAATACCGTGTTTAGTGAAAATGGAATAGCTACAAGGAAGAGCAACAACGGTGTCTTTTATAGAGACCAGGAAAACGAAATACATATCGTTGGCGGTTCAAAGTAACAGTGAGGTGGAGTGCTGCATTGGATTGTAATCTCTCGCATGCAAACAGCGTTATCACACTGTTCTTAAGGAAAATTAACTGGGCGCACCATAGCTCTGGTTTCCCTTCAAAACGAATAAATCTTTCGCCTTTTACTAAAGATTTCCGTGGAGGGGAACATTTTGATGAGTCTTTTGAACAATTTTTTGTTTGGTCCAGCCGTTAAGGCGGACCTAAGATAGTAAAGAAACAAAAACTAGCGGTAGTGCAGACGATACAATACTTACAGCCCCTGCCATGACAGGAACTAAGAACAGTAGCGGAAAAGCTCTGTCCAGGAGAAAAAGGGCTTTCTTTTAAATATTATTATTATTATTATTATTATTACTACTATTATTAACGTACACGCACAAATATTGGTTAACATTGCAGAGAGAATAGAAACATACTTTTATGGGTAGGAAACGACGATAGAATAAAGAATATTAAACTTACATTTGTTTTGTCTTATAGTGGGCTGATCACGACCGTACTGCAAAAGAAACATTTTGAAGCGGAGACTAGTAGAGGAAGCGAGAGCCTCCCCGGAAGTGAAGTGAATTTGGCGGGATGAACCTGATTCTTGCTAGTGAGAGAAGAGGGTTCTGGAGGCGCTAGTGGTAGTTACAAGGTCGCAGTGTTGACAGTTTGGCGGCCGAGGACAGAGGAGGAGTGCGCTCCGGCGGCCTGGGAAGGGAGGTGTCTCTTTGAAGAGTTGCACAGTTTAGGCGATGTGGGCTCATTTGACGGCGTGGCGCAGACAGGCCATTTTGCGCAATCTGTTGGTGGAGCAGGGGAAACTATGAGGACGCGCGGCGAGGTTACTCGCCCCAGTCTTAGCCGCCAGGGTAAGGAAGGAACAGTTTACGATTGGGTTGACTCCTGCGAATACGCCAATAATATTGTAGGTATCTCGGGCGGGTAATTGTTGGTAGTCGACTGTGCGTTCGCGCTGTGTGTGTGTGTGTGTGTGTGTGTGTTTCCGTGCTGAGTTCGTGCTGGCCCGTTTTTGTTGTTGTCTTCCTCCGAAAGGAAAGAGAAATAAATAAACATCGTGGTTTTTACGTAATACCGTGTTTAGTGAAAATGGAATAGCTACAAGGAAGAGCAACAACGGTGTCTTTTATAGAGACCAGGAAAACGAAATACATATCGTTGGCGGTTCAAAGTAACAGTGAGGTGGAGTGCTGCATTGGATTGTAATCTCTCGCATGCAAACAGCGTTATCACACTGTTCTTAAGGAAAATTAACTGGGCGCACCATAGGTCTGGTTTCCCTTCAAAACGAATAAATCTTTCGCCTTTTACTAAAGATTTCCGTGGAGGGGAACATTTTGATGAGTCTTTTGAACAATTTTTTGGTTGGTCCAGCCGTTAAGGCGGACCTAAGATAGTAAAGAAACAAAAACTAGCGGTAGTGCAGACGATACAATACTTACAGCCCCTGCCATGACAGGAACTAAGAACAGTAGCGGAAAAGCTCTGTCCAGGCGAAAAAGGGCTTTCTTTTAAATATTATTATTATTATTATTATTATTACTACTATTATTAACGTACACGCACAAATATTGGTTAACATTGCAGAGAGAATGGAAACATACTTTTATGGGTAGGAAACAACGATAGAATAAAGAATATTAAACTTACATTTGTTTTGTTTTATAGTGGGCTGATCACGACCGTACTGCAAAAGAAACATTTTGAAGCGAAGACTAGTAGAGGAAGCGAGAGCCTCCCCGGAAGTGAAGTGAATTTGGCGGGATGAACCTGATTCTTGCTAGTGAGAGAAGAGGGTTCTGGAGGCGCTAGTGGTAGTTACAAGGTCGCAGTGTTGACAGTTTGGCGGCCGAGGACAGAGGAGGAGTGCGCTCCGGCGGCCTGGGAAGGGAGGTGTCTCTTGAAGAGTTGCACAGTTTAGGCGATGTGGGCTCATTTGACGGCGTGGCGCAGACAGGCCATTTTGCGCAATCTGTTGGTGGAGCAGGGGAAACTATGAGGACGCGCGGCGAGGTTCCTCGCCCCAGTCTTAGCCGCCAGGGTAAGGAAGGAACAGTTTACGATTGGGTTGACTCCTGCGAATACGCCAATAATATTGTAGGTATCTCGGGCGGGTAATTGTTGGTAGTCGACAGTGCGTTCGCGCTGTGTGTGTGTGTGTGTGTTTCCGTGCTGAGTTCGTGCTGGCCCGTTTTTGTTGTTGTCTTCCTCCGAAAGGAAAGAGAAATAAATAAACATCGTGGTTTTTACTTAATACCGTGTTTAGTGAAAATGGAATAGCTACAAGGAAGAGCAACAACGGTGTCTTTTATAGAGACCAGGAAAACGAAATACATATCGTTGGCGGTTCAAAGTAACAGTGAGGTGGAGTGCTGCATTGGATTGTAATCTCTCGCATGCAAACAGCGTTATCACACTGTTCTTAAGGAAAATTAACTGGGCGCACCATAGCTCTGGTTTCCCTTCAAAACGAATAAATCTTTCGCCTTTTACTAAAGATTTCCGTGGAGGGGAACATTTTGATGAGTCTTTTGAACAATTTTTTGTTTGGTCCAGCCGTTAAGGCGGACCTAAGATAGTAAAGAAACAAAAACTAGCGGTAGTGCAGACCATACAATACTTACAGCCCCTGCCATGACAGGAACTAAGAACAGTAGCGGAAAAGCTCTGTCCAGGAGAAAAAGGGCTTTCTTTTAAATATTATTATTATTATTATTATTATTATTACTGTTACCGTGTTTTAGCGGTAGGTAGAGGCGTAAGAAGGTGCGGGCGTGAATGGGTTTCAAAACTACGGAATCAAAGTTAATGTAAAAGTAATTTAAAATTTAACTAGGTTATATTTTCTTTTCAAAAACAAAGCAATAACAGACATGGCAGGTACAATGTAGCAAAACAAGGGGAGATACAATATTTACAGGTTTTGGGCTTCACGCCCTGACTTCTGCGATCAGCTCAGTTTTACCACAAACACAAGTTTTAACAGAGGGGCAGAAAACCCCATTCATCCCTAGGAGCCCCTGGCTCCGAATTACACAGAAAAGCCTCCACGAGGCATATGACACTCCATTTCAAAAGAGCGATCCGCTCTCAAAATTTAAGCCTCACAAAGGCCACACCAAACTCTACCTTCAAGCTGTCCTCTAAGGACGTCTTCACAGGGGTAGAATACCCAACCTACTGAGGTCTATTACATGAAAAGGAGGTTGATTACATGACCTCTAAAATAACAATTTGAGAGGAGGCTAACCGCACTCCTGATACACTTTGATTTTTTAAAACCTACTTTGGCACTAGGCCGTTATTACAAGGGCTAATCCCATACTACAGAGGTGACTTAATAGCAATTTACATTACATTACGGAAGAATTGGTTGAGAAAATAAGTTCACCTTAAGACGATGTGAGTGGGAGCTCGAGAGGGTTAAGCACTCTCTATCCCAATATGTCGTTTTAAAATAGAATAGCTACCGGTTGTTTTTACATTTTAGGAAAAGGTTACATGGTTGAACGCTTAGAACCCGCCCCGAAAGTTAAACTGCTGAGCAAGAAAAGAAAGAATTTATTAATCGGCCATTACCTTATTGTTGACCGCCGCCGAGGAAAGAGGCGCTCCCCGCCTCCTGCTATGTACTTAATACACTGAAAGATGGAACAGAAGTGGCCTGGAGACCCTAAAATCAGCAGTTTATATCCTCTCACGGAAGATTCTAGGCGTTAGGGGAAAGAAAACACCCTCCCAAAAAAATTTTATTGGCTAGGGAAAAGAAACCCCTACATAGAGGAAGAAGAAACACATTATTGGTGGAAAATTAATTAAAGAAATTCGGGATTGGCTAGATCCAAAATAAGGGGAAAAAGAGGGGTATACAGCCAACTTAAACAATGACAGAAAGAAATTTAACCAAGAACAAACTCTTGAAATAAAAATTTCTCCAACAAAATAGTTCTTTGACTCCGCACTAGGTCGCACTATTGTTGACCTTCAGTAGTGTCCTCTAGAAGAGAAAGTTCACACTTCTTACTTCAAGCGAAACAAAAACACATCAAAAATGACACAGTTCACAAACTCAAAAATTTCCAGGTAGTGACATCTTCTGAGAAATTAGTAGATTAATAGTGTAGATAAAGTTCAGACTTCCTCCAGAAGAGGAGTTTCAACTGGCGCAACTTTTAAATAAACAGAGTAGAGGTGTACCGCCCGGTACAGACCTCCCCCCCCCAAAAGTTCCTCCAGGGGTGACACATGAAATCAGTTTGAAACAAGTTCCAAGTTATAAAGTGAATATGAAAATAGTTTACAAGATTTTCAGAATGTTGTGTGATTCAGTTTCACAATTTGTTGTTGCAGGTGAAGTAAAGTCTTTCTGTTTTTAGAATTTGAATTTCTGAAGATAAACTTTTAGTACTTAAAGGTGAAGAAAAATTTTGCAATGTCCACCAAATATTGTTGTTGAATTCCCAAGTGTAGTTATTGCTTATGGTGACTGTCCATGTAGTTGATGTAGATTGAGTCGGATGGCCAGACCGGCCGTTGCAGCTTGCGTCCAACGGAGGCCGCTCGGACCCCTCAAGTACCCTGAGATACCGCTCGCCCGCACTATGAGGGGAGCAGAGGTGTTGAAGTACGCCGCGCCCGCGGTGAACAGATACAGGCTGCGGGCATGTAGCAGGTCGTGCGCCGCACATCAGCCTTGGCCGGGAGGAGAGCTCCGGCTCGCCGTGCACATGTCGTCCTCGCTGGAGATGAGGGGGCCCATCCCCCTCCCCAGTCGCTGCACGGCGCTGCGCGGCTGCGGGGGCGCTGAAACATTAAAGCTAGGCGGCAGAATTGTGTTGGACAATCATTTTCTTTGAGGGTACAGGCTTGTAGAGAGAGTGAGGGGCCAGCGGCGTGCAGATATTCATGGTATTCATTAAGCCACTGTGTAGAGTGGAGCAGGAGACGGGAGCGTGGTAATGGCCGTGGCAAAGACAGGATGGCAGTTTAATGGGTCGGGGCAGGTTTCACAAACATGCTTACATAAGAAACAAAATCCTATAGAAGGGGCAGAATGCCTTAAAAGTGAAACTCAAAAAAAAAATATAACCTTCATATCCTTTCAAAATAATATGAAGCAAGTTAACACAGAAATTACACCGGTTTCACCTGGGACAGGTGAACCCTAAATATCCTCTCGGTGGCTGGATTACTTAGCAATAAGGTAACCGGCGTAAGAAAATCGAGAATGATACAAGGCCCATGAAATCTGGGGGCAAGCTTGCCCGCGGGAACAAAATTTTTGACCATAACCTGGTCACCTACCTTCAAGGTGGTGGGTCTCCGTCCACGATCATACCTTTCCCTAACCTTTTCATGAGACACTTTAAGATTGGCTTTAGCCTTCTTCCAAAGATCTTTAATGTTGTCCGGATCTATTATCTCGGGTAGAATGTCATTCAGAGACCAGAGGTTAGAGAGCGGCGAGTTGGGAACAAACTTGAACATTAAAGAAGCTGGAGTAAATTTGTGTGATTCATGGACCGCCGAATTCAAAGCAAAAGCTAACCAATGCAGGGACGTGTCCCACCTAGAATGATCTTCATGATGATAGGCAATAAGTGCGGACCTGAGATTACGGTTAACCCGTTCAGCCAGAGATGGTTGAGGGTAATAAGCGGAAGTAGTTACATGAGAGATGGACAAGTCAAAACAGAATTTACGAAATAAATTAGATGTAAAAGCCTTAGCATTATCAGATACAATGTATTGGCACGGACCAAAAGAAGCGAAAATAGAATTTAGGCAAGTAATGGTGGACTGAGCGGTAGCCAGCTTAGTCGGAAATAACCAAGAAAATCTGGTAAACCCATCTACACATACAAAGATGAATTTGTTGGCATTTCCCTTCGACTGGGGGAAGGGTCCTACATAATCAATATACAGGCGTTCCATGGGGCGCGACGCTTGATGAGAAGACAAAAGGCCTATTTTAGTGGACATGGTGGGTTTACTGATCAAACAAGATTTACAAGCTTTTACAAGTTCCCGAATTTCACCGTCCATACCTTTCCAGATGAACATTTCACGAATCTTTTCACGAGTTTTAAAGATACCCAGGTGCCCCCCCAATGGGGTCTCATGATAGTATTTGAAGATCATAGGTACAAGAACCGCTGGAACAACAACTTTCATCAACTTATCATGCCTCGAAGGGCAACATAGAACACCATTCCTCAGAACATAAGGGACAGCATGTTCCCCAGAAGAAAGGGTTTCCATTATCGGAGCCAGCGTCGGATCTTCACGTTGGTATTTCTCAATATCCCTAAAAAGCATGGGAGCATCTGTTAAGATGGCATTAACACCAGATAGTATGGACTCGGAAGGTGATGAACTGTCGACCGGTTCGTGGGTCTCTACGTCGTTATGAAACATACGGCTGAGTCCATCGGCAACAACATTTTCAGTACCTCTGATATGCCGTACATCGAATTGGAAGGCAGAAATACGGATGGCCCAACGGGCTATACGACCTGTACGACGCGGCCTACCTAAGACCCAGCTTAAGGCTTGATCATCTGTCTCCAGATCGAATTTGACGTGTTCCAGATAGAGACGGAACTTTTCTAAGGCGAATAAGACTGCCAAACCTTCAAGCTCATATATGGAGTACTTTGCTTCTTGAGCTGACAATGTCCTAGACGCATAGGCGATGGGTCGCCTCCCTAGTTCAGTCTCTTGAAGAAGAACTGCAGCTACTGCTGACGACGATGCGTCGGTTTGGACGATGAATTTCTTCGAGAAATCAGGCATAGCAAGTACAGGGGCATTACAGAGAGCTAATTTTAGATCTTCAAAAGCGGCTTGTTGAGAAGGTCCCCACTCGAATTTGATGCCTTTCCTACGAAGAAGGTTTAAGGGCGCCGCTCTATTAGCAAAGTTTGGAATGAACTTCCTGAAGAAATTCACCATACCAATGAACCTGGCGATACCTTTGATGTCCTTGGGAGGTTTAAAATCACGGATGGCCTGTGTTCTAGAATGATCGACTGCTACTCCATCGGGTGATACAATATGCCCTAGGAATGACATAGAGGGCTTAGCAAAGGCAACCTTGGACAACTTAACAGTTAACCCAGCCTTACGAAGGCGATCGAGAACTTCTCGCAGATGATCTAGATGTTCTTCAAAGGTCTCTGAAAATACGACGACATCATCTAAGTAGTGATATAAGTACTCAAATTTGATGTCGGAAAAGACCCTATCTAGTAGCCTAGTGAGCACAGCTGCCCCCGTGGGGAGCCCGAAAGGCACGCGGTTGTATTCGTATAAATTCCAGTCCGTGGCAAACGCTGTAAGGTGTTTAGACTCTTCGGCAAGGGGAATTTGATTATAGGCCTGATTCAAGTCCAAGATGGTGAAGAACTTGGCCTTACGAAACCATGAAAAGCAAGAATGAAGGTCGGGAAGGGGCACAGATTGCAACACCACCTTCCGATTGAGAGCCCTGTAATCAATGACAGGCCTGAAGCCTCCTTGGGGTTTCGGGACTAGAAAAATAGGCGAAGAATACGCTGACTTAGAGGGCCTAATAATACCATCCTTCAACATCTGATCGATGATTTCTTTCAGAGCCTTCATTTTAGGTGGAGATAGCCTATACGGTGGAAAACGGACAGGAATCGAATCCGTGACCTCAATTTTGTATTCAATAAGGTCAGTAACACCAAGAGTATCAGAGAACACCTCGGGAAACGACTGACACAATTTGCGAATACTATCAGCCTGCTCCTCAGGTAGATGTCTAAGGTCTAACAACATCTCATCCTGGGTAGGCGAAATAGATGAACATGATGCAGAATTACACTTTAATAGAGGGATTTTACAATTAGAGGCAAATTTGAATGTGCACGACTTACTCTGAAGATCGAGCACCAGACCAGTGTGAGACATGAAGTCCGCTCCCAGTATGATGGGGCAAGACAAATGCTTGGCCACAAACAATTTGATTTTCCATGTAAATTTAAAAACACGAATTTTGACATGTAAGGAACCTAGAATTTCTAATGGAGATGAATTAGCCGAAACATATTTAACAGGAGATGAGTCATAGTCAGGGAGTTTACAAACAGATTTCAATTTAGAATACCAATCAGCCGAAATAATGGAACAAACGCTGCCTGAATCTAAGAGAGCTGTTATAGGCTCGTTATTCAACTCAATCCTAAGAAAAGGAACAGGTGCGGGGGTATCCGCCGCAATCCTAAGACACTCTCTGGGGCATTCAAAAAAAGAATTTGAAGATTGCTCATTCCCTGAATTCTCGACCCTTTTGCCCGGGGCTGAGCCTTGGAAAGCAGAATTAGTCGACTCAGCCGAAGCCGCTAGTCACTTTTTATTATTGGCATGGGTGGAATTTGCACCAGAGCAGGAGGGGGTGCTATTTGAGTTTGGGCAATTCTTGGCGATATGTGAGAAAGCCCCACATTTAAAGCAGCCTTGTGATGAACCAGCTCCATTCCTAGTCCCACTTGGCTTGATCAGTGGACACTTGTTGCGCAGATGGTCAGGCGACCCGCAAGCATAACATTTACGGAGATTGACTGGTCGGCGAGGTGGAGGCCGAGTGTTACTAAAGGAAGGCGGGGGTTCTTTCGCTACACGCAAAGAATCGGCGTATCTAACTCCTTCCGCTGAGACGGCCAACGCTTCAAGTTCAGAGAAAGTTTGCGGGCACGCCGCAAAACACAAGTATGATCTATAAGATGGTGAAATGCCTTCCACAATAGCTTGTACAATTTGATCCTCAGGGAAGTGAAGAGCAAACACCCTAGTGTAGAATTTGATATCTTGTATGAAATCAGCCAAGTTTTCATCCAAGCGCTGTACACGGTAATAGTACTTCTGAATCAGGGAGGACCTGGCCCTAGCCGGGATGAAGTTAGCTAGCAAATGGGCATGGAAATCCTCAATAGATGATTGCTCGGCAATGGCTCTTACGATTTTATCAGAGAGAATACCAATAGCATACGGATAGATAATTTGCAAAATTTGACATGGCGAAAGAGAAAAAACAAGAGCATGATCCTGAAATTCCACTAGAAATCTTAAAAATGAAATTACATCACTGGTGGTGTTGACGGAAAACTTAGAGATACCTCTAAGCAACATTGCCAATGGATGAGGCAAGCTACTGAACCCAGGTGACATAGTCGTTAAAGGTTTCAATGGCAAAGAAGTTAATTCAGAGCGGATGTTACCCAATGACGCACGGCGTTCAGATTCGTTATTCAATGGGGCAGAGATAGTTTGAGCAGCAACGGTTATCCTATTGACTTCTCCCTGAGGAGGCTCTTCATCACTACCTACGTTCACTGTGGCGGGTTGATCAGTTTTGGGAGGAACTTCGCCGGTTAGCAATTGAGTAACCTTATTAGACAATTCAGAAATAGTTTCAAGGAGCGTATTAGCGTCCTTCCTCTGAACGTCATTCACCTTTAGAGACAACAGATCATTAACTCTATTTGCAAAGTGATACAGCCTGCCTTGCACACGCTTAATTTGATTAGGAGACGGATCGTTCTCATCAAAAAAGCTGACTACAGATGCTAGCCCAGTAATATTCTCGACGATCGTGGAAAGAGAATCATCAATTTCTTTCTCTCCCAAATTGGGGATGGAAATGGGCAAATCAAGGGACTCTCTAAGCTTGTTGGTGTCGATTGCAACCGTGCCTCCAGATTGCACATTTCTGATAGTTAACTCGTATATCAACTCCTCTTTGCGCAAATAGTTAAGGAGGAGAACATCGCGAGGGCCGGGCATGATGACAGAACAATTTTGAAAAACTCAAAAAATTCCAGCAACTGAGACAATTGTTAGAGTTCGAGTCAAAGCAATGTTTAGCCGTCAAAAGGGGCTAAATTGAGACCCATTCAACCACGCTCTGCTACCACTTGTTACCGTGTTTTAGCGGTAGGTAGAGGCGTAAGAAGGTGCGGGCGTGAATGGGTTTCAAAACTACGGAATCAAAGTTAATGTAAAAGTAATTTAAAATTTAACTAGGTTATATTTTCTTTTCAAAAACAAAGCAATAACAGACATGGCAGGTACAATGTAGCAAAACAAGGGGAGATACAATATTTACAGGTTTTGGGCTTCACGCCCTGACTTCTGCGATCAGCTCAGTTTTACCACAAACACAAGTTTTAACAGAGGGGCAGAAAACCCCATTCATCCCTAGGAGCCCCTGGCTCCGAATTACACAGAAAAGCCTCCACGAGGCATATGACACTCCATTTCAAAAGAGCGATCCGCTCTCAAAATTTAAGCCTCACAAAGGCCACACCAAACTCTACCTTCAAGCTGTCCTCTAAGGACGTCTTCACAGGGGTAAAATACCCAACCTACTGAGGTCTATTACATGAAAAGGAGGTTGATTACATGACCTCTAAAATAACAATTTGAGAGGAGGCTAACCGCACTCCTGATACACTTTGATTTTTTAAAACCTACTTTGGCACTAGGCCGTTATTACAAGGGCTAATCCCATACTACAGAGGTGACTTAATAGCAATTTACATTACATTACGGAAGAATTGGTTGAGAAAATAAGTTCACCTTAAGACGATGTGAGTGGGAGCTCGAGAGGGTTAAGCACTCTCTATCCCAATATGTCGTTTTAAAATAGAATAGCTACCGGTTGTTTTTACATTTTAGGAAAAGGTTACATGGTTGAACGCTTAGAACCCGCCCCGAAAGTTAAACTGCTGAGCAAGAAAAGAAAGAATTTATTAATCGGCCATTACCTTATTGTTGACCGCCGCCGAGGAAAGAGGCGCTCCCCGCCTCCTGCTATGTACTTAATACACTGAAAGATGGAACAGAAGTGGCCTGGAGACCCTAAAATCAGCAGTTTATATCCTCTCACGGAAGATTCTAGGCGTTAGGGGAAAGAAAACACCCTCCCAAAAAAATTTTATTGGCTAGGGAAAAGAAACCCCTACATAGAGGAAGAAGAAACACATTATTGGTGGAAAATTAATTAAAGAAATTCGGGATTGGCTAGATCCAAAATAAGGGGAAAAAGAGGGGTATACAGCCAACTTAAACAATGACAGAAAGAAATTTAACCAAGAACAAACTCTTGAAATAAAAATTTCTCCAACAAAATAGTTCTTTGACTCCGCACTAGGTCGCACTATTGTTGACCTTCAGTAGTGTCCTCTAGAAGAGAAAGTTCACACTTCTTACTTCAAGCGAAACAAAAACACATCAAAAATGACACAGTTCACAAACTCAAAAATTTCCAGGTAGTGACATCTTCTGAGAAATTAGTAGATTAATAGTGTAGATAAAGTTCAGACTTCCTCCAGAAGAGGAGTTTCAACTGGCGCAACTTTTAAATAAACAGAGTAGAGGTGTACCGCCCGGTACAATTACTACTATTATTAACGTACACGCACAAATATTGGTTAACATTGCAGAGAGAATGGAAACATACTTTTATGGGTAGGAAACGACGATAGAATAAAGAATATTAAACTTACATTTGTTTTGTTTTATAGTGGGCTGATCACGACCGTACTGCAAAAGAAACATTTTGAAGCGAAGACTAGTAGAGGAAGCGAAAGCCTCCCCGGAAGTGAAGTGAATTTGGCGGGATGAACCTGATTCTTGCTAGTGAGAGAAGAGGGTTCTGGAGGCGCTAGTGGTAGTTACAAGGTCGCAGTGTTGACAGTTTGGCGGCCGAGGACAGAGGAGGAGTGCGCTCCGGCGGCCTGGGAAGGGAGGTGTCTCTTGAAGAGTTGCACAGTTTAGGCGATGTGGGCTCATTTGACGGCGTGGCGCAGACAGGCCATTTTGCGCAATCTGTTGGTGAAGCAGGGGAAACTATGAGGACGCGCGGCGAGGTTCCTCGCCCCAGTCTTAGCCGCCAGGGTAAGGAAGGAACAGTTTACGATTGGGTTGACTCCTGCGAATACGCCAATAATATTGTAGGTATCTCGGGCGGGTAATTGTTGGTAGTCGACAGTGCGTTCGCGCTGTGTGTGTGTGTGTGTGTGTTTCCGTGCTGAGTTCGTGCTGGCCCGTTTTTGTTGTTGTCTTCCTCCGAAAGGAAAGAGAAATAAATAAACATCGTGGTTTTTACGTAATACCGTGTTTAGTGAAAATGGAATAGCTACAAGGAAGAGCAACAACGGTGTCTTTTATAGAGACCAGGAAAACGAAATACATATCGTTGGCGGTTCAAAGTAACAGTGAGGTGGAGTGCTGAATTGGATTGTAATCTCTCGCATGCAAACAGCGTTATCACACTGTTCTTAAGGAAAATTAACTGGGCGCACCATAGCTCTGGTTTCCCTTCAAAACGAATAAATCTTTCGCCTTTTACTAAAGATTTCCGTGGAGGGGAACATTTTGATGAGTCTTTTGAACAATTTTTTGTTTGGTCCAGCCGTTAAGGCGGACCTAAGATAGTAAAGAAACAAAAACTAGCGGTAGTGCAGACGATACATTACTTACAGCCCCTGCCATGACAGGAACTAAGAACAGTAGCGGAAAAGCTCTGTCCAGGAGAAAAAGGGCTTTCTTTTAAATATTATTATTATTATTATTATTATTACTATTATTAACGTACACGCACAAATATTGGTTAACATTGCAGAGAGAATGGAAACATACTTTTATGGGTAGGAAACGACGATAGAATAAAGAATATTAAACTTACATTTGTTTTGTTTTATAGTGGGCTGATCACGACCGTACTGCAAAAGAAACATTTTGAAGCGAAGACTAGTAGAGGAAGCGAGAGCCTCCCCGGAAGTGAAGTGAATTTGGCGGGATGAACCTGATTCTTGCTAGTGAGAGAAGAGGGTTCTGGAGGCGCTAGTGGTAGTTACAAGGTCGCAGTGTTGACAGTTTGGCGGCCGAGGACAGAGGAGGAGTGCGCTCCGGCGGCCTGGGAAGGGAGGTGTCTCTTGAAGAGTTGCACAGTTTAGGCGATGTGGGCTCATTTGACGGCGTGGCGCAAACAGGCCATTTTGCGCAATCTGTTGGTGGAGCAGGGGAAACTATGAGGACGCGCGGCGAGGTTCCTCGCCCCAGTCTTAGCCGCCAGGGTAAGGAAGGAACAGTTTACGATTGGGTTGACTCCTGCGAATACGCCAATAATATTGTAGGTATCTCGGGCGGGTAATTGTTGGTAGTCGACAGTGCGTTCGCGCTGTGTGTGTGTGTGTGTGTGTGTGTTTCCGTGCTGAGTTCGTGCTGGCCCGTTTTTGTTGTTGTCTTCCTCCGAAAGGAAAGAGAAATAAATAAACATCGTGGTTTTTACGTAATACCGTGTTTAGTGAAAATGGAATAGCTACAAGGAAGAGCAACAAAGGTGTCTTTTATAGAGACCAGGAAAACGAAATACATATCGTTGGCGGTTCAAAGTAACAGTGAGGTGGAGTGCTGCATTGGATTGTAATCTCTCGCATGCAAACAGCGTTATCACACTGTTCTTAAGGAAAATTAACTGGGCGCACCATAGCTCTGGTTTCCCTTCAAAACGAATAAATCTTTCGCCTTTTACTAAAGATTTCCGTGGAGGGGAACATTTTGATGAGTCTTTTGAACAATTTTTTGTTTGGTCCAGCCGGTAAGGCGGACCTAAGATAGTAAAGAAACAAAAACTAGCGGTAGTGCAGACGATACAATACTTACAGCCCCTGCCATGACAGGAACTAAGAACAGTAGCGGAAAAGCTCTGTCGAGGAGAAAAAGGGCTTTCTTTTAAATATTATTATTATTATTATTATTACTACTATTATTAACGTACACGCACAAATATTGGTTAACATTGCAGAGAGAATGGAAACATACTTTTATGGGTAGGAAACGACGATAGAATAAAGAATATTAAACTTACATTTGTTTTGTTTTATAGTGGGCTGATCACGACCGTACTGCAAAAGAAACATTTTGAAGCGAAGACTAGTAGAGGAAGCGAGAGCCTCCCCGGAAGTGAAGTGAATTTGGCGGGATGAACCTGATTCTTGCTAGTGAGAGAAGAGGGTTCTGGAGGCGCTAGTGGTAGTTACAAGGTCGCAGTGTTGACAGTTTGGCGGCCGAGGACAGAGGAGGAGTGCGCTCCGGCGGCCTGGGAAGGGAGGTGTCTCTTGAAGAGTTGCACAGTTTAGGCGATGTGGGCTCATTTGACGGCGTGGCGCAGACAGGCCATTTTGCGCAATCTGTTGGTGGAGCAGGGGAAACTATGAGGACGCGCGGCGAGGTTCCTCGCCCCAGTCTTAGCCGCCAGGGTAAGGAAGGAACAGTTTACGATTGGGTTGACTCCTGCGAATACGCCAATAATATTGTAGGTATCTCGGGCGGGTAATTGTTGGTAGTCGACAGTGCGTTCGCGCTGTGTGTGTGTGTGTGTGTGTGTGTGTGTGTTTCCGTGCTGAGTTCGTGCTGGCCCGTTTTTGTTGTTGTCTTCCTCCGAAAGGAAAGAGAAATAAATAAACATCGTGGTTTTTACGTAATACCGTGTTTAGTGAAAATGGAATAGCTACAAGGAAGAGCAACAACGGTGTCTTTTATAGAGACCAGGAAAACGAGATACATATCGTTGGCGGTTCAAAGTAACAGTGAGGTGGAGTGCTGCATTGGATTGTAATCTCTCGCATGCAAACAGCGTTATCACACTGTTCTTAAGGAAAATTAACTGGGCGCACCATAGCTCTGGTTTCCCTTCAAAACGAATAAATCTTTCGCCTTTTACTAAAGATTTCCGTGGAGGGGAACATTTTGATGAGTCTTTTGAACAATTTTTTGTTTGGTCCAGCCGTTAAGGCGGACCTAAGATAGTAAAGAAACAAAAACTAGCGGTAGTGCAGACGATACAATACTTACAGCCCCTGCCATGACAGGAACTAAGAACAGTAGCGGAAAAGCTCTGTCCAGGAGAAAAAGGGCTTTCTTTTAAATATTATTATTATTATTATTATTACTACTATTATTAACGTACACGCACAAATATTGGTTAACATTGCAGAGAGAATGGAAACATACTTTTATGGGTAGGAAACGACGATAGAATAAAGAATATTAAACTTACATTTGTTTTGTTTTATAGTGGGCTGATCACGACCGTACTGCAAAAGAAACATTTTGAAGCGAAGACTAGTAGAGGAAGCGAGAGCCTCCCCGGAAGTGAAGTGAATTTGGCGGGATGAACCTGATTCTTGCTAGTGAGAGAAGAGGGTTCTGGAGGCGCTAGTGGTAGTTACAAGGTCGCAGTGTTGACAGTTTGGCGGCCGAGGACAGAGGAGGAGTGCGCTCCGGCGGCCTGGGAAGGGAGGTGTCTCTTGAAGAGTTGCACAGTTTAGGCGATGTGGGCTCATTTGACGGCGTGGCGCAGACAGGCCATTTTGCGCAATCTGTTGGTGGAGCAGGGGAAACTATGAGGACGCGCGGCGAGGTTCCTCGCCCCAGTCTTAGCCGCCAGGGTAAGGAAGGAACAATTTACGATTGGGTTGACTCCTGCGAATACGCCAATAATATTGTAGGTATCTCGGGCGGGTAATTGTTGGTAGTCGACAGTGCGTTCGCGCTGTGTGTGTGTGTGTGTGTGTTTCCGTGCTGAGTTCGTGCTGGCCCGTTTTTGTTGTTGTCTTCCTCCGAAAGGAAAGAGAAATAAATAAACATCGTGGTTTTTACGTAATACCGTGTTTAGTGAAAATGGAATAGCTACAAGGAAGAGCAACAACGGTGTCTTTTATAGAGACCAGGAAAACGAAATACATATCGTTGGCGGTTCAAAGTAACAGTGAGGTGGAGTGCTGAATTGGATTGTAATCTCTCGCATGCAAACAGCGTTATCACACTGTTCTTAAGGAAAATTAACTGGGCGCACCATAGGTCTGGTTTCCCTTCAAAACGAATAAATCTTTCGCCTTTTACTAAAGATTTCCGTGGAGGGGAACATTTTGATGAGTCTTTTGAACAATTTTTTGTTTGGTCCAGCCGTTAAGGCGGACCTAAGATAGTAAAGAAACAAAAACTAGCGGTAGTGCAGACGATACAATACTTACAGCCCCTGCCATGACAGGAACTAAGAACAGTAGCGGAAAAGCTCTGTCCAGGAGAAAAAGGGCTTTCTTTTAAATATTATTATTATTATTATTATTATTACTACTATTATTAACGTACACGCACAAATATTGGTTAACATTGCAGAGAGAATGGAAACATACTTTTATGGGTAGGAAACGACGATAGAATAAAGAATATTAAACTTACATTTGTTTTGTTTTATAGTGGGCTGATCACGACCGTACTGCAAAAGAAACATTTTGAAGCGAAGACTAGTAGAGGAAGCGAGAGCCTCCCCGGAAGTGAAGTGAATTTGGCGGGATGAACCTGATTCTTGCTAGTGAGAGAAGAGGGTTCTGGAGGCGCTAGTGGTAGTTACAAGGTCGCAGTGTTGACAGTTTGGCGGCCGAGGACAGAGGAGGAGTGCGCTCCGGCGGCCTGGGAAGGGAGGTGTCTCTTGAAGAGTTGCACAGTTTAGGCGATGTGGGCTCATTTGACGGCGTGGCGCAGACAGGCCATTTTGCGCAATCTGTTGGTGAAGCAGGGGAAACTATGAGGACGCGCGGCGAGGTTCCTCGCCCCAGTCTTAGCCGCCAGGGTAAGGAAGGAACAGTTTACGATTGGGTTGACTCCTGCGAATACGCCAATAATATTGTAGGTATCTCGGGCGGGTAATTGTTGGTAGTCGACAGTGCGTTCGCGCTGTGTGTGTGTGTGTGTGTGTGTGTGTTTCCGTGCTGAGTTCGTGCTGGCCCGTTTTTGTTGTTGTCTTCCTCCGAAAGGAAAGAGAAATAAATAAACATCGTGGTTTTTACGTAATACCGTGTTTAGTGAAAATGGAATAGCTACAAGGAAGAGCAACAACGGTGTCTTTTATAGAGACCAGGAAAACGAAATACATATCGTTTGCGGTTCAAAGTAACAGTGAGGTGGAGTGCTGCATTGGATTGTAATCTCTCGCATGCAAACAGCGTTATCACACTGTTCTTAAGGAAAATTAACTGGGCGCACCATAGCTCTGGTTTCCCTTCAAAACGAATAAATCTTTCGCCTTTTACTAAAGATTTCCGTGGAGGGGAACATTTTGATGAGTCTTTTGAACAATTTTTTGTTTGGTCCAGCCGTTAAGGCGGACCTAAGATAGTAAACAAACAAAAACTAGCGGTAGTGCAGACGATACAATACTTACAGCCCCTGCCATGACAGGAACTAAGAACAGTAGCGGAAAAGCTCTGTCCAGGAGAAAAAGGGCTTTCTTTTAAATATTATTATTATTATTACTACTATTATTAACGTACACGCACAAATATTGGTTAACATTGCAGAGAGAATAGAAACATACTTTTATGGGTAGGAAACGACGATAGAATAAAGAATATTAAACTTACATTTGTTTTGTCTTATAGTGGGCTGATCACGACCGTACTGCAAAAGAAACATTTTGAAGCGAAGACTAGTAGAGGAAGCGAGAGCCTCCCCGGAAGTGAAGTGAATTTGGCGGGATGAACCTGATTCTTGCTAGTGAGAGAAGAGGGTTCTGGAGGCGCTAGTGGTAGTTACAAGGTCGCAGTGTTGACAGTTTGGCGGCCGAGGACAGAGGAGGAGTGCGCTCCGGCGGCCTGGGAAGGGAGGTGTCTCTTTGAAGAGTTGCACAGTTTAGGCGATGTGGGGTCATTTGACGGCGTGGCGCAGACAGGCCATTTTGCGCAATCTGTTGGTGGAGCAGGGGAAACTATGAGGACGCGCGGCGAGGTTCCTCGCCCCAGTCTTAGCCGCCAGGGTAAGGAAGGAACAGTTTACGATTGGGTTGACTCCTGCGAATACGCCAATAATATTGTAGGTATCTCGGGCGGGTAATTGTTGGTAGTCGACAGTGCGTTCGCGCTGTGTGTGTGTGTGTGTGTGTGTGTGTGTCCGTGCTGAGTTCGTGCTGGCCCGTTTTTGTTGTTGTCTTCCTCCGAAAGGAAAGAGAAATAAATAAACATCGTGGTTTTTACGTAATACCGTGTTTAGTGAAAATGGAATAGCTACAAGGAAGAGCAACAACGGTGTCTTTTATAGAGACCAGGAAAACGAAATACATATCGTTGGCGGTTCAATGTAACAGTGAGGTGGAGTGCTGCATTGGATTGTAATCTCTCGCATGCAAACAGCGTTATCACACTGTTCTTAAGGAAAATTAACTGGGCGCACCATACATACACCCTATATATTGTCGATTAGTGGATGACTTCGCGTGTTTCTTCGGATTATTCGGATCTTCTCTCCATACTCGAATCTTTTGCAACTCCGGGGGAACGTAACTTTTTTTTCGGCCGGGTGACTGCTCATCTTTAATTTAGCACCCCGCCGAGACAATAAAGCACATAGGCTGGCACCAAGTTGGAGGTCGGCCTTCCCATCATGCTGTTCACCTGTGTTCTTCACGACGTTCCCGTTGTACTTTCTGAAGATGACCTCCTTACTGAACTTCATCCCACCGGCGCCTATTCTGTCACCAGGCTCTACGAAGGGACTCAACCAGCACCAGCTATACTTGTGTATTTTCACTCTTCAGCAGACCTCTCCACCATCTACAAGACTGGAGCCCGTATTCGTGGTCGTCTTTATCCAGCAGAACCCACTCCAGAGGATATTCAAGTTCAGCTCCAGCTACAGGACGACGAACCCTCTCAGCCTGCAACAGCCGCTCTGATCGCCGTAACCACGCTATCTTCCTCCACCTCATCACCACAACCTTCGTCTACCATTTACACCACTCCTGCCACTACTACCACTACTATCACCACCATTACCACTTCAGCCCACCTGCCTATTACTACTACTGTCATGTCTCATTCCTTCCCTCTTATGACGTCTATTCTTCCCTTCCCTCCCAACCCTGATCTAACACATCCGCAGAGCGCATCTCTTCAGTCACCTGCCGAGGGAAATTCTACTACAGATGCTCCTGGAAACATCGTACATCTTCCACCGATACCACCGCCTTCTGCCTATGCTAACACCTATAGCTGCGTGGTTTGCGGTGTAGAGCCTAGCATACCATCTGCAATCATCGCCCAGGAACTCCGCCAGGCAGGACTACCCGTGCGAAGAGCTTTCCGCATTTACAACGCCGACGGTCCAACATATCTAGTCAGACTTCTCCTTCCAACTTCTGACGACGCCGCACAATTCATCGCCACTGGGATCCACCTCAACGGCCGTCACCATCGGATCGAACCATCTCGTTCACCTCCCCAAACTTCGCCTCGTCCCACCACATCTCGTAGCCGTCCCCGGCCTGCCCCACCTCCCCAACCACCTAGTCCATATCTTCGATCTTATCCACCCCCACCTCCACCCGGTTATTTTTCACCACCACCACCTTCCTTTGACATCATTCGACTTCTCCTCACTTCTCTTGTTAACTTCTCCTCCTTCTATCATAGCGTTGCACTTCACCTATTTCCCTCCCACCTTGTCTAAACCTTCGCTACATAGCATCGCTGTCCTATCTATTCATGTCTTGTATCCAATCTCAATCTAACCCAGTATAATTACCCCACTTCGCCACCTCCACACTTTAATTACCTCACCTACTCCCATCTCCTTCTTCTAATACCCCTCCTCAACCCCGTCATCTCTCCTGGCCAGAGAGAGGGCGACACCCTCTAGGTGGCCCGCCCCACCCCTTCAGGGTGGGGAATGAAAGCATTGAAGCAAGCAAGCAAGCGGATTATTCTAGAATCTTCGAGTATCTTCTAGTGGAATCTTCGTCATCTCCTCAAGAACATTGGCGACTTCCTTTCTTCACTGGGACTCTTCCAGACCTTTCGATGGCTTCAGCTTCGTCACCGCCTCCGTCGCCTGAGATGGAATCAGAACAAATTAAACAAGCTCGTCGTCTTTCTCCTGAACCTCTGGGAGACCGAAAAAAGATCTGTGGAACCACCGTGTCTTCTAACTCTTCTGGTTCCACCTTCACTGGTTCCAGTTCGGCCGATACTCATGTCTCCGGCATTAAACGCTTGGCCCCACCGGAGAGACGTGCCACGGCACCTCTTTCTCCCACACCATCACTCCTGCAATCGCCTCCGGACTCTTATCGGCCTCCCAATGCTCGCAGTTATTCTCACGCAGCGCAGAATCCGGCTATTGCTCTCAATATTCGTCAACGGAGTTTTGAGCATCACATCCACACACCACCACCTACGTTCTACCTCGTGAAACTGCATAAACTAGATCCTGCTAAGGCCAACACCCGCTATATTTATCAGATTCTCATGGGACTCACCCCAAAGCATTTGGACTATGATATTGAAATTCAACGCACCCGTACAGGGGACTTTCATATCAAGACGAATAAACCTTACTACCAATATTTAACAGAGACTGTTGGACTGGCCCATTTTGGCACTGCCGCTCAAGCCACTAATATGACGCACCGGACACCACCTCGCCGCCCCACGCTGCCTGCCCGCCGGCCACCATCCTATTCTGTTGTGGCTTATGGCGTCGATCGAGATTGGACGGATGATGAGATCTTATCCCAACTACAACTTAGAGGCCACTTGGTGCAAAAGGCGATCCGCATCCAGAACGCCCGCGGACCTACCACCCTCGTCCGCATCATAGCCACTGACCTGGCTACCATCGACGTCCTCCTGCGAGATGGCGTCGTTCTCTATGGTCGTCGTCATCGCATCGAGCCCTCCCGTGCAGCGCCGCTGCAACGCATACGATGTAACCGGTGCCAGCGTTATGACCACCCTCCTGGCCAGCCCTGTCAGCATCCTCAGGTATGTGCAATTTGCAGCCAGGAACATTCAACTAATAGTTGTTCTAATCAGGGTTCTCCCAAGTGTCTTACGTGTTCCCAACCTCATCCTACCTTTTCCTACAAATGTAAATCCCGTCCTGCTCCCGAGTCCTCCCAACCTGAATCTGTTATTCCTGTTGTTTCCCAGGACCTCCCCACTTCTCCCCAAAACACTCGGCTTCCTGAACCCAGTTCTGAGAACATCATTCGTTTTGTAACGATGGTGCTCCAGAATATCCTTCCCTTTCACCGCCCTCTTATCCTCAGTCAGGTCCAACTTGCCGCGCGATTGATTTTCAACGCCCATTTGGATATCACATATGCGGGGAACAAGATGCATTTTGCATTTTTTCCCCTTACTGATGTTCCCTTAGTGGAATGACATCTTCACTCTTTATTTTACTAACATTTGTTCTTTGAATTCCAATCGTGCGCTTTTGAACCTTTCCCTCAACCTGTATGACCCGGACATCTTTGTCTTAAATGAAACATTTCTCAACCCCACTCATCGCCTTCATTTCCCTAAGTATCTTCTTTATCGTGCTGATCGTATATATGAAACCCGTGGTGGCGTTGCCATTGGCATACGGCGTCACATTACCACTAAACGTCATTATTATCACTTTAGTGATAATTTCAGGGAATACCTTATTCTTGAAACCTTTCTCCCGAACCACTCCCCTATTGCTATTGTAACGCTCTATTTGCCCCCTCGCACTCCTCCCCCTCTTGACTTCCTCCGTCATATTGATTCGACTTTTCCGAACTATATCTTTATTGCAGATATTAATATTCATTCTTATAATGTTACTCAATCTACTACTTTTACCACGTTACTCTCTGAAATCCTGGGCATGCAGGTTCCTTTTCCTTTCCCCACCCGCCCCATCTCCCAAACCACCCCCGACGCCCTTGTCCTGTCCCCTTCCTTGTCCCCTCTCCCTCAAATTGCTAAATGTCTCTATATTGATTCTGATCATCTTCCTGCTCTTCTTACTTTTTCTAATCTTTCATATTCCACCCATCTCCCCCTTCCCCGCCCCCCTCCTACCCGTCGTTTCACTCATGTTAACTGGTCCGCCTATCGTACTACTATTAATAACCTCCTTCTTGATTTTCCTCCTCCCACGTCCATGTCCACTTTACTTTCGCTCATTACCCAAGTCGAACATGCCCTTCAAGTTGCAGACCAGATCCATATTCCCCGCCGTTCTTTTCATCCTACTAAGCCCCCTATCCCTCCCAAAGCACTTGCCCTCTTGCAACTTGCCCATGATTACTACTTTTCCTACCTTCGAACTCGGGACCCTACCACCCTCCTTGAACACCGTCGCACACTTCGCCATGCCCGTTCGTATATCAAAGCCCTCAAACGTAAATATTGGATTACTGCCTGTTCTTCTTTCCCTGACTTGCAAAATTCCCATGCCTTTTGGACCACTTTTCATCGCCTGACAAAAACCCATAAACCTCTGCCTACTTACCCAATTCACACTCCCACTACTACTCCCCTTACTAACAAAGATAAAGCTGACACATTTGCTGACTATTATTCTCAGGTTTTTTCTCCCTCCTCTTCTCCCCAGTTCATTCACCCTGATGACCCTACGATTCTGCAACTTTTTAACTCTGACCTCCCTCATCTTCAACCCTCTTTTGTACATTTTGGTGATGTGGACTATACTCATCCCCTCAATGTCCCCATTACCCCACATGAACTCCGTTCTTACCTTCGTCATAAACGCAACACTGCCCCCGGTTCTGATCAGATTACTTATCGCCATATCCGCGAAGCCCCACTTACTCTCCACAATGCTCTTTGCACCATTTATAACACTCTCCTCTATACGGGTTTTTACCCCACCCACTGGGGGCACGCTCTTATTCTCCTGTTTCTTAAACCTCATAAACCCCCTTCCGCCCTCACATCTTACCGCCCTATTTCACTCCTCCCCGTTATTTCTAAGATCTTTGAAGGCATTCTGTGTCGTCGTCTTTCTCGTTATCTTCATTCCCTCCATCTTCTCCCTTCCTCTCAAACCGGATTCCGTCCTCACTTTTCTACTCATGATAACCTATTTCATATCACATCTTCACTCTCCGCCTATCTTCCTACCCACCGCCCGGCGGCTCTGGTTTGTCTTGATGTCAATAAGGCCTTCGATTCTGTTTGGCATGCCGGCCTTCTTTACAAACTCCGTCACCTCCCTCTTCCTGTCACGATTATTCGTCTTTTGTTTAACTACCTTCAATGTCGTACAGCACAAATTCTTATACGTGGTGCTCGATCTTATACTTTTCCTCTCACTTCCGGTGTTGCTCAAGGTTCCCCTCTTTCCCCCCTCCTCTATATTTTGTATACTTATGATCTTCCTCATCCTTCCCCTCCCCTTCGTTTATATCAATATGCGGACGACTTGGCCATCCTGGCTTTCAGCCGTACATTTACTTCCTTAACTGCTCGCCTTCAAACATACCTTAATACGTTGGTGTCTTGGTTTAATTCCTGGCACCTCACCCTTAACCCCCATAAAACTCAATTTATTGTTTTTCGTCTTAAAGATCGCCTTCGTCCCATTAGTAATCGTGTCCGCTTGACCTTGTATGATGTTCCTCTTGTCGAAACTAAATTACTTACTTATCTCGGTATTACCTTTCAAAATAATTTCCGTTGGAATCACTATCTTGATGCTATTCACCGTAAAGCCCTCTCTCGTTTTCGTGCGCTTCGTTCCTTAACTGGCCCTTCGTGGGGCTTGAAGCCTCGCCATCTCCTTACCATTTACAAATCGTTTATTCGCCCCCTTATCACATACGCTTCCCTAACATGGCTTACTGCCTCTTCTACCGATTATGCCGGTTTACACCGTTATGATCGCCATGCACTCCGTATTGCCTACCGTCTTCCATTCGATACTCCTTCTGCGCACTTTCAAACACTATATAGCTTTCCTTCTATCCTTACTCATCTTCACACTCTCCGTTTTCATTATCTCACTTCCGGTCTTTCCCAGCATAACCCTCTCATTACTGAAGCCCTTGCTCTCTCCCCTTTAGCCACTGCTATTTATAATAACACTCGTCTCCCTACTCATGATTTTCTTTTTCCTCCTGATGTTCCTTAGCTTCCACTCGCTCCACCTCGCCGCGCCTTGCTCCTAATTTTGTCTTACTCACCTGCACATATGATAAATGATGTTCCTGGCTGCGGCTGCACATTACTGTACCCACGTCGGCAATTGCGCCACAAGCGCTCTCTGTGTTGTGTACCTAGTGCTGTGTTTTGTTCGTGCTCTACAGTCATACTTTTCCCAATACTTACCTTTTAATCGTTTACCACCAACTCTGTTGTTTCGTGGTTCTCACGTTCTCTTTACGCCTCGTTCTCGTGTGCTATCGAGTGCGCGTACTTCTGTCTATATCCTCCTTACTTTTACCTGCTTTCTCTGCTGTCACTGCGTACTTGATGTCTTTTGTGTGCTGTGTATCGATCTGCGTGTCACGTGTAGTAATCTGCTTATGTCCTAAGATGCACTATTATTGTTCGTTTATATTTTTCTCCTTTTCAGCAGCTTATGTTGTTTACTTTTTTCAGTTGTGCAAAGACTTTTTCTTACCACGCACGGTACAAGGACAATCACCGGCAGATATATTCTTAACCTCTGTACATTCTGCGCGAGCTCTGGCAACACCTGCTCTGGTTGGAGAGGGGAACACACATAACACACGCCCGAAATTTTTCGGCTGGGTGGCCATCATCTTTAATAGCTCACTCAGTCGGCCCACTATAAACACAAACAGGCAGACGCCTAGTTGGCAGTCGCCTATCCTCATCATGACCTACTGCCTCATCCCTGGCGTGGAACTCCACATTCCCGAAGATCACATATTTGAAGACCTCCAAGCAGACGACGTTCCAGTTCTCAACGCCTTCAGACTACAGGACGGTCAGACCGCAGCACCATCTACTCACGTTTTAGTCCAACTAGAAGGAGAAGCAGCCCAACGCCGCCTGTTCACCACCGGAGCAAACATCCATAATAAAACCTACGCAGTGGTGCCAACCCCCCCATGCATCCTGAACCAAATAAAAGCCGACCCTTATCACATCCCCATCATCCAGGTGCCCCCATCGCCCCTACCAACCTTACCCACAACAACAACAACAACTACCCTCACAACCATAACTCCGTCAACTTGTACCCCCTCCCCAGACATATTCACCACCGTCACAACTTCCCACCCATCCTCAGTAATGTCATCATCCCAGCAGACCCCAGCCACCCCACCACTGCAATTTCCGCCGGACGCCGCAGTCTCACCACCAGCAAACCAACAACAAACGCCCCCACCAGCCGTCTTCAGCTGTGTACTACGTGGGATATCTCCAGAAGTTACCGAGCAAAACATAATCCAAGAACTACGGAAAACTGGAGTCAATGTACTTAGAGCCATCAGAATTTACAACAGCCATGGACCTACTTTCATGATGCGCCTCCAGATGCCCAGTAAAGAAGACGCCCAGCACCTCATCAGTACCGGCGCACAAGTCTATGGTCGCCGCCATCGAGTAGAACCCTCCCACTCCCCACCCCTACCCCCACGAAACCGCCAACCATCGATCAATTCACACCGCCGCCCCCAGCCAACCCTCCCCTGTGTTCCCCCATATCTACAACAAACTCCGTTCCCTCTCCCAACTGGACCCATCCCTCTACCTCTCCAAACATACGACCTTCTTCGCCTCCTCATTCTATCTCTCCATAACATCACCACCACCCTCCAGTTCCTAACCTCCCATAGCTACCCCGGACCCTACGTCCGACCGACTTAGGCACATCATACTCATCTGTAAGAATTGTATCACCTCATCCATCAGTCTGCATTGTAAAACTCACCAAAATATCAATAAAGTCTTATATACCAGCACTTAGACAAGACGCAAATCCTCTCCCATCTCCTAACTCTCCACATCCTTTACCCACCTCCTTCTTCCATCACATCTCCCCAACCCGCCCGCATCTCTTGGCCAGAGAGAGGGCGACACCCTCTAGGTGGCCCGCCCCACCCCTTCAGGGTGGGGAATGAAAGCATTGAAGCAAGCAAGCATTCTGCGATCAGGAAACACAGACTCTCTTTCAAGATCCTTCTCCTCATTATTTTTGATTCGGCCGGGTGACGTCACAACTTTACCATCGCACCCAGCCGACCCAACAAGCATATCGGCCAGACACCTAGTTGGAAGTCGGCTATAGACAATGTTCTCCTGTATTGTCCTGGACGTCCACCATTCCATCTCAGAAGAAACCATCCTCTCCGACCTCCGCAAGACAGGAGTGTACAGCGCAACCAGACTCTACGAAGCACCAGAGGTCCTACTATTTCTCACCTCTCCGACCGACCGTGACCATCTTCTCGCCACTGGTGCCCATATTCGCAGTCGTCTTCATCGCGTGGAACCCACTCCTAGCCAAGTTCTTGAACAATTACCGGACTACTCATCTGATCTTCCTACATCTGATGCTTCTACGGCTGCTTCTACGTCATCTCCCTACCCCACCCCGCCACAACCATTGTCCTCTCTCTGCATCACTTCTAACGCCACGATCACCACCACCACTATTACCACCACCAGCTCCTCTGTTCACAACCCCATCACAAACTCTCTCACCACTTCGGTTACTACCCATCCCACCCCTATAATGACAACTACTATCACCTCCCCTCCCAACCTTACCCCATCAAGCCAACAAGCAGCATCTGAACCTGACACCGACACGACGCCACCATTATCGCCAGTTTACACCTGCGTCATTCGAGGAGTGGACCCGCTCTTATCCACGGATACCATCGTCCAAGCCCTTCGCCAGACCGGAACACCAGTGCGCCGAGCAACCCGGATCTTCAATGCCTCAGGACCTACGTGCCTTGTTCGACTTTATCTACCGACTCCGGACACTGCCCAACACCTCATCGACAACGGAATTCATCTCCACGGCCGCCTTCATCAGATTGAACCCTCTCGTTCTTCTCCCCAAACTTCCACCCGACCTCCCACACCTCGTCGCCGTCCCCGGCCAGCGCCACCTTTCCTTCCACCGAGTCCACACATCCGTTTTTACCCGCCTCCACCCGATCTCTCTCCCCCACCACCAGCCCTATCAAACCCCCTCCATATCTTACTCACTTCACTGCATCATTTCTCTTGTATCTTCCACAACCTAGCCCACTCTTTCACCCCTCTCACACACCCCTCACTAGTCCCACAGCATTTGCATTATTTCTTTACCCCACCATGCTTCCCTCCATGTTTCTAATGCAGTGCATAATCTTTGTAACATGCCACAAACGAAATTGTAAATCTGTAACACCACTGTAAAAAAATTTCTGTACTTCCTATTGTAAACCCCTTGATTTAATAAAGCACCTCGCCATCTCCTACACATTCACATCCTTTCCCCACCTCCTTCTTCCGTCCCATCTCCCCAACCTGCCCGCATCTCTTGGCCAGAGAGAGGGCGACACCCTCTAGGTGGCCCGCCCCACCCCTTCAGGGTGGGGAATGAAAGCATTTGATAGATAGATAGATACATTCTGCGATCCTTCTCGCGCAACTCGAAACTTGACTGCCTTATTCTCTGCGCATCTCCAATTAGTTTTTCTTCGGCCTGGTGGCTCACCAACTCTAACTTTGCTGCCTCGCCGAACCCAAAAAAGCATATCAGGCTGACACCAAGATGGAAGTCGGCCTCCCCACTCTGTATATCTGTCTCGCCAGGAATGTCAATCCAGCTATCCCCGAAGAAGAAATTGAAGCAGAACTCCGTGCGATTGGCATCCACCATGCCATACGATCTTCCGCTGGCCCAGGACCATCAGCTGATGTGCTACTCTATACTCCATCTGCAGCTGACTTCTGGAATGCTGTTGATAATGGCGTTTATATCCAAGGCAAGCTCCATCGAGTAGAAGAAATTCCGGCAACAACTACGTCAGCCCAGCCAACTGCCTATACCACAGCCGAGCCTACAACTACGCCATCACAGAAACCACCACAACTACAGACTTCGTCAAATTTCTACATCACTCCCCTTACCACCACCTACACCACCACGACCACCACTGTCACCTCGACCACTCCAACATCTACCCTCCGTACTTCCCAGCTCGCTGTTACAACAGTTGTCCCATGCCACCCACCTTCACTAATGACCTCTTCACTCCTCACTTCGCCCTTCCCTTCACATCCCTATGTATTTCCTGGAACAACGAATACCACAGTCGACGCACCGCCTTCGCCAGCTTCACCCAGAACAGCAGCCTCCGCAACATCATCGCCCTCGCAGCCACCAACAACTTCTCACAGAATGTCCAGCTGTGTCATCCGTGGAGTGGACCCGGCTCTCTCCGAAAGGACCATATTTCAGCAACTTCAAGCTAAAGACATCCCAGTCCGCCGAGTCTTCCGCATCAAGAATGCAACAGGGCCAACATTCATGGTACGCATCCATGTCCCGAGCGCCACAGATGTTCAACACCTCATTGACCACGGAGCTTACATATATGGCCAACGTCATCGAGTAGAACCGTCCATCTCTCCCCCTAATCCTGTCAGACAACCCACCAACAATTCTCCCCGCCGCCCCCAGGCAGTCAACTTCTCACCTAGTCAATCTGTCAGTCCACCTCCTCACCCATATAGCTTCTTTCCTTACCCACCTCCGCCACTCCATCTCATCCGGTACTTAATATCTTCCCTTCATAATCTCACTACGTCCTTGCATCTCCTCACCTTTCAATGCTATCCTCACAATCTTCTCTAAATTTCAATCCTAGCGAAAATCCCCTAAAATTCGCATATCCGTAGCCCACCTCCTTAAATTTGTCACATCGCTCCTCCCATCTCACTCATTCCTTGCTCCTCACAGTTATCGTCGCTCCCCTTGGCCCGAGAGATCGCGACACGATCTAGGGGGCCCGCCCCGTCCTTCGGGCGGGGAATGAAAACTCTCAAGCAAGCAAGCACATTCTGCTTCATGTATGTCAGTGCATTTCTTATGTCTGTATATGATTTTATTCTGTCAATAAATGGGTGTTTGTTGGGGTTCGCTCCTGGGGGGTGTGATGTGGGTCTCCCTTGTGGGTCCGCCTGTTGCTCGCTTAACTCATGCGCCAATCTCTGCAAATCTTTTTTCCGGTATGTACGATACATACTCCTCTGCACTTCTCGTTTTCTATTCTTTTATTTATTCGAAGGCCGAAGAGCTCCTAGTTGAGCTGATGGCCCGCCCACCCCATGAGGGTGGGAATGAAATAACTTACTGACGACGACGACGATGGCGCACCATAGCTCTGGTTTCCCTTCAAAACGAATAAATCTTTCGCCTTTTACTAAAGATTTCCGTGGAGGGGAACATTTTGATGAGTCTTTTGAACAATTTTTTGTCTGGTCCATCCGTTAAGGCGGACCTAAGATAGTAAACAAACAAAAACTAGCGGTAGTGCAGACGATACAATACTTACAGCCCCTGCCATGACAGGAACTAAGAACAGTAGCGGAAAAGCTCTGTCCAGGAGAAAAAGGGCTTTCTTTTAAATATTATTATTATTATTATTATTATTATTATTATTATTATTATTATTATTATTACTACTATTATTAACGTACACGCACAAATATTGGTTAACATTGCAGAGAGAATGGAAACATACTTTTATGGGTAGGAAACGACGATAGAATAAAGAATATTAAACTTACATTTGTTTTGTTTTATAGTGGGCTGATCACGACCGTACTGCAAAAGAAACATTTTGAAGCGAAGACTAGTAGAGGAAGCGAGAGCCTCCCCGGAAGCGAAGTGAATTTGGCGGGATGAACCTGATTCTTGCTAGTGAGAGAAGAGGGTTCTGGAGGCGCTAGTGGTAGTTACAAGGTCGCAGTGTTGACAGTTTGGCGGCCGAGGACAGAGGAGGAGTGCGCTCCGGCGGCCTGGGAAGGGAGGTGTCTCTTTGAAGAGTTGCACAGTTTAGGCGATGTGGGCTCATTTGACGGCGTGGCGCAGACAGGCCATTTTGCGCTATCTGTTGGTGGAGCAGGGGAAACTATGAGGACGCGCGGCGAGGTTCCTCGCCCCAGTCTTAGCCGCCAGGGTTAGGAAGGAACAGTTTACGATTGGGTTGACCCCTGCGAATACGCCAATAATATTGTAGGTATCTCGGGCGGGTAATTGTTGGTAGTCGACAGTGCGTTCGCACTGTGTGTGTGTGTGTGTTTCCGTGCTGAGTTCGTGCTGGCCCGTTTTTGTTGTTGTCTTCCTCCGAAAGGAAAGAGAAATAAATAAACATCGTGGTTTTTACGTAATACCGTGTTTAGTGAAAATGGAATAGCTACAAGGAAGAGCAACAACGGTGTCTTTTATAGAGACCAGGAAAACGAAATACATATCGTTGGCGGTTCAAAGTAACAGTGAGGTGGAGTGCTGCATTGGATTGTAATCTCTCGCATGCAAACAGCGTTATCACACTGTTCTTAAGAAAAATTAACTGGGCGCACCATAGCTCTGGTTGATCGCTCTTGAACTCTTCGTACGTCTCAGAACTCCCCTTACTCCTTAATTTTTTTGTCGGCCGGGTGGCTCAGCATCTCTACTCCAGCTACTTCGCCGACTTCAAAAAAGCACATTGGCTGACGCCTTGTTGGAAGTTAGCCACCCCTATACCTCCTCTTTTCTCCTCACCATGACAACCACTACCACTCCTACCACAACAACAACCACCACGACCTGCGCACTTCGCATTCCCTACCTTCCTATCACTACGGTTACGTACTCCCATTCTTCCCCTCTTCTGACTACGACCCTTCCTCTGCCGCCATACCCTGATCCGCCCAGTTACCTGTACATCCCTCCCCGCTACTTCAACCGTTCGACCATCGCTGAAGAAACCTCTGCTATGACACCAGTCATACAGCCTTCACCTCCAGCAGACACCGTGCGTCATTCAACATCACCACTGCCAGATCGCACCACTATGCATAGTTGTGTCTTACGCGGCGTGGATCCTGACATCTCAGATCGAGAGGTTATCCAAGAACTTAATCTCGAAGGCATTCCTGTGCGTCGTGCCTTCCGAATTTGGAACAACTCCGGACCAACCTATCTCGTCCGTCTCCACCTGCCTACGGAAGAAGCAGTCCAACGTCTTCTTACCAGCGGGGCACGTATCTACGGTCGTCAACATCAAGTGGAACCTTCACGCTCCCCTCCTAGAACTCCCACCAGCCCACGTCTTCGACCCCGGCCAGCCCCCTCATATCGAACTCCCTCGCACGTTCGTCCACCAACTCAATTCTCCTTCTCACCACCCTTAACAGCCGACCTTCTCAGACTTCTCATCACCTCCTTGTACAATATCTCCGCAACCTTACACCTACTAACCTTTCATGACAGCCCTAGTACACTTCTCTGAATTTTCACCCCTTCCACACATCCCTGGTATTTACATAACATCCGAGCACACCTCCTCAACCATTAATTCCACTTACCCTCCTCCTTACAATATTGGTCCTTCCCCAATTCTTTCAACATCTCCGGCCTGGGAGACAGCGACACTGTCTAGGGGCCCGCCTCGCCCGAAAGGCGGGGAATGAAACACGTTGCAGCAGCAGCAGCTCTGGTTTCCCTTCAAAACGAATAAATCTTTCGCCTTTTACTAAAGATTTCCGTGGAGGGGAACATTTTGATGAGTCTTTTGAACAATTTTTTGTTTGGTCCAGCCGTTAAGGCGGACCTAAGATAGTAAACAAACAAAAACTAGCGGTAGTGCAGACGATACAATACTTACAGCCCCTGCCATGACAGGAACTAAGAACAGTAGCGGAAAAGCTCTGTCCAGGAGAAAAAGGGCTTTCTTTTAAATATTATTATTATTATTATTATTATTATTATTATTACTACTATTATTAACGTACACGCACAACTATTGGTTAACATTGCAGAGAGAATGGAAACATACTTTTATGGGTAGGAAACGACGATAGAATAAAGAATATTAAACTTACATTTGTTTTGTTTTATAGTGGGCTGATCACGACCGTACTGCAAAAGAAACATTTTGAAGCGAAGACTAGTAGAGGAAGCGAGAGCCTCCCCGGAAGCGAAGTGAATTTGGCGGGATGAACCTGATTCTTGCTAGTGAGAGAAGAGGGTTCTGGAGGCGCTAGTGGTAGTTACAAGGTCGCAGTGTTGACAGTTTGGCGGCCGAGGACAGAGGAGGAGTGCGCTCTGGCGGCCTGGGAAGGGAGGTGTCTCTTTGAAGAGTTGCACAGTTTAGGCGATGTGGGCTCATTTGACGGCGTGGCGCAGACAGGCCATTTTGCGCAATCTGTTGGTGGAGCAGGGGAAACTATGAGGACGCGCGGCGAGGTTCCTCGCCCCAGTCTTAGCCGCCAGGGTTAGGAAGGAACAGTTTACGATTGGGTTGACCCCTGCGAATACGCCAATAATATTGTAGGTATCTCGGGCGGGTAATTGTTGGTAGTCGACAGTGCGTTCGCACTGTGTGTGTGTGTGTGTTTCCGTGCTGAGTTCGTGCTGGCCCGTTTTTGTTGTTGTCTTCCTCCGAAAGGAAAGAGAAATAAATAAACATCGTGGTTTTTACGTAATACCGTGTTTAGTGAAAATGGAATAGCTACAAGGAAGAGCAACAACGGTGTCTTTTATAGAGACCAGGAAAACGAAATACATATCGTTGGCGGTTCAAGGTAACAGTGAGGTGGAGTGCTGCATTGGATTGTAATCTCTCGCATGCAAACAGCGTTATCACACTGTTCTTAAGGAAAATTAACTGGGCGCACCATAGCTCTGGTTTCCCTATGTTATGGCTATGGCTTCCCTCCAGCCACTCAAGAAGAAGCAACGCCCAACCAAGTAGAACCAACCAGCACAGCTCAGCCAGCCATACAAGAAGAAGCAATAGCCACACCACCAGCACCCCAGCAGCCACCAGCACCGAGTTGCGTCATTCGGGGCATTGACCCTACAATTACCACAAGTGACATCCTCGAACAACTCAAAGCAGCAGGCATCCCAGCCCTCAGAGCATTCAGAATATTCAACAGGAACGGCCCGACATACATGGTCCGCATCCATCTCCCTGCTGAAGAAGATGTACACCACCTCGTCACCACCGGCGTCCGAGTCAACTCACAGTACCACCGAGTAGAGCAATCCCGCTCCCCACCCCCACCCACCCGTATACCTTCTAACAACTCCCACCGCCGCCCACGCCCACCGCTACCCCCAACCCCTCCACCAGTCATCCATCCACCCATTCCTCAAACCAACTACTTTATACCACCCCTCCCAATACTAGACCTTCTCCGACTATTAGCCACCTCCATCACAAACATCACAACAACCCTCCACTTCCTAACATCCCAAACCTACCCGCAACCATACCACCACTTTATGTAAACTTCTTTTTTTTTTTTTTTTTTTTTGCTATGGGCTTTACGTCGCACCGACACAGATAGGTCTTATGGCGACGATGGGATAGGAAAGGCCTAGGAGTTGGAAGGAAGCGGCCGTGGCCTATATTAAGGTACAGCCCCAGCATTTGCCTGGTGTGAAAATGGGAAACCACGGAAAACCATCTTCAGGGCTGCCGATAGTGGGTATGTAAACTTCACTGTATTTGTAATCTCATTTGTATTGTAAACCTAACATGTATTGTAACTAAATGTATCATGTATTGTAACTAAATGTATCTTTAGTAAAACTCAATAAAAAGCACAAGAGCAGGTACTGCACCCTTAGCCAGGAGGCCAAACACCCCCACCTCACAAAAACCTAACACCGCCCCTCTCTAACTTCAAACCACTCCAAATCCCCGAACCCCGCCAAATCTCCTGGCCAGAGAGAAGGCGTTACCTTCTAGGTGGCCCGCCCCTTGGTCCTTGGTTTCCCTTCAAAACGAATAAATCTTTCGCCTTTTACTAAAGATTTCCGTGGAGGGGAACATTTTGATGAGTCTTTTGAACAATTTTTTGTTTGGTCCAGCCGTTAAGGCGGACCTAAGATAGTAAACAAACAAAAACTAGCGGTAGTGCAGACGATACAATATTTACAGCCCCTGCCATGACAGGAACTAAGAACAGTAGCGGAAAAGCTCTGTCCAGGAGAAAAAGGGCTTTCTTTTAAATATTATTATTATTATTATTATTATTATTACTACTATTATTAACGTACACGCACAAATATTGGTTAACATTGCAGAGAGAATGGAAACATACTTTTATGGGTAGGAAACGACGATAGAATAAAGAATATTAAACTTACATTTGTTTTGTTTTATAGTGGGCTGATCACGACCGTACTGCAAAAGAAACATTTTGAAGCGAAGACTAGTAGAGGAAGCGAGAGCCTCCCCGGATGTGAAGTGAATTTGGCGGGATGAACCTGATTCTTGCTAGTGAGAGAAGAGGGTTCTGGAGGCGCTAGTGGTAGTTACAAGGTCGCAGTGTTGACAGTTTGGCGGCCGAGGACAGAGGAGGAGTGCGCTCCGGCGGCCTGGGAAGGGAGGTGTCTCTTGAAGAGTTGCACAGTTTAGGCGATGTGGGCTCATTTGACGGCGTGGCGCAGACAGGCCATTTTGCGCAATCTGTTGGTGGAGCAGGGGAAACTATGAGGACGCGCGGCGAGGTTCCTCGCCCCAGTCTTAGCCGCCAGGGTAAGGAAGGAACAGTTTACGATTGGGTTGACTCCTGCGAATACGCCAATAATATTGTAGGTATCTCGGGCGGGTAATTGTTGGTAGTCGACAGTGCGTTCGCGCTGTGTGTGTGTGTGTGTGTGTGTGTGTGTGTGTTTCCGTGCTGAGTTCGTGCTGGCCCGTTTTTGTTGTTGTCTTCCTCCGAAAGGAAAGAGAAATAAATAAACATCGTGGTTTTTACGTAATACCGTGTTTAGTGAAAATGGAATAGCTACAAGGAAGAGCAACAACGGTGTCTTTTATAGAGACCAGGAAAACGAAATACATATCGTTGGCGGTTCAAAGTAACAGTGAGGTGGAGTGCTGCATTGGATTGTAATCTCTCGCATGCAAACAGCGTTATCACACTGTTCTTAAGGAAAATTAACTGAGAAACGATCTACACCGTTTTTATTACGGCTAGGGGACTCCACAACTCTACTATCGAGCCCTAGCCGTCCCAATAAAGCAAAATCAGGCCAGGCACCAAACAGGAAGCCGGCCTCCCCTACCATGCCAAACATCATCCTATACGGTGTAGATCTCTCCCTCAGCGATGCAGCTCTACTGGCCTACCTCAAGAACGAAGGAGTTCCAGCAATCAATCTTTCAAGAATCCAAGTTGACTTCACCCCCACTGACAGAGTGCTAATCAAGCTAGCCACAGAACGGGCAGCACACGCAGCCATCAGATATGGTATATATATCCACGGTAAACCTCACATTGCAGAGCCATGCCCACTGTACATGGATAACGATCTCGGACCGGACCCGGGAACCCAGCCACCCCAGCCACCTCGAACACCAACGAAGATACCTCCACCACCCTACACCCCCCCTCCATACCTCCCACCACACCAACCGTCAACCCATCCTTTCACCACCCCAGTAACTACCATCACCACCACCCTTGCTACTACCCCTGCCCGAACCGCTCCCCTTACTCCTGTAACTACAACAACCATGGCCCATTCCACTCCCATCATGATGTCTCCCACCACATCAACTCTCCCCAGCCCTACCCGGCCACCAACAACAGAAGAAGAAGTCCACAACAGTGCAATGGAACCAGAACGACCACCACCACCAGCTCCCGAGTCCGAGTCCGGGCCTCACCGAACTACCCAGTCACCATCAACACCAACTCAAGAAAGCACCAGCAGCTGCGTCATCCGAGGCATCAATCCAGCCATCCCACCGGAGCTCATCCTGCAGGAAATTAGAAACACAGGACTCCAACCCAAGAAAGTCACCAGAATACAAAATGCAGCCGGACCGACCTACATGGTACGACTACATCTACAGCTTCCCGAAGAGACAGAGCGCCTCATCCAACACGGAATTCAGCTCTTCGGGAAGCAACACCGTGTGGAACCATCTCGCTCCCCACCCAAAACCCAAAACCGCCCAAACCCACCTCGCAACCAACCCCGTCCCCAACACCATCTCCCGAATCCACACCATAATACGAACCTCCTCCACCTTCTACTCACGTCCCTAGCAAATATCACCGCATTTTACCAACAAATCCTTCCCATCCTACTCACTAGCAAGTAAGAAACTAATGTATAACCTTTGTATTCTATTGTAATCACATGTAACCATTGTAAGAAATTCTTAATAAAAAGCACAAGGGCACATGCTACACACTTAGCCAAGAGGTCAAACTCCCCCAATTCACTAAAACCCAACGCTCCCCCCTTCTAACTTCAAACAATTCCAAATCCCCGAAACCCCGCCAAATCTCCTGGCCAGAGAGAAGGCGTTACCTTCTAGGTGGCCCGCCCCTCCCCTTCGGGGAGGGGAATGAAAACATCCCCCTTGGTCCTTGGCGCACCATAGCTCTGGTTTCCCTTCAAAACGAATAAATCTTTCGCCTTTTACTAAAGATTTCCGTGGAGGGGAACATTTTGATGAGTCTTTTGAACAATTTTTTGTCTGGTCCAGCCGTTAAGGCGGACCTAAGATAGTAAACAAACAAAAACTAGCGGTAGTGCAGACGGTACAATACTTACAGCCCCTGCCATGACAGGAACTAAGAACAGTAGCGGAAAAGCTCTGTCCAGGAGAAAAAGGGCTTTCTTTTAAATATTATTATTATTATTATTATTATTATTATTACTACTATTATTAACGTACACGCACAAATATTGGTTAACATTGCAGAGAGAATGGAAACATACTTTTATGGGTAGGAAACGACGATAGAATAAAGAATATTAAACTTACATTTGTTTTGTTTTATAGTGGGCTGATCACGACCGTACTGCAAAAGAAACATTTTGAAGCGAAGACTAGTAGAGGAAGCGAGAGCCTCCCCGGAAGCGAAGTGAATTTGGCGGGATGAACCTGATTCTTGCTAGTGAGAGAAGAGGGTTCTGGAGGCGCTAGTGGTAGTTACAAGGTCGCAGTGTTGACAGTTTGGCGGCCGAGGACAGAGGAGGAGTGCGCTCCGGCGGCCTGGGAAGGGAGGTGTCTCTTTGAAGAGTTGCACAGTTTAGGCGATGTGGGCTCATTTGACGGCGTGGCGCAGACAGGCCATTTTGCGCAATCTGTTGGTGGAGCAGGGGAAACTATGAGGACGCGCGGCGAGGTTCCTCGCCCCAGTCTTAGCCGCCAGGGTTAGGAAGGAACAGTTTACGATTGGGTTGACCCCTGCGAATACGCCAATAATATTGTAGGTATCTCGGGCGGGTAATTGTTGGTAGTCGACAGTGCGTTCGCACTGTGTGTGTGTGTGTGTGTGTTTCCGTGCTGAGTTCGTGCTGGCCCGTTTTTGTTGTTGTCTTCCTCCGAAAGGAAAGAGAAATAAATAAACATCGTGGTTTTTACGTAATACCGTGTTTAGTGAAAATGGAATAGCTACAAGGAAGAGCAACAACGGTGTCTTTTATAGAGACCAGGAAAACGAAATACATATCGTTGGCGGTTCAAAGTAACAGTGAGGTGGAGTGCTGCATTGGATTGTAATCTCTCGCATGCAAACAGCGTTATCACACTGTTCTTAAGGAAAATTAACTGGGCGCACCATACATACTCCTGTCCACATATTTTTTCGGTTGGGTGGCGCTCTTCTCATCGCCAATTTCTGCTATCTCAACCGCCTTAACCAACAAGAATTGGGCAGACGCCTCGTTGGCTGTCGCCTCTCCACCATGACTTCCTCTTGTCTTGTGAAGAATGTGGACACTGCCTTTTCCCCTGCCGCCATTCGCAAGTGGCTTTGTGACGTCGGGACTGACGTTCGCTTGGTCCTTCGTCTTCAGGATGCCTTCTCTGGACAGCCGTCACCTGACATCGTGGTCTTCTTCAGTGATCCCAACATGGAAGCTTTGGCCCTTCTTCGTGGTGAATTAGTGATTTTTAATGTCGCGCATGCCGCTCTTCCTACCCCTGCCCATATTTTACAGCACCTGGCCTCTGATCCTGCCTTCCCTCTCTCTGTACCGTCTCCCCTCCCTACTTCTACAGCTGCTTCCCCCACTCTTACTATCACTACCACTACCGTCACCACTTCCGTTCATCTTTCCCCATCTTCTTCCACTCTCACTCTTACGTCTAGTCACTCCTCCCCGTTGCCATCTCCCACTGTATCCTCCGTCTCTACGGCTATTCTTAGTCCCCAGCGGCCCCCTGCCGATTCTGTTGCTCCTGCCAGCGCCACTCCGCCAGCCTCTGTCCGCGAGTCTGGCGCTACTACGACGCATCCTCCGTCTCTATTCAGCTGTGTTCTCCGTGGCGTTGATCCAGCCATTACTGACCACGACCTTCTGCTCGACCTCCATCAGGCAGGCGTCCCGGCGCGGCGAGTTTTCCGCATTTTCAACATCCATGGGCCGACGTACATGGTTCGTCTTCAGCTTCCCACCGCTGAAGACGTCCAACGATTGATCACCAGCGGCGTCCATCTTCATCGGCGGACTTATCGTGTGGAACCTTCTCGTTCCCCACCCCGTGCCACGAGCTCCCCTCCCCCTTCCCCCTCCGCCCGCTCACGAACAACACCGCCACCCGACCCACCGTCGCCCGCTTTGTATCCTCCTGTTCCGCACCCCCTTTCCAGCCCGCCGCCTCTTTCCTTTTTCGAACTTCTCCGTTTACTTGCCACCTCCATCACCAATATCACTACTACACTCTATTATCTTCTCCTCCAATCTTACCCCTCTTGTTCTCCTTTCACTCCTGTTCCATCGTACCCACCCCCTGCCCCACCTCACCCTCTGTAATACTTTTTGTGGCTCTCTGTACTTTTGTATAACTCACTGTAACACTTTCACTTTTCTGTAATGCGCGCCTGAGATTTTCTCTGTTAATAAATTTCTCGCCCCTCTTCTCTCTGGTGTTCGCGGGGGTTCGCTCGATCGGGTGCTTTGCGGCTCCTCCCTGGGTCCCGGCTTGTTGTCACGGCCTCCCTGCGCCACTTCACTTACATTCATCCCTTTTCGGCGTGTACGGTACATGCCTTCTACATGTCTTTTTACTCTTTATTTCTTTACCCTCTGGCCGAAGAGCTGCTTTGTTCAGCTGATGGCCCGCCTCCCCTTTGGGAGGAATGAAATGACCTCATGGACGACGGACGACGGCGCACCATAGCTCTGGTTTCCCTATGTTATGGCTATGGCTTCCCTCCAGCCACTCAAGAAGAAGCAACGCCCAACCAAGTAGAACCAACCAGCACAGCTCAGCCAGCCATACAAGAAGAAGCAATAGCCACACCACCAGCACCCCAGCAGCCACCAGCACCGAGTTGCGTCATTCGGGGCATTGACCCTACAATTACCACAAGTGACATCCTCGAACAACTCAAAGCAGCAGGCATCCCAGCCCTCAGAGCATTCAGAATATTCAACAGGAACGGCCCGACATACATGGTCCGCATCCATCTCCCTGCTGAAGAAGATGTACACCACCTCGTCACCACCGGCGTCCGAGTCAACTCACAGTACCACCGAGTAGAGCAATCCCGCTCCCCACCCCCACCCACCCGTATACCTTCTAACAACTCCCACCGCCGCCCACGCCCACCGCTACCCCCAACCCCTCCACCAGTCATCCATCCACCCATTCCTCAAACCAACTACTTTATACCACCCCTCCCAATACTAGACCTTCTCCGACTATTAGCCACCTCCATCACAAACATCACAACAACCCTCCACTTCCTAACATCCCAAACCTACCCGCAACCATACCACCACTTTATGTAAACTTCACTGTATTTGTAATCTCATTTGTATTGTAAACCTAACATGTATTGTAACTAAATGTATCATGTATTGTAACTAAATGTATCTTTAGTAAAACTCAATAAAAAGCACAAGAGCAGGTACTGCACCCTTAGCCAGGAGGCCAAACACCCCCACCTCACAAAAACCTAACACCGCCCCTCTCTAACTTCAAACCACTCCAAATCCCCGAACCCCGCCAAATCTCCTGGCCAGAGAGAAGGCGTTACCTTCTAGGTAGGGGAGGGGAATGAAAACATCCCCCTTGGTCCTTGGTTTCCCTTCAAAACGAATAAATCTTTCGCCTTTTACTAAAGATTTCCGTGGAGGGGAACATTTTGATGAGTCTTTTGAACAATTTTTTGTTTTGTCCAGCCGTTAAGGCGGACCTAAGATAGTAAACAAACAAAAACTAGCGGTAGTGCAGACGATACAATATTTACAGCCCCTGCCATGACAGGAACTAAGAACAGTAGCGGAAAAGCTCTGTCCAGGAGAAAAAGGGCTTTCTTTTAAATATTATTATTATTATTATTATTATTACTACTATTATTAACGTACACGCACAAATATTGGTTAACATTGCAGAGAGAATGGAAACATACTTTTATGGGTAGGAAACGACGATAGAATAAAGAATATTAAACTTACATTTGTTTTGTTTTATAGTGGGCTGATCACGACCGTACTGCAAAAGAAACATTTTGATGCGAAGACTAGTAGAGGAAGCGAGAGCCTCCCCGGATGTGAAGTGAATTTGGCGGGATGAACCTGATTCTTGCTAGTGAGAGAAGAGGGTTCTGGAGGCGCTAGTGGTAGTTACAAGGTCGCAGTGTTGACAGTTTGGCGGCCGAGGACAGAGGAGGAGTGCGCTCCGGCGGCCTGGGAAGGGAGGTGTCTCTTGAAGAGTTGCACAGTTTAGGCGATGTGGGCTCATTTGACGGCGTGGCGCAGACAGGCCATTTTGCGCAATCTGTTGGTGGAGCAGGGGAAACTATGAGGACGCGCGGCGAGGTTCCTCGCCCCAGTCTTAGCCGCCAGGGTAAGGAAGGAACAGTTTACGATTGGGTTGACTCCTGCGAATACGCCAATAATATTGCAGGTATCTCGGGCGGGTAATTGTTGGTAGTCGACAGTGCGTTCGCGCTGTGTGTGTGTGTGTGTGTGTCCGTGCTGAGTTCGTGCTGGCCCGTTTTTGTTGTTGTCTTCCTCCGAAAGGAAAGAGAAATAAATAAACATCGTGGTTTTTACGTAATACCGTGTTTAGTGAAAATGGAATAGCTACAAGGAAGAGCAACAACGGTGTCTTTTATAGAGACCAGGAAAACGAAATACATATCGTTGGCGGTTCAAAGTAACAGTGAGGTGGAGTGCTGCATTGGATTGTAATCTCTCGCATGCAAACAGCGTTATCACACTGTTCTTAAGGAAAATTAACTGGGCGCACCATAGCTCTGGTTTCCCTTCAAAACGAATAAATCTTTCGCCTTTTACTAAAGATTTCCGTGGAGGGGAACATTTTGATGAGTCTTTTGAACAATTTTTTGTCTGGTCCAGCCGTTAAGGCGGACCTAAGATAGTAAACAAACAAAAACTAGCGGTAGTGCAGACGGTACAATACTTACAGCCCCTGCCATGACAGGAACTAAGAACAGTAGCGGAAAAGCTCTGTCCAGGAGAAAAAGGGCTTTCTTTTAAATATTATTATTATTATTATTATTATTATTACTATTATTAACGTACACGCACAAATATTGGTTAACATTGCAGAGAGAATGGAAACATACTTTTATGGGTAGGAAACGACGATAGAATAAAGAATATTAAACTTACATTTGTTTTGTTTTATAGTGGGCTGATCACGACCGTACTGCAAAAGAAACATTTTGAAGCGAAGACTAGTAGAGGAAGCGAGAGCCTCCCCGGAAGCGAAGTGAATTTGGCGGGATGAACCTGATTCTTGCTAGTGAGAGAAGAGGGTTCTGGAGGCGCTAGTGGTAGTTACAAGGTCGCAGTGTTGACAGTTTGGCGGCCGAGGACAGAGGAGGAGTGCGCTCCGGCGGCCTGGGAAGGGAGGTGTCTCTTTGAAGAGTTGCACAGTTTAGGCGATGTGGGCTCATTTGACGGCGTGGCGCAGACAGGCCATTTTGCGCAATCTGTTGGTGGAGCAGGGGAAACTATGAGGACGCGCGGCGAGGTTCCTCGCCCCAGTCTTAGCCGCCAGGGTTAGGAAGGAACAGTTTACGATTGGGTTGACCCCTGCGAATACGCCAATAATATTGTAGGTATCTCGGGCGGGTAATTGTTGGTAGTCGACAGTGCGTTCGCACTGTGTGTGTGTGTGTGTTTCCGTGCTGAGTTCGTGCTGGCCCGTTTTTGTTGTTGTCTTCCTCCGAAAGGAAAGAGAAATAAATAAACATCGTGGTTTTTACGTAATACCGTGTTTAGTGAAAATGGAATAGCTACAAGGAAGAGCAACAACGGTGTCTTTTATAGAGACCAGGAAAACGAAATACATATCGTTGGCGGTTCAAAGTAACAGTGAGGTGGAGTGCTGCATTGGATTGTAATCTCTCGCATGCAAACAGCGTTATCACACTGTTCTTAAGGAAAATTAACTGGGCGCACCATAGCTCTGGTTTCCCTTCAAAACGAATAAATCTGAGATAACACACGCCCGAACTTTTTCGGCTGGGTGGCCATCACCTTTAATCGCCCACTCAGTCGGCCCAATATAAACACAAACGGGCAGACGCCTAGTTGGCAGTCGCCTACCCTCATCATGACCTACTGCCTCATCCCTGGCGTGGAACTCAACATTCCCGAAGACCATATATATGAAGACCTCCAAGCAGACAACGTTCCAGTTCTCAACGCCTTCAGACTACAGGACGGCCAGACCGCAGCACCATCTACTCACGTTTTAGTCCAACTAGAAGGAGAAGAAGCCCAACGCCGCCTGTTCAGCACCGGAGCAAATATCCATAATAAAACCTACGCAGTGGTGCCAACCCCCCCATGCATCCTGAACCAAATAAAAGCCGACCCTTACCACATCCCCATCATCCAGGTGCCCCCATCGCCGCTACCAACCTTACCAACAACAACAACTACCTTCACAACCATAACTCCGTCAACTTGTACCCCCTCCCCAGACAATTTCACCACCGTCACAACTTCCCACCCATCCCCAGTAATGTCATCATCCTGCCTGATATCCTCATCCCAGCAGACCCCAGCCACCCGTCCACTGCAATTTCCGCCGGACGCCGCAGTCTCACCACCCGCAAACCAACAACAGACGCCCCCACCAGCCGTCTTCAGCTGCGTACTACGTGGGATATCTCCAGTAGTCACCGAGCATGACTTAATACAAGAACTGCGGAAAACTGGAGTCAATGTACTTAGAGCCATAAGAATTTACAACAGCCATGGACCTACTTTCATGATGCGCCTCCAGATGCCCAGTAACGAAGACGCCCAGCACCTCATCAGTACCGGCGCACAAGTCTATGGTCGCCGCCATCGAGTAGAGCCCTCCCAATCCCCACACCTACCCCCACGAAACCGCCAACCATCGAACAATTCGCACCACCGCCCCCAGCCAACCCTCCCCTGTGTTCCCCCATATCCACAACAAACTCCAATCCCTCTCTCAACTGGAACCATCCCTCTACCTCTCCAAACATACGACCTTCTTCGCCTCCTCATTCTGTCTCTCCATAACATCACCACCACCCTCCAGTTCCTAACCTCCCATAGCTACCCCGGACCCTACGTCCGACCGACTTAGGCACATCATACTCATCCTTAAGAATTGTATCACCTCATCCATCAGTCTGAATTGTAAAACTCACTAAAATATCAATAAAGTCTTATATACAAGCATTTAGACAAGACGCAAATCCTCTCCCATCTCCTACTTCTTCCAGTCCTTATCCACCTCCTTCTTCCCTCACATCTACCCAACACGCCCGCATCTCTTGGCCAAAGAGAGGGCGACACCCTCTAGGTGGCCCGCCCCACCCCTTCAGGGTGGGGAATGAAAGCATTTGATAGATAGATAGACGACAACAGGGGAGCTCTGGGTAAGAGCTCTGTCGACAACACAGGAGGGCAAGAGGCGAGGAGATACACTACACAGCACGCATCGCTTCTTCGTCTCATCCTTTATTTTTGATCGGCCGAGGGGACGCCACATCTATACTTCGTCCTTCGCCGAGCCAATTAGCATATCGGCTGTCCCCAAGTTGGGTTGACGGCCATCCCCAGCCATGTATACTCTCCTAGTCAGTGATGTTGACCCAGCTCTATCGGTTGAAGACATTGCTACTGAACTACGCCCGCTCGGTGTCTTCAGTGTCACTCGTCTTTATTACGGCTCTGTTCCCGCACCGGAGATACTTCTTCACTTTCACTCTGCCAGTACATGCAACTCTGTCCAAACTATCGGCGTGGTTATCCAGCGCAGACGTCATCGAGTATCGCCTACCCCAGCAAACATCAGCGCTCAAACACCTGCTCCGCCTGCCACTCGCTTGCCTCCTCCATATACTCCACCCCCACTTCCATCGCCTTCTGGTTGCCTCACTACCATTTCTCCCAACATTTCGCCTACCGTACCGGTCCCTACCACGACAACTCCCACTATCACTGTTACTTCTACGCAACTTTATCCCATCATTTCTATTACTACTACTACCTCGTCCCATCCATCTCCTCTCCTGACCTCTCTTCCTCTCCCTCCCAACTCTGAGCAGACAAGTCACCAGGAAACGTCTCAACCACCATCTACCGAGGGAACTTCTACCGATCCTTCTGAAAATGCGGCACATCCATCTTCGCCATTACCGCCATCTGATCGTACCTCAACTTACAGCTGTGTTCTGCGCGGTATGGACCCTAACGTACCGCCTGCTGCCATCACACGTGCACTTCGCCAGGCAGGAGTACCTGTCAAGCAAGCATCCCGTATTTATAACTCCGACGGTCCCACATTTCTGGTGAGACTCCAGCTGCCGACGCACGCCGACGTTCAGCGCCTCATCGATCAAGGAATCCACATCTTTGGCCGCTATCATCGGGTTGAACCCTCCCATTCTTCTCCACTCCCATCGCACCGTATGCCCACGCCACGCGGCCGTCCCCGGCCCGTTCCATCACCCCAATCTCCTCGTCCTCATCTCACCACTCCACCACCTCTCAACTACTTTACGCCTCCCTTACCCAACCCGGACCTTTTCAACCTTATCCTCACTTCCCTTCTTAACTTCTCCTCTTTTTACAATCTTCTAGCCCTCCATCTTTTCCGTCACACCGTCATGTAAAGCTCTGTATCTAATATATTGTATCTTTGTCAATAAAGCACAGCAAATGCAAATCTGCCAATAAAGCGCTAGAGAACCTACACTTCCTTTATCCCATCTCCTTTACTTATTCAAACCACCTTTTCCCCATCTCCCTCTTTTTTCACTCCTTCTCAACCCCGTCATCTCTCCTGGCCAGAGAGAGGGCGACACCCTCTAGGTGGCCCGCCCCACCCCTTCAGGGTGGGGAATGAAAACATTGAGAAAAAAAAAAACGACAACAGGAGGCCAGGATTCTCTACTTCTCGCTAGGAGCGACATCTCCGAGTGGAACATCAAAGCTACTCCTTAATCCTAAATTTTTTTTTTCGGCCGGGTGGCTCACCATCTTTACCTCAGCTACCTCGCCGACTCTAAAGAGCATATTGGCTGACACCTAGTTGGTAGTCGGCCTCCCCGCCATGCTTACCTGCCTACTCCGTAACGTCAACCTCGCTCTCTCAGATGACGACATCGTCCAACAAATCCGCCAGGCAGGCGTTCCAGTTCATTGGGCCACAAGACTACGACACAGTTCCGGACTGTCACCAGATGTCCTTCTATATTTCCACACAGAGGAAGACGTCTGCCGCCTCATGAACAACGGCGTCCATATTCATCACATCTTCCATTGTGCGGAAGTTACTCCTGCGTCACTCATAGATCAGCTCATAGCCACTAATTATACTCCGCCTGCAACGGTCGCGCCACCACAGGAGACTTCCTACCAGCTGCCTTCGCACCAAGTGGAATCTACGCCGTCAAGCCAGCCAACATCACACGCCGTTACTACGTCGCCGATAACTACCACTACCACCACCATCTCCACTACAACATCAACCTTCCACCCCTCCCCTATTCCCACCACTGTGGTTACAACCAGTCATCCTGCGTCCATAATGATTTCTTCCCTCCCTCTTCCTTCAACACCTGAAGAACGTCATGCCTCATACATGCCTCCCGCAACGTCTGCAGCACCGTCGTCTTCGTCGTCTTTCAACGCCGCCGAAGAAGCACCACCCTCATCGCAGTCATCACCGTCCCGCCACACTATGTGTAGCTGTGTGATCCGTGGAGTGGATCCTGCTCACTCAGAACAAGCCATCCTCCAACAACTTCGAGCAGAAGGCGTACCCGTCCGTCGAGTCTTCAGGATCAAGAACACCTCCGGTCTGACGTACATGGTCCGTATCCACCTCCCTACTGCCGTCGACGTTCACCATCTCATCGCCAATGGAGTCTACATCTTTGGCCATCGCTACAAAGTCGAGCCATCTCTTTCACCACCCCAACCTGTTCTACATAACTCCAACAATGCCCGTCGTCACACCCGGCCACCCCCTCCATATCGACCCCCACCACCCGTTTACCCTCCCCTCCCATCAATCAGTTTCTTCCCCCCATCAGCTCCAACACTCGACATCTTGAGATTCCTAACTTCCTCCCTCTATAACATCACGGCGACCCTGCACCTCCTCAGTTTCCATTTACAGCCTGGTACCCTCCTCTAAACATGTCACTCCTCCCGCACACCCTCATACCTCCCTTTGTAATCTCACCGCTACCCTCAATCTTCTAACCTTTCATCTCCACCCAAGCACACCGCTCTAACCTCCACACCTCGCACATAGCCTATCTGTCCTTGTAAATCTGTCACTAAAGCCATCGATAACCGACACGTCCTTTCTTCTCATCTCCATTACTTCCTCATACCGCATTTCCCCCATCTCCCCCTTTTTCTCACTTCCTCTCAACGACGTCATCTCTCCTGGCCAGAGAGAGGGCGACACCCTCTAGGTGGCCCGCCCCACCCCTTCAGGGTGGGGAATGAAAGCATTGAAACAACAACGACAACAGGCTCCGTGGCGTTGACCCAGCTATTACTGACCACGACCTCCTGCTCGACCTCCATCAGGCAGGCGTCCCGGCGCGGCGAGTTTTCCGCATTTTCAACATCCATGGGCCGACGTACATGGTTCGCCTTCAGCTTCCTACCGCTGAAGACGTCCAACGATTGATCACCAGCGGCGTCCATCTTCATCGGCGGACTTATCGTGTGGAACCTTCTCGTTCCCCACCCCGTGCCACGAGCTCCCCTCCCCCTTCCCCCTCCGCCCGTTCACGACCACCACCGTCACCCGACCCCCCGTCGCCCGCTTTTTACCCTCCTGTTCCGCACCCACTTTCCAGCCCGCCGCCTCTTTCCTTTTTCGAACTTCTCCGTTTACTTGCCACCTCCATCACCAATATCACTACTACACTCTATTATCTTCTCCTCCAATCTTACCCCTCTTGTTCTCCTTTCACTACTGTTCCATCGTACCCACCCCCTGCCCCACCTCACTCTCTGTAATACTCTTTTGTGGCTCTCTGTACTTGTATAACTCACTGTAACACTTTCACTTTTCTGTAATGCGCGCCTGAGATTTTCTCTGTCAATAAATTTCTCGCCCCTCTTCCCTCTGGTGTTCGCGGGGGTTCGCTCGATCGGGTGCTTTGCGGCTCCTCCCTGGGTCCCGGCTTGTTGTCACGGTCTCCCTGCGCCACTTCACTTACATTTATCCCTTTTCGGTGTGTACGGTACATGCCTTCTACATGTCATTTTTACTATTTATTGCTTTACCCTCTGGCCGAAGAGCTGCTTTGTTCAGCTGATGGCCCGCCTCCCCTTTGGGAGGAATGAAATGACCTCATGGACGACGACGACGACAACAGGGATCAGCTCTTGAACTCTTCGTACGTCTCAGAACTCCCATTACTCCTTAATTTTTTTTTGTCGGCCGGGTGGCTCAGCATCTCTACTCCAGCTACTTCGCCGACTTCAAAAAAAGCAAATTGGCTGACGCCTTGTTGGAAGATAGCCACCCCTATACCTCCTCTTTTCTCCTCACCATGACAACCACTACCACTCCTACCACAACAACAACCACCACGACCTGCGCACTTCACATTCCATACCTTCCTGTCACTACGGTTACGTACTCCCATTCTTCCCCTATTCTGACTACGACCCTTCCTCTGCCGCCATACCCTGATCCGCCCAGTTACCTGTACATCCCTCCCCGCTACTTCAACCGTTCGACCATCACTGAAGAAACCTCTGCTACGACACCAGTCATACAGCCTTCACCTCCAGCAGACACCATGTGCCATTCAACACCACCACTGCCAGATCGCACCACTATGCCTAGTTGTGTCTTACGCGGCGTGGATCCTGACATCTCAGATCGAGAGGTTATCCAAGAACTTAATCTCGAAGGCATTCCTGTGCGTCGTGCCTTCCGAATTTGGAACAACTCCGGACCAACCTATCTCGTCCGTCTCCACCTGCCTACGGAAGAAGCAGTCCAACGTCTACTTACCAGCGGGGCACGTATCTACGGTCGTCAACATCAAGTGGAACCTTCACGCTCCCCTCCTAGAACTTCCAACAGCCCACGTCTTCGACCCCGGCCAGCCCCCTCATATCGAACTCCCTCGCACGTTCGTCCACCAACTCAATTCTCCTTCTCACCACCCTTACCAGCCGACCTTCTCAGACTTCTCCTCACCTCCTTGTACAATATCTCCGCAACCTTACACCTACTAACCTTTCATGGCAGTTCTAGTACTCCTCTCTGAATTTTCACCCGTCACACACATCCCTGGTACTTAAATAACATCCGTGCACACCTCCTCAACCATTAATTCCCCTTACCCTCCTCCTTACAATATTGGTCCTTCCCCAACTCCTTCAACATCTCCGGCCCGGGAGACGGCGACACTGTCTAGGGGCCCGCCTCGCCCGAAGGGCGGGGAATGAAACACGTTGCAGCAGCAGCACGACAACAGACCTACGGGATCCATCTCGTAAAAGGAAGGTTAGGTGTGGAAGGAGGACGCCGAAGAGCTACTCTGGCAGGGACACCTCATCACAATATCTACTCCCAGAATTTTTTTTCGGCCGGGCAGCCTTCACCTTTAATCGCAGCTCAGCCGACCGCAACAAAGCATAAACAGGCAGACGCCTCGTTGGCTGTCGCCTCCCCCATCCACCATGCCCTACGTATTCATCCCAGGAATAGACCTTACAATCTCAGAAAGTGACATTTACCAAGAGCTCAATGCAGCAGACCCTCAGGTGGTTAATGTATTCAGACCAGACGATTACCACACCAGGATGCCTACAGCGCACATCATAATACAAACCAGCGGAGAAGAAGCAGAGCGCCGCCTGTTCACCTCCGGAGCAACATTCCGAGGCAAGAACTATTCTGTGATACCACCTCCCCAATCAATACTGAACCAGCTACAGAAAGATCCTGGCCTCATACCCCTCCTCCATGAGCCCCCACCCCCGACAACAACAACCACTACCACCACCACAATTACTACCTCTCCCTGCAATCTGGCATCAACCGTGATCACTACCAGCGTAACCTGCCACCCCTCCCCAGTCATGTCATCATCTCTCCCGAATCCCACGTCACGCTCACCCCTGCAACCCCCCATCACTACGCAGGAACTACCTCCGCCATCGCCGTCAGTCAACACTTCGAACATTCCAACATCGATCCAACAGTCACCATCGCCCCAGCCCAGGCCCAGCTGCGTGCTACGTGGAATCTCTCCGAATATCGCCGAGCCGGACATACTCCACGAACTCCGAACTGCAGGCATCCCCGCACAACGGGCCATAAGGATACGCAACAACCACGGACCCACTTACATGGTCCGACTACAGCTGCCATCCGAACTACACGTCCAGCAACTCATCAGCTCAGGAGCTCAAGTATTTGGCCAACATCATAGAGTGGAACCTTCCTATTCCCCGCCCAACCACCGTACCCCTGACCACGCACACCCCCGTACCCGACCACCTCCCACTCCAATCCCAGCATATCCAACAGTCTACCTCACCCCTCCCAACATAGCATACATCACCCCGCGACCTCCCACACCTGACCTTCGCATCCTCATCACCTCTCTCCAACAATGCACAACTACTCTCCACCTCCTAACCTCATACCTAATTCCAGGCATATCAACCCATCTATGCTAGAGCCACTGCACCTACCCTTCCCCGCTCCATTTCAGCAACATATAACCCTCCTAATCTATATGAATGTACAATAGCTTTAAGATAACATCAATGTAAACACTCAAACTATGATATAATAAAGCACCTCGCCATCTCTCCTACACATTCACATCCTTTACCCACCTCCTTCTTCCGTCACATCTCCCCAACCTGCCCGCATCTCTTGGCCAGAGAGAGGGCGACACCCTCTAGGTGGCCCGCCCCACCCCTTCAGGGTGGGGAATGAAAGCATTTGAACAACAACAAACGACAACAGACGGGGGACGACATCTCCAAGAGGCTTTTAACATTCAAGAGCTCTGGTTGGGGACACGACGACTGCTCTCCTCTGCTTCAACGCAACGCATATTTTTTCTTCGGCCGGGTGACTGCTCAACTTTACTTATCACCCTGCCGAGACAACAAAGCATATAGGCTGGCACCACGTAGGAGGTCGGCCTTCCCACAATGCTCTACACCTGCCTTGCCCGCAACGTTCCTCTCGTCTTCTCAGACCAAGATGTCCTCGCTGCTCTTCGTCCGGCGGGTGCCTATGGTGCCTGCCGGCTAGTCGACGACGAAGCTCAACCACTATCCGATGTACTTCTCTATTTATCCACTCCAGCCGACGTCTCTACCATCATCAAGAATGGCGCACGCATCCACAACCATCTCTATGCAGTTGAACCTACTCCAGAGGATCTTTTGGCTGAGCTACCGGACACCGACGACCCTCCGCCTGGAACCATCGATCCGCCCGCTACGACCACACCACCTCCCTACTGCTCACCCCCGCCCCCTTTGTCCTTCCCTCCTGTTACCTCTGCCACTACTCTAACCACTGCTACCTCCACCATTACCACCTCAGTTCACACCACCTCTTCCCTTCCTATCACTACTACTGTTACCACTCATCCTTCCCCTCTCATGACATTTCCTTTCCCCTTACCTCCCTCCACTGACCCCACACACCCCCAGCGCTCATCACTTCCGTCATCTGAAGAGGGATATTCCCATCAAGATACTCCTGGCAACTTGGCACAGCCACCATTGGTCCCACCGCCTTCCACCAGCACTACCACCTTTAGCTGTGTCGTCTGCGGTGTGGAGCCCAGTCTTCCATCAGCATCTATCATCCAAACACTCCGCCAGGCAGGGATACCAGTGCGCCGAGCCTTTCGGATCTATAACTCCGCTGGACCCACCTATCTCGTCCGCCTTCATCTGCCGACTGCTGAAGACGTTGAACGCCTCATCGCCACCGGGATCCACCTCAACGGCCGTCATCATCGCATAGAACCATCTCGCTCACCTCCACAACCTTCATCTCATCCCTCCACACCTCGAAGTAGTCCCCGGCCGGCCCCACCTCCCCAACCACCTCCTCTATCATTTCATCCTTATCTCTTCCCGCCCCCACCTCCTTACTTTCCCCCACCTCCCTCTTTTGATATCCTTCGCCTTCTTCTAACTTCGCTTGTTAGCTTCTCCTCCTTTTATAACACCCTTGCCCTTCATTTATTTTCCTCTCACCTTGTATAACCCCTCTCCTCTTTGTTCACAGCTCATTTTGACATAATCACAACTGTATTCTCACTTCAATAAAGAATAAATACTTAGGAATAGACGCAATTCCCCTCCCATCTCCTAACTCTCCACATCCTTTACCCACCTCCTTCTTCCATCACATCTCCCAACCCGCCCGCATCTCTTGGCCAGAGAGAGGGCGACACCCTCTAGGTGGCCCGCCCCACCCCTTCAGGGTGGGGAATGAAAGCATTTAAGCAGCAGCAGCAGCAGCGACAACAGGGCATTGACGATCGAAGCTGACCGTCCAACGGATTGCGCTACACCGCAAGCAGTCACGGGAGTTTATGGCTCCTTGAAAACGTGGTCTCGCCAGGTGGACATAGTAATTCGTGAGGTTTCACCTCGGGACGTGCCATCGACGTCGAGGAATTTATTACTGTAAGGGTTTCCCCAGGCAATCTGCATTCATCATTGCATTCTTCTCTGCTACATAGTTGTGGACTCGGTAATCTCTGGGGTCCCCTCTCCACATCAGGGGGTTTTTACCCCCTAGGGAATATTCTGTCTTTAAGACAGCCATATTATCATAATGGATCTCATCGCCACCAGCACCATCGCCGCTACCACATCGACAGCCACCACCACCACTGCCGTACTGTCACCTTCATCTGTGACACTAGCACAAGCCCATGCCCCGGGCCTCATGTCTTCCGAGGAGCATCCCATTCCCTCTTCTGCACATGGAAGTCACCTCTTAGTACCACCAGCGCCGCAACGAGAGCCATCCCAGGGAGTTAAACGACGTCTCGCCACACCAAAGGAATCAGTACCACCTAAAGTCGTAGCCATCGAGACACCGCCACCGCCTCCTCCACTTTCACAGCACACTGACTCCATGGAAACAGCCAATATTCCACCAATAAATACATCATCCACCACCGAATTTCCTCCTCTCTCTGGCAGTCATCGTCCTATAACCAAACCCCGTCTCCTGCAAAAACCACCCCAATCTACCCATACTTTCCTCCTTCAGAACCCATCCCCTGATTTCCGTTCATCGCAGAAGATCTTCCGAACACTTCTCCGCTTCAATCTTCGTCGTGAAGACATCGCCGACATCAGGCCTACCAACCATGGATACCTCATCAAAGTCACCAGTGCAGAAGCCGCCAGTCATCTTTCCAATTTAGTAGGTGCTCATCAACTGGGCTCCAGCTCACCATTTAAAATTCTTTCACAACCCAAACAAAAGACCCCTCCCCCTCCACCCCGCCACAGTCTCTTCAGCTGTGTGATCAGGGGGGTCGACCCGGATATTCCAGACTCCGAGATCCTTGCGGAGCTTAACGCCGAGGGCGTTCCCGCAAGAAAAGTCTTTCGAATTAAGAACGTATCCGGGCCGACCTTCATGGTGCGGGTGCTGGTCCCCACCACCGAAGATCTTGATAGACTACTTTCCACAGGTGTCTGAATATATCGCCAGCACCACCGAGTGGAGCCTTCCAAAGCCCCTCCTCCGCAACCCCTACGCTGCGAACGGTGTCTACAGTACAACGTCCACAAAACGGCCGACTGCAAAGCACCAACACCTATTTGCGGACACTGTTCCCAGCAACATCCTACTCCAAAATGCCCCAACACCACACAACCCCCTCACTGCAACACGTGTGGTGACTCACATCCCACCTACTCCCGTCTCTGTAAGGCCCGTCCTCCTCCCCCTGACAACCGACCCGAACTTATCGCCCCCGTCCGGACCGTTGACCCACCTACAGATCTCAACCGTTCCCAGTTCTCTCCTCCTACCATCGAAGATATCATTCGCTTCACCACTCTCACTCTCCTCAACCTATTCCCATATCACCGACCATTAGTCCTCTCTCACCTGCAAGCAGCGGCCAATCAGACTTTCAACCTACATTTTGTCACCTCCCACTCAGGCCTAAACTCCCATTTTCAATTCACCCGCTTGGAGACTCTTGTTTGATGGCTTGTCGATCCAAACGTGTGAATTCCTCCCCTCCCATCTCCATTCTCTTCATCAATATCCAATCATTTTCCACCAAGCGTCTCCACCTCCTGACTCTCATCCAACAGTACCCCGTTCACACCATCTTACTGAACGAAACCATGCTCCGTCCACGAACCCCAGCTCATCTTCCTGGATACATCCTTCATCGAGCAGATCACCCCGACGACCGCGGACGAGGGGGATCAGCAATAGCTATAAAAGGTTCCCTTCCCACTCGCCTTCATGTTCCACCTCATCCCCTTCACTTTCCAGAATCCATCACCGCCACAATCTACTTTCGCTCCCGCATCCTACATCTCGCTACAATTTACACGCGTTCCACCCAACCCCTCCCACTAGATTACATCACTCACCTCAGCAGAACCTTTCCGCACTACATTCTTCTTGCCGACCTGAATCTCACCGACAGATCCGTTCGAGAAATGCACAGCCTCCACTCCCTCCTCAGTGCCATCGATTCCTCCCTTCTCCCCCTTCCTGGCCCAACACGCCCCTCCTCCCAGACCACACCTGATGCCATCATCACACATAATTCTCTTACACATCTCACCACTATTACACTTCTTCCCAGCATTGGCAGTGATCATATCCCTGTTCTATTACAAATCCCCACTCACCACCACTCCTCAAATACATCACCTCCCCAACCAGTACCCAATTTTGCTCAAGCCAATTGGAATTCATATCGCTCCGCCCTTTCCAACATGCTCCCACACTCTTCTCCACCTCTGACCGACCAGACCTCAGTTGATTCACTTCAGGATCTCCTGCACTCTTCTATCTCCTCTGCTTCCCAAGCACACATCCCCACCACTTTACATTCACCCTCCAAACCGCGCCTTCCGCCTAAATTTCTCCGTCTCCAGAAACTTTCTCAATCCTATCTCCAGGATTTCACCCGCACCCGTGACACCTATTTTCTCCGTCGGCACCGCCAACTAATCCGCACAGTACGTAACTACCTTATCTCTTATAAACGTCGTTCATGGTCTCAAACCTGTACAACACTTAACTCCTTACATGCTCATCCCTCCCAATACTGGCGTCGTCTTTCCAGCCTCCTCGGCCAACACAGCACCCCTACCTATCCTATCATTCACCAAGGAAAGTCTCCAGCTAACACCACGGAAAAGTTGGAGATCTTCTCTGAACATTTCGCCTGGCGCTTCAACAACCAAATCTCCCACCACTTCTGCTTTGCTGACACACCGCTCTATCATGATATTCAAGCTTCTCCTAAACTCATTCCCTCTGCTACACACACACCCTCCCCTCATCCTCTCAATTCTCCCATCACCCCCACCGATATTCATATCGCTCTCTCCAAAACTCGCAACACCGCACCCGGCCCCGATAATATCCGTTACCGCCATATACGTGAAGCCCCTCCCATCCTCTTCACTCTTCTAGCCACCCTTTTCACTTTTATCCTCCATACCGGTTTCTACCCAACCGCCTGGAAGAAATCCATCATGCTTCTGTTCCCCAAATCCGGAAAACCCTTGTCCGACTTAGACTCATACCGACCAATATGTCTCATTTCTGTCCTAGCTAAACTTCTAGATAAAATCCTGGTCCGCCGCCTCCACTCCCACCTGTCGTCCCATCACCTTCTCCCGCTTTCCCAAGGAGGTTTCCGTCCCGGCTTATCCTCACACGACCAACTCCTTAAGCTCATCCAAATAGCCTCCAATCACCTCAACCATGGAAAACCTTCCCTTCTCATAACTTTCGATTTCAACCAGGCCTTCGACTCTGTTTGGCACGCAGCCCTCATCTTTAAACTTCACTTTTTTGCCCTACCTACTACCTACATTCGCCTCATCGCCTCTTATCTCTCCAACCGACCTGCTAGGATATCCATTAATCGTGAACTCTCCTCTTCATTTTCTATGTCCTATGGTGTTCCTCAAGGCTCCCCGCTATCCCCAATATTCTTCATCTTGTTCGTAGCAGATATTCCTCAACCACCCGCCCCCATTCAGTTACTTCAGTTCGCGGACGATACTGCACTTCTAGCACCCCTTCCCTCCGTCTCTAGCATGAATAACCTCGTACAGCCTTACCTTGACTCCTTTCTCTCCTGGTGTGACAAGTGGCATCTCCGTATAAACCCCTCCAAAACCCAATCAATCTTAATCCGTCGTAGCCGCCGTCGCTTTTCAGTGACCCGTGACCCTGGCCTCCTCCGACTCACCATCCGCGACACCCCACTTACCGTTCAACCCTCCCTCAAGTACCTTGGTGTAACCATAGACGAATTCCTCACTTTCCGCCCGCATTTCCGGACCCTTCAAACCAAATCTTCCCGTCGAGCCCGGTTGGTTCGCCGGCTTGCCGGGACTACCTGGGGCCTTAACTCCCAACTTCTCCTACTCACCTACACCGCCTTCATTCGTTCTGCCATCGTCTATGGTTTCACCGCCTGGCTGGCTGTTGCAGACTCTCACCCTACCCTCCTTAAACCTTTCCTATCCATGGAACGCCGCCTAGTTCGCATCGCCCTCCGCCTTCATCCACTCTTTCACACCTCTGACTTGTACAACATCTTCCCAATTCCCAAACTAGATACCTTCGTCTCCATTCTTGCTGCCCGCTATTTCCAACGTTCCCTTGACCGCAACAATCCTATACTCTCCCTTCTCCTGCACTCCCCTCTCAAAACCCCTCTCTTTATCCCCACCCCACTCCATATCTTCAAATCTCTCCACCAGACCCCTCCACTCGGACAGCGTGTGGAGACTGTCTAGGGGCAACTTTTTTCATTTACATTGCTACCAAGTCCTCTACTTTTTCACTTAGTACCTATTTTCTTTAATTTCTTTATACAATTCATACTTAATGTACTGATAATTAATCACCTATTCCTTACTTTATATATCTCCAAGATAGACCATATATACATACTTCGCTTCTGCCTCCTCCTGTATAATTTACGTATATTAACTGGGGTGTACATGTCCGATATTTTGCATTAGGCTCTGCTAAGGAAGGCTATGTCACTAAGTATGCTTGTTATTTTTATTTTTCCCAAACTTTGTAACATGTATTTATGATATTCATCACCTTATGTGTTTTTTCTTTTCTCTGTCAATTTATGTTACCCACGAAGTCTGTTGTATCCATTTTTGCATCATGTCTGTATTGAACAAAAAAAAAAAAAAAAAAAACCGCTCACAGAATGTCCCGCCTCCCCCCCTATGCCCGTCATATATAATAAAGAGTAATCCTACGCCCACCTCCAGTCACTCTTGCACTTCAACATCTCCTCCAACGCATTAATCCTTTTTTTCCCCCCATCTCCCTTTTCCTCCAATCCCACACAACCCCGTCCAATCCCCTGGCCAGGGAGAGGGCGACACCCTCTAGGTGGCCCGCCCCACCCCCTCAGGGTGGGGAATGAAAGCGTCCGAGCGAGCGAGCGACGACAACAGGGACACAAAAAACAGAGAGCTCTGTCGACAACACAGGAGGGCAAGAGGCGAGGAGATACACTACACAGCACGCATCGCTTCTTCGTCTCATCCTTTATTTTTGATCGGCCGAGGGGACGCCACATCTATACTTCGTCCTTCGCCGAGCTAATTAGCATATCGGCTGTCCCCAAGTTGGGTTGACGGCCATCCCCAGCCATGTATACTCTCCTAGTCAGTGATGTTGACCCAGCTCTATCGGTTGAAGACATTGCTACTGAACTTCGCCCGCTCGGTGTCTTCAGTGTCACTCGTCTTTATTACGGCTCTGTTCCCGCACCGGAGATACTTCTTCACTTCCACTCTGCCAGTACATGCAACTCTGTCCAAACTATCGGCGTGGTTATCCAGCGCAGACGTCATCGAGTATCGCCTGCCCCAGCAAACATCAGCGCTCAAACACCTGCTCCACCTGCCACTCGCTTGCCTCCTCCATATAATCCACCCCCACTTCCATCGCCTTCTTGTTGCCTCACTACCATTTCTCCCAACATTTCGCCTACCGTACCGGTCCCTACCACGACAACTCCCACTATCACTGTTACTTCTACGCAACTTTATCCCATCATTTCTATTACTACTACTACCTCGTCCCATCCATCTCCTCTCCTGACCTCTCTTCCTCTCCCTCCCAACTCTGAGCAGACAAGTCACCAGGAAACGTCTCAACCACCATCTACCGAGGGAACTTCTACCGATCCTTCTGAAAATGCGGCACATCCATCTTCGCCATTACCGCCATCTGATCGTACCTCAACTTACAGCTGTGTTCTGCGCGGTATGGACCCTACCGTACCGCCTGTTGCCATCACACGTGCACTTCGCCAGGCAGGAGTACCTGTCAAGCAAGCATCCCGTATTTATAACTCCGACGGTCCCACATTTCTGGTGAGACTCCAGCTGCCGACGCACGCCGACGTTCAGCGCCTCATCGATCAAGGAATCCACATCTATGGCCGCTATCATCGGGTTGAACCCTCCCATTCTTCTCCACTCCCTTCGCACCGTATGCCCACGCCACGCGGCCGTCCTCGGCCCGTTCCATCACCCCAATCTCCTCGTCCTCATCTCACCACTCCACCACCTCTCAACTACTTTACGCCTCCCTTACCCAACCCGGACCTTTTCACCCTTATCCTCACTTCCCTTCTTAACTTCTCCTCTTTTTACAATCTTCTAGCCCTCCATCTTTTCCGTCACACCGTCATGTAAAGCTCTGTATCTAATATATTGTATCTTTGTCAATAAAGCACAGCAAATGCAAATCTGCCAATAAAGCGCTAGAGAACCTACACTTCCTTTATCCCATCTCCTTTACTATTTCAAACCACCTTTTCCCCATCTCCCTCTTTTTTCACTCCTTCTCAACCCCGTCATCTCTCCTGGCCAGAGAGAGGGCGACACCCTCTAGGTGGCCCGCCCCACCCCTTCAGGGTGGGGAATGAAAACATTGAAGCAGCAGCAGCGACAACAGGGGAGGAGGATCCTCTACAAGTGGAGGGAGATCAGATCACGTCTCCAAACTCTGAAAGTGGACTGAATAGCCCTAAACACACCCCCAAACATTTTTCTTCGGCCGGGTGGCGCCACATCTCTAATTACGCGCCCAGCCGACCCAAAAAAGCAAAATTGGCCAGACACCAAGAGGAAGTCGGCCCCCCTCCCATAATGTACTATACTTGCATTGCCCACGATATTGACCCAGCAATTCCAGCAGATGACATCCTTACGGAACTTCGCCCCACAGGCGTCTACGCTGCCACTCGACTTTATCATCTCGACAAACCAACAAGAGAAGTACTATTATATTATCTAGTGCTCGAGGACGTCTACAACGCTCTAGACAATGGGGTATATATCCAAGGACAACTGCATCGAGTGCAAGATACCCCAGGGAAATTACTCGACCGGCTAATGAAGAAGCACGCCACAGCCACCGCCCCTACTGGCACATCACACCCACAGCAGTTGCTCTCTCCTTACACCTCCCGGACCACCACCGTCACCACCACTACTTCCACCTCCTCTCATTTTACCTCCAACGCCCCTACCACCACCACAACAACTACTACCCACCCCTCTCCCATAATGGCATACCACCCCCCACCCTCCCACGCTCAGGGCCCGCAGGAAGAAGTAACAACGCCGCCAAATGAAGCAATAGCACTTCAAGCAGACAATACACAACCACCAACACCAGATACTGTACGACCGCTAACTTCACCGCCCAGCCAGAACAACCTATACAGCTGTGTTGCCTGTGGCGTGGAACCTAACCTACCACCAACAGCTATCCTCCAAGAACTCCAAAAAGCAGGAATCCCGGTGAAGAAAGCCATTAGGATCCACAACGATGATGGCCCTACATATTTAGTACGCCTGCAACTACCAACGCCCGAAGACGTCCAGCGCCTCATCACCCAAGGGATATACCTCAACGGTCGACATCTCCGGATAGAACCGTCCCGCTCTCCGCCCCTAACTCCTAACCAACATAAATCACCCCGCCACCGCACACGCCCCCGGCCTGCACCCCCTCAGCAACCTCCCAGTCCACACTTCCGTTTTCCACCATTTTCACCCAGCAACTATCCACCACTCCCACCTGCAATCTTTCCACTACCCCCTCCTCCATCCAACCTCCTAAGTCTCCTACTCACCTCCCTGGTAAACTTCTCATCCCTGTATTACATCCTAGCACTCCACATCCTCCCTCCACCTCACGAAACCCGTCACTTCATCACATCACCACCCGCAACCTGGGTGTAAAATCGCTCATATAACTCTCATAAACATCCATAAAGCTCTGTATATATGTATGCAACTTTGTCAATACACATAGACAATGTAAATCTGTCAATAAAGCGCAAGAGAACCTACACTTCCTTTATCCCGTCTCCTTTACTTATTCAAACCACCTTTTCCCCCATCTCCCTCTTTTTTTCACTCCTTCCCAACCCCGTCATCTCTCCTGGCCAGAGAGAGGGCGACACCCTCTAGGTGGCCCGCCCCACCCCATCAGGGTGGGGAATGAAAACTTGCGAGCAGCAGCACGACAACATTCCATCTTCTCTCCAGGATCTCAAATCTGGGTAAACCTCAAGTGAACTCCACAACTCTTCGCAGAAGACACTCCTGTTATTTTTGATCGGCCGGGTGGCTACACATCTTTACTTTCCACTCGCGCCGAGCCAACAAAGCATATAGGCCGACTCCTCGTTGGATGTCAGCCTCCCTACCACCAACCACCATGACGACCACCACCACGACCATCACCACTACCTTTGCGACCGCTGCTCACACCTTTTCCTCGCTTTCCATCACAACTGTTACGTCGTCCCATTCATCGCCGCTTCTATCCACCTCTCTCCCCGCGATACCTCCTGTTGATCCACCTCGACTATTACGTATTCCTCCCCGCTACTTCACCCGCCCTTCTACGCTGTCTATATCTGCCTTGCCGACCACGACATCACCACCACCACTGTCCGTCGAAACAGCAGCAGCCGCTCATCAACTTCCAACACCGTCCGACACATCAGCCACAAACGAAGTCTTCAGTTGCGTCGTCCGCGGCGTAAGCCCACTCATCCCGGCAACCGACATTCAAGAACAACTTCGCCTTCAAGCCATACCCGTCAAGAGGGCGTTCCGTATCTACAACTCCACCGGTCCGACGTATTTAATCAGACTTCAGCTTCGCAGCGCAGCAGCCGTCGCCCACCTGATCTCCAGCGGAGCACTTCTCTACGGCCGTCGTCATCCCGTCGAACCCTCTCGCTCACCTCCCCGCCCTAGATATCACCACTCCACATCTTGTCGCAATACCCGGCCTGATCATCCTCCCTTCCAACGCTCTATCTATGTCCGTCCAACTCCTTCTTCTGCTAATATCTCCCTCCCACCACCACCGACCCTTGAACATCTCCGACACCTCACAACTGTCCTCTATCACATCGCTTTAACACTTTACCACCTTACACTTCCACGAAACTTCCTTCTCGACACTCCTGTATAAATCTCAATCCGTATAGCCAGTCATCCAAATTTTCACACCGTTTTTCCCTCTTCTTCATTTCAAACATCCCACTGTTCTCTCCACATCTCCCGGCCCGAGAGATCGCGACACGATCTAGGGGGCCCGCCCCGTCCTTCGGGCGGGGAATGAAAGCTCTGCAGCAGCAGCAGCACGACAACATGCCTTCTCGCGCAACTCGAAACTTGACTGCCTTATTCTCTGCGCATCTCCAATTACTTTTTCTTCGGCCTGGTGGCTCATCAACTCTAACTTTGCTGCCTCGCCGAACCCAAAAAAGCATATCAGGCTGACACCAAGATGGAAGTCGGCCTCCCCACTCTGTATATCTGTCTCGCCAGGAATGTCGATCCAGCTATCCCCGAAGAAGAAATTGAAGCAGAACTCCGTGCGATTGGCATCCACCATGCCATACGATCTTCCGCTGGCCCAGGACCATCAACTGATGTGCTACTCTATACTCCATCTGCAGCTGACTTCTGGAATGCTGTTGATAATGGCGTTTATATCCAAGGCAAGCTCCATCGAGTAGAAGAAATTCCGGCAACAACTACGTCAGCCCAGCCAACTGCCTATACCACAGCTGAGCCTACAACTACGCCATCACAGAAATCACCACAACTACAGACTTCGTCAAATTTCTACATCACTCCCATTACCACCACCTACACCACCACGACCACCACTGTCACCTCGACCACTCCAACATCTACCCTCTGTACTTCCCGGATCGCTGTTACAACAGTTGTCCCATGCCACCCACCTTCACTAATGACCTCTTCACTCCTCACTTCGCCCTTCCCTTCACATCCCTATGTATTTCCTGGAACAACGAATACCACAGTCGACGCACCGCCTTCGCCAGCTTCACCCAGAACAGCAGCCTCCGCAACATCATCGCCCTCGCAGCCACCAACAACTTCTCACAGAATGTCCAGCTGTGTCATCCGTGGAGTGGACCCGGCTCTCTCCGAAAGGACCATATTTCAGCAACTACAAGCTAAAGACATCCCAGTCCGTCGAGTCTTCCGCATCAAGAATGCAACAGGGCCAACATTCATGGTACGCATCCATGTCCCGAGCGCCACAGATGTTCAACACCTCATTGACCACGGAGCTTACATATATGGCCAACGTCATCGAGTAGAACCGTCCATCTCTCCCCCTAATCCTGTCAGACAACCCACCAACAATTCTCCCCGCCGCCCCCAGGCAGCCAACTTCTCACCTAGTCAATCTGTCAGTCCACCTCCTCACCCATATAGCTTCTTTCCTTACCCACCTCCGCCACTCCATCTCATCCGGTACTTAATATCTTCCCTTCATAATCTCACTACGTCCTTGCATCTCCTCACCTTTCAATGCTATCCTCACAATCTTCTCTAAATTTCAATCCTAGCGAAAATCCCCTAAAATTCGCATATCCGTAGCCCACCTCCTTAAATTTGTCACATCGCTCCTCCCATCTCACTCATTCCTTGCTCCTCACAGTTATCGTCGCTCCCCTTGGCCCGAGAGATCGCGACACGATCTAGGGGGCCCGCCCCGTCCTTCGGGTGGGGAATGAAAACTCTCAAGCAAGCAAGCAAGCGACAACATGATCACCGCTGCATTCTCGAGGAGCGCTGGTTTCAAAAATCTCTGAAGACTCTCCTTATTTTTTGTTGCCGGCCGGGTGGCTCTACATCTTTAACTCAGCTCCCCGCCGGACTCTAAAGAATATAGGCCTGACACCGAGTTGGAAGTCGGCCGTTCCCACACCATGCGCACCTGTGTCATCCCCGATGTTAATCCTGCCATATCCGAAGAAGAGACTTGCTACGCCCTTCGCACCGCTGGCTACCCAGTCCACGATGCCCACCGGATGTTGGATGCCTCAACTTCATCACCCTCATCGCAGGTTCTTCTTTATCTACCTACGTTGGACGACTGGAAGCGCCTCCTTGACACGGGAGTGTCTATTCACGACCGATACTACCTAGTGGAGCCTACCAGCCAGCCTATATTAGCCCAGCTTACAGCAGATCCCACCACATTGCCTGTCGTCAACGCGCCTCACCACAAGCCTCTGCTACAACAAACATCGCTCTCCTTTCCCCCTCATCACACACCACCTACTACTACCACCGCGACCACTACGATGTCAGCCACTACTCGCCACCATATTCCTGTTACTACCGTTACGTCATGCCATCCTTCCCCTGTAATGATATCCTCCCTTTCTTCTACCCTGACTTCTGTACAACCTCGTCCCCAGCAAATTCCCGACAACATCCTAGACTCCCCTGCCGTGTCACCACCAGACGACACCACAACAGCCGCCGCAACATCGTCGCAACGGTCGCAACCACCACCTCTGGACACTATGTCAAGTTGTGTCATCCGCGGCGTAGAACCTACCATCTCAGAACGGGAAATTCTCCAAGAACTCCAGGAAGCAGACATCCCCGCTCGTCGTGCGTTCAGGATTTACAACGCCTCCGGCCATACTTTTATGGTCCGAATTCACCTTCCCACCGCCAATGATGTGGAACAACTTATCAACACTGGTGCCCACATCTTTCAACGTCGCTTCAAAGTGGAGCCCTCACGTTCCCCACCCCAACCTTTTCGTCACACTTCCAACACTCCCTTTCGTCGCCCCCGGCCAGCCAGTCCTTCATTTCAACCTTGTCAACCCGTCCGTCCACCCCTACCTCCACCTAATTTCTTCTATCAACCTCCTCTGCAACTTGAACTCCTCAGACTCCTCACCACCTCCTTATGCAATATAACCGCAACATTACACCTTCTAACTCTTCATTTCCATCCCAGCCCTCTCATCTAAAACTTGTCAATCCTTGCACTCTCCTCTAAATATTTAATCCTTACACACATCTCCGATCATTCAATACTATCCGCACACACCTCCTAATTCCATACATCAAATTACCCACCTCCCTCTTTTCTCACATCTTCTCAACCCCGTCATCTCTCCCGGCCAGAGAGAGGGCGACACCCTCTAGGTGGCCCGCCCCACCCCTTCAGGGTGGGGAATGAAAGCATTTGAACAACAACAACAACGACAACATTCCACACGGTCAAATTCACTACGACAAGGGCTTCGGTGACACATCCTTTTTCTCATCTCCACGCTATTTTTTCGGCTGGGTGGCGCTCTTCTCTGCTGCAGCTCAGTCGGCCCAAGAACAATCAAACGGGCAGACGCCTAGTTGGCTGTCGCCTATCCCTCACCATGTACACCTGTCTCATCAAAGGCGTGGACGCATCCTTCACGGACTGGTTCATTTGTAACGAAGTTGATGGACACGGCCACTCGATCTGGGAAGTTGCGCGGCTACAGGACAGATCTTCTGGACAACCTTCGCCAGACGTCCTCGCCTTTTTTCGGGAACAGGCCCAAGTGGAGAACTTCATCACCGCTGGCGCCATCATCTCCGGTCGCCGGCACGAGGTGGTTCCGACTCCCGAATATATCATCCGTGACCTGCGCTCCATTCTGGACCCCCCTCTCACTGTTCCACCACGTTCCTCCCGCCCGACGCGGTCCCCACCTCCCCCGACCTCCATTACGTTTACCAGCACCACTCCCACCTTCACCACTTCTGCCTCCACGCCTATGACTGCATCGCCCGTCTTTACCACGACTAGCCACTCTTCTCCTATCATGTCTACTTCCCCCATCTCCCTACCTGTCTCTCTTCCGAGTCCAGTGCTACCCCCTGTTACCGTTTCGGCTGCCACCTCTGCGGCTCCGCCTGCTCGCCAAGAATCCACACCCGACGCAGCCACGCTACCTCTTCCACCGTCTCTGAGCTGCGTCATCCGTGGCATCGACCCGGCCATCCCAGAACAGGATATCCAGACCGAACTTCAACTGGCTGGTGTGGAGGCCCGTCGTGCGTTCCGTATCTTCAACGATCATGGCCCAACGTTCATGGTCCGTCTTCAGCTCTCGTCTACCGCCACCGTTGACCAACTGATCACCACTGGCGTCCGTCTTCGCGGAAGAACTTACCGAGTAGAACCTTCCCGCTCCCCACCCCGCCCTGTCCGTTCTTCTTCTCCAAACCCTTCTTCTCGCCCAAAACCAGTACCGCCGCCCACACCCCCGCCGCCACCACTTAACGTCCCCGCTCCGCCGCCCATTCATTTTCTCCCGCCCCTTCCGATATTGGACCTTCTCCGCTTACTCGCTACTTCCGTCACCAACATGACCACAACACTGTCCTACCTTCTCTCACAACATTACCCTCCTCCTGTCTCCAACTTCCTACCACACCCGCTCATTACTCCAGCTCAATATATATAATGTGACTCTCTGTACTATTCTTTATATTCCTGTCTCTTCATCCATTTGTTATCCTCTTCTGTACCTATCTGTATAACAGTGTATCCTCATTCGTTCTTCTACTTTTCCCTTAAGTATGTATATACATACCACTAAATATATTGTTTTTTTCTTTAATATATGTATATTGTACACGGCCTAAGAGCTACTTTGTATAGCTGACGGCCCGCCTACCCATCGGGTAGGAATGAAATAACCTTGTGAAAAAAAAAAAAAAACGACAACATTTTCTTTTGGCCCACAGTTTCTAATGTGCGTGTGCATCGTTCTGTACTGTGTGTTAACATTCTCTCTTTTTCTTGCCTTTATCTCTGTCATTTTACGTGCAAAGAACTCTAATCAAGCACCTCTCCAATCTACTAATTGTATTATATGTTGTTACCTGTATGTATATATACCTGTCTTGTTCAATAAATGGGGAATAACGGGGGTTAATGCGGGCGGGTGTCGTGTGGCCTCTCCCTGGGGTCCGACTTGGGTGGTTTCGGTTGCCTCTGCGCCAAACCCTTTCCCTTCTCCCTCCTTTATGTATGTACGATACATGCCACACGCAAGATGTTCACTCTCGCTATAAAATTCAATATACTCGGCCTAAGAGCTACTGGTTTAGCTGCGGCCCGCCCACCTCATTCCGAGGTGGGAATGAAAGAACTTCTTGTCGTCGTCGTCGTCCGGGGAGGGGAGCATTTTGATGAGTCTTTTGAACAATTTTTTTGTTTGGACCAGCCGTTAAGGCGGACCTAAGATAGTAAAGAAACAAAAACTAGGGGTAGTGCAGACGATACAATACTTACAGCCCCTGCCATGACAGGAACTAAGAACAGTAGCGGAAAAGCTCTGTCCAGGAGAAAAAGGGCTTTCTTTTAAATATTATTATTATTATTATTATTACTATTATTATTAACGTACACGCACAAATATTGGTTAACATTGCAGAGAGAATAGAAACATACTTTTATGGGTAGGAAACGACGATAGAATAAAGAATATTAAACTTACATTTGTTTTGTTTTATAGTGGGCTGATCACGACTGTAATGCAAAAGAAACATTTTGAAGCGAAGACTAGTAGAGGAAGCGAGAGCCTCCCCGGAAGTGAAGTGAATTTGGCGGGATGAACCTGATTATTGCTAGTGAGAGAAGAGGGTTCTGGAGGCGCTAGTGGTAGTTACAAGGTCGCAGTGTTGACAGTTTGGCGGCCGAGGACAGAGGAGGAGTGCGCTCCGGCGGCCTGGGAAGGGAGGTGTCTCTTTGAAGAGTTGCACAGTTTAGGCGATGTGGGCTCATTTGACGGCGTGGCGCAGACAGGCCATTTTGCGCAATCTGTTGGTGGAGCAGGGGAAACTATGAGGACGCGCGGCGAGGTTCCTCGCCCCAGTCTTAGCCGCCAGGGTAAGGAAGGAACAGTTTACGATTGGGTTGACTCCTGCGAATACGCCAATAATATTGTAGGTATCTCGGGCGGGTAATTGTTGGTAGTCGACAGTGCGTTCGCGCTGTGTGTGTGTGTGTGTGTGTGTGTTTCCGTGCTGAGTTCGTGCTGGCCCGTTTTTGTTGTTGTCTTCCTCCGAAAGGAAAGAGAAATAAATAAACATCGTGGTTTTTACGTAATACCGTGTTTAGTGAAAATGGAATAGCTACAAGGAAGAGCAACAACGGTGTCTTTTATAGAGACCAGGAAAACGAAATATATATCGTTGGCGGTTCAAAGTAACAGTGAGGTGGAGTGCTGCATTGGATTGTAATCTCTCGCATGCAAACAGCGTTATCACACTGTTCTTAAGGAAAATTAGCTGGGCGCACCATAGCTCTGGTTACCCTTCAAAACGAATAAATCTTTCGCCTTTTACTAAAGATTTCCGTGGAGGGGAACATTTTGATGAGTCTTTTGAACAATTTTTTTGTTTGGTCCAGCCGTTAAGGCGGACCTAAGATAGTAAAGAAACAAAAACTAGCGGTAGTGCAGACGATACAATACTTACAGCCCCTGCCATGACAGGAACTAAGAACAGTAGCGGAAAAGCTCTGTCCAGGAGAAAAAGGGCTTTCTTTTAAATATTATTATTATTATTATTACTGTTACCGTGTTTTGTGGTAGTTAAGCATGAAAGAAGGTGCTGGGTGGTGAATAGGTCTCAAGCTACTAAAGAGAAATTAAATTTTAAAATTTAACAAGGTTATATTTTCTTTTCAAAATTAGGTAACAACAAATAGAACAGGTACTTAGTAGCCGAAATACAACTTGAAATGTACAATTACAGGGATTAAAGAATTTGGGCTTCGAGCCCTGAAAACACAATCCTTGAGCAACTAGCTCAACTTTATGATATACCAATTTCAACAAAGGGGCAGAAGACCCCAATCAAACCCTGGAGCCCTTGCTCCAAATTACACAGCAAAGCCTCCTCAAGGCATACAACTCTCAGTTTTAGAAAAGAGCCACTCGCTCTTAAAGTTAAGCCTCTCCCAGGCCACACCAAACTCAACTTTCAAGTTGTCCTCAAAGGACATATACACAGGGGTAAAATACCCAACCTACTGAGGTCTATTAGGTGAGAAAAGATTAATACATGACCTCTAAAATACAACTTGAGAGGAGGCGAACTTGCACTCCTAATACACTTTGCTTAAGACCTACTTGGCACTAGGCCGTTAATACAAGGGCTAATCCCATACTACAGAGGTGACTTAATGGCAATTTACATTACATTACGGGAGAATTGGTTGAGAAAAATAAGTTCACCTCAAGACGATGTGAGTGGGAACTCGAGAGGGTTAGCACTCTCTATCCCATAATATAGCTTTACAAGAGAGTAGAAGAAAAGAGTAGTTACATTTTAGGAAAAGGTTACATGATGGAAAACGCTTCGAACCCGCCGCGAGAGTTAAACTGCCGACCTAGCAAGAAAAGAAGTTATTAATAGGCCATTACCTGGTGTTGAACGGCTGAAGAAGAAAGAGGCGCTTCCCGCCTCCTGCTATGTACTTAATACACTGAAAGATGGAACAGAAGTGGCCCGGAGACCCCAAAATCAGCAGTTTATATCTTCTCGCGGAAGATTCTAGGCGTTAGGGGAAAGAAAACACCCTCCCACAAAATCTTTATTGGTTCGGGAAAAGAAACCCCTACATAGAGGAAAAAGAAACACATTATTGGTGGAAAATTAATTAAAGAAATTCGGGATTGGCTAGATCCAAACTAAGGGGAAAAAGAGGGGTATACAGCCAACTTAAACAATGACAGAAGGAAATTTAACAAAGAACAAACTCTTGAAATAAAAATTTCTCCAACAAAATAGTTCTTTGACTCCGCACTAGGTCGCACTATTGTTGATCTTCAGTAGTGTCCTCTAGAAGAGAAAGTTCACACTTCTTACTTCAAGCGAAACAAAAACACATCAAAAGTGACACAGTTCAAAAACTCAAAATTTTCCACGTGGTGACATCTTCTGAGAAAGTAAAGAATTAATAGAATAGATAAAGTTCAACCTTCCTCCAGAAGAGGAGTTTCAACTGGCGTAACTTTTAAATAAACGGTGTAGAGGTGTACCGCCCGGTACAGACCTCCCCCCCCAAAAGTTCCTCCAAGGGGTAACACAGAAGAACATAAACTTTTGTTTGAAATAAGTTCCAAGTTTTGATGTTGAGATTAAGATAACTTGCAGAAGTATTTGAGAAATTTCTTAAGTCGGTTCCAAAATTTTGTTGTTGCAGGTGAAGTAAAGTCTTTATGTTTATAGAAGTTGAATTTCTGAAGATAAGCTTTTAATACTTAAAAGTGAAGGAAAAATTTGCAATGTCCACCAAATATTGTTGTTAAATTCCCAAATGTAATTATTGCTTATGGTGACTGTCCATGTAGTTGATGTAGATTGAGTCGGATGGCCAGACCGGCCGTTGCAGCTTGCGTCCAACGGAGGCCGCTCGGACCCCTCAAGTACCCTGAGATACCGCTCGCCCGCACTATGAGGGGAGCAGAGGTGTTGAAGTACGCCGCGCCCGCGGTGAACAGATACAGGCTGCGGGCATGTAGCAGGACGTGCGCCGCACATCAGCCTTGGCCGGGGGGAGAGCTCCGGCTCGCCGTGCACATGTCGTCCTCGCTGGAGAGGAGGGGGCCCATCCCCCTCCCCAGTCGCTGCACGGCGCTGCGCGGCTGCGGGGGCGCTGAAACATTAAAGCTAGGCGGCAGAATTGTGTTGGACTATCATCTTCTTTGAGGGTACAGGCTTGTGGAGAGGTTGAGGGGCCAGCGGCGTGTAGATATCCATGGCATTTACTATTATGAAGCCACAGTGTAAGGTGGAGCAGGAGACGGGAGCGTGGTAATGGCCGTGGCAAGAACAGGATGGCAGTTTAACGGGTCGGGGCAGGTTTTACACAAGGCATACATCTAAAACCAAAATATTACAGAAGGGGCAGAAAGCCTTAAAAGTGAAACTCAAAAAAAAAATATAACCTTCATATCCTTTCAAAATAATATGAAGCAAGTTAACACAGAAATTACACCGGTTTCACCTGGGACAGGTGAACTCTAAATATCCTCTCGGTGGCTGGATTACTTAGCAATAAGGAAACCGGCGTAAGAAAATCGAGAATGATACAAGGCCCATGAAATCTGGGGGCAAGCTTGCCCGCGGGAACAAAATTTTTGATCATAACCTGGTCACCTACCTTCAAAGTGGTGGGTCTCCGTCCACGATCATACCTTTCCCTAACCTTTTCATGAGACACTTTAAGATTGGCTTTAGCCTTCTTCCAAAGATCTTTAATGTTATCCGGATCTATTGTCTCGGGTAGAATGTCATTCAAAGACCAGAGGTTAGAGAGCGGCGAGTTGGGAACAAACTTGAACATCAAGGAAGCTGGAGTAAACTTGTGAGATTCATGAACCGCCGAATTCAAAGCAAAAGCTATCCAATGCAGGGACGTGTCCCACCTGGAAGGATCTTCATGATGATAGGCAATGAGTGCGGACCTGAGATTACGGTTAACCCGTTCAGCCAGAGATGGTTGAGGATAATAAGCAGATGTAGTTACATGAGAGATGGACAAGTCAAAACAGAATTTACGAAATAAATTAGATGTAAAAGCCTTAGCATTATCAGATACAATATATTGACACGGACCAAAAGAAGCAAAAATAGAATTTAAGCAAGTAATGGTTGACTGAGCGGTAGCCAGCTTAGTCGGAAATAACCAGGAAAATCTTGTAAAACCATCTACACACACAAAGATGAACTTGTTGGCATTGCCCTTTGACTGGGGGAAGGGTCCGACATAATCAATATACAGGCGTTCCATGGGGCGCGACGCTTGATGAGAAGACAAAAGGCCTACTTTAGTGGACATGGTGGGTTTACTGAGCAAACAAGATTTACAAGCTTTTACAAGTTCACGAATTTCACCGTCCATACCTTTCCATATGAACATTTCACGAATCTTTTCACGAGTTTTAAAGATTCCAAGATGCCCCCCCAATGGGGTCTCATGATAGTATTTGAAGATCATAGGTACAAGAACCGCTGGAACAACAACTTTCATCAACTTATCATGCCTCGAAGGACAACATAGAACACCATTCCTCAGAACATAAGGGACAGCATGTTCCCCAGAAGAAAGGGTTTCCATTATAGGAGCCAGCGTCGGATCTTCCCGTTGGTATTTCTCAATATCCCTAAAAAGCATGGGAGCATCTATTAAGATGGCATTAACACCAGATAGTATGGACTCGGGAGGTGATGAACGGTCGACCGGTTCATGGTTCTCAACGTCGTTTGAAAACATACGGCTGAGTCCATCAGCAACCACATTTTCAGTACCTCTGATATGCCTGACATCGAATTGGAAGGCAGAAATACGGATAGCCCAACGGGCTATACGACCAGTACGACGCGGCCTACCTAAGACCCAGCTTAAGGCTTGGTTATCTGTCTCCAGGTCGAATTTGACATGTTCCAGATAGAGACGGAACTTTTCTAAGGCAAATAAAACTGCCAAACTTTCGAGCTCATAGATGGAATACTTGGCTTCTTGAGCCGACAAAGTCCTAGATGCATAGGCGATGGGGCGCCTCCCTAGTTCAGTCTCTTGAAGAAGGACTGCAGCTACCGCTGACGACGACGCGTCGGTTTGGACGATGAATTTCTTCGAGAAATCAGGCATAGCAAGAACAGGGGCGTTACAAAGAGCTAATTTAAGATCTTCGAAAGCGGCTTGTTGAGAAGGTCCCCACTCGAATTTAATGCCTTTCCTACGAAGAAGGTTTAAGGGCGCCGCTCTATTAGCGAAGTTAGGAATAAACTTCCTGAAGAAATTCACCATACCAATGAATCTAGCGATACCTTTGATGTCCTTAGGAGGTTTAAAATCACGGATGGCCTGTGTTCTAGAATGATCGACAGCTACACCACCAGGTGACACAATATGCCCAAGGAAGGACATAGAGGGCTTAGCGAAGGCAACCTTGGACAACTTAACAGTTAACCCAGCCTTACGAAGCCGATCGAGAACTTCTCGCAGATGATCTAGATGCTCTTCAAAAGTCTCTGAAAATACGACGACATCATCCAAGTAGTGATATAAGTACTCAAATTTGATGTCGGAGAAGACCCTATCTAGTAGCCTAGTGAGTACAGCTGCTCCCGTGGGGAGCCCGAAAGGCACGCGGTTGTATTCATATAAATTCCAGTCCGTGGCAAACGCTGTAAGGTGTTTAGACTCTTCGGCAAGGGGAATTTGATTATAGGCCTGATTCAAGTCCAAGATAGTGAAGAACTTGGCCTTACGAAACCATGAAAAGCAAGAATGAAGGTCGGGAAGGGGCACAGATTGCAACACCACCTTCCGATTGAGAGCCCTGTAATCAATGACAGGCCTGAAGCCTCCTTGGGGTTTCGGGACTAGAAAAATAGGCGAAGAATACGCTGACTTAGAGGGCCTAATAATACCATCCTTCAACATCTGATCGATGATTTCTTTCAGAGCCTTCATTTTAGGTGGAGATAGCCTATACGGTGGAAAACGGACAGGAATGGAATCCGTAACCTCAATTTTGTATTCAATAAGGTCAGTAACACCAAGAGTATCGGAGAACACCTCGGGAAACGACTGACACAGTTTGCGAATACTATCAGCCTGCTCCTCAGGTAGATGTCTAAGGTCTAACAACATCTCATCCTGGGTAGGCGAAATAGATGAACATGATACAGAATTACACTTTAACAAGGGAATTCTACAATTGGACGCAAATTTGAATGTGCACGACCTACTCTGGAGATCGAGCACAAGACCAGTGTGAGAAATAAAGTCAGCTCCCAATATAATGGGGCAAGACAATTGCTTGGCCACAAACAATTTAACTTTCCATGTAAACTTAAAAACACGAATTTTGACCAGTAAGGAACCTAGAATTTCTAATGGAGATGAATTAGCCGAAACGTATTGAACAGGAGAAGAGACATAGTCAGGGAGTTTACAAACAGATTTCAATTTAGAATACCAATCAGCCGAAATAATGGAACAAACACTGCCTGAATCTAAGAGAGCTGTTATAGGCTCGTTATTTAACTCAATCTTAAGAAAAGGAACAGGTGCGGGGGTATCCGCCGCAATCCTAAGACACTCTTTAGGGCATTCAAAAGATGAATTTGAAGGCTGGTCGTTCTCTGCATTTACAACCTGTTTACTAGGGGCTGAGTCTCGGGAATATGGATTAGTCGGCTCAGCCGACGCCACTAGTCACTTTTTATTATTGGCATAGCTGGAATTTGCACCAGAAGTTGAGCAGGAGGGGGTGCTATTTGAGTTTGGGCAATTCTTGGCGATATGTGAGAAGGCCCCACACTTAAAACAGCCTTGTGATGACTCTGCTCCATTCCTTGTCCCACTTGACTTGATCAGAGGACACTTATTCCGCAGATGGTCAGGCGACCCACAAGCATAACATTTACGGGGATTGACTGGTCGGCGAGGTGGAGGCCGAGTGTTACTAAAGGAAGGCGGGGGTTCTTTCGCCACACGCAAGGAATCGGCATACCTAACTCCTTCCGCAGAGACGGCTAATGCTTCCAGTTCAGAGAAGGTTTGCGGGCACGCCGCGAAACACAAATATGACCTGTAGGGTGGTGAAATCCCTTCGACAATAGCTTGCACGATCTGATCCTCAGGGAAGTGGAGAGCAAACACCCTAGTATAAAACTTAATATCTTGGATGAAGTCTGCCAGGTTTTCATCCAAGCGCTGTACCCGATAATAGTATTTCTGAATAAGGGAGGACCTAGCCCTAGCCGGGATGAAGTTAGCTAGCAAATGGGCATGGAAATCCTCAATAGAAGATTGCTCGGCGATGGCTGTAACTATTTTGTCAGATAGGACACCAATAGCATAAGGATAGATAATTTGCAAAATTTGACATGGGGAAAGAGAAAACACAAGGGCATGATCCTGAAATTCCACTAGAAATCTTAAAAATGAAATTACGTCACTGGTGGTGTTGACGGAAAACTTAGAGATACCTCTAAGCAACATTGCCAATGGATGAGGCAAGCTGCTGAACCCAGGTGACATAGTCGTTAAAGGTTTCAATGGCAAAGAAGTTAATTCAGAGCGGATGTTACTCAATGACGCACGGCGTTCAGATTCGTTGTTCGATGGGGCAGAGATAGTTTGAGCAGCAACGGTTATCCTATTGACTTCTCCCTGAGGAGGCTCTTCCTCGTTACCTACATTCACCGCGGCGGGTTGATCAGTTTTGGGAGGAGCTTCGCCGGTTAGCAATTGAGTGACCTTACTAGACAATTCAGAAATAGTTTCAAGGAGGGTATTAGCTTGCTTCCTCTGAACGTCATTCACCTTTAGAGACAACAGATCATTAACTCTATTTGCAAAGTGATACAGCCTGCCTTGCACACGCTTAATTTGATTAGGAAATGGGTCGTTTTCATCAAAAAAGCTGACTACCGATGCTAGCCCAGTAATATTCTCGACAATCGTGGAAAGAGAGTCATCAATTTCTTTCTCTCCCAAATTGGGGATGGAAATGGGCAAATCAAGGGACTCTCTAAGCTTGTTAGTGTCTATTGCAACCGTGCCTCCAGATTGAACGTTTCTGATAGTTAACTCATATATCAACTCCTCTTTGCGCAAGTAGTTAAGGAGGAGAACATCGCGAGGGCCGGGCATGATGACAGAACAATTTTAAAAAAAATTCCAGCAACTGAGAAAATTGTTAGAGTTCGGATCAAAGCAATGTTTAGCCGTCAAAAGGGGCTAAATTGAGACCCATTCAACCACGCTCTGCTACCACTTGTTACCGTGTTTTGTGGTAGTTAAGCATGAAAGAAGGTGCTGGGTGGTGAATAGGTCTCAAGCTACTAAAGAGAAATTAAATTTTAAAATTTAACAAGGTTATATTTTCTTTTCAAAATTAGGTAACAACAAATAGAACAGGTACTTAGTAGCCGAAATACAACTTGAAATGTACAATTACAGGGATTAAAGAATTTGGGCTTCGAGCCCTGAAAACACAATCCTTGAGCAACTAGCTCAACTTTATGATATACCAATTTCAACAAAGGGGCAGAAGACCCCAATCAAACCCTGGAGCCCTTGCTCCAAATTACACAGCAAAGCCTCCTCAAGGCATACAACTCTCAGTTTTAGAAAAGAGCCACTCGCTCTTAAAGTTAAGCCTCTCCCAGGCCACACCAAACTCAACTTTCAAGTTGTCCTCAAAGGACATATACACAGGGGTAAAATACCCAACCTACTGAGGTCTATTAGGTGAGAAAAGATTAATACATGACCTCTAAAATACAACTTGAGAGGAGGCGAACTTGCACTCCTAATACACTTTGCTTAAGACCTACTTGGCACTAGGCCGTTAATACAAGGGCTAATCCCATACTACAGAGGTGACTTAATGGCAATTTACATTACATTACGGGAGAATTGGTTGAGAAAAATAAGTTCACCTCAAGACGATGTGAGTGGGAACTCGAGAGGGTTAGCACTCTCTATCCCATAATATAGCTTTACAAGAGAGTAGAAGAAAAGAGTAGTTACATTTTAGGAAAAGGTTACATGATGGAAAACGCTTCGAACCCGCCGCGAGAGTTAAACTGCCGACCTAGCAAGAAAAGAAGTTATTAATAGGCCATTACCTGGTGTTGAACGGCTGAAGAAGAAAGAGGCGCTTCCCGCCTCCTGCTATGTACTTAATACACTGAAAGATGGAACAGAAGTGGCCCGGAGACCCCAAAATCAGCAGTTTATATCTTCTCGCGGAAGATTCTAGGCGTTAGGGGAAAGAAAACACCCTCCCACAAAATCTTTATTGGTTCGGGAAAAGAAACCCCTACATAGAGGAAAAAGAAACACATTATTGGTGGAAAATTAATTAAAGAAATTCGGGATTGGCTAGATCCAAACTAAGGGGAAAAAGAGGGGTATACAGCCAACTTAAACAATGACAGAAGGAAATTTAACAAAGAACAAACTCTTGAAATAAAAATTTCTCCAACAAAATAGTTCTTTGACTCCGCACTAGGTCGCACTATTGTTGATCTTCAGTAGTGTCCTCTAGAAGAGAAAGTTCACACTTCTTACTTCAAGCGAAACAAAAACACATCAAAAGTGACACAGTTCAAAAACTCAAAATTTTCCACGTGGTGACATCTTCTGAGAAAGTAAAGAATTAATAGAATAGATAAAGTTCAACCTTCCTCCAGAAGAGGAGTTTCAACTGGCGCAACTTTTAAATAAACGGTGTAGAGGTGTACCGCCCGGTACAATTACTACTATTATTAACTTACACGCACAAATATTGGTTAACATTGCAGAGAGAATAGAAACATACTTTTATGGGTAGGAAACGACGATAGAATAAAGAATATTAAACTTACATTTGTTTTGTTTTATAGTGGGCTGATCACGACCGTACTGCAAAAGAAACATTTTGAAGCGAAGACTAGTAGAGGAAGCGAGAGCCTCCCCGGAAGTGAAGTGAATTTGGCGGGATGAACCTGATTCTTGCTAGTGAGAGAAGAGGGTTCTGGAGGCGCTAGTGGTAGTTACAAGGTCGCAGTGTTGACAGTTTGGCGGCCGAGGACAGAGGAGGAGTGCGCTCCGGCGGCCTGGGAAGGGAGGTGTCTCTTTGAAGAGTTGCACAGTTTAGGCGATGTGGGCTCATTTGACGGCGTGGCGCAGACAGGCCATTTTGCGCAATCTGTTGGTGGAGCAGGGGAAACTATGAGGACGCGCGGCGAGGTTCCTCGCCCCAGTCTTAGCCGCCAGGGTAAGGAAGGAACAGTTTACGATTGGGTTGACCCCTGCGAATACGCCAATAATATTGTAGGTATCTCGGGCGGGTAATTGTTGGTAGCCGACAGTGCGTTCGCGCTGTGTGTGTGTGTGTGTGTGTGTGTGTGTGTTTCCGTGCTGAGTTCGTGCTGGCCCGTTTTTGTTGTTGTCTTCCTCCGAAAGGAAAGAGAAATAAATAAACATCGTGGTTTTTACGTAATATCGTGTTTAGTGAAAATGGAATAGGTACAAGGAAGAGCAACAACGGTGTCTTTTATAGAGACCAGGAAAACGAAATACATATCGTTGGCGGTTCAAAGTAACAGTGAGGTGGAGTGCTGCATTGGATTGTAATCTCTCGCATGCAAACAGCGTTATCACACTGTTCTTAAGGAAAATTAGCTGGGCGCACCATATCACTCTCTCAGTTTTGGCTAATGATCGGCCCGGCTACTCTGAACGACGACAAATCTACACAATCTTCCAGACCAGAAGGAAGCTACAACATGAGCGAATCATCTTCTACTCCATTGGCAGATCCGCCTCTATCACCAGAAATGGACGTCACGCAGACCAAACAGCCACGACGACGGGCGGATTCCGACGCTTCGGATACAACCGTGGGCCGTAAGAAGATCCGCAACGCTCCAGGCACAAAGCCTGCTGTTTCTCCTGCTTCCAGCCGCTTATCATCTTGTGACCGCGATCCTGCTTCTAGGGTCATTGCTGACTCTTTAGCGGGAATCGAACCGCTGTCGCAACTACCACCAACCACTTCTCAACAACAGCAGCCTCCACCGTTTATGCCTGGCAAAATGAAATCTTACGCCCAGGCTGCGCTGAATCCTGCCTTACCACCGAACATTCGCAACCGCAGTGCCATTGACCAATCTTTCAGGGCCACGCTTCAACCGGCATTTCACCTTCTAAAGCTTCGAGATCTGGACGCCGCACACTCCAACATCAAGACGCTTTACACCCTCTTGTACGCCCATACGCCGCATCCTGACGAATATAACCTTGAAATCCAACGCGCCCGAGACGGGGGCTTCAACATAAAAACCAGCAAGCCGTACTACTCCCATTTTACCAATAAAATCGGTATTGCTCGACTGGGACCCAACGCCAAGGTCTTCAACATGCCTCTGCGCAGTCCTGCTCCTCGCCCTGACCCGCCTGCCCGCACAACTTCCATCATGTCTGTGGTGGCATACGGAGTGGACAAGGACTACACTGATAACGATATTCAAGATCAACTACAACTCGACGGCCTCGACATCTACCGAGTCCATCGCATCCGGAACGCAAATGGTCCTACAACCTTGGTGCGCATTCTATCCAAGACTACCCCGACGCTGGACGCGCTGTTGCGGGACGGCGCGCTGATCTACGGCCGGCGTCACAGGGTGGAGCCATCTAGATCTGCGTCTCCCCAACGGATACGCTGTTCCAAATGTCAGCGCTACGACCATGCTCCTGGCGCGCCTTGTAATCATCCTGAGGTATGTGCCATTTGCTCGAGTCGGGAACATTCCACACAAGTCTGTCCCAATAAATCAACTCCTAAGTGTGTAAACTGTAACCTTGAACACCCTTCCTTTAGTTACTAATGTAAAAACAAACCTCTCCCTGAACCTAACAAGCCAGAAACCGCCGTACCAGTACAATCCCATGATCTACCAACTACCCAATCCAATACTGTCCTCCTTCCACCCACCTCTGAAAACATCATTCGTTTTGTCACGATGGTGTTACAGAATATCCTTCCTACCCACCGTCCCCATATCCTTACCCAAATCCAGCTAGCGGCTCGGTTGGTGCTCAATACACATGTGGATGTGTCATACTCGGGGAGTAGAATGCATTTTTCATTCTTTCCCCTGAGTACGGTACATTTTATGCGATAACTTCAAGGTCTATTATGCTAATGTATGATCAGTTCGCGCCAACCTTCCGCTTCTGGATATGTCCTTTTCCATGTACACCCCGGACGTTTTTGTATTAAACGAAACCTTTTTGACGCCTGCTTTTCATCCTAAATTTGCTCCATTTGTACTTTACCGCGCTGACCGCCCTGGTCAAGGTCGCGGCGGCGTCGCCATCGGCGTTCGTCGCACATACACCGTAATTCAACATTATTATAATTTTCCTAACAACTTCTCAGAATACCTCATATTAGAAATACTTACTCCACACAAATCGATCACTATAGCTACTCTTTATCTTTCACCTGGTCTCTCAGCCCCCACCGATTTTATACAACACATTGATTCAACATTTAACGATTATATTATTTTAGCCGATATTAATATTACTTCCTATACACCAACACAACACCGTGACTTTATAGATTTATGTAACACTATCCGGGGTGTACAGTATCCTTTCCCTTTTCATACCTTACCAGTTAACCAATCCACTTCTGATGTCCTTTTCCTTTCCCCCTCTTTGGCTTCTTCTCCCACTATACAACAACTCGTTCCACTCAAAAGTGATCATGCTCCGGCCCTCATTACTCTTTCTGGTGTTTATTCGGGTTCTAATGTTTCATCTTCCCGTCCTCCTCCTACCCGTCGTTTTTCCCATGCTAATTGGCAGGAATATCGCACTACTATCGAACATTTACTCCACGGTACCTCACCCCCTACTTCCATCCCCGCCCTACACTCCCTCATTGAGACTACTGAACGCGCCATTATCATTTCTGATAACCTCCATATTCCTCGCCACTCCTACCACCCGTCTAAACCTCCTATCCCTCCTAAGGCTTTACATCTCCTTCACCTTGCCCATGACTATTATAATTCCTATCTTCGTACCAAAGATCCGACTATGTTACAGCTTCACAGACGCACATTACGACATGCTCGATCATACATAAAGGCTATTAAACGTAAATTCTGGACTGATAAATGTACCGACTTAGCTGATTATCATGAGCCACGTAAGTTCTGGACGACTTTTCGACAACTCACTAAAACGAATAAGCCCCTCCCCACTTACCCCATTTTACGTGCTCCTAACCATCCCCGTACTGATAAAGACAAAGCGAATATCTTTGCAGATTATTTTCGGACCGTCTTTTCTCCTTCCTCGAACCCTGATTTTCTCCACCCTGACGAACATCTCATAAATAACTTTTTTCACCCTGACCACTCTGACCTCCAACCTTCTTTTCTACATTTTCCCCATGTCGATTATACCCATCCCTTAAATGCTCCTATTACACCTTCCGATATCCGTCATTATTTGAAACATAGGAAGAATACCTCTCCTGGCTGTGACCGAATCTCCTACCGGCATATCCAAGAAGCGCCTTCCCTTCTCATAGATCTTCTCAGTACGATTTATACTTTTATTTTGTATACCAGGGCCTACCCCGCTCATTGGGGTAAGGCCACCCTTCTTCTATTTCTCAAACCCAATAAATTCCCTTCTGATATCCATTCCTACCGGCCGATTTCTTTACTTCCGGTTCTTAGCAAAATTCTTGAAGGAATCATCAGTCGAAGGATTACTTCCTACCTCGATTCCTTAGGTCTCCTCCCTTCTTCTCAGGCTGGTTTTCGCCCTCATCATTCTACGCATGACCATTTATTTCATATCTCTGCCTCCCTTCATACCTACTTACAACCTCGTAAAACAGCAGCATTAGTTTGCCTCGATGTCCACCGAGCCTTTGACTCGGTCTGGCATCCCGGCCTTCTTTATTAACTTCGTCATCTCCCGCTTCCCTTTACTATTATCCGTTTTGTGTACAATTATCTGACATGCCGCACGGCACAGATCACCATCCATGGCACACTTTCCTATCCTTTTCCGTTAACAGCTGGCGTTGCCCAAGGCTCCCCTCTCTCTCCTCTTCTTTATATCCTATATACCCACGATATCCCTCATCCTGATCCTCCATTACGTCTATATCAATACGCCGACGACCTCGCCATTTTAGCTTTAACACCCACTACTAAAACTTTAACTAAACATCTCCAAAATTATTTAACCGTTCTTGAAACTTGGTTCAATTCTTGGCACATTTCGATCAACCCAAATAAAACTCAACTCATTGTTTTTCGGAAAAAATCTCAAATTACACGCCCTCGCAACCGAGTCCATTTAACCATGTATAATACCATTCTCCCCGAGACTAATTTACTAACGTACCTAGGCATTAAATTTCAGAATAATTTCAAATGGAATCATCACATAAACCATGTTTACAAACGCTCCCTTCACCGTTTTTATGTTCTCCGTCTCCTTACTGGCCGTACTTGGGGCCTTCGTCCGCCCCAAGTACTCCGCGTCTATCACACCTTCATCCGTCCCATCGTCACCTATGGCTCCTTGACCTGGCTTCCTGCAGATAGCCGTCTATATATACAGTTACTTAAATTGGATAGGCATGCTCTACGTATTGCCTACCGCCTTCCATTTGATACACCTTCGGCCAGTTTTATTCCCCTCTATACTTTTCCTACTATCCTATCCCACCTCCACACTCTTCGACTCAAATATCTTCAAACTGGTCACTCCAATCACAACCCTTCGATCATTGAAGCACTTACATTATCTCCATTAGCTACTCTTATTTTTAATAATAATAGAATTCCAGGTACATATCATATTATTCCACCCCCAATCACGTAGCTTCCCTATCCGTTCACCACTGCTACCCATTACATCTGCTATTTTATGTATGATTACTTGTTTGAAATGTTCCTGACGGCAGTGGTACTTACTCTCATGCTGCCTAACTGAGTGTTTTATGGCACTAACGTGCTATCCCTAACCATTCTGTTCTCCAACCTGTTGCTTGTACTCCATAGTCCTTTTCTCGAGGACTGATCTCAACATTACTATTACTTGATGTTATTCCTCAATTATCACATGCTACCGTTTCTTTTCCCCTTCCTTACGTGTATTCTAATTGTACCTCTTCTACTTTTGACAGCACTGTGTTAAATGTCTTACCTGTTCGTGTATGTTTGCTTGATGGATTAATACCACCATCAAGCCATTAGTGTTCCGTTTACATAGTGCATACGGCCTTGTCACGAAAACAGACATACTCCAGCACTACGTCACGCCCTACTATTTTTGCGGCTGGGTGGCCCTCTTCTCGACGCTGTCTCAGCCGGCCCAAGAATAATCAAATTGGCAGACGCCTCGTTGGCTGTCGCCTTTCCCACAATGCATACCTGTCTCATCAAGGGCGTGGATACTTCCTACTCTCCTTCTGCCATTCGCGACGAAATCCGCAGTCAAGGATCCTTCGTCGATGCGGTTCTTCGTCTTCAAGATGGCTTCTCCGGTCAACCGTCTCCGGATGTGGTGGCCTTCTTCCGTTGTCCCGGCCCACCGGCTGGCATTATTGCCAACGGTGTCGCTCTCGGCGGTGTCACGCACGTGGCGGTGCCTACTCCGGAACATCTTTTGCACCAAATGGCCTCCCTCCCTGATTTTCCTCTTGGCTCTCATTTTGCTCTGCCCCCTACACACCTTCCTACCTCCTGTACGACTACTTCTACAGTTACTACTCCTACCACTACGGTCAATACCTCCTTGACCTCCCTCACACTTACTTCCACAGCTAGTCACTCCTCCCCTCTCATGTCCACGACTTCCTCCACCTTCATCACCGCCGCTCCCTGTTCCCAGACGTCTTCTTCTTCCTTCCAGACTGCCACTGACACGCCTCGTGAAGACCAGACTGCCGCCGCTTCTCCAGCCCAACGTCCTCTTCTCTCGCCGAGTTGTGTCGTCAGAGGTGTTGATCCTGCCATTCCTGAAGACGACATCCTGCACGATCTTCACCTGGCGGGCGTTCCTGCTCGCCGAGTGTATCGTATCTACAATGATCGTGGTCCAACGTTCATGGTGCGTCTCCACCTGCCCTGTGATGCGGATGTCCATCACCTGGTTTCCTCAGGTGTTCGGCTTCGTCGTCGCCACCATCGTGTTGAACACTCTCACTCCCCGCCTCGCTTGGCCCACCCCCCTTCTACCGAGGCTCCGCCTCGTCCGCCACTTGCTCCGCCACCCACCCCCCTTCCGCAGGCTGCCTATCCATCCGTTCCCACATACTCGTTTCCTCTTTCGCCGCTCCCGATATTGGATCTTTTACGTCTTCTCTCCACCTCTATCATTAATGTTTCTACCACCCTTTATTACCTGTTGTCCCAACACTATACTCCTTTCCCTCCATTTCCTCCGACCCCATACTCTCCCACTGCTCACTATATGTAACAATTTTCTTGTCTAATGTACTCTGCTTTATCATGTCTTTTGTAATTTTTCTGCTATTGCGCGCCCGAGATATACCGCCTCCTCCCTCAATAAAGCTGTATCCAGTTGGGGTCCGCCCCGGTGTGTGTGATGTGGATCCGCCCTGTGGGCCCCCTTTGCGGTTCACGGCCCCCTGCGCCACAGCTATCACCCGCTCTTTTACGTATGTACGATACATACTCTCTTAATTCTGTCTTTCAGTAACATTTCCTTCCTTCTCATGGCCGAAGAGCTGCTTTGTTCAGCTGATGGCCCGCCTCCCCTTTGGGAGGAATGAAATGACCTCATGGACGACGACGACGACGACGAAAACAGAAGGAGGACGCCGAAGAGCTACTCTGGCAGGAACACCTCATCACAATATCTACTCCCAGAATTTTTTTTCGGCCGGGCAGCCTTCACCTTTAATCGCAGCTCCGCCGACCGCAACAAAGCATAAACAGGCAGACGCCTCGTTGGCTGTCGCCTCCCCCATCCACCATGCCCTACGTATTCATCCCAGGAATAGACCTTACAATCTCAGAAAGTGACATTTACCAAGAGCTCAATGCAGCAGACCCTCAGGTGGTTAATGTATTCAGACCAGACGATTACCACACCAGGATGCCTACAGCGCACATCATAATACAAACCAGCGGAGAAGAAGCAGAGCGCCGCCTGTTCACCTCCGGAGCAACATTCCGAGGCAAGAACTATTCTGTGATACCACCTCCCCAATCAATACTGAACCAGCTACAGAAAGATCCTGGCCTCATACCCCTCCTCCATGAGCCCCCACCCCCGACAACAACAACCACTACCACCACCACAATTACTACCTCTCCCTGCAATCTGGCATCAACCGTGATCACTACCAGCGTACCCTGCCACCCCTCCCCAGTCATGTCATCATCTCTCCCGAATCCCACGTCACGCTCACCCCTGCAACCCCCCATCACTACGCAGGAACTACCTCCGCCATCGCCGTCAGTCAACACTTCGAACATTCCAACATCGATCCAACAGTCACCATCGCCCCAGCCCAGGCCCAGCTGCGTGCTACGTGGAATCTCTCCGAATATCGCCGAGCCGGAAATACTCCACGAACTCCGAACTGCAGGCATCCCAGCACAACGGGCCATAAGGATACGCAACAACCACGGACCCACTTACATGGTCCGACTACAGCTGCCATCCGAACTACACGTCCAGCAACTCATCAGCTCAGGAGCTCAAGTATTTGGCCAACATCATAGAGTGGAACCTTCCTATTCCCCGCCCAACCGCCGTACCCCTGTCCACGCACACCCCCGTACCCGACCACCTCCCACTCCAATCCCAGCATATCCAACAGTCTACCTCACCCCTCCCAACATAGCATACATCACCCCGCGACCTCCCACACCTGACCTTCGCATCCTCATCACCTCTCTCCAACAATGCACAACTACTCTCCACCTCCTAACCTCATACCTAATTCCAGGCATATCAACCCATCTATGCTAGAGTCACTGCACCTACCCATCCCCGCTCCATTTCAGCAACATATAACCCTCCTATTCTATATGAATGTAAAATAGCTTTAAGATAACATCAATGTAAACACTCAAACTATGATATAATAAAGCACCTCGCCATCTCTCCTACACATTCACATCCTTTACCCACCTCCTTCTTCCGTCACATCTCCCCAACCTGCCCGCATCTCTTGGCCAGAGAGAGGGCGACACCCTCTAGGTGGCCCGCCCCACCCCTTCAGGGTGGGGAATGAAAGCATTTGATAGATATAGATACGAAAACATCGGGCTCCTACCTCTGCATTCTCGAGGAGCGCTGGTTTCAAAATCTCCGAAGACTCTTCTCATTATTTTTGTTGCCGGCCGGGTGGCTCTACATCTTTAACTCAGCTCCCCGCCGGACTCTCAAGCATATAGGCCTGACACCGAGTTGGAAGTCGGCCGTTCCCACACCATGCGCACCTGTGTCATCCCCGATGTTAATCCTGCCATATCCGAAGAAGAGATTTGCTACGCCCTCCGCACCGCTGGCTACCCAGTCCACGATGCCCACCGGATGTTGGATGCCTCAACTTCATCACCATCATCGCAGGTTCTTCTTTATCTACCTACGTTGGACGACTGGAAGCGCCTCCTTGACACGGGAGTGTCTATTCACGACCGATACTACCTAGTGGAGCCTACCAGCCAGCCTATATTAGCCCAGCTTACAGCAGATCCCACCACATTGCCTGTCGTCAACGCGCCTCACCACAAGCCTCTGCTACAACAAACATCGCCCTCCTTTCCCCCTCATCACACACCACCTACTACTACCACCGCGACCACTACGATGTCAGCCACTACTCGCCACCATATTCCTGTTACTACCGTTACGTCATGCCATCCTTCCCCTGTAATGGTATCCTCCCTCTCTTCTATCCTGACTTCTGCACAACCTCGTCCCCAGCAAATTCCCGACAACATCCTAGCCTCCCCCGCCGTGTCACCACCAGACGACACCGCAACAGCCGCCGCAACATCCTCGCAACGGTCGCAACCACCACCTCTGGACACTATGTCAAGCTGTGTCATCCGCGGCGTAGAACCTACCATCTCAGAACGGGAAATTCTCCAAGAACTCCAGGAAGCAGGCATCCCCGCTCGTCGGGCGTTCAGGATTTACAACGCGTCCGGGCCTACTTTTATGGTCCGAATTCACCTTCCCACCGCCAATGATGTGGAACAACTTATCAACACTGGTGCCTACATCTTTCAACGTCGCTTCAAAGTGGAGCCCTCACGTTCCCCACCCCAACCTTTTCGCCATACTTCCAACACTCCCTTTCGTCGCCCCCGGCCAGCCAGTCCTCCATTTCAACCTTGTCAACCCGTCCGTCCACCCCTACCTCCACCTAACTTCTTCTATCAACCTCCTCTGCAACTTGAACTCCTCAGACTCCTCACCACCTCATTATGCAATATAACCGCAACATTACACCTTCTAACTCTTCAATTCCATCCTAGCCCTCCCATCTAAAACTTGTCAATCATTGCACTCTCCTCAAAATATTTAATCCTTGCACACATCTCCGATCATTCACTACTATCAGCACACACCTCCTAATTCCATACATCAAATTACCCACCTCCCTCTTTCCTCACATCTTCTCAACCCCGTCATCTCTCCTGGCCAGAGAGAGGGCGACACCCTCTAGGTGGCCCGCCCCACCCCTTCAGGGTGGGGAATGAAAGCATTGAAGAAGAAGAAGAAGAAGAAGACGAAAACATCGACAGGATTCTCTACTTCTCGCTAGGAGCGACATCTCCGAGTGGAACATCAAAGCTACTCCTTAATCCTAAATTTTTTTTCGGCCGGGTGGCTCACCATCTTTACCTCAGCTACCTCGCCGACTCTAAAGAGCATATTGGCTGACACCTAGTTGGTAGTCGGCCTCCCCGCCATGCTTACCTGCCTACTCCGTAACGTCAACCTCGCTCTCTCAGATGACGATATCGTCCAACACATCCGCCAGGCAGGCGTTCCAGTTCATTGGGCCACAAGACTACGACACAGTTCCGGACTGTCACCAGATGTCCTTCTATATTTCCACACAGAGGAAGACGTCTGCCGCCTCATGAACAACGGCGTCCATATTCATCACATCTTCCATCGTGCGGAAGTTACTCCTGCGTCACTCATAGATCAGCTCATAGCCACTAATTTTACTCCGCCTGCAACGGTCGCGCCACCACAGGAGACTTCCTACCAGCTGCCTTCGCACCAAGTGGAATCTACGCCGTCAAGCCAGCCAACATCACACGCCGTTACTACGTCGCCGATAACTACCACTACCACCACCATCTCCACTACAACATCAACCTTCCACCCCTCCCCTATTCCCACCACTGTGGTTACAACCAGTCATCCTGCGTCCATAATGATTTCTTCCCTCCCTCTTCCTTCAACACCTGAAGAACGTCATGCCTCATACATGCCTCCCGCAACGTCTGCAGCACCGTCGTCTTCGTCGTCTTTCAACGCCGCCGAAGAAGCACCACCCTCATCGCAGTCATCACCGTCCCGCCACACTATGTATAGCTGTGTGATCCGTGGAGTGGATCCTGCTCACTCAGAACAAGCCATCCTCCAACAACTTCGAGCAGAAGGCGTACCCGTCCGTCGAGTCTTCAGGATCAAGAACACCTCCGGTCTGACGTACATGGTCCGTATCCACCTCCCTACTGCCGTCGACGTTCACCATCTCATCGCCAATGGAGTCTACATCTTTGGCCATCGCTACAAAGTCGAGCCACCTCTTTCACCACCCCAACCTGTTCTACATAACTCCAACAATGCCCGTCGTCACACCCGGCCACCCCCTCCATATCGACCCCCACCACCCGTTTACCCTCCCCTCCCATCAATCAGTTTCTTCCCCCCATCAGCTCCAACACTCGACATCTTGAGATTCCTAACTTCCTCCCTCTATAACATCACGGCGACCCTGCACCTCCTCAGTTTCCATTTACAGCCTGGTACCCTCCTCTAAACATGTCACTCCTCCCGCACACCCTCATACCTCCCTTTGTAATCTCACCGCTACCCTCAATCTTCTAACCTTTCATCTCCACCCAAGCACACCGCTCTAACCTCCACACCTCGCACATAGCCCATCTGTCCTTGTAAATCTGTCACTAAAGCCATCGATAACCGACACGTCCTTTCTTCTCATCTCCATTACTTACTCATACCGCATTTCCCCCATCTCCCCCTTTTTCTCACTTCCTCTCAACGACGTCATCTCTCCTGGCCAGAGAGAGGGCGACACCCTCTAGGTGGCCCGCCCCACCCCTTCAGGGTGGGGAATGAAAGCATTGAAACAACAACGAAAACATGGACACGATTCTCTACTTCTCGCTAGGAGCGACATCTCCGAGTGGAACATCAAAGCTACTCCTTAATCCTAATTTTTTTTCGGCCGGGTGGCTCACCATCTTTACCTCAGCTACCTCGCCGACTCTAAAGAGCATATTGGCTGACACCTAGTTGGTAGTCGGCCTCCCCGCCATGCTTACCTGCCTACTCCGTAACGTCAACCTCGCTCTCTCAGATGACGATATCGTCCAACACATCCGCCAGGCAGGCGTTCCAGTTCATTGGGCCACAAGACTACGACACAGTTCCGGACTGTCACCAGATGTCCTTCTATATTTCCACACAGAGGAAGACGTCTGCCGCCTCATGAACAACGGCGTCCATATTCATCACATCTTCCATCGTGCGGAAGTTACTCCTGCGTCACACATAGATCAGCTCATAGCCACTAATTTTACTCCGCCTGCAACGGTCGCGCCACCACAGGAGACTTCCTACCAGCTGCCTTCGCACCAAGTGGAATCTACGCCGTCAAGCCAGCCAACATCACACGCCGTTACTACGTCGCCGATAACTACCACTACCACCACCATCTCCACTACAACATCAACCTTCCACCCCTCCCCTATTCCCACCACTGTGGTTACAACCAGTCATCCTGCGTCCATAATGATTTCTTCCCTCCCTCTTCCTTCAACACCTGAAGAACGTCATGCCTCATACATGCCTCCCGCAACGTCTGCAGCACCGTCGTCTTCGTCGTCTTTCAACGCCGCCGACGAAGCACCACCCTCATCGCAGTCATCACCGTCCCGCCACACTATGTATAGCTGTGTGATCCGTGGAGTGGATCCTGCTCACTCAGAACAAGCCATCCTCCAACAACTTCGAGCAGAAGGCGTACCCGTCCGTCGAGTCTTCAGGATCAAGAACACCTCCGGTCTGACGTACATGGTCCGTATCCACCTCCCTACTGCCGTCGACGTTCACCATCTCATCGCCAATGGAGTCTACATCTTTGGCCATCGCTACAAAGTCGAGCCATCTCTTTCACCACCCCAACCTGTTCTACATAACTCCAACAATGCCCGTCGTCACACCCGGCCACCCCCTCCATATCGACCCCCACCACCCGTTTACCCTCCCCTCCCATCAATCAGTTTCTTCCCCCCATCAGCTCCAACACTCGACATCTTGAGATTCCTAACTTCCTCCCTCTATAACATCACGGCGACCCTGCACCTCCTCAGTTTCCATTTACAGCCTGGTACCCTCCTCTAAACATGTCACTCCTCCCGCACACCCTCATACCTCCCTTTGTAATCTCACCGCTACCCTCAATCTTCTAACCTTTCATCTCCACCCAAGCACACCGCTCTAACCTCCACACCTCGCACATAGCCCATCTGTCCTTGTAAATCTGTCACTAAAGCCATCGATAACCGACACGTCCTTTCTTCTCATCTCCATTACTTACTCATACCGCATTTCCCCCATCTCCCCCTTTTTCTCACTTCCTCTCAACGACGTCATCTCTCCTGGCCAGAGAGAGGGCGACACCCTCTAGGTGGCCCGCCCCACCCCTTCAGGGTGGGGAATGAAAGCATTGAAACAACAACGAAAACATGGACACGATTCTCTACTTCTCGCTAGGAGCGACATCTCCGAGTGGAACATCAAAGCTACTCCTTAATCCTAATTTTTTTTCGGCCGGGTGGCTCACCATCTTTACCTCAGCTACCTCGCCGACTCTAAAGAGCATATTGGCTGACACCTAGTTGGTAGTCGGCCTCCCCGCCATGCTTACCTGCCTACTCCGTAACGTCAACCTCGCTCTCTCAGATGACGATATCGTCCAACACATCCGCCAGGCAGGCGTTCCAGTTCATTGGGCCACAAGACTACGACACAGTTCCGGACTGTCACCAGATGTCCTTCTATATTTCCACACAGAGGAAGACGTCTGCCGCCTCATGAACAACGGCGTCCATATTCATCACATCTTCCATCGTGCGGAAGTTACTCCTGCGTCACACATAGATCAGCTCATAGCCACTAATTTTACTCCGCCTGCAACGGTCGCGCCACCACAGGAGACTTCCTACCAGCTGCCTTCGCACCAAGTGGAATCTACGCCGTCAAGCCAGCCAACATCACACGCCGTTACTACGTCGCCGATAACTACCACTACCACCACCATCTCCACTACAACATCAACCTTCCACCCCTCCCCTATTCCCACCACTGTGGTTACAACCAGTCATCCTGCGTCCATAATGATTTCTTCCCTCCCTCTTCCTTCAACACCTGAAGAACGTCATGCCTCATACATGCCTCCCGCAACGTCTGCAGCACCGTCGTCTTCGTCGTCTTTCAACGCCGCCGACGAAGCACCACCCTCATCGCAGTCATCACCGTCCCGCCACACTATGTATAGCTGTGTGATCCGTGGAGTGGATCCTGCTCACTCAGAACAAGCCATCCTCCAACAACTTCGAGCAGAAGGCGTACCCGTCCGTCGAGTCTTCAGGATCAAGAACACCTCCGGTCTGCCGTACATGGTCCGTATCCACCTCCCTACTGCCGTCGACGTTCACCATCTCATCGCCAATGGAGTCTACATCTTTGGCCATCGCTACAAAGTCGAGCCATCTCTTTCACCACCCCAACCTGTTCTACATAACTCCAACAATGCCCGTCGTCACACCCGGCCACCCCCTCCATATCGACCCCCACCACCCGTTTACCCTCCCCTCCCATCAATCAGTTTCTTCCCCCCATCAGCTCCAACACTCGACATCTTGAGATTCCTAACTTCCTCCCTCTATAACATCACGGCGACCCTGCACCTCCTCAGTTTCCATTTACAGCCTGGTACCCTCCTCTAAACATGTCACTCCTCCCGCACACCCTCATACCTCCCTTTGTAATCTCACCGCTACCCTCAATCTTCTAACCTTTCATCTCCACCCAAGCACACCGCTCTAACCTCCACACCTCGCACATCTGTCCTTGTAAATCTTTCACTAAAGCCATCGATAAACGACACGTCCTTTCTTCTCATCTCCATTACTTACTCATACCGCATTTCCCCCATCTCCCCCTTTTTCTCACTTCCTCTCAACGACGTCATCTCTCCTGGCCAGAGAGAGGGCGACACCCTCTAGGTGGCCCGCCCCACCCCTTCAGGGTGGGGAATGAAAGCATTGAAACAACAACAACGAAAACATCATCTTCTTCTCTCCAGGATCTCAAATCTGGGTAAACCTCAAGTGAACTCCACAACTCGTCGCAGACGACACTCCTGTTATTTTTGATCGGCCGGGTGGCTACACATCTTTACTTTCCACTCGCGCCGAGCCAACAAAGCATATAGGCCGACTCCTCGTTGGATGTCAGCCTCCCTACCACCAACCACCATGACGACCACCACCACCATCACCACTACCTTTGCGACCGCTGCTCACACCTTTTCCTCGCTTTCCATCACAACTGTTACGTCGTCCCATTCATCGCCGCTTCTATCCACCTCTCTCCCCGCGCTACCTCCTGTTGATCCACCTCGACTATTACGTATTCCTCCCCGCTACTTCACCCGCCCTTCTACGCTGTCTACATCTGCCTTGCCGACCACGACATCACCACCACCACCACTGTCCGTCGTAACAGCAGCAGCCGCTCATCAACCTCCAACACCGTCAGACACATCAGCCACAAACGAAGTCTTCAGTTGCGTCGTCCGCGGCGTAAGCCCACTCATCCCGGCAACCGACATTCAAGAACAACTTCGCCTTCAAGCCATACCCGTCAAGAGGGCATTCCGTATCTACGACTCCACCGGTCCGACGTATTTAATCAGACTTCAGCTTTCCAGTGCAGCAGCCGTCGCCCACCTGATCTCCAGCGGAGCACTTCTCTACGGCCGTCGTCATCCCGTCGAACCCTCTCGTTCACCTCCCCGCCCTAGATATCACCACTCCACCTCTCGTCGCCATACCCGGCCTGATCATCCTCCCTTCCAACGCTCTATCTATGTCCGTCCAACTCCTTCTGCTAATATCTCCCTCCCACCACCACCGACCCTTGAACATCTCCGACACCTCACAACTGTCCTCTATCACATCGCTTCAACACTTTACCACCTTACACTTCCACGAAACTTCCTTCTCGACACTCCTGTATAAATCTCAATCCGTATAGCCAGTCATCCAAATTTTCACACCGTTTTTCCCTCTTCTTCATTTCAAACATCCCACTGTTCTCTCCACATCTCCCGGCCCGAGAGATCGCGACACGATCTAGGGGGCCCGCCCCGTCCTTCGGGCGGGGAATGAAAGCTCTGCAGCAGCAGCAGCGAAAACATCATCTTCTCTCCATACTCGAATCTTTTGCAACTCCGGGGGAACGTAACTTTTTTTTCGGCCGGGTGACTGCTCATCTTTAATTTAGCACCCCGCCGAGACAATAAAGCACATAGGCTGGCACCAAGTTGGAGGTCGGCCTTCCCATCATGCTGTTCACCTGTGTTCTTCACGACGTTCCCGTTGTACTTTCTGAAGATGACCTCCTTACTGAACTCCATTCCACCGGCGCCTATTCTGTCACCAGGCTCTACGAAGGGACTCAACCAGCACCAGCTATACTTGTGTATTTTCACTCTTCAGCAGACCTCTCCACCATCTACAAGACTGGAGCCCGTATTCGTGGTCGTCTTTATCCAGCAGAACCCACTCCAGAGGATATTCAAGTCCAGCTCCAGCTACAGGACGACGAACCCTCTCAGCCTGCAACAGCCGCTCTGATCGCCGTAACCACGCTATCTTCCTCCACCTCATCACCACAACCTTCGTCTACCATTTACACCACTCCTGCCACTACTACCACTACTATCACCACCATTACCACTTCAGCCCACCTGCCTATTACTACTACTGTCATGTCTCATTCCTTCCCTCTTATGACGTCTATTCTTCCCTTCCCTCCCAACCCTGATCTAACACATCCGCAGAGCGCATCTCTTCAGTCACCTGCCGAGGGAAATTCTACTACAGATGCTCCTGGAAACATCGTACATCTTCCACCGATACCACCGCCTTCTGCCTATGCTAACACCTATAGCTGCGTGGTTTGCGGTGTAGAGCCTAGCATACCATCTGCAATCATCGCCCAGGAACTCCGCCAGGCAGGACTACCCGTGCGAAGAGCTTTCCGCATTTACAACGCCGACGGTCCAACATATCTAGTCAGACTTCTCCTTCCAACTTCTGACGACGCCGCACGACTCATCGCCACTGGGATCCACCTCAACGGCCGTCACCATCGGATCGAACCATCTCGTTCACCTCCCCAAACTTCGCCTCGTCCCACCACATCTCGTAGCCGTCCCCGGCCTGCCCCACCTCCCCAACCACCTAGTCCATATCTTCGATCTTATCCACCCCCACCTCCACCCGGTTATTTTTCACCACCACCACCTTCCTTTGACATCATTCGACTTCTCCTCACTTCTCTTGTTAACTTCTCCTCCTTCTATCATAGCGTTACACTTCACCTATTTCCCTCCCACCTTGTCTAAACCTTCGCTACATAGCATCGCTGTCCTATCTATTCATGTCTTGTATCCAATCTCAATCTAACCCAGTATAATTACCCCACTTCGCCACCTCCACACTTTAATTACCTCACCTACTCCCATCTCCTTCTTCTAATACCCCTCCTCAACCCCGTCATCTCTCCTGGCCAGAGAGAGGGCGACACCCTCTAGGTGGCCCGCCCCACCCCTTCAGGGTGGGGAATGAAAGCATTGAAGCAGCAGCAGCACGAAAACATGAACTCTCTCCTCTGATTTGGATTGCACCGAACTCCGTCGCACCTTCAAATCATTTTTGCTCGGCCGGGTGGCTCACCATCTATAACTTAGCTTCCCGCCGATTCAATCAGCATATTAGGCCGACACCTAGTTGGTAGTCAGCCTCCCCAGCACCATGTCCAGCTGCGTGCTCCATGACATCGATCCCGCTCTCTCTGACCAGGACTTACTTGCCAAACTCCAAATGGCACACGTCCCAGCCCGAAGCGTCTCAAGGATACTGCAAGACTTCGTCCCTACACGTCGGGTCCTGCTACATCTCCACTCAGCTGACGCCGTTTCACATTTTCTCGCCAGCGGAATCTACTTGGACAGCCAGATCCACCGAGTGACATCTTGTCCTTCGTACTTTGCCAACGAAACACCACCACAGTGGACTCCGTCCCAACCATCTTCCTCTCATTTCTACACAACTCCCATCGCCACCACCACCAGCACCACCATCACCACTACCATCGTAACGACCAGCACGCCCTCCATCCCTCTCTATCCTTCTGTCCCGGTCACAACTGTTATAACATGCCATCCTTCTCCTCTCATGACTTCTTTCCTCCCTGTCTGCCCTAGCCCTGAAGGACCTCAACACCTGAACCAACCCACAGAGACATCTCCGTCTACAGCTGCAGCACTGCCTTCGTCACCACCATCTACGCACGCCGCCGACGCAGCAGCCTCCGCCGCACCACCATCCACGCAGTCCTCATCGACCTGTCACACCATGTACAGCTGTGTGATACGCGGAGTGGATCCTGCTCTCTCAGCTCGAACGATTCTCCAGGAACTTCAAGCCGAAGGCGTCCCAGTTCGTCGCGTCTTTCGGATCAAGAACTCCTCCGGCCCGACGTATATGGTCCGCATACACCTTCCAACTGCCGAAGATGTCCAACGACTTATTGCCAATGGAGCTTACATCTATCGCCATCGTCATAAAGTTGAGCCCTCTCTCTCCCCACCTCAACCTATTCGCCAACGTTTCAACCCACCATATTGCCGCCCCCGGCCAATTCCTCCTTTCCAACCTAGTACACCCGTTTGCCCACGCCTTTCCCCACCTAATTTCTTCCCTCCACCACCTCCAACGCTAGATATCATCCGACTCCTCATCACTTCCCTTAACAATATCACAACAATTCTGCAACTCCTCACATTCCATTTCCACCCTGCTACATTCATTTATACTTCACTCCTCGAGCACAATTCCTATCGTTCCCATCTCCCCAGCTAAGAAGACCCACCGTTACTTCCTCATGAATATTTACATCGCTATCCCCATCTTCCTCTTCTATCACACCTTCTACTTCTTTTCCCTTCTCCCGGCCCGAGAGATCGCGACACGATCTAGGGGGCCCGCCCCGTCCTTCGGGCGGGGAATGAAAGCACTTAAGCAGCAGCAGCGAAAACATCTCGGGGACTCTCTTTCAAGATCCTTCTCCTCATTATTTTTGATTCGGCCGGGTGACGTCACAACTTTACCATCGCACCCAGCCGACCCAACAAGCATATCGGCCAGACACCTAGTTGGAAGTCGGCTATAGACAATGTTCTGTATTGTCCTGGACGTCCACCATTCCATCTCAGAAGAAACCATCCTCTCCGACCTCCGCAAGACAGGAGTGTACAGCGCAACCAGACTCTACGAAGGCTCCGCTCCAGCACCAGAGGTCCTACTATTTCTCACCTCTCCGACCGACCGTGACCATCTTCTCGCCACTGGTGCCCATATTCGCAGTCGTCTTCATCGCGTGGAACCCACTCCTAGCCAAGTTCTTGAACAATTACCGGACTACTCATCTGATCTTCCTACATCTGATTCTTCTACGGCTGCTTCTACGTCATCTCCCTACCCCACCCCGCCACAACCATTGTCCTCTCTCTGCTTCACTTCTAACGCCACGATCACCACCACCACTATTACCACCACCAGCTCCTCTGTTCACAACCCCATCACAAACTCTCTCACCACTTCGGTTACTACCCATCCCACCCCTATAATGACAACTACTATCACCTCCCCTCCCAACCTTACTCCATCAAGCCAACAAGCAGCATCTGAACCTGACACCGACACGACGCCACCATTATCGCCAGCTTACACCTGCGTCATTCGAGGAGTGGACCCGCTCTTATCCACGGATACCATCGTCCAAGCCCTTCGCCAGACCGGAACACCAGTGCGCCGAGCAACCCGGATCTTCAATGCCTCAGGACCTACGTGCCTTGTTCGACTTCATCTACCGACTCCGGACACTGCCCAACACCTCATCGACAACGGAATTCATCTCCACGGCCGCATTCATCAGATTGAACCCTCTCGTTCTTCTCCCCAAACTTCCACCCGACCTCCCACACCTCGTCGCCGTCCCCGGCCAGCGCCACCTTTCCTTCCACCGAGTCCACACATCCGTTTTTACCCGCCTCCACCCGATCTCTCTCCCCCACCACCAGCCCTATCAAACCCCTTCCATATCTTACTCACTTCACTGCATCATTTCTCTTGTATCTTCCACAACCTAGCCCACTCTTTCACCCCTCTCACACACCCCTCACTAGTCCCACAGCCTTTGCATTATTTCTTTACCCCACCATGCTTCCCTACATGTTTATAATGCAGTGCATAATCTTTGTAACATGCCACAAACGAAATTGTAAATCTGTAACACCACTGTTAAAAATTTTCTGTACTTCCTATTGTAAACCCCTTGATTTAATAAAGCACCTCGCCATCTCCTACACATTCACATCCTTTCCCCACCTCCTTCTTCCGTCCCATCTCCCCAACCTGCCCGCATCTCTTGGCCAGAGAGAGGGCGACACCCTCTAGGTGGCCCGCCCCACCCCTTCAGGGTGGGGAATGAAAGCATTTGATAGATAGATATAGACGAAAACATCAACACCTGCTCTGGTTGGAGAGGGGAACACACATAACACACGCCCGAAATTTTTCGGCTGGGTGGCCATCATCTTTAATAGCTCACTCAGTCGGCCCACTATAAACACAAACAGGCAGACGCCTAGTTGGCAGTCGCCTATCCTCATCATGACCTACTGCCTCATCCCTGGCGTGGAACTCCACATTCCCGAAGATCACATATTTGAAGACCTCCAAGCAGACGACGTTCCAGTTCTCCACGCCTTCAGACTACAGGACGGTCAGACCGCAGCACCATCTACTCACGTTTTAGTCCAACTAGAAGGAGAAGCAGCCCAACGCCGCCTGTTCACCACCGGAGCAAACATCCATAATAAAACCTACGCAGTGGTGCCAACCCCCCCATGCATCCTGAACCAAATAAAAGCCGACCCTTATCACATCCCCATCATCCAGGTGCCCCCATCGCCCCTACCAACCTTACCCACAACAACAACAACAACAACTACCCTCACAACCATAACTCCGTCAACTTGTACCCCCTCCCCAGACATATTCACCACCGTCACAACTTCCCACCCATCCTCAGTAATGTCATCATCCCAGCAGACCCCAGCCACCCCACCACTGCAATTTCCGCCGGACGCCGCAGTCTCACCACCAGCAAACCAACAACAGACGCCCCCACCAGCCGTCTTCAGCTGTGTACTACGTGGGATATCTCCAGAAGTTACCGAGCAAAACATAATCCAAGAACTACGGAAAACTGGAGTCAATGTACTTAGAGCCATCAGAATTTACAACAGCCATGGACCTACTTTCATGATGCGCCTCCAGATGCCCAGTAAAGAAGACGCCCAGCACCTCATCAGTACCGGCGCACAAGTCTATGGTCGCCGCCATCGAGTAGAACCCTCCCACTCCCCACCCCTACCCCCACGAAACCGCCAACCATCGATCAATTCACACCGCCGCCCCCAGCCAACCCTCCCCTGTGTTCCCCCATATCTACAACAAACTCCGTTCCCTCTCCCAACTGGACCCATCCCTCTACCTCTCCAAACATACGACCTTCTTCGCCTCCTCATTCTATCTCTCCATAACATCACCACCACCCTCCAGTTCCTAACCTCCCATAGCTACCCCGGACCCTACGTCCGACCGACTTAGGCACATCATACTCATCTTTAAGAATTGTATCACCTCATCCATCAGTCTGCATTGTAAAACTCACCAAATATCAATAAAGTCTTATATACCAGCACTTAGACAAGACGCAAATCCTCTCCCATCTCTTAACTCTCCACATCCTTTACCCACCTCCTTCTTCCATCACATCTCCCCAACCCGCCCGCATCTCTTGGCCAGAGAGAGGGCGACACCCTCTAGGTGGCCCGCCCCACCCCTTCAGGGTGGGGAATGAAAGCATTGAAGCAAGCAAGCACGAAAACATCCTCTCCTATATATTGTCGGCCCGTGGGTGTTTCTATGTTACGTATCTGGTATTTCTAGAAATTTCGAGCAGTTTCGAGTGGTTTCTCAACTCTTGCTTCAAGAAGGTTCGAGTTCTCTCTCCACTGTTGTGATTGATCTTCGTTTTCGTCGCGACGCTTCGATGGCCTCTGCTATCCCTCCGCCGGGCTCGCCCAATATGGACGCTGAGAACATCAAAGTGGGTCGTCCTCTCTCTCCGGAATCTGAGGAAGATCGTAAGAAATTGTGCGGTCAACTGGCTGGCTCCGGTTCGTCTGGATCCACACTTACATCCCCCAGCCCTACTCGCACTCAGGTTCCAGGAATTCAACGCTTGGACCACCTGGCCAACGATAACGGGCAGCAGTCTCTACCAGCACCACTTTCGTCATTCCCTGCGCATTATTCGCCTGCCACATCTCGTAGCTATGCTCAAGCTGCGAAAAATCCGGCCTTGGCTCCTACCATCCGCCAGCGCAGTGTGATTGCTTCTACACCTCAGCCACCGCCTGCTTTCTATCTCACCAAGCTTACGGGCAAGGACCCCACTAAATTAACTCCGCAATACGTTTACCGTATTCTCGGCGCACAATTGCCCAACTTTTCCTACTACGGCCTGGAACTACAACCGACTAGAGATGGCTCTATCAATATCAAGACTACTCATGCCTTCATCACGGATTTCAAAAACAAAGTTGGCCTGGACTACTTTGGCGCAGGTGCCTCTGTTACGGACATTACTCGTCGTCCACCTGTACGTCCTCCTGCATCATCATCCCGCTCGCCACCCTTCCACTCTGTGGTGGCTTATCGGGTATCGAGAGACTGGTCGGATGCTGAAATTACTGACCAACTACAATTGGCCAACCACCAGATTTATCGGGTGGTTCGTATCAAAAATGCACAAGGACCGACTACTCTCATCCGGATTGTTTCCCGGGATATCAATACCTTGGATGCCCTCCTGCGAGATGGTGCTGTTATCTACGGCGTCCGTCACCGTGTGGAACCGTCTCGCCTGTCACCCCCACAGAAGATCCGCTGTGGACGCTGTCAGCGCTACGACCACGCTGAAACATCGTGTCCGTCGGCACAGGTATGCGCCACTTGTAGTAGCCAGGAGCACTTGACTAATAACTGCCCTAATAAGCTTCATCCCAAGTGTGTCAACTGTTCCCAATCTCATCCTTCTTATTCCTATAAATGTAAATCCCGTCCAGCTCCCGATTCCGACCATCCAGAAACTGTCACTCCAGTGATTTCCCAGGATCTTCCCACTACTCTCCCCTCCTATCCCACTCCTACCTTTCACCTGGAAAATTTCATCCGGTTCATTACTATGTTACTTCAAAATATCCTTCCTTTCCACCGTCCTTTTATCCTCCAACAGGTTCAATTGGCCTCCCGGCTGGCGTTTAATGCTCATGTTGACGTAGCCTATTCGGGGACGAAGATGCATTTTGCATTTTTTCCCCTTGCTGCTTCCCCCTTTATGAGTTAAACGTTACGTTTATACTATGCTAATATCTGTTCTCTACCAGCCCATGGAGACCTCTTGAACCTTTCCTTGTCTTTGTATGACCCGGATGTCTTTGTTCTTAATGAAACTTTCCTCACACCCCATCACCATCCCCGCTTTCCGAAATACCGTTTATACCGCGCCGATCGTATCGGCGAGGCTCGTGGCGGTGTAGCTATCGGTCTTAAACGCCATGTTACCAGCCGTTTGCACTCTTATACTTTTACTACTACTCCTTTCGAATATCTTATTCTTGAAACTTTTCTTGCTAATGGATCCTCTCTTGCTATTGCTACCCTCTATTTACCGCCTCGTACCCCTCCTCCAGTCGACTTTATTACGTATCTTGATTCTAAATTTTCCACTTATATTCTGATTGCCGATATTAATATCTCTTCGTATAATGTCACCCAAAATCAAACTTTCAATCGCTTAGTTAACGACATCCGGGCTATACAAATTCCTTTTCCTTTTCCCACTCGTCCTATTTCCAATTCTACCCCTGATGCCTTACTCCTCTCCCCCTCCCTTTTCCCCTATTTGACCATTGATAAACTTCTTCTGATTGATTCAGATCATCTCCCAGCTTTACTTACTATTCCCTCTGTCTCCTATTTGACTCCTACTTCCCCTCCTCGTCCCCCTCCCACCCGCCGTTATTCTCAAACAAACTGGGCTAATTACCGCACCACTATTACCAACCTCCTTCCTGCTTCCCCCCCTCCCACTACTTTCGCATCTCTTAATGCTCTCATTACTCAGGTCGAACACGCCCTACAAACTGCTGATCATCTCCATATCCCTCGTCATTCCTATCATCCCTCCAAACCTCCTATCCCTCCTAAAGCTCTCTCCCTCCTTCGACTTGCTCACGATTATTATCATTCTTATATTCGTACTCGTGATCCGACCACCCTCCTTGCTCACAGACGCACCCTTCGTCATGCCCGTTCCTATATCAAAGCCATCAAGAAGAAACACTGGACTGACGCTTGTAACAACTTAACTGACACACATGACTCACATAAATTCTGGACGACTTTCCGTAGACTTACTAAAACTGGCACTCCCTCCCCTACCTATCCCATACTTACTGCTTCTACTCCTCCTTCTACACCCAAAGAAAAGGCAGATGCTTTCGCGGACTATTTTTCTACTGTTTTTTCCCCCTCTCACCCCCCACAATATCAACATCCTGATGAACCTACTATTCTTCACCATAATGATCCCACCCATCCTCATCTTCAACCGTCCTTCTCCCATTATTGTACCGTTGATTACTCCCATCCTTTAAATATGCCTATCACCCCCCATGAAATCCTCACTTACGTCCGCCATAAACGTAATACCGCTCCTGGTTCCGATCGTATTACTTATCGTCATATTCGTGAAGCTCCTTTACTTCTTATTTATCATCTTTGTACCATCTATAATACTTTGCTCTATACTGGCTTCTTTCCTGCCCACTGGGGCCAAGCCATCATCCTTCTTTTTCCTAAACCTCATAAACCCCTCTCCGACCCTCGTTCCTACCGTCCTATTTCTCTCCTATCAGTTCTCTCCAAGATTTTTGAAGGTATCCTTAGTCAGCGCATCTCCCGTTACCTCCACTCACTCCATCTCATTCCTACTTCTCAAGCTGGCTTCCGACCCCACTTTTCTACTCATGATCATCTCTTTCATATCACTGCCTCTCTGGACACTTATCTCCGCACTCATCGACCGGCTGCCTTCATTTGCTTAGATGTTGATAAAGCCTTTGATTCTGTTTGGCATGCTGGCCTTTACTATAAGTTATCTCATCTTCCACTCCCACTTACTATTCTTCGTCTACTTTATAACTATCTTAAATGCCGCACTGCCATGATTTCTATCCAGGGTTCTCATTCCTATGTCTTCCCTATCCTGTCTGGCGTAGCTCAGGGTTCCCCTCTCTCCCCTCTCCTCTATATTCTCTATACTTATGATATACCCCACCCTGATCCCCCTCTTCGGCTGTATCAGTACGCTGACGACCTTGCAATCCTTGCTTTTGCACCAACTTTTACGTCACTTTCCCGTAAGATCCAAACTTATTTCACCGCCCTTGAAGCCTGGCTTAATTCCTGGCATCTAACCGTTAATACCACTAAAACCCAATTCCTGACTTTCCGCTCTAAAGCCCGTCTCCGTCCTGTTAGTCATCGCCTTCCTATTACCCTCTATAATGCTCCTCTTGTAGAAACTAAACTCCTCACCTATCTCGGTATCCAATTTCAAAACAATTTTAAATGGTCCCATCACTTAGCTTCGATACACCGTAAAGCCTTATATCGTTTTCGCGCCCTTCGTACCTTAACAGGATCTACATGGGGCCTGAAACCTCATCATATTCTAACCCTCTATAAGACCTTCATCCGCCCCTTATTAACATATGCCTCCTTAACCTGGCTTACAGCCCATCCTACTGAATATGCTCGCCTCTCTCGCCTTGATAGACATGCCATTCGTATCGCGTATCGTCTTCCTTACGACACCCCTTCCGCTCACTTTTTACCGTACTATGATTTTCCTCATATTCTCACTCATCTTCATTCTCTCCGCTTTAAATATCTTCAAACTGGTCATCATTTCCGTCACCCTATTATTACTGAAGCACTTTCCCTCTCTCCTCTCGCTACCTCTATTCTGAATAATACTCGAACCCCGCATACTGCTCACCTTTTTCCACCTGCTCCTCTTTAATATCCACTCCCTTCGAACGTCGCGACCTACTTTCGACTAAGATATCTCCTTTAAGTTTAGGAAGAGTTCATTGCTCCTGGCTCAGGTCGCGCATACCTCTGCCACACTTCGACAATAGCGCCATATGCGCTCGACAAAGTTTGTGTTGTGCAATATAGTGTTTGTGTTCCTTTTCTCGACTTTTCTCTTCACTAGTGCTTTTTCGTTTTTCGTTATTCTCGTCACTAATTTGTGTTGTTCGTCGTACCTCATGTACTTCTTTTGTTTGTGTTCTGTTTTCTTGTTCATCGGCACAGACTTTATAATGACTCCTCACACTTGTGCAGATATCTTTTGATATACTGTACCCTCTTGTATTTTTCTCTTTTCATGTTACTGATCATGTTCATTTATTTTTGCTGTGTTTGGTGTACCAATGTTTTTCTTTATCCAGCAAGATGGACACTTTTACTCTTTGCAAATAGTACTCTACGGACATTTTCTCTGAAATCCTTCATTGCCCATTCTTGGATACTGTTCACCATATGTATATTGTATGTATTGTATTTTCTGATATTTTTAATAAACGGGGTCTAGTGGGGGTTTTGCCCTCTCGGGGTGGGATGCGGGTCTCTCGCTGGGGTGCCTCTTGTGGTCGCGTTTTCCCCTGCGCCAATCATTCTCATTATGTACCTTCCTCTTCCTGGCGTGTACGAAACATGCCTTCCCATGTTGCTTTTTCACGTGTATTCTTTTTATTCTCCGGCTGAAGAGCTCCTTTGTTGAGCTGGTGGCCCGCTTTCCCCCTTCTGGGGAAAGAGTGAACATAACTGATATACGCTATACGCTACGAAAACATTTTCTTTTGGCCCACAGTTTCTAATGTGCGTGTGCAAAGTTCTGTAATGTGTGTTAACATTCTCTCTTCTTACTGCCTTTATCTCTGTCATTTTAAGCGCCATGAACTCTCCTCAAGCACATCTCCATTCTACCAGTTGTATTCTATGTTGTTAACTGTATGTATGTATACCTATCTTGTTCAATAAACGGGGAATAACGGGGGTTAATGTGGGCGGGTGTCGTGTGGCCTCTCCCTGGGGTCCGACTTGGGTGGTTTCGGTTGCCTCTGCGCCAAACCCTTTTCCTTCTCCCTCCTCTATGTATGTACGATACATGCCACACGCAAGATGTTCACTTTCGCTAGACGATTCAATATACCCGGCCTAAGAGCTACTGGTTTAGCTGCGGCCCGCCCACCTCATTTCGAGGTGGGAATGAAAGAACTTCTTGATGATGATGATGCGCACCATACACGGTCAAATTCACTACGACAAGGGCTTCGGTGACACATCCTTTTCTCATCTCCACGCTATTTTTTCGGCTGGGTGGCGCTCTTCTCTGCTGCAGCTCAGTCGGCCCAAGAACAATCAAACGGGCAGACGCCTAGTTGGCTGTCGCCTATCCCTCACCATGTACACCTGTCTCATCAAAGGCGTGGACACATCCTTGACGGACTGGTTCATTTGTAACGAAGTTGATGGACACGGCCACTCGATCTGGGAAGTTGCACGGCTACAGGACAGATCTTCTGGACAACCTTCGCCAGACGTCCTCGCTTTCTTCCGGGAACAGGCCCAAGTGGAGAACTTCATCACCGCTGGCGCCATCATCTCCGGTCGCCGGCACGAGGTGGTTCCGACTCCCGAATATATCATCCGTGACCTGCGCTCCATTCTGGACCCCCCTCTCACTGTTCCACCACGTTCCTCCCGCCCGACGCGGTCCCCACCTCCCCCGACCTCCATTACGTTTACCAGCACCACTCCCACCTTCACCACTTCTGTCTCCACGCCCATGACTGCATCGCCCGTCTTTACCACGACTAGCCACTCTTCTCCTATCATGTCTACTTCCCCCATCTCCCTACCTGTCTCTCTCCCGAGTCCAGTGCTACCCCCTGTTACCGTTTCGGCTGCCACCTCTGCGGCTCCGCCTGCTCGCCAAGAATCCACACCCGACGCAGCCACGCTACCTCTTCCACCGTCTCTGAGCTGCGTCATCCGTGGCATCGACCCGGCCATCCCAGAACAGGATATCCAGACCGAACTTCAACTGGCTGGTGTGGAGGCCCGTCGTGCGTTCCGTATCTTCAACGATCATGGCCCAACGTTCATGGTCCGTCTTCAGCTCTCGTCTACCGCCGCCGTTGACCAACTGATCACCACTGGCGTCCGTCTTCGCGGAAGAACTTACCGAGTAGAACCTTCCCGCTCCCCACCCCGCCCTGTCCGTTCTTCTTCTCCAAACCCTTCTTCTCGCCCAACACCAGTACCGCCGCCCACACCCCCGCCGCCACCACTTAACGTCCCCGCTCCGCCGCCCATTCATTTTCTCCCGCCCCTTCCGATATTGGACCTTCTCCGCTTACTCGCTACTTCCGTCACCAACATGACCACAACCCTGTCCTACCTTCTCTCACAACATTACCCTCCTCCTGTCTCCAACTTCCTACCACACCCGCTCATTACTCCAGCTCAATATATATAATGTAACTCTGTACTATTCTTTATATTCCTGTCTCTTCATCCATTTGTTATCCTCTTCTGTACCTATCTGTATAACAGTGTATCCTCATTCGTTCTTCTCCTACTTTTCCCTTAAGTATGTATATACATACCACTAAATATATTGTTTTTTCTTTCATATATGTATATTGTACACGGCCTAAGAGCTACTTTGTATAGCTGACGGCCCGCCTACCCATCGGGTAGGAATGAAATAACCTTGTGAAAAAAAGAAGGCGCACCATAGCTCTGGTTTCCCTTCAAAACGAATAAATCTTTCGCCTTTTACTAAAGATTTCCGTGGAGGGGAACATTTTGATGAGTCTTTTGAACAATTTTTTGTTTGGTCCAGCCGTTAAGGCGGACCTAAGATAGTAAAGAAACAAAAACTAGCGGTAGTGCAGACGATACAATACTTACAGCCCCTGCCATGACAGGAACTAAGAACAGTAGCGGAAAAGCTCTGTCCAGGAGAAAAAGGGCTTTCTTTTAAATATTATTATTATTATTATTATTATTATTATTATTACTATTATTAACGTACACGCACAAATATTGGTTAACATTGCAGAGAGAATGGAAACATACTTTTATGGGTAGGAAACGACGATAGAATAAAGAATATTAAACTTACATTTGTTTTGTTTTATAGTGGGCTGATCACGACCGTACTGCAAAAGAAACATTTTGAAGCGAAGACTAGTAGAGGAAGCGAGAGCCTCCCCTGAAGTGAAGTGAATTTGGCGGGATGAACCTGATTCTTGCTAGTGAGAGAAGAGGGTTCTGGAGGCGCTAGTGGTAGTTACAAGGTCGCAGTGTTGACAGTTTGGCGGCCGAGGACAGAGGAGGAGTGCGCTCCGGCGGCCTGGGAAGGGAGGTGTCTCTTTGAAGAGTTGCACAGTTTAGGCGATGTGGGCTCATTTGACGGCGTGGCGCAGACAGGCCATTTTGCGCAATCTGTTGGTGGAGCAGGGGAAACTATGAGGACGCGCGGCGAGGTTCCTCGTTAGTACCACACAGGAGCACCGTGCGGTCGGCTTTTGCAGTACCTGTGATTAGTACCACCATATGAGCAGGACCATGGGATGATAGCTACCATGGTTCTGCCTTGCCTATGATTAGTACCCACTATATGAGGAACACCACTGGATAGGAGAAGGTCCCTGTGGTTAGTACTCTTATGTGAAGAACACCATAGGTTTAAGTTGCCTGTAAAAGCGCCGCAAAGTGAAACATCACCACCAATCTCTATTATCTCCTTCTCCAATCCTACCCGTGTCCTTCTCCCTATACCTTCCCCGCCACCGCCCTCCCCGTCCCCCCACAACCAATGTAACTCCTGTCGCACCTCTTCACTTTAATGTTCTTTTTCTGTAATGCGCGCCCGAGGTACATTACTCTTAATAAAGTTCTCCTCTCCTTTTCCTCTCGTGTTCGCGGGGGTTTGCCTGTGCGGGGTTCTTTGGGGGGCTTCGCCCTGGGTCCCGGCTTGTTGTGATGGTGCCCTTGCGCCAGTCTATTTCTCTCACTGTTTCCTTTTTTGGTGTGTACGACACACGCCTCGGTTATTCCGTTCACCTTCTACATTCTTTTCCTGCTCTATGGCCCAAGAGCTCGTTGGTTGAGCTGATGGCCCGCCCCTCCTCGCTGAGGGGAATGAAATAACTTCTTGACGACGACGACGACGCAAAGTGAGAACATACATACGCACGTCACATCCACAGGGCTTCGGTGACAACTCTCCACGCCATTTTTTCGGCTGGGTGGCGCTCATCTCTGCTGTTACCCAGTCGGCCCAAGGACAATCAAACGGGCAGACGCCTCGTTGGCTGTCGCCTCCCCTCTCCACCATGTACTCGTGCCTAATAAAGGGCGTGGCCACATCTTTTTCGCCGACTTCGATCCGTGACGAAATTCGCCGCAATGGGACCGTTGTGGAGTCAGTTCTTCGCCTCCAGGATGGCCTCTCCGGACAACCCTCTCCAGATGTCGTCGCCTTCTTCCGCTTTCCAGGCCCGCCGCTCGGCATCATTGAAAATGGCATCCGATTATATGATGCAGACTACGCTGCGGTCGCTACTCCGGAGCGTCTTCTCCAGCAAATGCTTTCCCTTCCTGACTTCCCCATCTCTCCTACCATACCTCCCATCGTTCCCCACTCCACCCCCATGTTTACTACTACTACCACCACCACCATCACCACTTCTGTCCATTCTGCTCCGTCGTCTTCCACCTGCACTGTTTCGTCCTGTCACCCCTCTTCTATAATGTCTGCCCCAGTTATCTCCCTCCCTGCTCATCCACCGCCGTCCTCTGCTCCCTTCACTGATGCCACTGTTGCAGCTCCGCCACTCTCCTCCGACACTGAAGACTTCTCCGTACCAGCTCCCGACCAGCCTTCGTCATCGAGCTGTGTCATCCGTGGCCTGGACCCAGCCTTCAACGAGCGAGACATCCTGGCTGAACTGACCTCCGCTGGCGTTCCAGCCCGTCGCGCGCTCCGCATCTTCAACTCCAGCGGCCCCACCTTCATGGTTCGTCTCCAGGTCTCCTCTCCAGCCGCCGTCGACCATCTCATCACCACCGGCGTCCGGTTTCGCGGACGAACTTATCGAGTGGAGCCTTCTCGCTCCCCACCCCGCCCCGCTCGTTCCCCTCCTCGTACCACTTCTCCTAGACCGCCGTCCACCCCGCCACCCACTCCGCCACCGCCAGAGGTCCCCTTACCAGCTCCACAGCCTCCCTTCTTCCTCCCACCAATCCCGACCCTAGACCTCCTCCGTCTTCTTGCTACCTCCCTTACCAACATTACCGCCTCCCTTTCCTACCTTCTCTCTCACTACTCCGCCCCGCCTTACCCCCAATTTCTACCCACCCCGTATCTGTAATACTCTTATGTACGTGTCTGTAACTACTGTCATTCTCTGTAACGCGCGCCCAGGATCCATCTGTTTTCAATAAAGTCAATAGTCCCCCTTTTCCTTGCTGTTCGTGGGGGTTGGCCTCCGCGGGGGGCTTTGCGGGTTTCGCCCTGGATTCCGCCTTGTTGTGCCGGTGCCCTTACGCCAGCTTCATTAACTTTTTCTCCTTTTCCGGTGTGTACGACACACACCTCCGTTTTTCAGTTTCTCTCTGCCATTTTTTCCCGCTCTACGACCTAAGAGCTCCTTAGTAGAGCTGATGGCCCGCCCCTCATTGCTTGAAGAGGGGAATGAAATAACTTGTTTAAGTAAGTAAGCAAAGTGAGAAAATCATAGATCTGTATTATGTGTCGAATTTCATAACCTCTGAGTTGTACAATAATGTGTGGAATACCGCAAGTCTCTGCTACTTTTGAATAGTACCGCAACAGGACAATACCATGGTTCTACATTCCTAGCGATCAGTACCGTTATGAGGGGCCGATAACTTGGATTTTGGACCCACTTTAGACTGTAAGCATCATCGCTTCAGTGTTATGCTATAGCAGCAGTCCCTTGGTCAGTAATCCTATTCTTTTACCTCAGTTTGTGTGAATGTAAAGCATTGCGGGTCGCATCCACTGATTGTTTTAAATTCATGTCCATCCATTCATTCTTCGTTCTCACGCTTTGAATTCTGGTCAGTGGAGAATTTTAGACTTTTAATTTGTCATTCCATTTCGTCTCATTTCGTACCCTTAGGGGCCGATGACCTCGATGTTAGGCCCCTTTAAACAACAATAATAATAATAATAATAATCAGCATCATCATCATCACATTTTGTTATTCTGGTCAGTGGATGATTTCGAACTTTAAATTTTCATTACATTTCATGCCATTAGGGTCCCATGACCTAGATGTTAGGCCCCTTTAAACAAAAAACATCATCATCATCATCACCAACCATACTGCTGACTGAAGAAGAATACAAGCGATGAAGTGTGTGGTGTGTAAGAAGGAAACAAGAGGTACTTCCTGTAAAACATTTTCCACCATTCTTCAAAATAAAGTGTAGTGTGTGTCAAATGAAGTCAGTCTCAAACTATTTTTAAATAAATCAACAATTGACAACACATTGTGTATCACTAACGGAGACCTGTCTCTAGAAATGAAAACTGTGACCAGTAAACCACTTGTGATGAATTGAATTTGTGACCGATAAATCATCTACGGCAAATACACACTTGAAGCGAATATGATTCTCTTGAGAATTAAGTGTGACATGTTGTAACAATGATGAAAATATTGTGACGAATTTCCCTAAACCCATTTGTGCCCGTAGTTTATTTCTAGCATAAAGATAGACTCATTAATTATTACTTGTGTTTCAAATGTCCCGACTTCTAACTTGCTCAAAGTGACAACCGTACCCCATGCTAGCAGCTCATTACTAGAGTTAGACATTTCTGGTGCTAAAATTAAATAACTTGCTGCTTTAAAATGTTCAAATTGACTTATCTTACAAGGAAAACGTGAAAACCGTTTTTAATTGTGTTATTGGTTGTGCAATTTTTTGCACCTTTTCATAATGCCAGGACCTTTTTGCGCCTTAGCACAATGGCATCACCTTTCAGCACTCTCCCCAACCTCCTGTTTTTACTCCCATGCCGCGCTTTATTCCTGTTACTGTGCTTCACAGACAAGTGGGGAAAGAACTGTCATGGTCATAGGTCTGAACGAATAAGTGACCATATTAGCGAAAATTTACAATGTATTTTCTATGTTACTCTCTTTTGTTTTTCGTCACGTTATTTTTATTTTCGTTTAACAAGAAACAATTAGTTAACAATGGTGATCTATTAATCTAGGCTCATCTGTAACCAGCACGTTTAGTTAGCTTAATTTAATTAAACTGGTAATTAATTACAATGAATAACAAGAATAGAGGTTTTACAGCTGTGCGACAGGTCTTAAAGCTTCATCTACAAGGAGGGAGAATTGAGCTTCCAATTTCTAAGGCCTAGGAGCCCTCACATATCCTATTAACTTTACAGGACACTCGTTTGCCCTTTTATTTCTCATAAGGACAGAATCTGCAGCTAATTTGGAGTTGAGCTCATACTACAAAATGCAGGAAAACAAGAAGTTAAATTCCAAAGGATCAGAATAATTTGGGTAAAAGGCCTACACTCAGAGAGCAAGGGGATGCTGAAAGGCACCAACCGATCCCACGGTATAGTATAAGAATAAAAGCTAATGAATAATGAAATACAAGACGCAGTGATACAGAGGATAACCCAATACTACCATGTGACTCGCAGGAAGGAAAATTAACGGCCGAAAAGTGAAAAGTGCAATTAAATTTAGAAAAACATAGTCACGAGAAACAAAACTGAAGAAAGGGAGACAAGAGTCCACTCTCGTGCTTCTCCTCCTATTAGGGCGGTTGGCCTTCGCTGCTTGAAAAATATAAAGAAGCCAACATGATACAGAAATAAGTACTAAAATCTCTACACTAAAACTGAAGTAGGACCGGTACGACCCTAAACTTTAATTTTTAAGGGTGCCCTCTTGTCTTCCCTTAAGCCACTAATATCTTCTGAAGTCACATAGTTTAGGATGATGAGCTTACCTTATTTGTTGCCCCAGCACGCCAGTTGCCTCACGCGAGGTAAGAACCTCGTCCGTCGATCACATAGTCAAGATAGTGATCAGCAGGCAGCTGGCCCTTCCTCATGCAGGGGCAGGCTGGATTATGATTAGCTGAATAAAGTTCAGTAGGAGTAACTTTAAGAAATGACCAAAGAGAAAGGGTTGACAACCCCTAAATTTTACATTTCCTACGCAATGAACCTAAATTAAACTTCCAACATAGGTTCGTATGTGGCAATCTTTAACTGGAAGGTGCTGTCTAGGCTTCAGAACTTCATATTAACATAGAGTTCAGCGTACCTCCACAAAACGCCACAATATGCTGATGTTAAACGTACTGCCTAAATTTATGTAGAGGCCGTCTTCATGTTACAGTTCCCATAAAAATCCAACATAGGAAACCGAACGTGTACGGCTTCATCTGCTTTTCTCCGTTGTCATTTTTATAAATGGACAAATCTTCTACTTTCTGTATGTGTTTGTTAGCATTTACCGTTTTCAGAGTGTTACCACATTACTCTTGCTTCAGCGTAGTCATGTTAGGCCACGCTTTCAGATTAGTTTGCACCTCAACAAACTCCCATTAGGCAAAATTTCACAAATTAGTTTGCGCTTCATCGCACTACATTTAGGTGAAAGGCTTTGAACAGAAAGAAAAGGAGTAAGGTGAAGTCAGATTGACCAGTTAGAAATCTCGGCAATCAGTATCCCTAACTACTGGAATGGGGAACGAATATAATCCGTTGTAATTTTTCAGTCCAGAGTACATTTTTGCTAGTTCCTAGTGTCTTTGACATTGTCCTTTGTTGACAATATTCAGCATACCGGAACAGAAAATGAACGCTGGGAAAATGCATGATGTTTTTTCAACATTTTAATGCAGACAGCCGACTAGATCAACCAATCTGCTTCTTACACCGGCCTTGACAATCGCTTGTGAAGCTCAGCATAAAGCTGCAATTGGAACGATTCTCCATAATGCCGCTGGGACGTTAGCCAACTATGACACCGACAGGAAGCTAGTGCCGTGATTATCGTATTTCCAGTAACATATGTATTGTTCTGTTGTCGCAAGTTTTGCTAATTATTTCATAATAACATGTTTGTTTGTTTGTTATTGAGAGTTGATTGTTATACGCTAATTCGTCTGTGCTTTATTGTGTAGTGATTTGCCTTTCAAAATAGTGTTTACAAATCGTTGAATACGAGACATGGTTTTGCGCCTTTTTGTTCTTCTAGCAGTTCATTTCGCAGATGTGTCTAGTTCTGAGAATTACCATCTTGATATTCTTTCTTTGAAGCGGGAGGCAAAACGTCTTCATCTATGTACTGTATATCCACTCATGCTTCAGAGAGGATTATAACGTGCCCTTTACGAAGTGGGAATTCCGCTGCACCTTGGCGCTTTGCAAGGACACGTCTCCCGGACCAGATAATATCCATAACCAGATGTTGAACCACCTCAGCGAGGATAGTCTGTTATATCTTCTTCGGGTGTTCAACTGAATCTGAAAATATGGTGAGTTTCTGTCATAGTGGCGAGAGTGAATAGTAAATTCCTCTCCTCAAGTAAGACAAAGATCCTAAATGTGCAATTACCGGTATCCACCTATTTGTCTTACTAACTGTCTGTGTAAATTATTTGAGAGGATGTAAATCACCAACTTGTCTGGTGTTTGGAGGAAAGAGGATTATCGTCCGAGTACCAGTGTGGTTTTCGATCTGCCTGCTCCACCTCTGACCAATTGGTACGCTTAGAAAATTCTATCCAAGACGTTTTTCTCCGAAAATACCATTTTGGTGACTGTTTTCGTCGATTCAGGGAATACCTATGACACCAATATGGCGATATGGCAAACTTTCAGTCCTGCATCAGTGGAAATTCCGAGGTAACTTGTCGGTTCTTTTTTGCGAATTTTCTGTCTCTTCGTATGCTACGTGTCCCAGTAGGGAGGGCATATTCGCAATATCACGCTCACGTAGGGAACGATTCTGAGTCACTTTGTTCGCGATTACTACAAACGGTATTGCCGATGCTGCTGGTAATACAGTCGCTATGTGTGGACGAGTTTGCTTTGCATTATAGCTCACATAATATAGCAGCCGCAGAGCGACAAATACAGCAAGCTATTATGAGAGTGGAACGGTGGACCTTAGAACATGGGTTTCGGTTATCAACTGCTAAAACCTCTGTTGTTCGCTTCCGTCGGAAGTGCACTCTTCATCCCAATTCTGAGCTTTATTTAGGGGGTGGGGGTAGTTCTTCCTGTAGTTGATACTTACCGATTTCTTGGGCTCCTTTTCGATAGTAAACTTTCGTGTGAGCCGGACGTGCGTCAGATAGAAGTCAAATGCGGTAAGGAACTGAATAAATTGAAGTTTCATAGCGACACTACGCGGGGGGCTGACCGCACGCTGCTCCTACGCTTTTATGTGGCACATATTTTACCCTGGTTAGACTACCGACAGTCCAGCATATGGAGCAGCAAAGCAAAGCATTCATGTAAAACTGAATAGCATCCAGTCAAGTGGAGTTAAGTTTGCAACGCTAGCATTCCGCACAAGCCCCATTGCTAGCCTGCTCGCTGAATATAGTGTGCCGCCTTTACACTTGAGGCGCCAGCAAACGCTGTTGTCCAATACTGCGAATATGCAACAGACGGTATTACACCCAAACTATCCCTGCGTATTCCACAATGGAAAGCGTCGGCTGTGTGTCAAGGAGGCGACCACATTGCCCCTGTTGACTTACAAGGTTCAGACAGTGGTATTCGTTCTCCGCTGAGACATTTGCTAATGTTCCATTGGGAGATGGAGTGGCATGCCACCCCTCTTTCATATAAGCTGAGAACGGATAAAGGAACTAGGAAGGTTTGGAAGACTTTCCTTCGCGTTTCTCGGAGAGAAGCAGTGGTATTACGTCGTCTTCGGATTGGCCACAGTATGGCAATGCACTCCTACTTACTGACGGGAGAAGAAACCTCCGGTGTGTACTTGCGGCGGCCATCTTACCGTGGTACACATCCTTACGGAATGTGTGGACCTGGCAGATATACGCCGTGCTCTAAAACTTCCGAATAGCATCTCCTTCATTCAACGAGATGACGAGCAGTCAGTAGACCTTGTCATCTTTTTTATGAGGGATAGTGGTCTGTTCCAGATGAGAGCACATTACGAAAATCATATCTTCAGTCTCTGTACTAAGAAAAGACGAAAACAGATCAGGCAACTAGTAGCTTCTTCACGGATGAAACCACGGATAGGTAGAACAGATATGTTTTGAAAGATGTAATAACACCGCGAATGAAACAACCCACGCTTTTGACTTACTTTCTGAGCAAAGCAGACAATGCCAGAAGATGCAAAATTTCAACAGTGCATGCGTTCTATTGTGGTCTGAAGGAATTGAAAACGATCGAGTGTGGCTTGTGCTTTCGTACCAAACGTCTTACATGTTAGTGGCTGTAGCCAACCCGAAACCTACTCTAATCCAAAACATATGACATGTATTGCACATAAATTGCATGGAGCTTGTGAGGCATTAATAAATAAATGAATAAGTGACTTAATAAATAATAATGTTATTTGTTTTATGTCCCATTAACTACATGTTAATTGTTTTTAGAGACCCCAAGGTGCCATAAGTTTGTCCCGGAGTTCTTTTACGTGCCAGTAAATCTACCGAAACAAGGCTGAAATATTTGAGACTTTCAAATACGTCGAGTATTTTGCAACGAACTAGGATCTACATTATCGACTACAAACAAACTGTGCAATATTTACGTCTGCTGTCGAGCCAGGATCGAACCCAAGTTGGGCTCAAAAGGCCAGCGCTCTACCGCCTGAGCTACTCAGCCCGACGTAATGTTCATATGCAAATGAATTTGTGTCTTCCATTAAGAAAATGCTGATAAAGGTTGTAATCACGGGACTTCCTCTTCTAACGTCCTCAATTCTCACCAGATGGGGTACTGGGTTTAAGGCTTCAGTATTTATCTTTAATCATATTAAAATAGCATTTTATTTCTTAGATGCTTTAAGGAATAATTCCTCAACTTTGACACAGGACGAAGAACTAGCACCTAAACAGGAATTGAACGACGAACTCTTACTGTGCTCTTTCTTGGCAACTGCCGATACAAAATTGTAGTTGCAGTGTCCACAGTATGATGTTCAGTGAGCTGTTCTGATGGACGAAAAGGAAGCACTGGAGGATGATGGAAAGTGGAAGCTGGTGCAGAGGTTAGCCATGAACCCTGACGTTGACGATTTTGCAACAAACAAAATAATCGACTACAAACAAAATAAGCATTTACTAACGTCATTCCAGAACACAATCAACAAATAAAACATAGAACACAACCAACATTATCCCGGTTAGACTACGGCAGTGCCAGCATATGGCTCAGCAAGACCAAGTGTGGTGTCCTTTCAAAGCTGAACAGCATCACCACAGCGGGGTTCGGTTGGCGACGGGAGCCTTTCGTACGAGCCCCATAGCTAGCCTGCTCGCTGAGTCTGGTGTGCCGCCTTTACACCTGAGGCTCCAGCAAATACTTCTTTCCTATGCTGCTAATATGCGACAGATGCCACTTCATCCAAGCTAGCCTTGCGTCTTCAACAATGACAATCGTTTGCTGTACGCTGCTTGTCACCGAGCACCGCAGCATTCATCCTTCTTTAGGCTGTCGTTCACATAATTTAATTCGCTCGTTCATTTCAAGGTGACAACACACAGATCATAACATCACTTATCTCTTTTATTGTTATTGTTGTTTGAGTCATCACCCCATGGCCCTGAATACCTCGACTCACCACATGTCTTTCATGCCCTCCACCCGAAGTCCTGGCTTCATTACTATCCATCAACATGGACTAACTCATTTCTCTTCTGACTACATGGTTCCTTCTCTTCAGCTCTCACATAACAAGGCAACTGAGTAACCCAAAAAGAACAACATATACGATAGCAAAAACACCAGCTTAGTAGCTGTTATTTATAAATGGGCCTAACATTTAGATGTTCGGCCTAAATGATGCTACTCCTATACAGTAATCTATTTTTCTTTTCAATTTATACATGACAAAGGTTTTTATCCAACTTCCTCTCAACGACTGATCACACCCTCCCTTCCAAGATGCCAGTGAATACTTTGCCTGGTATACTAATAAGTGAGATACCTCGATAATTGTTGCAATCATTCCTGTTCCCTTGCTTATAGATAGGTGCAATTACTGCTTTGTCCAATCTGAAGGTACCTTACTAACACTCCATGCTAATCTTACTGCTCTATGAAGCAATTTCATCCCTTTCTTCCCACTATACTTCACCATTTCAGATCTAATTTCATCTATTCCTGCTGCTTTATGATAATGGAGTTTATTTACCATCCTTTCCTCAAGCATAATTTCACCAACATAATTTTCCTCCTTCCCATATGCTTGGTTGTTCGCAACACCACCAGGAAGATTTCCTTTTGCGTTGAACGGAAGTTCAAAATATTCCCTCCAACTCTCCAGTGATTCCCTGGGATCTATTATGAGTTCAACTGGATGACTCAAAACACTGTTCATTTCCTTTTTCTCTCCCTTCCTAAGATTATGTATTACTGTCCAGAAAGGTTTCCTTGCTGCTTGACCTAGCCTTTCCAGGTTATTACCAAAATTTTCCTACGACTTCTTTTTGGATTCAACAACTATTTGTTTCGCTCTGTTTCTATCTTCTACGTACAAATCTGTGTCTGCCTCGGCCCTTGTTTGCAGCTATTTCTGATAAGCCTTCTTTTTACGTTTACAAGCTGCTCTCACTTCATCATTCCACCAAGATGTTCGACCTTTCCCATTTGTACACACAGTTGTTCCTAGGCATTCCCTTGCTGTTTCTACTACAGCATCCCTGTATGCCACCCATTCACTTTCTCTATCCTGAACCTGCTTACTGTCTACTGTTCGAAACTTCTCACTAATCACATCCATGTACTTCTGTCTAATTTCCTCGTCCAGGGGATTTTCTACACTTATTCGTTTGCAGACAGATTTCACTTTCTCTACCCTAGGCCTAGAAATGCTTAGTACACTACAGATCAGATAGTGGTCTGTATCATCGAAAAATCCCCGGAAAACTCGTACATTCCTAACAGATTTCCTGAATTCGAAGTCGGTTAAGATATAGTTGTGACTTCCCCTCTCGGAGAACAATCATCGAACGAGAAATGCAACCAAGCAAGCTAAGGCCGCCAATCTTTAAGTTGAGGACTTAAAGATAAACATTTATAATCAAGCTTGGACGGACTCTTATCACAGGGGTGGGGTGATAGTGCACTAATCATTAAGCAGGAGAATTAAAAATCAATAGGCTAATTAAGGCAGATTGATTAAAGTGAACTAGAAAAATACTATTTATTATATTTAATATAAATGACGACGGTTTAACGAGAACTGAATTTAAAATAGAAAATGAATTTAACAAAAAATTGAATGACTCTACTTCGCGAAAACTTGCAATATCTTTAACTCGCTTGCTCACCATGTAGTCTTGTTCTGCTGGTCCTGGGAAAGCTTCCATCCTTGTAGCGGGAACATCATCGGTCGTCTTTGAGATCTCTTCATCTGCAGCTAAGTACCATTCCTGCCTTGCCAATTGCACCCACCACTAATTGGAAGATGACTTCAAAACTAACACTCCCTATTATGCTCTATCCCATATATTGGAGATAAGCCCTATGTCATAGTTAGAAGAACCACCTTGGGTTATATGGAGAGGATACTCAATTAAGAATCCTTCCAACTTTACTGAAAATGTGCTTTGAAGTTTCATTTCTATCTAGATTAAAACTATCTATTGACTTAGACTGGTTCAAACCGGTCTTGTAGCCGTGCTGTACGTAATTCCTGATGAGAGTGGCTATACACCCCTCATTCAGAATTTCTAAGTATCGAGACGAAGAATCAAGTAGAAAATCAAGTAGAAGCTCAATAAGAAAATCACGTAGAAGATGTAGAATAACTCGTAGAAGTCCAGTAGAAGATCAATAATAATGCAGAGAGAATCGTAGAAGATGAAGCCAAGAGCTCCAACACGCCCTTTTATAACCTTCTCTCGCGCTAATTACAGGTCGCTACACGTGGTCCAATCAGATGACACGTCTCTCCCCACTCCAGATATTAGAGTTGACGGGCCATAACCAAGATATCAACTGTTCTTCTATTCGTCCTTTCACTCAGTATCCATGGCAACATGACGCTCCTTTGAAAATATAGGCGGTGATCAGTTCGAATAATTCTGGTCGAAATACGGTAGCTTACGTTAGAACGCTTGAACACGTGCTCGCTTTTCTCAGAACTTGATGTCTAAATTTGTCCTTCCTTCTTCCTCGGTGATGTGGCAAGATAGAGGAAATCTACTGCAAGTTAATTTTAAACGAATGTCGCAAGAATCTAAGTGAATATGAGGATATTCAGCCCTCGTTTACAAGTCGTAGTTACAAAGTAATGAAATGATAGTGAGCAAATGATTAAACATGAATTATAATACAATTACATACCAAAATAAATATCATGACGTTAAATTCCTGAATTAATTACACATAATAAAATTAACATAATTACACTGTAACGTCTGGAACGTTACATAGTCTATTATGGATCTGATATCCCTAGCCTCCCATGTGTAGCGGTGAATAGCCTTATGCTTGAAGAATGTATTCGTAACTGCTAAACCCATACTAGCACAGAATTCCAGCAAACGCTTCCCATTCCCATTAGCTTTCATATCTTCCCGACATTTACCAACCACCCTTTCATACCCTTCAGTCCTATTATCAATTCTCGCATTGAAATCGCCCATTAGCACTATTCTATCCTTGGTGTTAACCCTGACCACGATGTCACTCAATGCTTCATAAAACTTGTCAAATTCATCCTCATATGCACCCTCACATGGTGAATACAATGAGACAATTCTCGTCCTAATTCCTCCAATTGACAAATCTACCCACATCATTCGCTCATTTACGTGCCTAACAGAAACTATGTTACGTGCAATGGTATTCCTGATGAACAGCCCTACCCCGTACTCTGCCCTTCCCTTTCTAACACCAGTCAAGTACACCTTATAATCTCCTATCACTCCCCATCGAATTCCATTTCGTTTGCCAAGTTGTTTCCATGGGCTTCCTCGCCCGCCAAATGGTAGTGGGACTCCGTTTACTCCCGTAAGTCCGAAGCTTGCTTAAAATGTTCTGAGCTCGGTAAATTCATGAAGGAGGATGGTACCCTACTTACACATAGTCCAAGTGAGGATCTCTCCTCTGACGGGTTATGGGCCAACGGTGGATTGTATTGTCCTAGCCGTCTGAGCACAAGGAAGGCCATGACTCAGAATATGTCCGAGATGCCCACTCCCATTCCATAGCAACTGGTATCCCGACTCTCAGGACCACTTACTAGACCACTCAGCCGTTGCCCATGGTTCACGAAGGACGTGACTACAGTAACCCACACCATGAACCATGCAGGTTTTCACACCATGAAAATGCTGAGGCTGTACCTTAATAACATTCAGACCATGGCCGCGACCTTCCAAATCTTAGCCCTTTCCAGTCCTTCCTTCTTACCGCGGTACACATCCTTACGGAGTGCGTGGACCTGGTCGATCTGCGCCGTAGTCTAAAACTCTCGCGTACCATCTCCCTCATCCTGCGAGATGGCGAGCAGTCAGCAGACCTCGTCATCCGCTTTATGAGGGATAGTGGTCTGTTTTATCGTATGTAATGATGTCCTTTGTACTAGTGTATTTATGTTAATTAGGTTTTTATCCTATTGACTTCATTTTAGTTTGTGTTGCGTATTTTAATGTGTTCTTTTAACGTCTAACGTAAATTATGTATATGTATCTGCACTAGCAGGCAATGCCTTATTCCTTTGTCTCCTGTATTTTCTCTTATTTTATTAGAAGATAAGGCATTGCGCATTAGATCCACTGATTGTTTTAATCTCATACTCATTTTTCATCACCATTTTTTTAACTCTAGTCAGTGGATATGTTTTAAAATTTTAACTGTCATATATCATGTCGCCCATCTCGTTCCATTAGGAGCCAATGACCTTCGATGTTAGGCCCCTTAAAACAACAAGCATCATCATCATCATCATCATGCAAACCTTCCGTCACCGAAAACTTTTCGATGTGTTGGTGCGACGTTAAACCACTACCAAAAGAAAAAAGTTATTCTCGAAACCATAACAATGATTTCTTCCTAGTGTTATTTTTATAATATTAAACCAATACTTACGGTCATTACAAACGTGCACAAATTCTTATCCACAAGAAAGGCACAAGCATATTATGTCCCCGATATCAATCTTGAGGGATTTCCCTTTAATGTCCGTAATATATCAGTGTCACACATTTTCCTGATTCGTGTAAATCACTGGACAACGTAATACTTATTATATGAAATTCAAATACGTCTGAGTTTCGTAATATTCTCTGATCATGAAATGCTAATTTCGCTACTATAAAAGGAATGATCCAGATTATTACTGCCACAGTCTTCCGATAGATTGGTGAAGAGCAACCAAGATGAGATTTCTGGTGAGTGATAGCTTCTTACCTCCATTATTTGAGCATACAGTTCTTCGCGAACATACTTGGAGAAAGCTTCATTTAGGCTGTGCAGAACATTCTAAGTTCATGTAACGAACACATGTATGTTTGTATGTACGTATGAAGGGCAGACAGAGGTCAGAGTAGATTAGCCGGGCTGATTGGCTAAGACGGTGGAAGCGCTGGCCTTCTGACTCTAACTTGTTGGCAGGTTCGATCCTGAAGGTGCTCATATACGTCAGCCTCGTGTCGGTAGATTTACTGGCACGCAAAGCTAATAACATTATTTATTCAAAGTAAATGTAAAGATAATAATAATAATAATAATAATAATAATTGTTACGGAGATATCCGTGGTAGTTAGAGGTGAAAGAAGGTGCGGGCTGGAATAGGTCTCAACTACAAAATTAAAGTTAATTTAAAACTTTAATAAAGGTTATATTTTCAAAACTTAACAAATAACAGAGTATTAACAGGTACCAAGAAGCAGATCAACAAATGAAGCTATTACAAATTACAGTTCGTTATAAGATTTGGGCTTCGAGCCCCGTTTTACATTCCTCGAGCTGCCAGCTCAACTTTGCCAGGTTGCAGATCAGATCCCAGGGGCAGAAAACCCCTTCATACAAGGAGCACTTGCTCCCAACTATTAACCTCAAGCCTCTCTAAGGCACCTTTACCACAACACCATAAAGAGCTGACCCGCTCTCGATCTTTCAAGCCTATAAAGGCAATAACAGACTCTTATCCAAACTGCCATCAAGGCATACAAAGAAACAGGGGTATTTAATACCCAACCTACAGGGCCTTCGCATGAAGAAAACAAAACATCAGGTTAAGTTAATGGCCCAAAGTACAGAAAGGACTGGAGGAGTGAACTTGCACTCCTAAATATACAATATTAAAACCTAAGTGGCTCTAGGCCGATATACAGGGGCTAATCCCAAGCTAGGGAGGTGACTAGTATGAAAAAACTTTAATACATTAAGGAAGAGACAAAACGGTTATGAAAACGTAGTCACCTCGATTTCAAAATGAAAGGGAGCTCGAGAGGGTGAAGCACTCTCTATCCCTGCTTTATGGAAAAGGGATTTTAAGTTTTTACATATAATGAAAAGTAATTTACATTTTAAATGAATTGGTTACATATTAAAGGTTTCGAACCCTCCCCGAGAGTTAAACTGCTGAGCTAGCAAGAAATACAGATGTTAAAAGGCCATTACCTTGTTGGAGATCTGTTGCCCGAAGAAAGAGGCGCTTCCCGCCCCCTGCTACATATCCACACACTAAGAAAGATGTTACTGAAGTGGCCAGGAGACAAGAAAATCAGCAGTTTTTATACCCACGTGGAAAGTTCGAAACCTTTCATGAATGATAACAGCCCGCCCACAAACTTTTATTGGATAACAGCAAAAACTAATACACAAGACAAGGAAGAAACACCTTATTGGTGGAAAATTAATTACAGAAATTCCTGATTGGCTACATTCAAAACAGGCGGAAAGAAAGGATTTATATTGCCAACCCACAAATGACAGAACAAAATTTAGTAAAGACAAAACTTATGAATACAAAATTTCTTCAAGAAAGTTCATTCCATTGCACCAGAGTTTTTGTAGAGACATTCGGTAGAGAACGTCCACACTTCTTGATCAATGACAAGCAAAAACACATCAAAATTTACACAGACCCATCTTCGGAGAAACAGTAAGTTGAGACAGTTTTTTAAAATTCAGACTTTCTCCTGTAGAGGAGTTTCAATTGGCGCAATATTTGAACTAGAGGCGTAGAGGTGTACCGCCCGGTACAATAATAATGCTTTGTGTTTAACTTTTCTTCAGCTGCTGACGGCCTTTAGATGGTCCAGAATGTTTTATTGCAAAGGAGTTCATGAACGGGGTAGAAAATCATCGGAACAAAATTCCTTGTATTTGTGGTATCGCAACGACCGTGTCCAATTCGATCACGCAAAGCCCTACGCTATCTGGTCTGTGAGGATGATAATTGCCAATGTAGATGATTCTGTTACCAGGAAAGGGGTAGATCCTACGTGAGGTCGGTGACATATGAGGCTGCTGAAATGCGATAACGCAGTGTCGTTGTTTTCTAACACGTTAAGAAATTTCCATGGGATATAATTACATCATATAAGGCCAAAGGAGGAGGATAGGCTACCTATTACTTCTTCGTAGATTAAGAAGCGCTTTCATTTCGGGCCGAAGAAACAATTCTTGTATTCCACTTTATTCTTTTTATTTTTGCTAGTTGCTTTACGTCGCACCGACACAGATAGGTCTTATGGCGACGATGGGACAGGGAAGGGCTAGGAGTGGGAAGGAAGAGGCCGTGGCCTTAATTAAGGTACAGCCCCAGCATTTGCCTGGTGTGAAAATGGGAAACCACGGAAAACCATCTTCAGGGCTGCCGACAGTGGGGTTCGAACTATTCCACATTTATGATGATATTGCAGTCCAGATTTCAGTCTTATGGAAGACTTTGTCTGGAGAAAATAGTATAAATAAATTTCCCTATCCGAGATGGCGAATACCTTGAGGCTGGAATCTGTTTTCCGAGACACTGAAAGATTTTTGTAACACATGTAGAAACGTCGAAGATGGTTTTCATGCTGAGCTATACACGTGAACTTTTGTTGTTAATTAATTTTTATACAAATTTCCCATTATTTCTTTTTTTTTTGCTAGTTTCTTTACGTCGCGCCGACACAGATAGGTCTTATGGCGACGATGGGATAGGAAACGGCTAGGAGTGGGAAGAAAGCAACCGTGACGTTAATTAAGGTACAGCCCCAGGATTTGACTGGTGTGAAAATGGGAAACCACGGGAAAATCTTCTTCAGGACTGCCGTCTGGGAATTATTTTATATGGCATGACTCAGGTTAGTAAGCTGCTGATATCCCAAACCATATTACACATAGCTGCATTGTACAACAGTGCGTTATTATTCCTAATTCTATGTCTTAAGTATTTCAGTTAAATCAAACAGTAGATGAAAACAAATTCTAAACGAATGATTCCATTATAACAAATGAGATTCGTAAGTTCCCACATCATTTATAACATATTTTAAAAGCACGAGTATTTAAGATCTGCTCTCGGATAACTTCTACCGAGCCGGATAGCTGCAGTCGCTTAAGCTCGGCCAGTATCCAGTATTCGGGAGATAGTGGGTTCGAACCCTACTGTCGGCAGGCCTGAAGATGGTTTCCCATTTTCAAACCAGGCAAATGCTGGGGCTGTACCTTAAGTAAGGCAACGGCCGCTTCCTTCCCACTTCTGGCCCTTTCCTGCCCCATCGTCGCCATAAGACCTATCTGTGTCAGTGCGATGTAAAGCAACTTGTATATAAAAAAAGAAACATAACTTCTAGCACCTGAATGGAAAATGTAGTGGATAGGGGAGATTCAGTGGGGGATTCTCCTCTCTGCTAACCTCGACAGCTGCTGAAGGCAGGGTGACATATGGCAATACCTAGTCATATTTAGGATAAAACGGATGCGGGCGTTAAAAATTCGCCAAAGTTTTACGCCAAGTGTGCTATTCAAATTCTTACGTCACGTAGTAGAAGATGGGCACTATTCATTTTTTTAAAAACAATGTCCTAATATTTAATGGAAAAAGCCTTTTGAGGAAATTCAGGGTAAAGAAATGTTCGTGATGTGATCTGTCAAACCAGGTTAAATCCTTATAAAAGGACGATACCTAGGTTTTTCGTCAGTTTATTGCTATTGATGTTGTATTTACGAGGATCGGAGGAATTTTAATACTTTTCAGTTTTATATTACTTTTGGATCCTTTTATGACTGCTTGTAATGTGAACGGATTGACTTCGAGAGAATTATTTTTGGTCCAGTCTTTCATGCTTTTGTGGAGAAAATAGTACAGCCTAATCTACCAACGTATATTTATATGCCCTTCGGATTTATAAAATTCTATTTATGTCTTTTTAGAAAAAATTGTATTTTGCAAGTTTGTAAGTCATTTGAATTTCAATGTATTTAACAACCATCTCATACGTCTTCAAATAAAGAAACAGCGAGAATGATGGTCTAAAAGTGTTATTAAGTGGTTCATAATTTGAAAACTTAGCCTATTCAACGGTAAAGTGTCGGATTAATTTTATATTATTTATATGTACAGGCCATACTTCCTACTGAGGATTTTCTTTGGCATAATTTTGGTATTAGGAGAAACGTAACGTTGACTAAAATATTTCGCTAATTTCTATTTTTGTGTGTGTTTCTTTGTAATACATTAATGTGATCCAAAACTAGAGGAGAACAACAATATTTTCGGCTGTGTATGTTCTGTCGTTCTCTATTCCAGATGTTCGTTCTTCTGATCACCGCCCTGGTGTGCTTCGCGCTTGGGACTTCTACCATCCATGAAGGGAGCGCTGGGGGAGGACAGTCTGATTCTCAGGGATCGTCTGGTGGGCGGGGAGGATCTGGAGTAAGGGGTGCCCGATGTGGAGTGCCTTCTTCTGAAGGAAGTGGATCATCTGATTCATCTGGCGGCTCCGGAGGATCAAGTGGATCACACTATAAACATTAAACAATTGTAAGAAAACGAAACAGTCAGGCCTGACTTATGTAACCACCTACTGAGAAATAAAGGATAGTTCAGCATGTAATTCCTTAGTTGTTACTACCCAACTAAATATTGGCTACGTCACAGTGTTTGAATTCTGTTGTTGAGAAACATGGTAACCGAGAAGATAATGACACAAATTAATTGCTATTTTCCCTTTCATTTCTAATGAAGCGATGATGACAGAATAGGAAGCATGAAGTCAAGTAAGTAAGACATAACATTTTTAGCGTTAAACTATAGAAGTATTGTAAAGAAGGGAATAGAATTAAGAAATTTGATAGGCATATATTTACGAGATATTGTAATAGAAATTGAATTATAGTGGAGAAGTGATATTATGGATGCCGAAATTTTCTCACGGAACTGGAGTGTTTATCGTAGAGACAGGTTAGGGACGATAGGAGGGGGAGTATTCATACTGATGAAAAAAGAATTTGTAAGCCACGAAAGCGTTAAGGATGACGAACATAAAATTCTAGGTGTCAGACGTATCTGTAAAGATAATAAGCAACTTCATGTTTTTCGGGTGTACAAACCTGGCAAGGCTGGCACTGACACTGATGCAGAATTATTTGATGAGATAATCAGCTATGTGGAGAACGACACATAAAGGAACATTATTGTAGCAGGAACACTATTGTAGCAGGTGTTAACTGGGAAGGGAATGTGAGCGACAGAAAACATGAATAAGTTATTGTTGGAAGGGAAGCTGAATCAGAAAGTGATAGAAGCAACTCGAGGGAAAAATATTCTAGATGTGGTGCTGATAAACCAGATGAGCTCCATAGAGAAACCGAAGTGCTAGATGGTATAAGTGATCATGAAGTTGCTTTTGTCCTTGTTAAAAATAAATGTTATAGAAAGCAATGTCATAAATGTAGGACTATTAAGCGATAACATATGGTCGACAAGACAGGCATGGGTAAAATCATCAATGGAAATGATAAATGGGAATTGGTAATCACAAATATAATCAGCCTATGGGATGGGTTTTAAGCAATTGTTGAGGAATGCGAAAACAGATGTGTACCATTAAAAGTGGTAAGGAGTGGAAATAACCCATTACATTGTAACAGGGAAATACATAGTGTTAGGAATAGTTACGGGATAAAGGAGAGATTGAAATTGAATTTAACGAAAAAAATCACCTAACAATTAAGGATAATATGATGGCAAACATAATTGGCGGCTATATGAATTTCAGGGAGCAATGGAAGGATATGTAGAGATACTTTAAGGCAAAAACAGGTACCAGGAAGGACATTCCAAGGATCACCAAGGAACAAGGGCAGTTGTTGTGGTTTGGTTTGGTTTTGAATGCCGCGCGCCGCGCGTAGCTCTTCAACAACATCCCAGCCACTCCCTGCGGGTGGGGGACGCTTATGCAGAATACACCCGCGGTATCCCCCGCCTGTCGTAAGAGGCGACTAACAGGGGCCCAAGGGGCTCTCAACTTGGGAGTGTGGATTGGCGACCACGGGGCCCTTAGCTGAATCTTGGCATTGCTTCCACTTACTTGTGCCAGGCTCCTCACTTTCGTCCATCCTGTCCGACCTCCCTTGGTCAACTCTTGTTCTTTTCCGACCCAGACAGTATTAGAGCATTCGAGGCGTAGGGAGTCTTTCATTTCACGCCCTTCGTGGCCCTTGCCTTTCTTCGTCCGTTACTTCGTCTTTCGAAGTGACGGATCCCTTCTTTCTTCTTCTTTTCTCTCTCTCTTTACGAATAATACACCCACGGTATCCCCTGCCTGTCGTGAGAGGAGACTAAAAGAGGCGACCAAGGGATGATTGAATTAGAACCATGAAACTTCTTTTCATTCGTACCATCACGCGGGGAACACCATGGGTTGCCTGTACTTGCGAGTTGTACCACTGTATTCGGTACGAAATGGGTTTGTGATTAATAGCAGTCATGAGCTTGACCTGTGGGTTTCCAGTACCCGCGCGTCGTACCCATGTGAGCAACACCGCGGGTTTGGGCGTTGCCTGTGAGTTGTACCACTATATGAGCGACACCGTGGGTCTGCGTTGCCTGTGATTAGTACCCACTATGTGAGGAACACCACGGGATAGTGTGGTTAGTACACCTAGGTGAGGAACCTCGTCGGTTTGCGTTGGCTATGAGTGGCACCATTGTGTGAGAAACACCATACATACAGTTTATAAACCCTCAGGGAAGGTTCGAGATCATTCAAGAATAAACCAGCCACACCCTCTCAATTTAATTGGTCCGATTCAAAGTTACACTTCAGGATCGAACAAGAAGCCAGTGATTGGTAGAACATTGATTACAGGAATTAGGGATTGGCTAGATTCAAAACTGGCGGAAAGGAAAATAAAATATTGCCAACCCAAAAATAAATGAACATCAATCAATAAAAAAAACTTATGAATACCAAACTTCTTCAAATCCTAAGTTCTTTCACTTCGCACCAGGGTGCATGACCATAGTTTTTGTAGTGTCATCTGTGGAAAAATGTCCAAACTTCTTGATGAATGGCAAACAAAACAAGGGAGAAATTCACTCAGGTTAGGCAACTACATAATAACAAAATTATATAATATTTTAGTGGTGACATCTTCTGATTAAATATCTAAGTTGGTGTAGTCTCAGTTTCACTGTTTTACCAATAGATGAGTTCTTTAGGCGCTAAATTTGAATGCGCGGCGTTGGGGTGTACTCCCGGTACAACCGGTATGCAAAGTCGGAGAATAAGAAACTACAGTCTGCGCTATAAATACTTTTATATGACGCCCTAATATCACCGAGTCGAAAGAAAACTAAATGTGAAGGCCTACAATATAGAAAGTTCAAAAAATAAATCAATAATAACAATCAACAATAATTGTTTGTTGTGATGTGCTTTGTTCGTTCTGTTGCCACTCATCTTCGATAGATAGGATTACTACTGTATACCGAGTATTTTTAAAATTTACTTTACGTCGCACCGACACAGATAGGTAATATGGCGACGATGGGATAGGAAAGGACTAGGAGTGTGAAGGAAGCGGCCTTGGCCTTAATTTAGGTACAGCCCCAGCAATTTCCTGGTGTGAAAATGGGAAACCTACTCTGAGGCACTGATTGGAATGAGCAGTGTGCATATTTAACGGAATAATGACAGAGAAGTGTCCACGAGTGTCTGCGCTCTGGTCACTCCTGCTCTGGAACTTTGGACTTTTAGATCGGCACCATAGTACTGTTCGTTAAAAGTGAGAAGTATCCGGTTTTTCATTTGATCCAGTATTTTATATGATAAGATTGCTTTCAATCGCTACATTCCTGCTGAATTTTTTGTAATGACCTACGTTGACTTCAGTTCGGAAAACCACAAAGACAGTCTTTCTGAGAATCGCGTAGTGAAGCACGGGTACATCAGCTAGTAGATAATAAAATCTCTTCCGCTTGAATAAATGCAATATTAACCAGTCATAACGTAAACAAACCCGATTACCTCGTGGCCATTTCATCAGACCAGTGTTAGCTTTGTATCCGTACTACACTGAAAATAATAATAATGTTATTTGCATTATGCCGTCCTCAGTGCTAGTTCTTGACAGACGCCGGAGTGTCGAAATTTTGTCCCGCAAGAGTTCTTTAACGTGCTGGAAGACAACTGCTCGGAGTTGTTACCTTTACTGTACAGTTCACTGACAGAACATATTGAACACACTGTGATACATGTATACGTGTTTCGTCTGTATTTCGTGTTGTACGTTCTGGCTATTACAGTTTTTGCGTTAGGCTACTCTGGGTTTTGTGTTGTACGTTTTGGTTATTGAATATTTCCGGCTTTTCTACTTTTGTTAGGTATTTTCACAGAAATGTTGATTGGAGTTACAAACCGAAAAAATCACAATTTAATTGTTAAAATGAAATGGAATGAAATGAAATGGCTAATGGCTTTTAGTGCCGGAAGTGTCTGCAGACATGTTCGGCTCGCCAGGTGCAGGTCTTTTGATTCGACTCCCTTAGGTGACCTGCGCGTCATGATGAGGATGAAATTATGATGACGACAACACATAAACCCAGCTCCCGTGCCAGCGAAATTAACCAATGATGGTTAAAATTCCCGACCATACCGGGAATCGAACCCGGGGCCCCTGTGACCAAAGGCCAGCACGCTAACCATTTAGCCAAGGAGCCGGACATTTAATTGTTATTAGTCTGGAACGAGCCATAGGAGACCACGGGTCCCCTTCACCAATATACACAGAAGGTATTCCTGAACAACCTCCGAAAAGTTTGTCGGTGGTGTTGGGCTTCACCATGTATAAATGCCTTTAGATCTGAGAACTTTGTCGTTGATTTTTTGAATTATCCTTTTCATGGAAATGACCTATTTGTTACCATGCTTGTATAAACGTATCGATAATCCAGAAGAGTTAACCCGAGAACGAGTCCCTTTTCAGATACATCAGTATCTGTATGCCATTATCGTATTTTCCATTCTGTTCAAATTATTACACTATTCTAAGAGTCGTAAAATAAATTATTTAAATTAAATCTTAAAAATACATCACACTCTTCATTACTATTTCACACCCCAGTCCCCGAACCATAGGAACTAACCAATGAAGGTTAAATACACGACCCAGCCAGGAATCGAGCCCGTAGGCCCCTTGGATCAAAGGCCAGCACGCTAACCATTTAGTCATGGAGGCGCACACAGCCCAGGTAAAATGCAGGAAGTACGTAAGTTGACTGCGAGTAGATTGTTATAAAGAAGTGGGCGTAACGTCGTTAGTACAGTAGATCAGCAGTCAAAATATGGTGCGGGAATAACGAGCAGCATGCGCATGATGTCCCGGTACAACTTCGCGATAGGTTTACGAGGCACGTACTGCATCTGTTGCTCATACTTTCGATATTGTGAATAGTTATGGTTCAGACAAGCTTATAATTTATCGCTGCAATCTTCAAGTTTTCATATTGTACGTGTCCAAATGTACACTGACTGACAGAGCAAATGCAACACCAAGAAGGAGTGGTCAGAACTTTATGCCAATTGCAGGGTAGACTGACGTCACTGAGGTATGCTCATGATGTGAAATGCGCCGCTGTGCTGTGCACGTAGCGAACGATAAATGGGACACGGCGTTGGCGAATGGCCCACTTCGTACCGTGATTTCTCAGCCGACAGTCATTGTAGAACGTGTTGTCGTGTGCCACAGGACACGTGTATAGCTAAGAATGCCAGGCCGCCGTCAACGGAGGCATTTCCAGCAGACAGACGACTTTACGAGGGGTAGCCTATGGTGATTGGGCTGAGAAGGGCAGGTTGGTCGCTTCGTCAAATCGCAGCCGATACCCATAGGGATGTGTCCACGGTGCAGCGCCTGTGGCGAAGATGGTTGGCGCAGGGACATGTGGCACGTGCGAGGGGTCCAGGCGCAGCCCGAGTGACGTCAGCACGCGAGGATCGGCGCATCCGCCGCCAAGCGGTGGCAGCCCCGCACGCCACGTCAACCGCCATTCTTCAGCATGTGCAAGACACCCTGGCTGTTCCAATATCGACCAGAACAATTTCCCGTCGATTGGTTGAAGGAGGCCTGCACTCCCGGCGTCCGCTCAGAAGACTACCATTGACTCCACAGCATAGACGTGCACTCCTGGCATGGTGCCGGGCTAGAGCGACTTGGATGAGGGAATGGCGGAACGTCGTGTTCTCCGATGAGTCACGCTTCTGTTCTGTCAGTGATAGTCACCGCAGACGAGTGTGGCGTCGGCGTGGAGAAAGGTCAAATCCGGCAGTAACTGTGGAGCGCCCTACCGCTAGACAACGCGGCATCATGGTTTGGGGCGCTATTGCGTATGATTCCACGTCACCTCTAGTGCGTATTCAAGGCACGTTAAATGCCCACCGCTACGTGCAGCATGTGCTGCGGCCGCTGGCACTCGCGTACCTTCAGGAGCTGCCCAATGCTCTGTTTCAGCAGGATAATGCCCGCCCACACACTGCTCGCATCTCCCAACAGGCTCTACGAGGTGTACAGATGCTTCCGTGGCCAGCGTACTCTCCGGATCTCTCACCAATCGAACACGTGTGGGATCTCATTGGACGCCGTTTGCAAACTCTGCCCCAGCCTCGTACGGACGACCAACTGTGACAAATGGTTGACAGAGAATGGAGAACCATCCCTCAGGACACCATCCGCACTCTTATTGTCTCTGTACCTCGACGTGTTTCTGCGTGCATCGCCGCTCGCGGTGGTCCTACATCCTACTGAGTCGATGCCGTGCGCATTGTGTAACCTGCATATCGGTTTCAAATAAACATCAATTATTCGTCCGTGCCGTCTCTGTTTTTTCCCCAACTTTCATCTCTTTCGAACCACTCCTTCTTGGTGTTGCATTTGCTCTGTCCGTCAGTGTATTTCCGTTCAGTTTGAATATCTGGAATTCTCTGAAAGTCATCAGCATAACTTTTGTAACGCAAGTTTGGATAGACTTGTTTTATGTAATAAAGTTATATGTGATGTCTAGTTCTGAAAATCAGGACACAACAGGGGTGTATATGTGAGGACTTACAGAAGGCAGACGTATTCGTTCAGCAGTATGTAAACGTAGCTGGATATAAAGATAATGTCCAGATAGAGGAGGCGACTAATACTGGAGAATGACTGAAACTTACCCATGATAATAATGACGTTTTAAAAAAGATTCAACATTTGCAAGCTATAAAAGCAGCTGGTATTGATAAGATGTCTGGGGGATATAGTGCAATATGTGAAATACAATTTGATTACTGTTTGCTTGAAGGAGCGATGCCAAGTGAATGGAGATTTGCAATAGTAGCCCAGTGTACAAGGCAACGAGTGACAAACATAAAAGCGGACATTTGTTATTTGTAAGCTCTGGGAAAGCGTTCTTTCTGATCATATTAGACATGTTTGCGAAATTACTGACTGGTTTGATGGAAGGCAGTTCGGGTTTAGGAAAGGTTATTCCTGTTAAGTTCAGCTTTTAAGATTCCATTAAAATGTAGCAAATATTTTAGATTCAGAAGGGCAAATGTACTGTATCGCTATTGACCTACCTAAGGCCCCTGATAGTGTAGAACATAGGAGATTACAGACGAAAATGAGGGTTATTGGACTAGACAAAAGAGTGGTTGAAAGGGTGGCAAATTTTCTAAAATCCGGGCGAGTTGGCAATGCGGTTTGGGTCGCGCAGCTGTGAGCTTACATCCGGGAGATAGTGGGTTCGAACCCACTGTCGGCAGCCCTGAAGATGGTTTTGCGTGGTTTCCCATTTTCGCACCAGACACATGCTGAGGCGGTACCTTAATTAAGGTCACGGCCGCTTCTTTCCCACTCCTTGGCCTTTCCTATCCCATCATCGGCCGTAAGATCTACCTGTGTCGGTGCAATGTAAAGCAAATAGAAAAAAAATTCTAAAAAATAGAACTCAGAAAATTAGAGTATTATCTGATCCTGTAATGATAAAGAGGGTGGTGGTGGTGGGGGGGGGGCGCTCCCACAGGGCAGTATTATTGGACCTTTGTGTTTTCTTATATATATATGTATGTGTGTGTGTGTGTGAATATATATGTGAATGTCCTACTCATTGGCTGAATGGTCAGCGTTGAGGCCTTCGGTTCAGAGGGTCCTGGGTTCGATGATAATGTATTCCAATCCCTTATTCCTCGTCCTATAAATTAATATTTGTCCCAATTGGTCCTCTTGAATTCCAATATCTTCATATTATGCTTTTTCCTACTTTTAAAAGCTCCCGTCAAGCTTATTCATCCAAAAATGTCATTCCACGCCATCTCTCCACTGACAGCTCGAAACATATACTACCACATTATCGAGCATCTCGTTACTCCCAAGTCTTCCCAGCCCAAAGTTTGCTACATTTTCGTCACACTACTATTTTGTCGGAAATTACCCAGAACAAATCGTGCTGCTTTTCTTTCGGATCTTTTCCTGCTCTCGAATAATGTAATCCTGATGAGCGTTCAACAGTTATATGCCCTGTCCTTTACATCCTAACTACACTGTCGAAAAAAAAAACAACCAAATGCACCATCCTCAAGGACAACGTATATTTATTGACAAGCGATGTGACAGTTGGTTGTTAATTGCAGGAGTATATGATTACAAATTCAGACCGACCGAGCTCGATAGCTGCAGTCACTTAAGTGCGGCCACTATTCAGTATTCGGGAGATAGTGGCTTCGAGCTCCGCTGTCGGCAGCCCTGAAGATGGTTTTCCATGGTTTCCCATTTCCACACCAGGAAAATGCTGGGGCTGTACCTTAATTATGGCCATGGCCGATTCCCTCCTACTCCTAGCCCTTCCCTGTCCCAACGTCGCCATAAGACCTATCTATGTCGGTGCGACGTAAAGCAACTTGTAAAAAAGAAATTCAGACCAAATGAAACACACATGTCACAGTAAAGGGCGCCCAAACAGTCGCATCAATAGACAGTGTACCCCCCTCTGGTGCCAATGCAGGCGTGTATTCCTGCATGCAAACGATCAGAGAAGGTGCCGAATGACATCCTTTGATAGATTGTCCCAAGCATCTTGCACCTTCTGATGCAATTCGTCAATGGTTCTTGCAGGCTCTGGAGAACGCGTACGTTCCCGCTTCAACATGTTCCCATACGTGTTCAATCGGCGAGATATCCGGTGATCCTGCTGGCCAGGGCAGTTGTTGCACACCACGTAGAACACGGTGCCTCGCAGCAGCTGTGTGTGGACGTGAACTGTCCTGCTAAAAGTAAATCGCAGTATCACTAGGACAACAACCTGTGCAATGCAGTGAACATTCGTTACGTTACCCTGCAGAAACAGCAATTGTGACCAAGAGTTGTAACTGATGGCCCCCACAGCATGAAGCTTGTGGTGGGACCTGGATGTCGTGGGCGAATGCGCACTGGATTAGGCCACTCACCAGGTCTACGCCGTGCATGTGAACGTCAATCACTTGCATACAGACAGAACCTACTCTCGTCACTGAAGACAACAGAGCGCCATTCCACTCCACTCTCCAGTCGACTCTTTCACACCAGAGTAGCCGTGCTTGGCGGTGTCGTGGTGTCACTGTTAGCCTGGCCAGAGGAACACGTGATCGTAATCCCTCTGCAGGCAGACGGTTCCCAATGGTCCTTGGTGGCAAAGCAGGTGCAACATGTGACTGGATTTCGTTCCTGGATGATGTTCGGTCGGCCACCGCTGCTAGCACAATGCGTCTGTACTACGTGGACGTTCGAATGTGAGCGAGTTCTAAATGTGTTTTAAATCAGTTATTTAAATTGTGGTTTGAAACTACGGGATAAAAATTCATGTGCCCGCAATCGTTAAACATTTGTGGATATATAAAATTACACCATAAGATCAGTCATGGAGATTAACCTCAGAGAAACAAGTCAAGTGTTGTATGGAGTAAATTGAATAACATGGATTTTGATAAATATTGAGATCGTACTGTTGTTGTCGAGGATAGAGAATCAGCAAATCTACGAGTAATAATTGAGGAAAATACTGCTTTGATGTAAGAGTGAAAGAAGGATTCCCCGCATCATGAATATTAATAAAGGAGCTACGAGATCAACAAAGAAGCTGCGAAATAAATAAAGCATATATAAGCGACCGGGTGACTGGAGATATTGAATTATCGGCCTATGGGACGTACGCGAAATAAGACTGAATACATTTATGTTATAAAACTGCCATATATTAATTATTATGCACTGAATTCGTTATCAGTGTCGTCCTATAATTATTTGATTCACATATTCATTATTTGCATGTTAATTAAATTATCTGATATGTCCCTTGGTTTCGGGGTTTCGATTATTTTTATTTTTATTTTTAGAATTGGCTTTACTTCGCATCGACACAGATAAGTCTCATGGTGACGATGGGATACGAAAGGCCTGGGAGTGGGAAGGAAGTGGCCTTGGCCTTAATAAATTAAGGTACATCCCCAGAATTTGGTGTAAAAGTGGGAAGCCACGGAAAACCATCTTCAGGGATGCCGACAGTGGGACTCGAACCCACTATCGCTCCGAAGCAAGCTCACAGTTGTGCGCCCCTAACCGCGCGACCAACTCGCCCGGTTGTTTCGATTCCTGTACGGTTACAGTAACTTGGATATGAGTATATCTTTATTCATCGAAATGTATTTGTATAGATGAATTGCGAGGAGTGTATGACTTAAACCTGCGTATGTGTCATTAGTGAGTCATCAGTTAGCGACAGGTGCCAGATATCAACTTCTCAACGTTTGCAGTCCAAAGCTTGGTATCACTGGGTGTGTAACCTAGGTTTGCATCCTCATTTAAGGTATGATCCCTTCATAAACAGCCGAACATTCACGGTAGTCCACAATTCAAAAATTAATTTTACGAATTGGATAGTACCCTCAGAAATAACTGAATCTCTCTAATGCCACAATATATATTTTTAAATTAAAAAAATAACTTACTCATAACTTGAACAACGTTCCGCATCTCAATAGCTGTGGGATACAATGCTTTCCTCGTCAAATTTTGAGCCAGCGTTAATGACGTTCTCCTTTCGGAATGGAATGAAACCCCTGTGGTTGGGGGACGCAGACGAAGAATACAGTCACGGTTTCCCCTGTCCGTCGTATAGGATAGGAGGTGCTGAATATATCCACAGGTAATCCCTGCCTGTCGTAGAAGGCGACTAAATGTGTTATGTGACCATGGGACCACTCTTTGTTATTGTACCGGGCGGTACACCTCTACACCGTTTATTTAAAAGTTGCGCCAGTTGAAACTCCTCTTCTGGAGGAAGGTTGAACTTTATCTATTCTATTAATTCTTTACTTTCTCAGAAGATGTCACCACGTGGAAAATTTTGAGTTTTTGAACTGTGTCACTTTTGATGTGTTTTTGTTTCGCTTGAAGTAAGAAGTGTGAACCTTCTCTTCTAGAGGACACTACTGAAGAGCTACAATAGTGCAACCTAGTGCGGAGTCAAAGAACTATTTTTTGGAGAAAATTTAATTTCAAGAGTTTGTTCTTTGTTAAATTTCTTTCTATCATTGTTTAAGTTGGCAATATTTACCCCTTTCTTCCCCTTGTTATGAATGTATCCAATCCCGAATTTCTTCAATTAATTTCTATCCAATCAGATGTATCTTCCCCCAACTTGAATCTGTTGCGGGGTCCTATCCAATAAAGAGTTTGTGGGAGGGTGTTTTCTTTCCCCTAACGCCTAGAAACTTCCGCGAGAGTATTTAAACTGCTGATTTTTGGGTCTCTAGGCCACTTCTGTTCCATCTTTCAGTGTGTTAAGTACATAGCAGGGGGCGGGAAGCGCCTCTTTCTTCTCCAGCCGTTCAACACAAGGTAATGGCCGATTAATAACTTCTTTCTTTGCTAGCTCAGCAGTTTAACTTTCGGGGCGGGTTCTAAGCGTTCAACCATGTAACCTTTTCCTAAAATGTAACTTCTCTTTTCATCTATTCTCTTGTAAAACGACATATTGGGATAGAGAGTGCTAACCCTCTCGAGCTCCCACTCACATTGTCTTGAGGTGAACTTATTTTCTCAACCTATTTTTCGTTAATGTAAAACCAATTGTTCTTTTCTTAAGTCACCTCTTTAGCATGGGATTAGCCCTTGTATTAACGGCCTAGTGCCAAGTAGGTCTTAATCAAAGTGTATTAGGAGTGCAAGTTCGCCTCCTCTCAAATTGTTATTTTAGAGGTCATTTAATTAACCTGCTTTTCTTTTAATAGACCTCAGTAGATTGGGTATTTTACCCCTGTGTTTATGTCCGTTGAGGACAACTTGAAGGTGGAGTTTGGTGTGGCCTGGGAGAGGCTTAAATTTTGAGAGCGTGTGGCTCTTTTGAAAATTCTGGGTTGTATGCCTCATGGAGGTTTTTCAGTGTAATTTGGAGCAAGAGCTCCTAGGTATGAATGGGGTTTTCTCCCCCTCTGTTAAAACTTGTGTTTGAGGTAAAACTGAGCTGATTGCCCAAGCATTGTGAAGTCAGGGCGCGAAGCCCAAATTCTGTAAATATTGTAACTAACCCCTTTTGAATTGCTACTTTGTACCTGCCATGCTTGTTATTTCTTTGTTTTCGAAAAGAAAATATAACCTTGTTAACTTTTAAATTAATTTTACATTGCACTATAATTTCGTAGCTTGAAACCCATTCACACCCGCACCTTCTTTCACCTCTACCTACCACGGAAAAATCCGTAACAAGTGGTAGCAGAGCGTGGTTGAATGGGTCTCAATTTAGCCCCTTTTGACGGCTAAACATTGCTTTGATCCGAACTCTAACAATTTTCTCAGTTGCTGGAATTTTTTGAGTTTTTCAAAATTGTTCTGTCATCATGCCCGGCCCTCGCGATGTTCTCCTCCTTAACTACTTGCGCAAAGAGGAGTTGATATATGAGTTAACTATCAGAAACGTTCAATCTGGAGGCACGGTTGCAATAGACACTAACAAGCTTAGAGAGTCCCTTGATTTGCCCATTTCCATCCCCAATTTGGGAGAGAAAGAAATTGATGACTCTCTTTCCACGATTGTCGAGAATATTACTGGGCTAGCATCGGTAGTCAGCTTTTTTGATGAAAACGACCCATCTCCTAATCAAATTAAGCGTGTGCAAGGCAGGCTATATCATTTTTCGAATAGGGTTAACGATCTGTTGTCTCTAAAACTGAATGACGTTCAGAGGAAGGAAGCTAGTGCGCTCCTGGAAAATATTTCCGAATTATCTAGTAAGGTCACTCAATTGTTAACTGGGGAAGTTCCTCCCAAATCTGATCAACCCACCATAGTAAATGCAGGTAGTGAGGAAGCACCTCCTAAGGGAGAAGTAAATAGGAAAACCATTGCTGCCCAAACTATCCCTGCCCCATTGGACAACGAATCTGAACGTCGCGCATCATTGAGTAACATCCGTTCTGAATTAACTTCTTTGCCATTGAAACCTTTACCTACTATGTCACCCGGGTTTAGCAGCTTGCCTCATCCATTGGCAATGTTGCTCAGAGGTATATCTAAGTTTTCCGTTAATACCACCAGTGACGTAATTTCATTTTTAAGATTTCTAGTGGAATTCCAGGATCATGCCCTTGTTTTTTCTCTTTCTCCATGTCAAATCTTGCAAATTATCTATCCGTATGCTATTGGTATTCTCTCTGATAAAATCGTAAGAGCCATTGCCGAGCAATCATCTATTGAGGATTTCCATGCCCATTTGCTAGCTAACTTCATCCCTGCTAGGGCCAGGTCCTCCCTTATTCAGAAGTACTATTATCGTGTACAGCGCTTGGATGAAAACTTGGCTGATTTCATACAGGACATTAAGTTTTATACTAGGGTGTTTGCCCTTCATTTTCCTGAAGATCAGATTGTACAGGCTATTGTAGAGGGAATTTCACCTCCCTATAGGTCATATTTGTGTTTCGCGGCGTGCCCGCAAACTTTCTCGGAACTTGAAGCATTGGCCGTCTCAGCGGAAGGAGTTAGATACGCCGATTCTTTGCGTGTCGCGAAAGAACCCCCGCCTTCCATTAGTAATACTCGGCCTCCACCTCGCCGATCAGTCACCCCCCGTAAATGTTATGCTTGCGGGTCGCCTGACCATCTGCGCAATAAGTGTCCTCTGATCAAGTCTAGTAGGGCAAATAATGGAGCGGGTTCATCACAAGGCTGTTTTAAGTGTGGGGCCTTCTCACATATCGCCAAGAATTGCCCAAACTCAAATAGCACCCCCTCCTGCTCAACTTCTGGTGCAAATTCCAGCTATGCCAATAATAAAAAGTGACTAGTGGCGTCGGCTGAGCCGACTAATCCATATTCCCGAGACTCAGCCCCTAGTAAACAGGTTGTAAATGCAGAGAACGACCAGCCTTCAAATTCATCTTTTGAATGCCCTAAAGAGTGTCTTAGGATTGCGGCGGATACCCCCGCACCTGTTCCTTTTCTTAAGATTGAGTTAAATAACGAGCCTATAACAGCTCTCTTAGATTCAGGCAGTGTTTGTTCCATTATTTCGGCTGATTGGTATTCTAAATTGAAATCTGTTTGTAAACTCCCTGACTATGTCTCTTCTCCTGTTCAATACGTTTCGGCTAATTCATCTCCATTAGAAATTCTAGGTTCCTTACTGGTCAAAATTCGTGTTTTTAAGTTTACATGGAAAGTTAAATTGTTTGTGGCCAAGCAATTGTCTTGCCCCATTATATTGGGAGCTGACTTTATTTCTCACACGGGTCTTGTGCTCGATCTCCAGAGTAGGTCGTGCACATTCAAATTTGCGTCCAATTGTAGAATTCCCTTGTTAAAGTGTAATTCTGTATCATGTTCATCTATTTCGCCTACCCAGGATGAGATGTTGTTAGACCTTAGACATCTACCTGAGGAGCAGGCTGATAGTATTCGCAAACTGTGTCAGTCGTTTCCCGAGGTGTTCTCCGATACTCTTGGTGTTACTGACCTTATTGAATACAAAATTGAGGTTACGGATTCCATTCCTGTCCGTTTTCCACCGTATAGGCTATCTCCACCTAAAATGAAGGCTCTGAAAGAAATCATCGATCAGATGTTGAAGGATGGTATTATTAGGCCCTCTAAGTCAGCGTATTCTTCGCCTATTTTTCTAGTCCCGAAACCCCAAGGAGGCTTCAGGCCTGTCATTGATTACAGGGCTCTCAATCGGAAGGTGGTGTTGCAATCTGTGCCCCTTCCCGACCTTCATTCTTGCTTTTCATGGTTTCGTAAGGCCAAGTTCTTCACTATCTTGGACTTGAATCAGGCCTATAATCAAATTCCCCTTGCCGAAGAGTCTAAACACCTTACAGCGTTTGCCACGGACTGGAATTTATATGAATACAACCGCGTGCCTTTCGGGCTCCCCACGGGAGCAGCTGTACTCACTAGGCTACTAGATAGGGTCTTCTCCGACATCAAATTTGAGTACTTATATCACTACTTGGATGATGTCGTCGTATTTTCAGAGACTTTTGAAGAGCATCTAGATCATCTGCGAGAAGTTCTCGATCGCCTTCGTAAGGCTGGGTTAACTGTTAAGTTGTCCAAGGTTGCCTTCGCTAAGCCCTCTATGTCCTTCCTTGGGCATATTGTGTCACCTGATGGTGTAGCTGTCGATCATTCTAGAACACAGGCCATCCGTGATTTTAAACCTCCTAAGGACATCAAAGGTATCGCTAGATTCATTGGTATGGTGAATTTCTTCAGGAAGTTTATTCCTAACTTCGCTAATAGAGCGGCGCCCTTAAACCTTCTTCGTAGGAAAGGCATTAAATTCGAGTGGGGACCTTCTCAACAAGCCGCTTTCGAAGATCTTAAATTAGCTCTTTGTAACGCCCCTGTTCTTGCTATGCCTGATTTCTCGAAGAAATTCATCGTCCAAACCGACGCGTCGTCGTCAGCGGTAGCTGCAGTCCTTCTTCAAGAGACTGAACTAGGGAGGCGCCCCATCGCCTATGCATCTAGGACTTTGTCGGCTCAAGAAGCCAAGTATTCCATCTATGAGCTCGAAAGTTTGGCAGTTTTATTTGCCTTAGAAAAGTTCCGTCTCTATCTGGAACATGTCAAATTCGACCTGGAGACAGATAACCAAGCCTTAAGCTGGGTCTTAGGTAGGCCGCGTCGTACTGGTCGTATAGCCCGTTGGGCTATCCGTATTTCTGCCTTCCAATTCGATGTCAGGCATATCAGAGGTACTGAAAATGTGGTTGCTGATGGACTCAGCCGTTTGTTTTCAAACGACGTTGAGAACCATGAACCGGTCGACCGTTCATCACCTCCCGAGTCCACACTATTTGATGTTAATGCCATTTTAACTGATGCCCCCATGCTCTTTAGGGATATCGAGAAATACCAACGTGAAGATCCGACGCTGGCTCCGATAATGGAAACCCTTTCTTCTGGGGAACATGTTGTCCCTTATGTTCTGAGGAATGGTGTTCTATGTTGCCCACCGAGGCATGATAGGATGATGAAAGTTGTCGTTCCAGCTGTTCTTGTACCTATGATCTTCAAGTATTATCATGAGACCCCATTAGGAGGGCATCTTGGAATCTTTAAAACTCGTGAGAAGATTCGTGAAATGTTCATCTGGAAAGGTATGGACGGTGAAATTCGTGAACTTGTAAAAGCTTGTAAATCTTGTTTGCTCAGTAAACCAACCATGTCCACCAAGGTAGGCCTTTTGTCTTCGCATCAAGCGTCGCGCCCCATGGAACGCCTGTATATTGATTATGTCGGACCCTTCCCCCAGTCAAAGGGCAATGCCAACAAGTTCATCTTTGTGTGTGTAGATGGTTTTACAAGATTTTCCTGGTTATTTCCGACTAAGCTGGCTACCGCTCAGTCAACCATTACTTGCTTAAATTCTATTTTTGCTTCTTTTGGTCCGTGTCAATATATTGTATCTGATAATGCTAAGGCTTTTACATCTAATTTATTTCGTAAATTCTGTTTTGACTTGTCCATCTCTCATGTAACTACATCTGCTTATTATCCTCAACCATCTCTGGCTGAACGGGTTAACCGTAATCTCAGGTCCGCACTCATTGCCTATCATCATGAAGATCCTTCCAGGTGGGACACGTCCCTGCATTGGATAGCTTTTGCTTTGAATTCGGCGGTTCATGAATCTCACAAGTTTACTCCAGCTTCCTTGATGTTCAAGTTTGTTCCCAACTCGCCGCTCTCTAACCTCTGGTCTTTGAATGACATTCTACCCGAGACAATAGATCCGGATAACATTAAAGATCTTTGGAAGAAGGCTAAAGCCAATCTTAAAGTGTCTCATGAAAAGGTTAGGGAAAGGTATGATCGTGGACGGAGACCCACCCCTTTGAAGGTAGGTGACCAGGTTATGGTCAAAAATTTTGTTCCCGCGGGCAAGCTTGCCCCCAGATTTCATGGGCCATGCATCATTCTCGATTTTCTCACACCGGTTACATTGTTAGTAAGCAATCCAGCCACCGAGAGGATATTTAGGGTTCACCTGTCCCAGGTGAAACCAGTGTAAATTTTGTGTCAACTTGCTTCATATAATTTGATAGGAATATGAAGGTTATATTTTTTTTTGAGTTCCACTCTTAAGGCATTCTGCTCCTTCTATTTTATTTTATAGGTAAGCATTTCTTGTAAACCTCCCCGATTGTTAAACTGCCTTCCTGTCCTTACCTCGGCCATTACCACGCTCCCGTCTCCTGCGTCAATACACACAGTGGCTTGACTTATGCCATGGATATTTGCACGCCGCTGGCCCCTCAACCTCTCCACAAGCCTGTACCCTCAAAAAAGATGATGGTCCAACACAATTCTGCCGCCAAGCTTTAATGTTTCAGTGCCCCCGCAGCCGCGCGGCGCCGTGCAGCAACTGGAGCTGAGGACGGGCCCCCTCGGCCCCAGCGAGGAAGACGTGTGCACGGCGAGCCGGAGCTCTCCTCCCGGCCAAGGCTGATGTGCGGCGCACGACCTGCTACTTGCCCGCAGCCTGTATATGTTCACCGCGGGCGCGGCGTGCTTCAACACCTCTGCTCCCCTCATAGTGCGGGCGAGCGGTATCTCAGGGTACTTGAGGGGTCCGAGCGGCCTCCGTTGGACGCAAGCTGCAACGGCCGGTCTGGCCATCCGACTCAATCTACATCAACTACATGGACAGTCACCATAAGCAATAATTACATTTGGGAATTTAACAACAATATTTGGTGGACATTGCAAATTTTTCCTTCACTTTTAAGTATTAAAAGCTTATCTTCAGAAATTCAACTTCTATAAACATAAAGACTTTACTTCACCTGCAACAACAAAATTTTGGAACCGACTTAAGAAATTTCTCAAATACTTCTGCAAGTTATCTTAATCTCAACATCAAAACTTGGAACTTATTTCAAACAAAAGTTTATGTTCTTCTGTGTTACCCCTTGGAGGAACTTTTGGGGGGGGAGGTCTGTACCGGGCGGTACACCTCTACACCGTTTATTTAAAAGTTGCGCCAGTTGAAACTCCTCTTCTGGAGGAAGGTTGAACTTTATCTATTCTATTAATTCTTTACTTTCTCAGAAGATGTCACCACGTGGAAAATTTTGAGTTTTTGAACTGTGTCACTTTTGATGTGTTTTTGTTTCGCTTGAAGTAAGAAGTGTGAACTTTCTCTTCTAGAGGACACTACTGAAGAGCTACAATAGTGCAACCTAGTGCGGAGTCAAAGAACTATTTTTTGGAGAAAATTTAATTTCAAGAGTTTGTTCTTTGTTAAATTTCTTTCTATCATTGTTTAAGTTGGCAATATTTACCCCTTTCTTCCCCTTGTTATGAATGTATCCAATCCCGAATTTCTTCAATTAATTTCTATCCAATCAGATGTATCTTCCCCCAACTTGAATCTGTTGCGGGGTCCTATCCAATAAAGAGTTTGTGGGAGGGTGTTTTCTTTCCCCTAACGCCTAGAAACTTCCGCGAGAGTATTTAAACTGCTGATTTTTGGGTCTCTAGGCCACTTCTGTTCCATCTTTCAGTGTGTTAAGTACATAGCAGGGGGCGGGAAGCGCCTCTTTCTTCTCCAGCCGTTCAACACAAGGTAATGGCCGATTAATAACTTCTTTCTTTGCTAGCTCAGCAGTTTAACTTTCGGGGCGGGTTCTAAGCGTTCAACCATGTAACCTTTTCCTAAAATGTAACTTCTCTTTTCATCTATTCTCTTGTAAAACGACATATTGGGATAGAGAGTGCTAACCCTCTCGAGCTCCCACTCACATTGTCTTGAGGTGAACTTATTTTCTCAACCTATTTTTCGTTAATGTAAAACCAATTGTTCTTTTCTTAAGTCACCTCTTTAGCATGGGATTAGCCCTTGTATTAACGGCCTAGTGCCAAGTAGGTCTTAATCAAAGTGTATTAGGAGTGCAAGTTCGCCTCCTCTCAAATTGTTATTTTAGAGGTCATTTAATTAACCTGCTTTTCTTTTAATAGACCTCAGTAGATTGGGTATTTTACCCCTGTGTTTATGTCCGTTGAGGACAACTTGAAGGTGGAGTTTGGTGTGGCCTGGGAGAGGCTTAAATTTTGAGAGCGTGTGGCTCTTTTGAAAATTCTGGGTTGTATGCCTCATGGAGGTTTTTCAGTGTAATTTGGAGCAAGAGCTCCTAGGTATGAATGGGGTTTTCTCCCCCTCTGTTAAAACTTGTGTTTGAGGTAAAACTGAGCTGATTGCCCAAGCATTGTGAAGTCAGGGCGCGAAGCCCAAATTCTGTAAATATTGTAACTAACCCCTTTTGAATTGCTACTTTGTACCTGCCATGCTTGTTATTTCTTTGTTTTCGAAAAGAAAATATAACCTTGTTAACTTTTAAATTAATTTTACATTGCACTATAATTTCGTAGCTTGAAACCCATTCACACCCGCACCTTCTTTCACCTCTACCTACCACGGAAAAATCCGTAACAGTTATTATTATTATTTTCTTGAGGGTTAGCTGAAGACGATTCAAAATTCTTGATGTGCGTGCTGCTTGGTGATGGGCCTCTTACGTGTGCGACTACGCTGGAAAGCCCGGCGGTATCCCCAAAAATCTAGAGGGTGAAAGCGCCATGTACCCGCGCAGTAGTATCCGCCTGACAACGCAGGTACTGTTCATGCTATTGCGCGTAATTTTTGGGAGGGAGTCTTAAGGGGCCCATTCACAGTCGAGCGGGTTGGCGAGCCCGTTCTTGACCTTGGTCGCACTGACCGGCTCAAAGGTGTATGGGGGGTTGTTGAGGGTTGGGCTCGAGGGTGGGTCCGTGTTGGCGGTTCGACTGCTAAACCAGCGAACCCGACCGGTTCGCCAACCCGTCAGTGTGTGTATGGCCACTACCTGACCGGCTCACTGTGGTTTCGTCTGTAGCTTAATTTGGTTTCTGTGTGAGTTAATTAGGCCTACCTCGAATAACAATGACTTTTGAGAAGAATAAGCAGTTCCGGGAAGAATTTATTGAAATGTACGGGGCGAGTCCTGGAGCTTTCCCATCCTTGCGTCACGCAATGCCTTCCATGTGTTAATGCGACATTCGAACGCTAATAATAATAACAACAACAACAATAATAATAGTAATTTGAAGAAGAAGAATCCATGGTCTCCCGATACTCTCGTACAAATATTATTAGCCTATAGACCATTGTGCTATGACATATATGACTCTCGCGCCTCTGCACTTAACTTGTTAATACTGTAAGTAGGCTATGTATCATACATTACTACAGTAGTGGAATTTTCTGTATGTCATAAGTAGTAGTGAAATAACATTTCCCAAACTAATCACTTTCAAAAGAATATTACATTTGTTTTATAAAAACTATCTTATAATACATCACAATCAAAATTATGTAGGCCCACTTACGTGCAAATAGACTATTCCGACTGCAACGTATCGAAGATTGCCCAACACGTCTCAGGAATGATTTTTCCAAGTAGCTGAGGAGATATTACACTGCTAAATTTCAGGTCTTCATAACTTTTCCCTGTCGCTAGAAAATCGCAATGACCGAGCTCGATAGCTGCAGTCGCTTAAGTGCGGCCAGTATCCAGTATTCGGGAGATAGTAGGTTCGAACCCCACTGTCGGCAGCCCTGAAGATGGTTTTCCGTGGTTTCCCATTTTCACACCAGGCAAATGCTGGGGCTGTACCTTAATTAAAGCCACGGCCGCTTCCTTCCCACTCCCAGCCCTTCCCTGTCCCACCGTCGCCATAAGACCTACCTGTGTCGGTGCGACGTAAAGCAACTAGCAAAAAAAAAAATCGCAATGTTACAATTAACCTCTCTTCAGCACAGATGGTATCTCATGTGTGTCTCCTGTTTCTCTATGTTTGGCCGAATCAACTCCAACAATTTTTCGCAAAAACTGTCGCTATCCATACGCAGAAAGTTCTTATAATCTGCAGGTTCTTGTACGCACAGAGTTCTTAATAGGCTAACGTGTGAAAATCCTAGTTTATCTCTCAACCATTCCTTCATTCACACACGTTTCTTCTTCTTTACTTCATCATTGCACACATTCTGCAACAGCTACAGCCACTTTGGAATGTTTTCGTTGGGCCATAACAAAAACTTTTTTTTGCTAGTGGTTTTACGTCGCACCGACACAGATAGGTCTTATGGCGACGATGGGATAGGAAAGGCCTAGGAGTTGGAAGGAAGCGACCGTGGCCTTAATTAAGGTACAGTTCCAGCATTTGCCTCGTGTGAAAATGGAAAACCAAGGGAAAACCATCTTCAGGGCTGCCGACAGTGGGATTCGAACCCACTTTCTCTATAACAAAAACTAGGCAATGCACGTACTATTTGCAATACAGACTGGCGGACTGGTCCGCCAACGGGTTCGCCAGTGTATGGTCACCGTCGAGCCAGTCGGGTTCGGGGTGTGGATTTTATACATGGTCGGGCTCGCCAACCGGCTCGACTGTGAATGGGCCCCTTAGTCGACGGAGCACATGTCAACCTCGTATCTCTCTTCCACTGTATATACCTTCCTCGCAACCCACAAAAATTCGAGAATACTTTTTGTGTTTGTTACCTCTTCCTCCTACGAAACCGACGGGTTGAGTGGCTCAGACGGTTGAGGCGCTAGTCTTCTGACCCCAACTTGGGAGGTTCGATCCCGGTTCAACCAGGTGGTGTGTCATTAGATTTCCTGGCACTTAAAAGAACTCCTGCTGGACTAAATTCGGCACTTCGGCATCTCCACAAACCGAAAAAGTAGTTAGTGGGACGTAAAGCCAATGACATTACTATTCCTACAAAACCTCGTAAATCGATAAAGACTCCAAAGCATTAATTTTCTAGTATAACGTAAGCCGAGCCGGCCCCGTGGTGTAGAGGTAGCGTGCCTGCCTCTTAGGCTTCGGCCACAGTGCAGGCGGCGAGCGGAGCGTTGCCACTATCGAAAAGTTGAAGAGTGGGGAGGAGAGAGCGCCTGTGTGGACATCTAGCGAGAGTCAGTAAGCGGCGCGGCGTCTCCCCTGCACGAGGTGATTAGATAATGGCAGTTTCAAAGGTTTCTCGTTTGTTTCTGGTTTTAGCATTTTTTTTTATCTAAACTGAAGAATTCGACGCAGGACTAGGAGAGAATTTCGTAATCATCCAGTACATAAATAACGTGAAATGCATGGGGAGTTTCACAATTTATATGGAGAACTGAATTGATTTCCTGCTAAGATTTTTCAAATATACTTTATGTCCAATGAAACTTTTGACTTTTTTCTAAAACTTAAGGCGCGACTGGAGAAGCAAGTCACCAACTTCCAGAGATCCATAAAAGTCAGATGTAATGACGAACACAAGTTTTCATATCGCCAATATATTACAAAGGATAATGATATTAATTAAACAATAAAAATAGGGCGTATAATAATAATAATAATAATAATAATAATAATAATAATAATAATAATAATAATATGATGCATTAAAGACAATAATGTTTATGTCCATAACCGTGATTGATTTTTAACTGTATTTATCTGGTATTTTTAAGATCGTTCCAATCTCTTTCCGGGCTTCCCTTGTCACTATTAGGTTTTCGACGTTCTTCTCTCAGTCGTTCCATAGGAAAGTTCAGGTTTGAACTTCAGAAATTAGCACTTACATCTCCTCTCCTGTTAACTCACGAACAGTCATTGCGGGCGGCGCAGCTGAAATCTCAAACAGGAGTGAGCGGCTGGCGGCAGGCAGCGTTGTCCTTGAGCCAACTTCCCCTCCAAAATGACGCGCCGCTGGCACTATGGCCACATGCATTTGCTAACGCAGGTTTGAATCTCATCTTTGCCGCCACACAACGCAACGCTCCGCTCGCCGCCTGCACTGTGGCCGAAGCCTTACCCGGAGGCCCCAGGTTCGATTCCCGGCCAGGTCAGGTATCTTTACCTGGACCTGATGGCTGGTCCGAGGTCCACTCAGCCTACGTGATTAGAATTGAGGAGCTATCTGACAGTGAGATAGCAGCCCCGGTCTAGAAAGCCAAGAATAACGGCCGTGAGGATCACATGGCACCTCGTAATCCGCGTAAACAACTACTGAATCTGGATACCGGCTAACAATGAACAGGAAGAGCTTCCGGTAAATGGAGGGATCCGTGTTTTCTTATGAGCCGGTCCGTACTCGGGCATGGAATACACGGAGAGACAAAATTCACAATTAAAGCCAGCAAGAATGCCATATCACCATGTGGTGTCATAGGCCTGATCTAAGTCAGAGAAAACAACCACCAAATGCTGTTTTCGGCTCTTTGTAAGAGGTTACTACTTTATTACACGTAAAGCCATATAAATTAACTGTGGCATATACCTGTGAGCCTGTGCGTAAGCGCACATTTTGTAAGTGGAGCCTGGAAAATGTATACAATGGACAAATAGACCCACATTTAACATTATTGTCGGACCTGCATTGTTATGTGTGTACACAAAAAAAAGAATTGTTACTGGAGTGCTGTTAAACCTGGCTTCATACATGAAGTGGCCCTCCGTGATGAAAACATTGATGTATTGTGTGCCATCCGTGGTAAAATAATCACTGGACATTTTTTTTTCTATGTATGTTGGGATTTAAATTGATTCTGTTTCTTATGTGAATACAATACTAACCTCCTTTTTCCAGAGAGTTAACCGACAGGGAACGTGATTTTGAAGTTTTCAACAGGACTCTGGCACTGCTCACACTGTGAATAATTCCACGAGAACAATTCGCGAAGTGTTTCCACAGAATATAGTTATTAGTACGGATTTGCGGCCCCTCGTTCACCCGATTTATCCACCTGCGATTATTATCTATGGAGTGAAGTGTACAAGACGAACCCACACACTATACAAGAACTGAAACATAATATTCGTCAGGAAATTGCCGGAATTCCTCAACGTGAACTACAGCGAGTGATTAATAATTTTCTAACGAGGTCTGAGAAATGTGTGGAGAATGAAGGCGGGCAGTTTCAACACCTTTCATGGTTTGATAAGTAATGAACGTCTTTAAATTATTTGTGTTACTGTTGTATTGTTTAACTTCCCGTTATTGATCATGACTCACACGGAACATACGAGCGCGCGCTCACCCATAGTAAAATTTCCGCACGCCTGTGTATCATTTTGAGTTCCATGCTAACCTTACGTTAGTTTGTTATGTTCGATTCATATTAGTGTCCTTGCCGTGCTGAGTATCTCAGATGGTAGAGCGCTGGTTTTCTGCGGCCAAATTTCGGGTTTGATCCCGGCTCGATTTTCAGTCCTGTAGTATGTGAAGTTGTTAAAATAAATCAGCCCCGTGTCAGTAGAAATTAGTGGGACGTGAAATAATTCTTGCGCTACAAAATTCTGGCTCTTCGGCATCTCCAGAAAAGTAGTTACTGGGATGTAAAATTATTATTATCTATCTGTATATTTAAAGGGGCTGCCTGGCCGAGGCGGTAAAGGCGTGCTCGGTTCGCCCGGAAGGATGTGGGATGGAATCCCCGCCAGGAAGTCGGAAAATTAAGAAACGAGATTTCCACTTCCGCAGATGCATATGGCCCTGAGGTTCACTCAGCCTACACCAGAAATGAGTACCAGGTTAATTCCTGGGGGCAAAGGCGGTCGGGTGTAGAGCCAACCACTCTACCCATCACGTGCCGAGGTTAACAATGGTGGAAGCCTTTACCTTCCACTCCTCCAAGGGCCTTCATGGCCTGTACGGAGGTGACTTTGCTTTGCTTTTTGTAGCCTATATTTAAAACACTTTTTGTTACTGCGAGCTTAAGAGAACGGCTGAAATGATTTAGATCGTGAAGTATTCTGACGAAAGCTTTGGTCTGTAGATTTGCAGAGTGTTTTTAAAAGCATAAACATTTCTTGCGGTATATTTTTTAATTATTAAAGGAAAATGCAGCATTCTGATTGACCAAAGCGCTCGCCAGTAATGCAAGGCCACCTGCTGGTTCACTGCCGGCCATGAGCGTGAGCAGTGGCGGTGGGCTCTCAGGAGCACAGGAGCACGTGAACACCCAGTTTTATTACATATTTACGCATTCATTCTTTTCTTTCGACCTGATTTCGACAATCGATCGAAAGCATTCGACAATCGACTTATATCGTAGCTCCATTACACCGACAGTTGTTCGTTTTGACTGACAGTGCAGCGAGCACACTGGATAATGCGCTATTGTGCTGAAGACTATACGCATGCGCAAAGCAGATGACGTCATGGTTTTCTGCACTGATATTCCCATTAGCGAGGAGCACGGTAAGGTACGTGCCTTGTCGTCTAGAGCCACCCTCAACTCAGTGGCAGTATTACAGTTGACTACAAGGGTCCGCCACCTCCCCTTTAGCCACAGCCTCCCAGGAGCTACTATTGCATTACATTACCGGCAGATTTCGCTAGTACCCTAATTCTGAATAGGCATTTTGGTGTCTATTCAGACTCTTTTCCAGAAAGAGAACTGAATGCAGTGGCGCATATGTATCCCTGCCTAAATAAGACACAGCTGAAGACTGAACTAGAAGTATTGTATATGAGAAATGGCTTTCAGAAAGATGATGGGGCCATTTTCATGTTGCAGTTTCTGCTTGACAATGAACTAGATAGGGACACATTTCCACAAGTATGCGAATTACTCCGAATTGTTGTCACAACCCCAATTACGACAGCGGAGCCCGAGAGGTGTTTTTCTACTTTGAATACGAATTAAAACGTTTCTGAGGAACACCATGACTGGAGAACGACTGTCAGCGCTGGCTATGCTTGCTATTGAGAAGAGATTTGTCAACATCATCAGTGACTTCAATCGTAAAGTGATTGAGAAATTTGCGCGATTGAAGGACAGAAGGATTGCTTTCCTGTACAAATAATCAGTATTTACGTGAGTTGCTAATCTAAATCCTATCATTTAAATAAGCATGATCTAGTATTGTTGGTTGTACTGCATGCTAAATTGTTTAGAGTAGTGGCTATAATTTTCAAAATGAGAATAATTACCATGTGAAACATTAGAACCTGACTAACCGAGATAATGTGGAGACTATTGGGGTCAATTCGGAAATAATTATTTTAAAAAATTTACCGGTAAATGCGGTACACATTCCTTCTATGCTTCTCGTCATATCCAGGTGAACTTCGTGCTGTTTAAAAACCAGGAATAGTGCTCGCATCCTTCAGTGTTCGCAGTGCAGTAAAGCTATTATGAATTTTGCTACTGTTCTACACTAAGACAGCCTGCCCGCGGTGTAGGGGTAGCGTGCCTTCCTCTTACCCGGAGGCCCCGGGTTCGATTCCCGGCCAGGCCAGGGATTTTAACCTGGATCTGAGGGCTGGTTCGAGGTCCACTCAGTCTACGTGATTACAATTGAGGAGCTATCTGACGGTGAGATGGCGGTCAAAAAAGCCAAGAATAACGGCCGAGAGGATTCGTCGTGCTAACCACACGACACCTCGTAATCTGCAGACCACCGGGCTGAGCAGCAGTCGCTTGGTAGGCCATGAGGTTTGGTTTGGTTCTACACTAACACCCAGGTGAAATTCGTGCTGTTTGAAAACCAAGAATAGTACTCGCATCCTTCAATAATCTCAGTGTAGTAAAGTTATTGTGAATTTTACTTTTGTTCTACACTAACAAATTAGTCTCGTATAAAATTTATCCTCGGTTACAGGGGTTCTACCAAAGTATTTGTGAAGAAGGAACCGTACAAGGAACTGTTAGTGAAATGATTTATGTACCTATGTTACTTTTTTGCTGATTTGAGACATGAACAAAAATGTTGTGAACCCCCTAAAAATATTGTCACGAGCCGCCACTGAGCGTGAGTGAAATTCTAAGGGGCGCACACGCATGTGCGCACGCATCTGCCGCTCGGAATGACGTCTCCTCCCTATAGATTAGGCCTACATAACTGAGCGGTCGGTCTTGGACTCGTGGTTCGTCGAAATTATTTCACATACAATTTTCGGGTTCGCTTAGCTGATTGGTGAAAATCCCAATGGCAGCTGGAATCGTGTACATCATATCTATGGAGTGACGTGTAAATACATACAGATATCACTTCCTTTTATTATTTGAAAGGATCAAATACTTCCCAAACAAAGAACAAAGTTCGGCGCGAAACGAGATAATCTAAAACTTTAAATTAAACATACAATAACCCTAAAGCTACAAAATATTTCGTAAAAACCGAGCGAGTGGTTTCGCAGTTTGTGTCACATAGCTATCACCCAAGGTACGTAGAATGCAAGGTAGGGATCACGAGAGAGGTGCGCAGTAGCAAAGCAGAGCTGTGACGTCACGCAGGACCCTCGCGTTGAATCTGCCCTGAATGAGGTAGAGGTAGTTCGAATAAGAATCGCTGTGCACGCAGAAGCTAGGTGTTAATAGTACACGATAGAAACATATCTGTGGAATATAAGAAACCGTGTGTGTTTATTTTATGCGATGAAACGTAAAAATCAGTAATAGTGTACACTTTTCAGTATGGTTTGTCATGCGAGTGCAGGCTGCACAAAACATAGCAGGCACGCGAAGGAACGAAACTTACACTTTCATGTATTCCTTAAAGCCACTGGCCTAAATAAATGGTGACAGAAGTAATCAAGACATTATCGAAAGCTATCTTTCTCAGCTTCGAGGGTTCGGGAGACTTCATGACCATCCTCTTCCGACAGCTGTGACGCAAAAGGTGAAATCATTGCTGTCAGCCTCAATGCTTCCGAGGCGATAAGAAATTCCAACTGTTCTACGGAAGATTATGAAACATTACGTCCAAATATGTTACATGATACTGATGAACTGCATGGATATCGGGGGGCAACGCGTCCGCCTGTCACCCAGCGGCCCCGGGTTCGATTCCCGGCCGGGTCAAGGGTTTTTAATTGTAAATGATTAATATACCTCGCCTGGGGACTGGGTGTTTGTGTCGTCCTTAACCTTCCTTTCCTCACATTCAACACTCTACACTTCCGCAATTACACTTACCGTACCCGCAGGTTCCTATCATATGGTGAATGTAGTGGCAAAAGATCTACAGAGGTCGACGCCAAGAACAAATATATATATATATATATATATATATATATATTTTTAAAGGCCAGCGTTGAGCCCACAACATCCTATTCTTTACTGGAGGATGAGCAAGGGTTCGTTAAAGCCCTTGAAGAGCTAGTAAAACAGGTCGAGGACAGTCGCGAAACCAAGGATCGTGATGAGCTGCTTAAAGACTTCACTGGCTGTATAGCTTTTAGGGTAAAGAAGAAGAACCTCGATACAGAAATAGAAAACAGGTCAACATACAAAAGGTGGAAATTAGATTTGAAAAACGTCTAGAGACAGTTTGATGTAGCCTACAGAGAGATGGTACTCCACTGTGGTGCAGATGGAAAGAGAGTTCAAATTTTACCACGGGTAAGAACTGAAAGAGGATTTTAACATCATCACAAACCTTACGGATATCCTGAAGAAGAAATTCCCCGAAATTTATGAGCTTACAAGTTGCTTCGTGAGAAGCCGTTCTGTTATTCGAATGGACGTTTTAAACAAAAGTAAGAAAGACATTCAAGAGACCGGGTTTCAGTTAATACAATACCGATAAAAAAAGAAAAGCAAAGAAATTCCACTGATGCTATAGAGTGTGTTTGATGTTTTTTTTTAAATATCAGCATTATTCTTTGTGTATAACATACCTTATTTTTTTTTGAAAGGCAATTTATTATGTTGTATGTGAAACCAGTGCTAAGAATGTTAATATACAGGCTCATTAATTTATACAGCCTATCTAATGTTAACGTGGAATTTGTCAGCTCCTGGCAATTGGAGGAGAACATTTACTATACTGTTGGTGTTGTGGACAGTTTCCTAACATTTGCTGTTTGTGTTGTTGACAGTGTATATAGTTTCCCAATACTGCTGTAACAACGGGCATATTTCTTGTAATCATCACGCTTTAATGTTCGAGTCTGTAACAATTAGAGCCCCCTTGTTATTGTTAACATAGGTAACATGAACATATGGAATGGCCATTCCACTGCGATCACAGTCTTAGCATTGTTACAATCTTTTATACAGATCGAAACACTTCAGAAACGCTGCTTGATTCACACTGTATTTGATCTCCTAGTATTACTCTACTGTAATAGTGAAGTGGAATGCCTTTTCTGAGGTGAAGTTAAAATATCAATGAAGTTATCTTATCTCTAACTTGTGGCTAAAACAAAATAGCTCACAGCTGTGTATTAGCCTACCTCATACAGAAGACAAGGCGCTGAGGGTTCAAGATGACGTCATCGACGGCCTAGCGTGGTGGGGAGACCTGCGCGTGATCCCTATCTCTTACTCTATCTACCTTGGCTATCACCTTGCAGTCGGGTGAGAGTGGGTTCAAGCTCCACAATCGGCAGCTCTGCAGGTGGTTTTCCATGATGCAATTTCCACACCAGGCAAATGCTGAGGGCTGTACCTTCATTAAGACCATGGCCGCTTCCTTCCTGCTGCTGGCCGTTTGCTATCCCATCGTCGCCATACACCTGTCTGTGTCAATGCGACATAAAACAAATTGTAAAACAGGAAATTCGTAAAATATCATTCAGCGTTACAATAAAGACAAGTATAAAACCTCACTTCTCACATAACTAACTGGTAATCTTCTTAATCTGTTTACCCTCCAGGGTTGGTTTTTCCCTCGGACTCAGCGAGGGATCCCACCTCTACCGCCAGGGCAGTATCCTGGAACTTCAGACTCTGGGTCGGGGGATACAACTGGGAAGAATGACCAGTAACTCGCCCAGGCGGCCTCACCGGCTGTGCTGAACAGGAACCTTGGTGGGGGATGGGAAGATTGGAAGGGATAGACAAGGAAGAGGGAAGTAAGCGGCCGTGGCCTTAAGTTAGGTACCATTCCGGCATTTGCCTGGGGGAGAAGTGGGAAACCACGGAAAACCTCTTCCAAGATGGCTGAAGTGGGAATCGAACCCACCTCTACTCAGTTGACCTCCCGAGGCTGAGTGGACCCCGTTCCAGCCCTCGTACCACTTTTCAAATTTCGTGGCGGAGCCGGGAATGGAACCCGAGCCTCCGGGGGTGGCAGCTAATCACACTAACCACTACCCCACAGAGGCGGACCTAACTGGTAATACAAATCCTAAAAGTAAACGAAAACAAAAGTACCCAGCCAGCGCATGGAGCAATTTTATTATTATTATTATTATTATTATTATTATTATTATTATTATTATTATTATTATTATTATTATGTCCGACTCGTTGGCTGAATGGTCAGCGTACTGGCCTTCGGTTCAGAGGGTCCCGGGTTTGATTCCCGGCCGGGCCGGGGATTTTAATCTTCATTGGTTAATTCCAATGGCCCGGGGACTGGGTGTTTGTGCTGTCCCCAACATCCCTGCAACTCACACACCACACAAAACACTATCCTCCACCACAATAACACGCAGTTACCTACACATGGCAGATGCCGCCCACCCTCATTGGAGGGTCTGCCTTACAAGGGCTGCACTCGGCTAGTAATAGCCACACGAAATTATTATTATTATTATTATTATTATTATTATTATTATTATTATTATTATTATTATTACAGTTGAACCTGAGTTGTACGTATGTCAAGGTAAAGAGCAGATTTTACGTGTAACTAAGAATAAAATTAAAGACAGGTTATTTCAGAGATAAGTTAACAACGTAATTTGTACTGATAATTCTTTACACATATTTATTATATTTGCAATATTATTGACCAACATTGTAGATTTTGCACCCATTTTTTAAATTCGTACAAAATTGCATTTTTTACTAATGACTGTGTAAAGTGAGTATAAGCAATTCCTAAATCTCCACCTACTTCAGTTTTACTTCTATGTGGATTATTGTTCACTCCTCGCATAAATTTTACTTTCTCGTCCAGCGAGTAATTCTATTCTCCATGGCCGACTGACAGCAACGTACAATTTCTACTAATAGAACTTCAGTTTTATTACTCAGTACGGCCAATGTCGGTTATCGGCATCATTTTAATGTGTCTCGTTTCACCAGCTTACAGTTAAAATGGAAGCCTGTCTTATTTGCTAAACACGTGTCCCGTGATCATCTTTCTACTGTAGCTTTCTGCCGCACGGTCAATTCTCTTGACCTTCGCACCGCACCCCTCCGATATCTGCTGCTACCGCCTTCAAACGCCGACTTTATTCGTTGCATTTCTAACTCGCCTGTATTTCGGTAACATAAAAAAATTCATATGTCTACGGCATTATTTGAACTCTGTTACTTGAACGTCAACTGTTTTCCACAACCAGGTGTCTGGCTCGTAATCTTTCTCTTTTAGTTAAAAGCCGCGCGATCATTTCCCACGAACTTCGTTGCACTAACATATCGCATTCGTCCGTCATCTGCAGCCAAAGTTCCACCGCCAACAAAGCCGACTAACTCGTCTGTGATTTGATCAGAGGAAATGCATATGTTGGCGACATTATTTTAACTTTATTACGCACAAATAAACTGCTTTAAACGAAAACTAATACCCATAACACCGAATTACGTATAACCGGGAGAGTTGGCCGTGCGGTTAAGAGCGCGCAGCTGTGAGCTTACATCCGGGAGATAGTGGGTTCGAACCCCACTGTCGGCAGCTCTGAAGATGGTATTCCGTGATTTCCCATTTCGCAGGCAAATGCTGGGGCTGTACCTTAATTAAGGCCACGGCTGCTTCCTTCCCAGTCCTTTCCTCTCCCATCATCGCCGTAAGACCTATCTGTGCCAGTGCAACGTAAAGCAAATAGAAGAAAAAAACCTATGCAGGGTTTCCCTTATAAAGCCAGACCAAGCGCACGGTGTTTGTACTGTGCGCTACAGCGGCTGCCTCGGCCCAACTTACGTCGCGCGCGGCCGCATTGCTTTAAGTATGTATACAATCTTATATATGCCTTTGCTGGCAGGACCTAGTGTTTACAGTGCACTATGTCTTCTGGTATGGGCTAGAACAATTTTGTTACTTTGATTGATCTGTCGCTGTCTTATCCTTGGCTTTGGCAATATGAAAGTGACTGAGGTATGAACTAGTAATGCCATTCCTTCTGCAGCCAGTCCCTGCTATGAATGGTGTGACAATGTTGCTCATAGGGTCGGTTGGTGCATGCATCTCAGTGGGTTTGGCAGACTGATATGTAAAAGCAACTTCTGGCTCGGTGAGGAAAGCAACGGGAAACTACCTCTCTACTCATTTCCCTAGTACGCCTCTTCAGTGATGCCTAGACCATCTATGACAGCTGATGGCAGAGCTGTTGAGGATCCAACCAGCTTTAGGACTGAAGACTGAACATACATACATGAAATCTTACATTATAAAAGTTGCTTGGACCGAGCTCGATAGCTGCAGTCGCTTAAATGCGGCCAGTATCCAGTATTAGGGAGATAGTAGGTTCGAACCCCACTGTCGGCAGCCCTGAAAATGGTTTTCCGTGGTTTCCCATTTTCACACCAGGCACGGCCGCTTCCTTCCCACTCTTAGCCCTTCCCTGTCCCATCGTCGCCATAAGAACTATCTGTGTCGGTGCGACGTAAAGCAACTAGCAAAAAAAGAAAGTTGCTGGAAGTGTCATCCTACATAATGAGGGACTGCATAAACACCATTAGAATTTTCTGCACACCAATTGCGAGCGTTATGACTGTCACACGACCATTAAGATGAAACCAGCCCTCATCCGAAAAGAATACAAGCTGAGAGTCGAATCAACGATCATTCAATGATGCAAGATACCACTCAAAATATCTCACTCGTATGGCTGGATCTGCAGGTTTCAAACACTGGGCCCGTGTAAACCTGTACGGTTTGATGTGTAACAGCTTTGTAGCCCTGTGTGTAGAAGAAACCGAAACCCCTACTTGTGATAAATATGTGAGTAATTTATTCGGTGACCGTTCAAGATTCGCACCAATGTCATCTAACTTTTCCTCTGTTAAAACTGTTCGTGTGCGCGCATGTTCTTTATTGAGCACTGAACAAGTAGTTTCAAATTTATGTACAATTACATGAATCTGTGCTCGTGAAGGTGGCACTTCACCAAGAAATTGCTGAACAAATGCATCGCGTACCTGTCGAGCCGACTCGTACTTAAAAAAAAAAAATTACATACGAAAACCCGGTGTTACATAATGATAACTGACTTACCGTCCGGCTCCATGGCTAAATGGTTAGTGTGCTGGCCTTTGATCAGAGGGGTCCCGGCTTCGATTCCCGGCAGGGTCGGGATTTTTAACCATCATTGGTTAATTTCGCTGGCACGGGGGCTAGGTCTATGTGTTGTCTTCATCATCATTTCATCCTCATCACGACGCGCAGGTCGTCTACGGGTGTCAGATCAAAAGACCTGCACCTGGCGAGCCAAACTTGTCCTCGGACACTCCCGGCACTAAACGCCATACGCCATTTCACTTTTTACTGACTTACCATGTTAACGGCTACCGATGCTAGGTCGAACACGCGCACGCTCCTTGCAAGGTCAAGAAATACGCGCGCCTCGTGTACAGCTGCTCAGGTCACCAAGAGTAGAAACACCGCTGGACGTTCGTTCGTAATCTGTTTACCCTCCAGGGTCGGTTTTTCCCTCGGACTCTGCGAGGGATCCCACCTCTACCGCCTCAAGGGCAGTGTCCTGGAGCTTCAGACTCTGGATCGGGGATACAACTGGGGAGGATGACCAGTACCTCGCCCAGGCGGCCTCACCTGCTATGCTGAACAGGGGCCTTGTGGGGGGATGGGAAGTTTGGAAGGGATATACAAGGAACAGGGAAGGAAGCGGCCGTGGCCTTATGTTAGGTACCATCCCGGCATTTGCCTGGAGGAGAAGTGGGAAACCACGGAAAACCACTTCCAGGATGGTTGAGGAGGGAATTGAACCCCCCTCTACTCAGTTGACCTCCCGAGGCTGAGTGGACCCCGTTCCAGCCCTCATACCACTTTTCAAATTTCGTGGCAGAGCCGGGAATCGAACCCGGACCTCTGGGGGTGGCAGCTAATCACACTAACCACTACACCACAGAGGCGGACCCGCTGGACGTTCTTGGTTTATAAGAGGGACCTTGTATATGGGTTACGTACAAATGATGTTTAATTAACATGTTTTTATGTTATATTTTTGCCGGGAACTAAAGAAATTTATGAATAAAACAGAATCAGCAGAAGTGATTTCTTTTTCTTTTTTTTTTTTTTTTACAACTCTCTTTACGTTGCACCGAAACAAATAGATCCTTCGGCGACGATAGGACAGGAAAGGGGAAGGAAGTGCGAAGGAAGCGACCTTTGCCTTGATTAAAGTACCGACCCAGCATTTGTCTGGTGGGAAGATGGGAAATCACGCAAAACCAGAACTGCCAACACAGGGAACTGAACTCATTATCCCCCGAATGAAGTTGGTAGCTACGGGACTGAAACCGGTAGTAACGTAGGCCTATATCGGTTAAATAATATATGTTAAACCCTACTTATCGATAGATAATGCGTTTCTGTCGTGTCGCCATTATTCTATTCTCTACTTCCACAGGGCAATTATGCCATATAATGCTATGGAGACTCTCATTAGCATTTTCAGTTTTCCCCTCTCTTGCACCTTTCCAGCAAGGCATCTGAGGCCAATCTCTGGTAAATAGGCAGTATTTTTCCAACAATCTACAGTAATTATGCTGTGGCACAATGTCTGTGGATGCATAATGCTTTATGGTAGCAAATATGGCTCGTCTCATCTTTTCAATATCTGGTGCATTATTGGAAATGACATGTCGGTGATTGTTCGTGAATTTTACGATAGTGGCTTCCTTCAGACTACCTTCCTTTCGCCCCCTAAGTGCCTTACCTTTTGACTTTACTATCTTTCACCAAGTTGAGAAGGGCCAGACCAAGCCTCTTTGCAACATGGTTCAGACATTCCTCCTTGTGAATTTCAATATCAGGCCCATATACTTGTAAACTTGCAAAAGTTTTAGCATCTCCATCAGAAAGCATACCTGTTTACCTCATCCCCCTTTCTTTGACTGACCTGTTCCAAATAATTTCTGCAGCACTCTTCTCCATGGCATTAGATGAGCCATTGTAATTCCTTTCACATAAACCTGATACTACATGGCACCTGTGCCAGAAATCGAATTCTGGAGATTTGTCTCCTAAACTGTTTACTGCCATGGTACATTCAGCACAATACTTCGAGAAAACTTCAAAATCGAGCACTATTCCAGAAGGTCTACAACAATCTCTATCCCATAATTCGAGGTATGGCCCCTCTTCATACAAGTGCCATCGTAAGGCACATGATGTCAAGCACCTCATCACTTCCCTTCAGCGAGAGATCTGCTTCCTCACAGGCAGCCCTGACAACATCAGTTGCTAGACCTAAGACCTCACTTTTAAATGCCTTTCACTCAGTTACCAGTCTGTTGAAATGTTCTGTAAATGACCGTGTCCCCATACAATGCATATTCATTTTATAGGAAATTTTTTGCATTGCTCTATGTCCCTTCCCTTTGTCTAAATGTTTCCACCATTCTCTTATTTACATCAAATGGTGGTCTTTGAGTCCCTTGTGTTGTTACACGTGGTGATGTGGACACTTGGAATGATTCATAGAGACAAGCACTGCACTTCACAACGAGCGTAGATTAAAATCCCATGTTTTTTCCTTATTTCTGTAACTACGGAGTTTGCTCTACACTCTCCACACAATAAACCTTGAGCCAGTTCTTTCCAAACACTGTTCTGTACAATAATGTACAGAGACTGATCCAAAATATTAGGCCTACCTTCTACTGCATTAGTGAGATGAGAAAACATTTTCAGCTTTTCTTCACTCCTTGAATCAGCTGACTCTGACTGATTGTGGTCTCCATGGCTAAATGGTTAGCGTGCTGGCCTTTGGTCACAGGGGTCCCGGGTTCGATTCCCGGCAGAGTCGGGAATTTTAACCATCATTGGTTAATTATGCTGGCACGGGGGCTGGGTGTATGTGTCGTCTTAATCATCATTTCATCCTCATAACGACGCGCAGGTTGCCTACGGGAGTCAAATCGAAAGACCTGCACCTGGCAAGCCGAACATGTCCTCGGACACTCCCGGCACTAAAAGCCATACGCCATTTCATTTCACTGACTGTGGTAAGGTTTCGACTGATGTACCAGCTGTTACATCACTGACTTCATCTTGAGCTGAGACACAAAATCTGTTTTCGTATGGCAACTTTCCTGCCTTACTTTTCTTAGATGGTCGTTTCTTAGCCTGCCGATAACTACTTCGAGGACTTTTCAGTCTCTCCATTCTAAATTACGTCAAACACACAACTAATAGCGTGAAATATCAAACCAGGAATAAAAAGGCACACTCCAAACAATATAACCCTTGTCACAGATCAATATACAACAACAAATATTTCAAAAACAACCCACATGGACCGAATGTCAACAAAGATTAGTAGGAAGTAACTATAGTATTCGAATAAGCAACTCATTTATTTACTAGTTTCTTTTATTTACTTTCGTTACTGATCTTCTATCTTCTATCTTAATCTGTTTACCCTCCACGGTTGGCTTTTCCCTCGGACTCAGCGAGGGATCCCACCTCTACCGCCTCAAGGGCAGTGTCTTGGAGCTTCAGACTTTGGATCGGGGGATACAACTGGGGAGAATGACCAGTACCTCGCCCAGGCGGCCTCACCTGCTATGCTGAATAGGGGACTTGTGTAGGGATGGGAAGATTGGATGGGACAGGCAAGGAAGAGGGAAGGAAGCGGTCGTGGCCTTAAGTTAGGTACCATCCCGGCATTTGCCTGGAGGAGAAGTGGGAAACCACGGAAAACTACTTCGAGGATGACTGAGGTGGGAATCGAACCCACCTTCTACTCATTTGACCTCCAGAGGCTGAGTGGACCCGGTTCCAGCCCTCGTACCACTTTTTTTTTCAAATTTCGTGGCGGAGCCGGGAATCGAACCTGGACCTCCGGGGGTGGCAGCTAATCACGCTAACCACTACACCACAGAACACAGAGGCGGACTTCGTTACTGATAACAAAGATATATTGTACAGCATGAAGAATATAAAACTCGAAATATAAAGGAAATTATTTCAATATTTTATGACAGAGCTTATTTCATTCCCGTGTATAAACGGTTATAACTTGACTACCGTAGTAAAGTATGGGATTTTTCTGTTCCTAGATGTCGAAAGACACTTGCCTGACCATTTCCGCAAGTGGATTTTGTGGTAACTTGTTAGCAATGACATGGAAAACAAAATCCGAAGTGTTTCAGTACATGAGACAGGTAGGCGTGCCGTGCTTAGGTATTTAATAATGACGTGCAACCATCTTTAAATCACCGCCAGGGCTTTGAAAATGGTGCTATGGGAAAAATTTCAACATTCCTTATTTCAGAAAAGGTTTGGGCCTTAATTTTCGGCAAAATCCAAAATTCGGTATTTTGGCCGTATTTTCATATAAACTCACTCGTAAGTCCCCCTTACTACAATGAACGTGTAAAACGATCACAGCTGCGAATAACACTATCGTACGTTTGGACAGGAAGAGTCTATAAGGACTACGGCTTGCGGTAATTATAGTCCTATCAGCCTCCTAGACGCCCTCAGTAAAGTATTTGAGAAAATACAACTAAAAAGGTTAATAGGGCATATCAAGGAAAGAGGAATAATTCGCAACGAGCAATTTGGCTTCAGGAACGGGCACTCAGCCCCACAACTGCTCACGCGATTCATAGAAAAAGCGACCATAGGTTTCAATAAACGAAGGGACACAGGTTCGGTTTTCCTTGATATCCAGAAAGCATTTGACAAAGTCTGGCACGAAGGCCTACTAGCGAAGCTAATTGACCTCGAATTCCACCCAGGCTATATAAGGCTAATAAAATCCTATCTGGAGGGCCGAGAGTTCCAAGTAGACGTACACAACACGCTGTCTAGCACGCGAAGGATTAGAGCGGGCGTAGCCCAAGGGTCACTTATCGGCCCAATCCTCTTCGTCCTATATACAAATGACATGCCTACTACGGAACTCACTACCACATACCTCTACGCTGATGACACTGCTATCACAGTCCAACACCCACAACTAGCGTGCGCTCGGAAGAGTCTCCAAGTAGCGCTAAGAACTCTCGAGCCATGGCTAACGAAATGGCGCATCAAGGTCAATGTTGACAAGTGCCAAGCTGTGCTGTTCACTAGGAAGAACAGACGCACACGCAGACCAGCCAACATTAAACCGCTAAAGCTTTACAATCAGGATATAACATGGCATGATAAAGCCAAATACCCAGGAGTAGTCCTAGACCGAAAGCTCACCATGCTATACCACATCAAAGATATCCAAAGGAAAGCTCAGATTCGACTCAGCCAGCTATACCCTATACTGAACAAAAAGTCCAGTATAAACACAAACGTAGCCATAAATATGTATAAGGCCTTAATTAGGCCAATAATCATGTACGCAGCCCCAGCATGGGGGTTCACTGCAAAGACGAACCTGGATGCGCTAGAACGAATACAAAATAAATGCATTCGAGCAGCGGCCAGACTCCCTTTCGACACACCAATACGCCAACTACGCGATATTGCTAAAGTCAGCTCGATTAGGCGCCATATACGAAAACAAACACTAAGAATGTACACAAAGTCATGGGGTAATAAGATCAACCCGTTAATAAACGGGATCGGACGCTACGACGTCGACCTTTACAAAAAATATCCCACACCGAAACACATTCTGTTCAGCCACAGGGTTGGGGGGACGAAGAGCCGATAGCTGGCTCCTCCCCAAGCTGACACCTAGACACCACTTAAACCACACACTGCAGACAACATGTACCTATGTAAATATGTAAATATGCTCCCATGATTACAGCTGTCTTTAACCCAGGGACCAGGCGAGGAAAGACTGATAAGCAACACAACACGAGAAGAAGACGATGGCAACTCAGCCAGACGGCCAAGAACGAATCAACCACCTCCGCCCCCCGAAAGAGACACTGGAGCGGAACATCAGCCCGCGCCCTATAACGAAGCAGTAATAACATAGTTACTATTTCGTGTCATTCTTCTATTACTTAGGTAGAGCACTGGACGTGAGCGCAGGCAAGCAAGCCGGCACTCCAAGGAGCACCTGTATATATATATTTATTGTTCTAATAACCCTAGCATAGTTGCAGATCTGCAGTGACAAGTGTGTTCCAACAACACCGCACAGAGGGACATAGCCAGGCGGAAGAAGAAGACAGCCCCTTGCACCAAGTAAGGCTTGGCTCTCAATCCCCCTCTCCAAACGGAGACTTGGCACCAGGGACCACTGGCTGCTGGGCAAAGGGACGATCCTGTGGCCCAGAGCCCAGACGCTAGTGGACCCGAGCCGTCCCGGCAGTGACAAGATGGACTGATCCCCATAATAACAAACAATGACAAGCAAATGGTTATGATTGCATGACACATCTTCCTAACTAACACAACCTCTGGACTTTCCAGCCCACATCCTTGCATGTGCTATCAAAAGTTGTCAGGTTTTACACGTAGGCTCTCTCTCTTTTCTGCCTATGTGGTTTTTCCCTGACCCTTCAATACCACACTTCAACACCACCTTACCAAACACAAACTCTTGCCGTGGTAGCGAGTCTAACTCGGAAACCGGCAGATACTCCTTGTATCACTTCCCACTCTTCCCTGCTATCTCTTTCTTCTTAGAAATTAATAGCATGTCGGAGGCCATGTAGATTGAGTTGATGGTCACGGCGGGGGACCCCCGTAAAAAAAGAAGTAGTTAAGGCGGCTAGATCACGCGTCACTGCTATTGTATCATCCAAGCTCTCTGGAAGAAGGTTCGATTCACAGACTCGTACACTTCTCTTTTTCGATTAACGCCGTTTACAGTGACTGTAATGTGGGCACATGTCATCCTGTTCCAAAAAGTGAATGTTTATTTGGTCCTGAAAAGGACAGTTTTTATCCGATGTTACATAGTGAGGTTGGACTACGACATGATAGTCTGTAGGTAGAAAGTAGGGTACCCTGCATATTCAGTGTAACAAGTGTTCGAAATGTTGACCACCTTGGTTTATGCAGATTTCAGCACGACGTTTCAGAGACATTCTTGCACGTTGTAACATGTCAGGTGTAACAGATTGACATACTTCAGTGTTCAATTGCCGAAAGTGCCCAGGATATTCAGCCTCCTGTACATACACTACCTGCTTTAAGTGACCCCACAGGAAAAAGTCAACTGGCGCTAGATCGGGTGATCTGGCGGGCCAATCGACAGGTCCGCCCCTCCCACGTGGCGCGTCCCAGGTGGCGGGTAGGGGGGTCCTAACCGGCTTGCCGGCGGACTTGAGGGAAATAAAATACCTCTCGCGGACCAAACACACACCCTCTGTGGGTGGGGGAGGCAGAGGTAGGGTAATAGGGAGGTACATTCAGGGAAACGGGATGGCCTAGGGAGCGGTAATAAGGGAACAGGGAACAGGAAATCAAGTAGGAATGACATAATTTGTTAGTGTTGAACTGTAAAAGTATTGTAAATAAAGGAATAGAATTAATTTAATAGATATATATTTACCAGATATTGTAATAGGAGTTGAATCATGGCTGAGAAATGATATAATGGATGCAGAAATTTTCTCACCGCACTGGAGTGTGTATCGTAGAGATAGGAATGGTGGGAGGGGGTGTGTTCATTCTGGTGAAAGAAGAATTTGTAAGCTACGAAAAAGTTAAAGATGAGACACATGAAATTCTAGGTGTAAGGCTCATTTCTAAAGATAATAGACAACTTGATATATTTTGAGTGTACAGATCGGGAAAGGGTAGCACTGACGCGGATTCGGAATTATTTGATAGGATAGTCAGCTATGTGGGAAACGACATGGAAAGAAATGTGATTGTAGTGGGAGATCTGAATTTGCCAGATGTCAATTGGGAAGGAAATGCGAACGACAGGAAGCATGACCAAGAAATGGCAAATAAGTTAATATGGGAAGGATAGCTGATTCAGAAAGTGATGGAACCAACCAGAGGGAAAAATATCCTGGATGCGGTGCTGATAAAACCAGATGAGCTCTATAGGGAAACTGAAGTAATAGATGGTATTAGTGATCATGAAGCTGTTTTTGTGGTAGTTAAAAATAAATGCGATAGAAAGGAAGGTCTTAAAAGTAGGACTATTAGGCAGTACCATATGGCTGATAAAGCAGGCATGAGGCAGTTTCTAAAAAGTAACTATGATCGGTGGAAAACGGTAAATAAAAATGTAAACAGACTCTGGGATGGGTTTAAAGAAATTCTTGAGGAATGCGAAAGCAGGTTTGTACCTTTAAGGGTAGTAAGGAATGGTAAAGACCCACCTTATTATAATAGAGAAATAAAGAGACTAAGAAGGAGGTGCAGACTGGAAAGAAATATAGTTAGAAATGGCTGTGGAAGTAAGGAGAAATTGAAGGAACTTACTAGAAAATTGAATCTAGCAAAGAAGGCAGCTAAGGATAACATGATGGCAAGCAAAATTGGCTGTCATACAAATTTTAGTGAAAAATGGAAGGGTATGTATAGGTATTGTAAGGCAGAAACAGGTTCCAAGAAGGACATTCCAGGAATAATTAATGAACAGGGGGAGTGTGTATGTGAGGATCTTCAAAAGGCAGAAGTATATTCAGCAGTACGTAAAGATTGTTGGTTACAAGGGTAATGTCCAGATAGAGGAGGAGACTAAGGCCAAAGAAGTAATCAAATTTACATATGATAACAATGGCATTTACAGTAAGATACAAAAGTTGAAAACTAGAAAACCGGCTGGAATTCATAAGATTTCTGGGGATATAATAAAGACAATGGGTTGGGATATAGTACCATATCTGAAGTACTTATTTGATTATTGTTTGGTCGGAGGAGCTATACCAGATGAATGGAGAGTTGCTATTGTAGCCCCTGTGTATAAAGGAAAGGGTGATAGACATAAAGCTGAAAATTACAGGCCAGTAAGTTTGACATGCATTGTATGCAAGCTTTGGGAAGGCATTCTTTCTGATTATATTAGACATGTTTGTGAAATTAATAACTGGTTCGATAGAAGGCAGTTCGGTTTTTGGAAAGGTTATTCCACTGAAGCTCAACTTGTAGGATTCCAGCAAGATATAGCAGATATCTTGGATTCTGGAGGTCGAATGGACTGTATTGCGATTGACCTGTCTAAAGCATTTGATAGGGTGGATCATGGGAGACTACTGGCAAAAATGAGTGCAATTGGACTAGACAAAAGAGTGACTGAATGGGTTGCTATATTTCTAGAAAATAGATCTCAGAGAATTAGAGTAGGTGAAGCTTTATCTGACCCTGTAATAATTAAGAGGGGAATTCCTCAAGGCAGTAGTATCGGACCTTTATGTTTTCTTATATATATATATAAATGATATATGTAAAGGAGTGGAATCGGAGGTAAGGCTTTTTGCGGATGATGTTATTCTCTATAGAGTGATAAATAAGTTACAAGATTGTGAGCAACTGCAACGTGACCTCGAAAATGTTGTGAAATGGACAGCAGGCAATGGTATGTTGATAAACGGGGTTAAAAGTCAGGTTGTGAGTTTCACAAATAGGAAAAGTCCTCTCAGTTTTAATTACTGCGTTGATGGGGGTGAAAGTTCCTTTTGGGGATCATTGTAGGTATCTGGGTGTTAATATACGGAAAGATCTTCATTGGGGAAATCACATAAATGGGATTGTAAATAAAGGGTACAGATCTCTGCACATGGTTATGAGGGTGTTTAGGGGTTGTAGTAAGGATGTAAAGGAGAGGGCATGTAAGTCTCTGGTAAGACCCCAACTAGAGTATGGTTCCAGTGTATGGGACCCTCACCAGGATTACCTGATTCAAGAACTGGAAAAAATCCAAAGAAACGGAGCTCGATTTGTTCTGGGTGATTTCCGACAAAAGAGTAGCGTTACAAAAATGTTGCAAAGTTTGGGTTGGGAAGAATTGAGAGAAAGAAGAAGAGCTGCTCGACTAAGTGGTATGTTCCGAGCTGTCAGCGGAGAGATGGCGTGGAATGATATTAGTAGACGAATAAGTTTGAGTGTCGTTTATAGAAGTAGGAAAGATCACAATATGAAGATAAAGTTGGAATTCAAGAGGACAAACTGGGGCAAATATTCATTTATAGGAAGGGGAGTTAGGGATTGGAATAACTTACCAAGGGAGACGTTCAATAAATTTCCAATTTCTTTGAAATCATTTAGGAAAAGGCTAGGAAAGCAACAGATAGGGAATCTGCCACCTGGGCGACTGCCCTAAATGCAGATCAGTATTCATTCATCATCATTCATCCCACGTGAGCAACACCACGGGTCTGGGCGTAGCCTGTGAGTTGTACCACTATAGGAGCGACACCGTGGGTCTGCGTTGCCAGTGATTAGTACCCACTATGTGAGGAACACCACGGGAATGCCGGCGCCCGTGATTAGTACACCTAGGTGAGGAACCTTATCGGTTTGCGTTGGCTATGAGTGGCGCCATTGTGTGAGAAACACCATAGGTCTGCGTTACCTTTACGACGTACAATACTTGTGAGTAGTTCCTTAATGTTTGGAACACCGTGAGTTTACTCTACCTTTGATTAGTACCCATTTAGACAAGCATCAACGCTTCACGATTGGGCTTTGGAAGCAGTCCCTTGGTCAGTAACATTTTTTTCTGGGACTGTGAGGCATGGCGCGTCTTATCCACTGCTTGTTTTAAATTCATATTCATATTCATCAATTCATTCCGCATCATCACGTTTTGAATTCAGGTCAGTGGATGAACTTTTTTACTTTTAAATTGTCATCGCATGTCGTCTCATTTCGTACCATAGGGGCCGATGACCTAGATGTTAGGCCCCTCTAAACAACAAACATCATCATCATCATCACCTTCCTATCCATTTATTTGGATATGAAGCATGAAGGTGGTTCCGGACGACTACTGATCCGTGAAGTGCAGGATCGTCCTGTTGAAACCACATTCGTAATCGCTCGCGCAGTGCCACGTTCTCCAGCAAATGTGGGAGTTCATTTTGAAAGAAATGAAGGTAGTGTGCTGCCGTTAGATGTTCGTGGAAGAAATATGGTCCGATCAGATAGTCACCCAATATCCCACACCAGATATTTACTCCCTACTGCACTTGAAATGGACCCTGTCTTACCAAATGGGAATTCTCTGCACTCCAATAGTGCATATTGTGCCGCTTCACGACGTTATTGTTGTGAAATCGTGATTTGTCTGAAAACAAGACTCTTGACAAAGAGACTGCATTATTGGATACTCTGCGTAATGACAAAATGTTATTCTAGCATCGAAATCACGGCCGTGGTGCTGCTGGTGTAACTACAGATGGTATGGGTGAAATTTGTTGTTAATGCAGTATACACATGATTGATGACGGGCTGATGTTAGTCTGTTGTGCAAGTGTCCCAGTACTAATATGAGGGTTATTATGGATAGCGTCCAAAACAGCCTCTTCATTTGGACCAGACGTTATAGGGGCATCTGTAACGGAAGTTTCTCTTCCAGGCGTCCAAGTTAACCGCAACCTTCGTTCACAGTTTCGGAACGTTATATAGTCGGTAGTCTTCTGTCAGGAAAACGCTCGTGATAGGGACGTTACGACTGGACTGCGTTCTTCCTTATTTCTACGTAAATGAGCAACATATCAACGTAATCGTAACTTGAATACTTCTTCCTTTTCTTCTTTATCTTTACCTCGAGGGTCGGCTTTTCCCTCGGACTCAGCGAGGGATCCCACCTCTACCGCCTCAAGGGCAGTGAACTGGAACGCATCGTGAGTAAAGGAATACGTTCTGTGATGTGACCTGGTAAGTGTGCATGAACATAGTGTGTCCGCACGATTTGTCGGTCAAAAAAGAAATCAAGGTAAAGTTGGAATCGAACCACTGCATTACGAGTATTCAGACACTTTGTGTCACCAGACCTTAACTGACTCAGTCAGAAATACAACATACAAAACACTCGATAAAGGATCATTAAGACGTACGGCCGTTCGCCAGCGAAAGTTAATATCCATGTCAAAGTCTTCAGTAATGCTTTACAGTGTTGATTTAACTTTTTGCCATTACGAAGCACGTGGAAAACGTATTCATTCGACCGTGCTTTATCCATAACTAAACAACAACTCAGTGCACTCTTCAGAGGAATACCTCGTGAGGAAATGAATAAGTGCTGTGATGTGATCTCGAAGGTGTGGATTATTATTTGTGTGCGTTGGACTCGCGAGGTTGTGGATTCGAATCCTATGCTGGCCGTCCTGAAAATGGTTGTCCTCACTTTCTCATTCTCACCACCAAGCAAATGCCGGGACGGTACCGATTTCCTTCCCAATCCTTCCCCCACACATCCAAGGCACAGACTCCAAAACAAATAGGAAGGAAATCTTTCTTTTTTAATCTATTTACCATCCAGGGTTGGCTTTGCCCTCGGAATCAGCGAGGGATCCCACCTCAACCGCCTCAAGGGCAGTGTCCTGGAGCGCGAGACTTTGGGTCGGAGATACAACTCGGGAGGATGACCAGTACCTCGTCCAGGCGGCCTCAGCTGCTATGCTGAACAGGGCCCTTGTGGGGGGGGGGGATGGGAAGATTGGAATGGATAGACAAGGAAGAGGGAAGGAAGCGGTCGTGGCCTTAAGTTAGGTACCATCCCGGCATTTGCCTGGAGGAGAAGTGGAAAACCATGGAAAACCACTTCCAGGATGGCTGAGGTGGGAATCGAATCCACCTCTATTCATTTGACCTCCCAAGGCTGAGTGTACCCCGTTCCAGCCCTCGTACCACTTTTCAAATTTCGTGGCAGAGCCGGGAATTGAACACGGACCTCCGGGGGTGGCAGCTAATCACACTAACCACTACATCACAGAGGCGGACACCTGTTTTATTTAAAGGCGCAATAAATAACATGTTTACAGAATGGTCCTTAATATTTGGCGCGGAATTGTGCATAGTAGTTTTTCCTTTGCTAGGGCACACAGATAGCGGAGAGCCTTATCGACCGAAAAAGAGAAATTTCAAGTTAATTGATGTTCATAAAACTAAATTATAAGGATCATTAGGTTATACGCGTTATTTGAGTTGCCTATGAAAATAAGGGACTGGTGAACCACCCAGTATATTATTGCGTGTGGTCGCGGGCATTTCTTTCTTTCTTTGTTTGTTTGTTTGTTTCTTTCTTTCTTTCTTAATCCGTTATCCGTTGTGAAGTGTCCACTGAAGTGTCAATAATTTTGTACATTCAACATGTATCACTTGCGCACATAGTTTTAACTCTCATACCGATTAACGTAGACGAAGATAAGACGAAAAACATTTGCAAACTGATAACGTTTTTACCCATATTATGTGACACATTTATAATTGAAGAAAAACGTATTTTAACATACACCATTCATGTACATATAGTAATGTTAAGTTTTAATTATTATATCAATTAATGTAGACGATTATTTAAACTAGGACATTTGTAATGACAATGTTTTTACCCATATCATGTGACATTCTTATTGTGATGTTTTAATTCTATGTTATGATTGTCAGCTGAAGATGACCTTCACAAGGTCGAAGCCGGTCCTGTAGAACAAGAAATATGTGTATTGATTAGGTGGAAACTTCAATACTTCATATTTGTGAATATAATCAGTACGGAAATGAAACTTATAGATTATGATTCCCATCCCCCAACAAGGCCCCTCTTCATCATAGCAGGTGAGGCCACCTGGGTGGGGTAATGGCCTTCCTCCTCAGTTGTATCCCCAAACTCAAAGTCTCACGCTCCAAGACACTGACCTTGAGGCAGTAGAGGTGGGATCCCTCGCTGAGTACGCGGGAAAAACCAACTCTGGAGGGTAAAAGGATTAAGAAAGAAAGAAAGAAAGAAAGAAAGAAAGAGAGAAAGAAAGAAGTGTTAGGGCCTATATGTGAAACTTTCGTGGCAGATAGTGGAGTCCGTTCATTTTTCTATGTTATTCTTGTATTACTCAGTTATAGACACCCCAGAGTGCAGATTCGCGGTCGTATGGTGGAAGTTAGGGTGTTTTGTGGATGTCGTGTATTAGAGGGGTGTGGATGTGTCAGGGCGAGGTATTTAATGTTTGGATGAAGATTCAGGCACCTGCATGAGTCAGTCGAAATTTGGGTTTACATTACCATAATAGTGTCTCCGTCGCTCAGGCGGCAGCGCGCCGGCCTCTCACCGCTGCATTCCGTGGTTCAAATCCCGGCCACTCCATGTGAGATTTGTGCTGGACAAAGCGGAGGCGGGACAGGTTTTTCTCCGGATACTCCGGTTTTCGCTGTCATCTTTCATTCCAGCAGCACTTTCCAGTATCATTTCATTTCATCTGTCATTCATTAACCATTGCCCCAGAGGAGTGCGACATGCTTCGGCAGCCGGCACAATTCCTATCCTCGCCGCTAGAAAGGGGCTTCATCCATTCCATTCTTGACCCGATCGAATGACTGGAAACAGGCTGTGGATTTTCATTACCATAATAATATTATTAATAATGGCCTTAGTAATATTTATTCTACTGGGGAATGAGGCATGTCACGATTTAGGCCCATACATAAATTTATTTAGTCGGGAACAAGTAATCCAGAAAATTTCAGTTGGGAGGCGAAGTAGCAGAGTTCAATCTGATGAGACTTAGGATTTTGCGTGGGAAAGAAAATGCCATATTATTATGTCTGGAGTGCCGTGATATCAAAAGGAGAAATGGAGGGAAGTTCTTAACTGTCCGAAGTTTTTTCTTGGAGAAGGGAATGTTGTCCATGTGTGTGAGACCATGAGATATAGTGTTGTTCTTTTGTAAAGTGATTATGTATGTGAATCCAGAAGTGTTGTATTCCTGATGAAGATACCAGAGGGGATATATTGGTACCGGGATTTTGTGGGAAATCCGAGAAGAAATGACCCTTATTTTGATTCTGTGCAAGTCACGAGAGAGAGAGAGAGAGAGAGAGAGAGAGAGAGAAGGAGGAAAGGTGGTTTATTTAACTCCAGAGAAAACGTGTAATTCGAGATGCCATGTAACGCATTCCACCAGTCTTATTAGGTTGTTACATGTTAAAAGACATGGATATTAGACCACAATGTTTGGTGTAAAATTATATATTTGTTTGAACTGCATAACGTGTAAATTGTGTTCATCCTCGTGAGACAAGGTCTTCGGCGACCAGGTGTTCACAGGCTGGTCGCTCGAGCTGAAAATAAAAGCAAGGCATTGGGGGCAGTCTTGTCTGAATTATATTACAACTATCATTTGAATCAGTTTTCATTCCCCAGGAAATTCAATGTGATATGATGGTAGCCACGGTTGTCAGGCCAAGATAGTTCACGTTTTGAGTCCAATTACCTACATAGGGGAGTTTGCATTTGAGTTTAACGAGCTTGACCGGAATAGTTCGCTTTAGTTTTACCTTTTCATTTAATAGATGTTTATATTTTCTTTAAGGATATCGGCTTCGTATAATGCGAATACACGTGTGTAAATAATAGGAGTACCGTGCGTTATATCAATTAGTCTTTGTAGTTGTATTTACGGTAGTTCGATAGTGTAGGATTATCGGAGCCTTGCTTGACGGGTAGTGACTAATAGCCTAGATAAGGAGGAATCCATGAGATAGTTGGGCCTTAGATAGGACTGGGAGAGTGACGTAGCTGGCCAATTCAGCCTATATGAATGTTGAGTTTGCCAGTAAATCACGCGGGACCGGAGCCATACGGGATCTCATGGATGAGGTAGCCCTAGTAATTGTCCAAAGGGATAACGTTGCTTTCTGACCTGTTGTAAATAGTTAATCGAATTATTACTATATTTTTGTAGAGAAGCATTGTCATCTGCATATTGCAATTCTGTGACCCGGGTGGAATTGTTTATTCTTCTGGAGCGAAGTCTGGCCTGGTTGAAAAGCTCCGCGTCATACCGATATTTAATTTCCACACCTGTGTTGTTTGCAGGTGTTGTTTCATAAAGCATATCTGTCAGGTACAGGGCGAAAAGTGTAGGTGCAAGTTCACATCCTTGCTTGAGTCCATTTATGATTGGAAATTCTTCTTAGATATCATTCTGATACGTGTACCGGACCAACCATACCATCAATGGAGAGCTTGGATCAGACTAACAAAATGATCGGGGCATCCAAACCATCCACATGTAGTTTCAAGGAACCGTATCAATGGCCTTTTCAAGGTCATAGAACACTAAGAACAGAGGTTTCATTTGTTTTCTGCACTTCTGTTCTGCAACAATATTCAAATGTGCAGATCACTGCGATAGTATTCCTTCCGTCATCATAGCTACAAAAACAAACAAGAAAGACTCTTTGCTGGCTTTTACTGAAAGTCATCGGTCTCTTGTCCGGCTGAATGGCTAAATGGTTAGCTTGCTGGCCTTTGGTCGCAGGGGTCCCGGGTTCGATTCCCGGCAGGGTCGGGAATTTTAACCTTAATTGGTTAATTTCTCTGGCACGGGGGCTCGGTGTATGTGTTGTCTTCATCATTTCATCCTCATCACGACACGCAGGTCGCCTACAGAAGACAAATCAAAAGACCTGCACCTGGCGAGCCAAACATGTCCTCGGACATTCCCGGCACTAAAAGCCATACGCAATTTCATTTTTTACCGGTCTCTTTCCCAACTCTCAGACACAGAAAATCCTATCCACAGTAGCTGAGAACAGAAGGCAGTATGATTTGTGTATTGAACAGCTGTAAATTACCGGGCGAGTTGGCTGTGCGGTTAGAGTAGCGCAGCTGTGAGCTTGCATCCGGGTGACAGTTGGTTCGAATCCCACTGTCGGCAGCTCTGAAGATGGTTTTCCGTGGTTTTCCATTTTCACACCAGGCAAATGCTGGGGCTGTACCTTAATTAAAGCCACGGCCGCATCCTTCCCACCCCTAGGCCTTCCCTATCCCATCGTCGCCATAAGACCTACCCCTGTCGGTGCGACGTTAAGGAAAAAAAAAAAGAGCTGTAAATTATAAAAGAAGCCGGCACTTTTTCATGGCGAAGGTTTTGACAACTTTTACTTAATGTTTCGAAAAAGCTAAAACACGTTAGAGACTGCATGTTTTCAACCATTTCCTGGGCTGAATAGCTCAAACGGTAGAGCGCTGACCTTTTGAGTTCAAGTTTAAGGGTTTGATCCTTCTTCATCCCGGTGGTGTTTGAAAGTTTGAAAGTGCTCAAATATGCCAGCCTCGTGTAGGTAGATTTATTGGTATGTAAGAGAACTCCTCCGGGTCGAAATTCCAGCACCTCGCGGAATTCGAATGAGTAATAGTGTTACTCGCATTGTCATACCTCAGTCACTTTCATATTGTCAAAAACAAGGATAAGACTGAGACAGGCCAGTGGAAGTAAAAATATTCTTCTGGCCCATATCAGAAGACATAGTGCACTGTAAACACGATATATCGCCAGCAAAGGGAAATGTGAGTTGGTTTAAGGAATAAGGATTCAATGAGTAAATTACATGGTTATAGCCCTCAGAAGGATAGGAATGATACCATCAAGTCCTGCAAAGACGGGAATATCAGGATTTAATAAACTGAGTTTCACAAGATCAGTTTGGAGAAGGTAAGAATTTAAAATCTACTTGTTGATCTTGCCTTTCACAAATAGGAAAAGTTAAAGTTAAGGTTAATTTTTAATTTTTTCACTATTTCAGGGCTTCTCGAGGGACAAACACATCAAGAAACATGTACTAAAGTGGCAAAAAATGGCTAAATATATGAAGTAGCTTGCAAATGGTCGCTATATGCATAGGCGTAAATTATAAGACAGGGTAGGTTCAATATCCTTATACACGCACGTAACTTCTTTTAACTGTAACAGTATAAATTTGTCATTTTATTCTCAATTGAATAACCAAGGTATGCTACGCAGACAAAAGACACGTGAGAAAAGTCGAATGAGAGTTTTTGTTTGTTATTTATGAACAAGGATGTTCTAGTACTGTTATTATAATTAAAACAAGAAGTATGCCTGCTTCACTGAAAATGATAATAAAAACGTCGAAAAGAAAAATGGCTACGAAGGGTATAAGAAGATAAAGTGACCGAAAATGCAACTAGTGGCTTTTTAAAATGTGTGGCTAACTTATTACTCAAAATGGCCAGATCTAGGCACATAATAGTTAAATTGGTATTCTGCAGTCTCTGCAAGCGCATGATATGTCCTTTTTATTTAAAATCTCATGCCTCGCCCTGGCTAGCGCTCGCTTTTTCTTTCTTTTATTTTTCCAAACACCAGGTGCGGGTCGGCAAGATGGCTCCTTCCCGGTAGCCAGTCAGAGGGAGGGATGCCAATATTGTTCATCCGATTAGAAATTAGTTCCACTAAAGAACTTCAAATACTCATTTTCTACTTTACAAAATTAAAAAAATAAAACATTCGGCACGTAACGATTCAGTAAAGAAAAGTTTAGTAACTTTCATGTGTAGCTGACAAGTTGTGAGGGAAGTCGAAACGCGGCAAATCACGTATGAACTTGGCGGGGGCGGGAAGCGGAATGGTACACAGTAAGGTGATCGCAGGAAGGCGGCAGGCGGTAGCCATTTGCAAACAGACAACGAACGAGGCAGGGTGTCTTATCGCATGTCTCCCAAGTTTTTGGTGTAAAACATTGTTTTTAGAGATCATCATCAGGCTCGGATGACAACACGATGAACTGAAGTGATGGAGAAAGTTTTAGTATTTATCTGGCAATATAAATTGTGAGATATCATCGAACAAGTGAAGCAAGGGCGTTGTGATTTACAATATGTCCGTTGGGGAAGTGAACAATTTCGTATATTCAACGTGTTTTTGTCAATAAGACAGTATATTTCTCTACTTATAGATTTATATTTCTCGAGCTCTTTTACGCAGTGCTGTGGTTTGAGAATAAATAAGTCGCCCTGTGGATGGGGCTGTAGAATACATCCACGGTATCCCCTGCCTGTCGTAAGAGGCGACTACAAGGGGCCTTAGGGGCTCTCAACTTGGGAGCGTGGGTTGGCGACCACGGGTCCCCTAGCTGAGCCTGACATTATTTCTACTTGTGTCAGGCTCCTAGCTTTCATCTTTCCTATCTGACCTCCCTTGGTCAACTCTTGTTCTTTTCCGACCCCGATGGTATTAGGTTTTCGAGGCCTAGGGAGTCTTTCATTTTCAAGCCCTTCGTGGCCCTACCATTTCTATTACCGATACCTTCAATTTTCGAAGGATTGGTCATCTTCTCTTTTCTTTCTGATTAGTGTTAATAGAGGATGGTGTCCTAGTTTTACGTCATCCTCCACCACGACAATAACGTATCCTCATCATGACGCTTTTCATTGAGAATTATTTCTCGCCAGTGCAGTATTTAACCAAGTTTAAGGATCAGTGTTGTTTTGTTTATTTAGTGTTTCACCGAGCGAGTGGGCTGCATGGTTTGAGTTGTGCTGCTTGCTTGCTTGCGGGAAATAATGTGTTCATTAGCAGCAACGAACACGGTTTTTGTCAATAAGACAGTATATTTCTCTACTTATAGATTTATATTTCTCGAGCTCTTTTACGCAGTGCTGTGGTTTGAGAATAAATAAGTCGCCCTGTGGATGGGGCTGTAGAATACATCCACGGTATCCCCGGCCTCTCGTAAGAGGCGACTACAAGGGGCCTTAGGGGCTCTCAACTTGGGAGCGTGGGTTGGCGACCACGGGTCCCCTAGCTGAGCCTGACATTATTTCTACTTGTGTCAGGCTCCTAGCTTTCATCTTTCCTATCTGACCTCCCTTGGTCAACTCTTGTTCTTTTCCGACCCCGATGGTATTAGGTTTTCGAGGCCTAGGGAGTCTTTCATTTTCAAGCCCTTCGTGGCCCTACCATTTCTATTACCGATACCTTCAATTTTCGAAGGATTGGTCATCTTCTCTTTTCTTTCTGATTAGTGTTAATAGAGGATGGTGTCCTAGTTTTACGTCATCCTCCACCACGACAATAACGTATCCTCATCATGACGCTTTTCATTGAGAATTATTTCTCGCCAGTGCAGTATTTAACCAAGTTTAAGGATCAGTGTTGTTTTGTTTATTTAGTGTTTCACCGAGCGAGTGGGCTGCATGGTTTGAGTTGTGCTGCTTGCTTGCTTGCGGGAAATAATGTGTTCATTAGCAGCAACGAACACGGTTTTTGTCAATAAGACAGTATATTTCTCTACTTATAGATTTATATTTCTCGAGCTCTTTTACGCAGTGCTGTGGTTTGAGAATAAATAAGTCGCCCTGTGGATGGGGCTGTAGAATACATCCACGGTATCCCCTGCCTGTCGTAAGAGGCGACTACAAGGGGCCTTAGGGGCTCTCAACTTGGGAGCGTGGGTTGGCGACCACGGGTCCCCTAGCTGAGCCTGGCATTATTTCTACTTGTGTCAGGCTCCTAGCTTTCATCTTTCCTATCTGACCTCCCTTGGTCAACTCTTGTTCTTTTCCGACCCCGATGGTATTAGGTTTTCGAGGCCTAGGGAGTCTTTCATTTTCAAGCCCTTCGTGGCCCTACCATTTCTATTACCGATACCTTCAATTTTCGAAGGATTGGTCATCTTCTCTTTTCTTTCTGATCAGTGTTAATAGAGGATGGTGTCCTAGTTTTACGTCATCCTCCACCACGACAATAACGTATCCTCATCATGACGCTTTTCATTGAGAATTATTTCTCGCCAGTGCAGTATTTAACCAAGTTTAAGGATCAGTGTTGTTTTGTTTATTTAGTGTTTCACCGAGCGAGTGGGCTGCGCGGTTTGAGTTGTGCTGCTTGCTTGCTTGCGGGAAATAATGTGTTCATTAGCAGCAACGAACACGGTTTTTCGTGGTTCCTCGTTTTCATACTAGGCAAATAGGCCCTACTGATGCTGAAGCTATTATAACGCCGAACACCAATAAATACGTGATGCCGCGCTATTAAATGGCTTGAGCTACTCCAAACCACAGCGGCATCCACCTGTGGGTGGGGGCGGCAGAATAACACCCACGGTATCCCCTGCCTGTCGTAAAGGCGTCTCAAAGGGGCCCCAGGGGCTCAATTTGGGAGCGTAGGTTGTGACCATGGGGCTCTCAGCTGAGTCCTGGCATTGCTTCCACTTGTGCGAGGCTCCTCACTTTCATCTATCCTATCTGACCTCCCTTGGTCAACTCCTGTTCTTTTCTGACCCCGACGGTATTAGATCATTCGAGGCCTAGGGAGTCTTTCATTTTCAAGCCCTTCGTGGCCCTTGTCTTTCTTTGGCCGATACCTTCATTTTTCGAAGTGTCGGATCCCTTTCATTTTTTCTCTCTGTTTAGTTTTAATAGAACATGGTTGCCTAGTTGTACTTCCTCTGAAAACAATAATCACCACAACCACCACCAACTCAGTGACATAGAGACCTTCTCTTCCAGGGATAGCTGGCTGCTATGACATGAAGCAATGCCAAATTTTTAAGTGAAGTGAAGTTAACATGGTGATGCATTCAGTTTTTCTACTCTCTGATTAAACTATCCTCACCATGCCAAGTTCCTATACCGTGGCCTTCCATCACCAAGTAACCTAATGCCATGACAGGTCCTATGGCGTGAAGACGTTGCACCTTGTCCTTCCTATTTTAATAAATGCCTTGTGATTTACTATACGTCGGTTAGGGAGAAATAGCGTTCTAACACAATAATGCTCACGCTAATTGAACAGTGGAAGAATTCTGTTTCGTATATTCAACGTGTTCTTGTCAATATGACAGTATATTTATCCACATATAGACTTATTTTGCTCGTTTATTCGCGAGCTATTTTACGTAGTGGTGTGGTTTGATAATATTGTAACTCATAAGTCGCCCTGTGGATGGGGCTGTAGAATACATCCACGGTATCCTCTGCCTGTCGTAAGAGGCGACTACAAGGGAGCGTGGGTTGGCGACCACGGGTCTCCTAGCTGAGCCTGGCATTGTTTCTACTTGTGTCAGGCTCCTAGCTTTCATCTTTCCTATCTGACCTCCCTTGGTCAACTCTTGTTCTTTTCCGACCCCGACGGTATTAGGTTTTCGAGACCTAGGGAGTCTTTCATTTTCAAGCCCTTCGTGGCCCTACTATTTCTATTACCGATATCTTCAAATTTCGAAGGATTGGTCATCTTCTCTTTTCTTTCTGATTAGTGTTAATAGAGGACGGTGTCCTAGTTTTACGTCATCCTCCACCACGACAATAACGTATCCTCATCATGACGCTTTTCATTGAGAATTATTTCTCGCCAGTGCAGTATTTAACCAAGTTTAAGGATCAGTGTTTTTTTGTTTATTTAGTGTTTCACCGAGCGAGTGGGCTGCATGGTTTGAGTTGTGCTGCTTGCTTGCTTTCGGGAAATAATGTGTTCATTAGCAGCAACGAACACGGTTTTTCGTGGTTCCTCGTTTTCATACTAGGGAAATAGGCCCTACTGATGCTGAAGGTATTATAAGGACATGGATGTTTCCTTTGAACGCCGAACACCAATAAATACGTGATGCCGCGCTATTAAATGGCTTGAGCTACTCCAAACCACAGCGGCATCCACCTGTGGGTGGGGGCGGCAGAATAACACCCACGGTATCCCCTGCCTGTCGTAAAGGCGTCTCAAAGGGGCCCCAGGGGCTCAATTTGGGAGCGTAGGTTGTGACCATGGGGCTCTCAGCTGAGTCCTGGCATTGCTTCCACTTGTGCGAGGCTCCTCACTTTCATCTATCCTATCTGACCTCCCTTGGTCAACTCCTGTTCTTTTCTGACCCCGACGGTATTAGATCATTCGAGGCCTAGGGAGTCTTTCATTTTCAAGCCCTTCGTGGCCCTTGTCTTTCTTTGGCCGATACCTTCATTTTTCGAAGTGTCGGATCCCTTTCATTTTTTCTCTCTGTTTAGTTTTAATAGAACATGGTTGCCTAGTTGTACTTCCTCTGAAAACAATAATCACCACAACCACCACCAACTCAGTGACATAGAGACCTTCTCTTCCAGGGATAGCTGGCTGCTATGACATGAAGCAATGCCAAATTTTTAAGTGAAGTGAAGTTAACATGGTGATGCATTCAGTTTTTCTACTCTCTGATTAAACTATCCTCACCATGCCAAGTTCCTATACCGTGGCCTTCCATCACCAAGTAACCTAATGCCATGACAGGTCCTATGGCGTGAAGACGTTGCACCTTGTCCTTCCTATTTTAATAAATGCCTTGTGATTTACTATACGTCGGTTAGGGAGAAATAGCGTTCTAACACAATAATGCTCACGCTAATTGAACAGTGGAAGAATTCTGTTTCGTATATTCAACGTGTTCTTGTCAATATGACAGTATATTTATCCACATATAGACTTATTTTGCTCGTTTATTCGCGAGCTATTTTACGTAGTGGTGTGGTTTGATAATATTGTAACTCATAAGTCGCCCTGTGGATGGGGCTGTAGAATACATCCACGGTATCCTCTGCCTGTCGTAAGAGGCGACTACAAGGGAGCGTGGGTTGGCGACCACGGGTCTCCTAGCTGAGCCTGGCATTGTTTCTACTTGTGTCAGGCTCCTAGCTTTCATCTTTCCTATCTGACCTCCCTTGGTCAACTCTTGTTCTTTTCCGACCCCGACGGTATTAGGTTTTCGAGACCTAGGGAGTCTTTCATTTTCAAGCCCTTCGTGGCCCTACTATTTCTATTACCGATATCTTCAAATTTCGAAGGATTGGTCATCTTCTCTTTTCTTTCTGATTAGTGTTAATAGAGGACGGTGTCCTAGTTTTACGTCATCCTCCACCACGACAATAACGTATCCTCATCATGACGCTTTTCATTGAGAATTATTTCTCGCCAGTGCAGTATTTAACCAAGTTTAAGGATCAGTGTTTTTTTGTTTATTTAGTGTTTCACCGAGCGAGTGGGCTGCATGGTTTGAGTTGTGCTGCTTGCTTGCTTTCGGGAAATAATGTGTTCATTAGCAGCAACGAACACGGTTTTTCGTGGTTCCTCGTTTTCATACTAGGGAAATAGGCCCTACTGATGCTGAAGGTATTATAAGGACATGGATGTTTCCTTTGAACGCCGAACACCAATAAATACGTGATGCCGCGCTATTAAATAGCTTGAGCTACTCCAAACCACAGCGGCATCCACCTGTGGGTGGGGGCGGCAGAATAACACCCACGGTATCCCCTGCCTGTCGTAAAGGCGTCTCGAAGGGGCCCCAGGGGCTCAATTTGGGAGCGTGGGTTGGTGACCATGGGGCTCTCAGCTGAGTCCTGGCATTGCTTCCACTTACTTGTGCGAGGCTCCTCACTTTCATCTATCCTATCTGACCTCCCTTGGTCAACTCCTGTTCTTTTCTGACCCCGACGGTATTAGATCATTCGAGGCCTAGGGAGTCTTTCATTTTCAAGCCCTTCGTGGCCCTTGTCTTTCTTTGGCCGATACCTTCATTTTTCGAAGTGTCGGATCCCTTTCATTTTTTCTCTCTGTTTAGTTTTAATAGAGCATGGTTGCCTAGTTGTAATTCCTCTGAAAACAATAATCACCACAACCACCACCAACTCAGTGACATAGAGACCTTCTCTTCCAAGGATAGCTGGTTGCTATGACATGAAGCAACGCCAAATTTTTAAGTGAAGTGAAGTTAACATGGTGATGCATTCAGTTTCTCTACTCTCTGATTAAACTATCCTCACCCTGCCATGTTCCTATACCGTGGCCTTCCATCACCAAGTAGCCATAATGCCATGAGAGGCCGAAGACGTTGCACCTTGTCCTTCCTATTTTAATAAACGTACAGAGGGAGCTGAATGGTCTAAATGCGGTACTCGGCGTCGTTCCTTTACGGCGCATTATTGCATTCCTTTTCGATACCTTGACATCTCATACATTTATACTTATCGAACGGACGTTGACAATTTATTATTATTATTATTATTATTATTATTATTATTATTATTATTATTATTGCTGTATTATTTGAAATCACTACTTTACGATGAATTAAGTTGTATTTCCTCGAAGCGATTTTATTTTGTAACTAGACACGCATTGCACTGGATACACGGAAGTCTATAGGCTTATTGAACTTTTTTGGAATTAGCACTGGTCCATATCCTGTTTCCTTTGAGTATATAGTCCCAGTAATAAACCTGCATTTAATGCCTTTGGTTCGATAAATGCATTCTGAAATATGTAGTACCTCTTGTGGGATATGAACTCGCAGATTATGCCATGGGTTGTTTTTAATTCCTTATTCATAATCTGCATTCTTGGGTGCGTTTTTACAATTCCCATTTTATGTAAGTGCATTTTTGCAGGTGAATTGCCTATAAGGAGTGCTGCTAAGAATCATAACTGCCTTCTACTGTACTTAGGAAGTGTTGCAGTTGTTCTCTTACATAGCCTTTTCATAAATTGTTTCCCATGCTCGAAGCGACGTACTATTTCTAACTACCGTATTTCGGTCTCTTTTTTTTCACAACATTTGTCCTCATTCACCCACCACCCAGCCCCCATAGGGTGAGGAACGCAGATGAAGAATGCATCTACGGTATCACCTGCCTGCCGTAAGAGGCGACTAAAAGGGCCCCTAGGGCTCTCAACTTGGGAGCGTGGGTTGGCTACCACGGACCCCTTAGCTGAGTCCTGGTATTGCTTCCACGTAATTGTGACAGGCTCCTCACTTTAATTTATCCTGTCCGACCTCTCTTGGTCAACTCTTGTTCTTTTCCGACGCCGACGGTATTAGAGCATTTGAGGCCCAGGGAGTCTTTCACTTTCACGCCCTTCGTGGTTCTTGCCATTCTTTGTCCGTTACTTCATTTCTCGAAGTAACGGTCCCTTCTTTCTCTCTCTCTCTCTCTCTCTCTCTCTCTTGCTACCCCTTGTCGGCGGGGGACGCAAACGATGAATACACCCTCTATATCCCCTGCCCGTTGTAAGAGGCGACTAAAAGGGGCGACCGAGGGAGTCATTGAATTAGAACCATGAGACTACTTCTGATTAGTACCATCACGCGGGGAACATCGTGGGTCGCTTTTACTTGCGAGTAGTACCACTATGTTACGCACACAATAGGTTTGTGATTATAGCAGCAGTGAGTGGTTCATTATGGGTTTACAGTACCCGTGATTAGTATCACCATATGTGGAACACCACGGACTTACGTTGTCTGTGTTATCATTTTGTGAGAAACACCACAGGTCAGGGCGTTACCTGTGATTACAACCACTATATTAGCGACACCGTGGGTCTGCGTTGCTTGTGAGTTGCGCCATTACGTGAGAAACGCCATAGGTCTGCGTAACCTGTGCGACGTACAATGCTTGTAAGTGGTACCATAATGTGTGGGACACTGTGAGTTTACGTTACCTTTGGTTAGTATCGCTACATGAGAAATACCATGTTTCTACTTTACTCGTGATAAGTGCTATTATGAGGGGCCCTAGACCTAGACTTTGGACCCCTTTACACAACAAGCATCATCGATTCAGGGTTGTGCTTTGGAAGCAGCCCGTTGATCAATATATATAATATTGTTTTAAGATAATTTCTGAGAAGGTGGGGCATTGCGGGTCTGATCCACTGATTGCTTTTAACTTCATAATCTTGGTGCATCGTCATCTTTTTGAATTCTAGTCAGCGGATTGATTTTGGAATTATTTTAAAGTTTTGAATATTGTTAGTTAGATCCGCTGATTATTTAAATTCGTATTCATCCATTTATTCTTCATCGTCACGTTTTGCAGTATGGTCAATGGATACATTTTGGACTTTTGAATTGTCATTACATTTCGTCTCATTTCATATCATTAGGGGCCGATGACCTAGATGTTAGTCCCCTTTAAACAAGCATCATTATCGTCATCACCAATCCTCATACCACCGTGAGATCTCACCTTGTTATCCCCTGTGGCTAAGATTGGTAGAATACATCCACGGCACCGCTGCTTGTAAGAGGGGACTGAAAGGGGGGCAGGGGATGCTAACTTACGAGCATGGTTTGGCGACCACGGTTGCCTTAGATGAGACTGACATTGCTTCAACTGTCTTGTCTCGGGCTCTTCGCTTTCATCTTTCGTATCAAACCTCCCTTGGTCAACACTTGTTTCCATCCGACCCCGACCGATGCCTAGGAAGTTTTTCATTTCCACATCCGTCGTGGCCCTTCCCTTTCTTTTACCGATAACTTAATTCTTCCAAGTATCGGACATTTCCCCTCTGATTAGTGTTAATAGAGGATGGTTGTTTAAATGTACTTACGTCCTATTAAATGAATAATCACCACAGCTGCCTTTCGCCTAGGAAGCGTGGAGTGACATACACGTGGTTTCTCTTGATTGTATTAGGCTCACCTCTTTTCGGTATCTTCACCAATTGAGTATAATGATACCGGCGATGATATACCTCACATTCTGAGATATATCCTCCTATGGGTGAGTGTAGATATCCCTGAGGTTCACTCAGCCTACACCAAAAATGAGTACCAGGTTAATTCCCGCGGGCAAAGGCGGCCGGGCATAAAGCTAACCACTCTACCCCACCAAGTGCCGAGGTTACGGATAGTGGAAGCTTTACCTTCCACCCCTCCAAGAGCCTTCATGGGTGAGTGTAGTAGAATACATCCATGGTATCTCCTGCCTGTCGTAAGAGGCGACTAAAAGCGGAACCAGGGACCCCGATCCCGTGAGCGTGGGTAGGCGACCACGGCGCTATAGCTGAATCTGGCATTGTCTCCAATTGTATGAGGCTCCTCACTTTCATCTTATCAAACCTCACTGCCGAACCCGATGGTATAAGGTTTTTCGAGGCCTAAGGAGTCTTTCTTTTGTCATATCCTTTGTGGGCCTTCCCTGACACCTTCATCCTTCCATTTACCCTCTGATTAGTGTTAAGAGAGGATACATGCCGAGTTTGACTTAAAACAATTGATTACCACCACCATCATTACCCCGGATGACTCTACCATTGATTTGGCTTCATTGTGATCTCTTTTCTTTATCTTTACTGTCCCACTGAACATGGTACCGGACCTTACACTGAGATGTATCCTTGGCGTCCTTTGCCTGTGGTAACTGGTTCCCTTCGCTTTGTCTGGTGTTGTTTCCATTTAATTGTGATGGTCTCCTCACGTTCCTCTTCCATTTGTGCCTTCCTTGGCCAGTTCTTGTTCTCTTCCAACACCAATGGTATTAGATCCCTGAGTCTCTGGAAATCTTTCAATTTTACGTCTTTCAAGGTTTTTTTTGCTTTCCTTTATCGATCGTTTATTCATGGGAGGTTTATAACTCGTTCTTTCATCTGTTCTAATGAAAGGCAAAGCTTTTGTTGTTTTGCGCTTTGAAACAGCAATAACCACCCCCACCAAAGCTCAGAATTTGTGCTTTTCTTTTGTGTGTGTATGTGTGTGTGACACACTTGCGATCCTTCTAAAACTAATGTTGCTCCTACGATCGCCAGTTGCTTCTCATTTGTGTTTCATATCTTACCTCCCTTGACCAAATCCTGTTTTCCTTCTGATCCCGTTCGTCTATATGTCAGGGCCTAGAATACATCGATCTATTTACTGCCTGTCTAAAGAGGCGACTTGGAAGCGTTGGTCGGCAAGCACGTGGTCTCTAGCTGAGTCTGACATTGATTCATTTTACTTATGCCAGGCTCTTCGTATTTGGTCAACTCTTGTACTCCAACTGCGACGGTATTTGATTTCCCAGACCTGGGGAGTGTTTCATTATCACGCCCTTCGCGGCCCTTAGCTTCCTTTTTTTCTTTTTCGATACATTCATGCTTCAAAGTGTTGGACTTTCTCGAGTTTTCCTTTGACTAGTTATACTTCCCTAGAAAACAATCACCACCATCGATCTTTTCATCTTGAATTAAAAGCTTTACGATGCATGAGGTGTTGACCGCTACTTTACGTCTACGATCTATAGGATTGGTCGCTAGTGTGTGTGCTAGTTAGGAGTACTGTATATATGACGAAGAGCATCGCTATATATTTGATGTATTCTTACGAATAATTTGTGTTACGTAAGGGACGAAGTATCTGTGGTATATATATTTGCTATCTGGCTGTCACGTGGCTCTTTTCACATCTTTGACGTGCTTAGGAAATCAGTTAATTAGACGCTTAGCTGACAAATGTTCGGACGAAGTCTGTCAGAATTTTTTTCATTTGTACTTGAATGGAGGCATATCAAACCATCAGTGCGAGAAACGGTGGGGATCCTGGAAGGGTGTGATTACTGGGTGACAAGGACTCCTCCAGCACAATGCACGTGAGACTTAAGTAAACTTCTCCTTGTGGTGTAGTTCTCACGAAAAACTGGAGACCTCCAGATTATGACACCTGTATGAATAGTTACGTGAAAGTGCTTGCTTGAACTTGAAACGTTCATTTATTTTTTCCTTGATATCATTTTTATGAACGATACCAATAGCTTCTTTTCTACTAGTAATCAGAAATAAGTCATTCGGATCTATTCCTCAGGTTGTAGTGACTCAATGCGACCTACCGGCATTGAGTATTTAATCTGTTCTTTATGATAAACGGGTTTTCCATTGTGATACATCAATCTGCATATTGTTATTGTTATTTCCACCACATTCTGCGCATTGATTTCGTGATATATTTACGTTCATATTTAAAGCAAGATCCCACTGCAATGGACTACAACTAACCACTTGATTGAAGCGCGTCTGCTTGGTCATTGTCTTGACACGTATATACTTTCATTGTGATTCCAACCCTCAATCCTTCAGGTTTAAAATCATCCTACAAATGGCGCAGAGAATAAATGTTCGGACGAAGTCTGTCAGAAGTTTTTTCATTTGTGCTTGAATGATTAGTATCATGAGGCATATCAAAACAGCAGTGTGAGGAACGGTGGGGATGCGGAGTGTTGTTGATCTTGTATCCAGTGGCTTTTGGAGTTCAAGACTCTGAGGTGGAAGATTTTTTTTTCCAATTGGCTTTTACGTCACACGGACACAGATAGGGATAGGGAAGGAAGTGACCATGGCGTTAATAAAGGTACAGCCCCAGCATTTGCCTGGTGTGAAAGTAGGAAACCTCGGATTATCATATTCAGGGCTGCTGACAGTGGGGTTCAAGCCCACTGTCTCCGGAATGCAATATCACAGCTGCGCGCCCCTAACCGCACGGCCAAATCGCTCGGAGGTGGAAGTATTGTGGGTATGTCTATTGTGTGTGCCACGAACCTGCTACGCAGGCGTAGCAGGGGGAGAGGTGATACTCCCACGTGGCGCATCCCAGGTGGCGGATAGGGGGGTCCTAACCGGCTTGCCGGCGGACTTGAGGGAAATAAAATACCTCTCGCGGACCAAACACACACCCTCTGTGGGTGGGGGAGGCAGACGAATAATACACCCACGGTATCCCCTGCCTGTCGTGAGAGGCGACTAAAAGGGGCGACCAAGGGATGATTGAATTAGAATCATGAAACTACTTTTGATTCGTACCATCACGCGGGGAACACCATGGGTTGCCTGTACTTGCGAGTTGTACCACTATGTTCGGTACGAAATGGGTTTGTGTTTAGTAGTAGTCATGAGCGTGGCCTGGGCGTTTCCAGTACCCGTGCGTCGTACCCATGTGAGCACCACCGCGGGTCTGGGCGTAGCCTGTGAGTTGTACCACTATATGAGCGACACCGTGGGTCGGCGTTGCCTTTGATTAGTATCCACTCTGTGAGGAACACCACGGGGCCCGTGGGACCGGCATCCGTGCCTAGTACACCTAGGTGAGGAAACCCATTGGTTTGCGTTGGCTATGAGTTTCGCCATTGTGTGAGAAACACCATAGGTCTGCGTTACCTGTACGAAGTACAATACTTGTGAGTAGTACCGTCTTGTGTGGAACACCGTGAGTTTCGCTACTTTAGATTAGTACCCCAACATGCCAATACCATGGTTCTACTTTACTCGCGACATGAACCATTCTGTGGGGCCTTAGACATGGATTTTGCACCCCTTTCGACATCAAGCATCATCGTGCTTTATGAGTGGTCCCTTGGTCAGTAATCAATTATGTATGATCTTTGAGTCTGATCCACTGTATTTTGGTTGTTTGTTTCCTTTTTTTTTGTTGGGCTCATGTCCATTCATTCTTCATGACGACATTATTATTTTTCTTGGTCAGTGGATGAATCTGACATTTTTGTTCTTTGATTTCGTACCATTAGGGGCCGATGACCTCGATGTTAGGCCCCTTTAAACAACAAGCATCATCAAGCATCATATTGTGTGTGCTTTTGGTTGAGGTGTGTGTGTGGGTGGGTGGGTGGAATTTTGGGGAGGTGTTTGGGTGGGTGTCTCGGGATATAGTGTTGGTTTTCTCGGTTTGGTCTTCTTGGTGATGGCAGGTTGACTTGTTGTTAAAGTTTTTTGGTTGCAATAATTGCGGTGCAGCCCCGTTCGAGGATGTTTCTCTAGAGAGCGATGTCGTCTCTGCTCTCCTGATCTGGCACTTCAGTTTCCAACACTATGAGGGAATTGGGATGGGTGTGGGTGGGATGTATGGGGTATTCGAGGGTGTGGGTATTTACAGGGCCATAGGGTCTGTTTGTGCAGGAAGGTGTGTTGTACCCTGGAACATTTCGGCGTAATTTTTGCATTTCTATGTGCGAGGTTTCGCTTTCACTAGCGGGTACATCGGCATTAGTTGAAGAGAAGTGGTACACCGTATATCCGGCCGCCGTTATCCACATCAGTTATCCTTGTGCTCAATTATTATATATGTTTAGTGAACACTAAGGCCTTGCCAAACTAAACAAAAATAAAGGTAATGTTTAGAGATTTTTCAATTCCGGACAGAATTGATTGTACGTCTTCCCAACTGAAACGGGTACTCTTTTACTTCTTAGCGTAGGCTTGAAGGTGCCCTTAATACCTCAATCGTAACTAGCGAGTTGTCTACGCGTGTAGCTGCGAACTTGCATTCGGGAGATGAAGGGTTCGAAACCAACAGTCGACACAACTTAATGTAATATTCAGTGCTTTCACACTTTCACACCAGTCAAATACTGGGGCTGTACCTTAAAGCAACTGTCGTTTCCTACGCTTGTCTGTCCTACATCATAGTCACAATAGACGCGTCGTGTGACGATGGGAAATATGACACATCGGTTAAAAATGTACATACGTATTAATGCTAACTGTTGTACCTGCCGTGGACTGCTAAGTATTTTGTATAATTTCAAAAACTGTCCTCGTTACATTTTGAGCAATAATGAAACCTAGCATAAATGAGCGGCGGCAGATGAGGATGAGCACACCACAGTCAACGTTAGTTTCTACTCTCAAAACCATATTAGGTAGTGTGCCGTACAGCCCATAGCATTAACAATAATACCCCCCTATGGGTGGGGAACGGAGACGAAGAATACTTCCACGGTATTCCCTGCCTGTCGCAAGAGACGACTAAAAGCGGCCCCGAGGGCTTTCAACTTGGGAGCGTGACTTGGTGACCACGGGGCCCTTATCTGAATCCTAGCGTTGCTTCCACTTACTTGTGCCAGTCTCCCCACTTGCATCTGTCCTGTCCGACATCCCTTGATCAACTCCCGTTCCTTTCCGAACCCGACGGTATTAGAGCATTCGAGGCTACGGAGTCTTTCATTTTCACGCCCTTCGTGACTCTTGGGTTGTCTTCCTGTGTCTTCAAAAAATGAAGTACCGGATCCTTTTTTTACCCCCCCCCCCTGTGGACGAAACAGATGAAGAATACACAAGGTATCCCCTGCCTGTCGTAAGAGGCGACTAAAAGAGGCGACCAAGGGATGATAGAATTAGAACCATGAGACTATTTGTAATTATTACCACCAAGGGGGGAGACACCATGGGTCGCTTTTACTTGCGTGTAGTACCACTATGTTAGGTACAGAATAGGTTTGTGATTAGTAGCGACAGTGCGAGCTTTCGTATTTTACAGTACCTGTGAGTAGTACCACTATATGGTTCTGGCTTGCCTATGATTAGTACCCACTATGTGAGGAACATCACGGGATGGTACGAGTGCCTGTGTTTAGTACACTTCACCATAGGCTTTCGTTGCCTGTAAATGGCGCCGCAATGTGAGAAATACCATAGGTCTGTGTTACATGTGCGCATTACGTTACCTATGAGTAGTACCATAATGTGTGGAATACCGCGAGTCTACGCTACTTTTGATTAGTACCGCAGTAAGACATATACCATGGTTCTATTTTCCTAGCGATAAGTGCCATTATGGGGGTCGATGGCCTGGATTTTGGACCCGTTTCGACTACAAGCGTCATCGATTCAGTATTGTGCTTTAGAAGCAGTCCCTTGGTCAGTAATACTATTGTTTAACGCTAGTTTCTGGGAATGTGGGGCATTGCTGGTCGGATCCACTGACTTTTAAATTCATATCAATCCATTCATTCTTCCTCCTCACGTTTTGAATTCTGGTCAGTGGAGGATTTTGGAATTTTAAATTGCCATTACATTTCGTCTCATTTCGTACCATTAGGGGCCGATGACCTAGATGTTAGGCGCCTTTAAACAACAAGCATCATAATCTGTGATACAATCTGTGTTACCTGTGGGTGGTGCCATAATGTGTGATACACCGTGGGTCTACATTGCCTACGGTTAGTACCACTATCGAGCAACACCATGAGTATACGTGGCCTGTGATTAAGTACCGCTATATGAGTAGCACCATGGATCTAGCCGGTGGCCATGATTACTACCTGTATGCGAGGAACCTAATGGGTCTGTATTACCCGTCAGTAGTGCCGTTGTGTGTTTCATACCCTTGGTCTACCCTACCTGTGATTAGTACCACCATGCGAGGAACACTATGGTTTTTCGTTACCTGTGATTAAATCTTTTATAGGAGAAAAATCATGGTTTTGCTTTACCAGCGATTAGTACTATTTTGAGGGACCGGTGGCTTGGATTTTGGACCCCTTCGGAGATCAAGCGTTATCCCAGAAAATAAGGCATTTACTGTATATCGGATCCACAGATTGTTTTATATTCTGGTCAGGGGATGCATTTTTGAGTTTCGTTGTACTTCATATCATTAGGGACCGATGACCTAGCTGTTAGGCCCCTTTAAATAACAATCAACATCATCATCAAGGTAACTGTTGCGTATTCTGACTCAGTTCTTCTAATCTGAGATGTGAAAAAGTTTTCCAATTCTGTTCAATTTGAAATTTTATATCGCATTTTACACTCTTGTCACACAATTGACAGTACACGACGATACCGTAAATTCTATTGCCACTATTGCCTGTTTAATTAAAGGAGACCTAGAGCTTTTATCTTTAAGCATTTTCACGGTTTGATATGATAGAACACTGCAATGGACGAAGAGCAAGTTAACTGATGAACGCAATTGTTTAAGCAAACATTGGGAGGCTGCAGTAACGAGAAAGGAATGTCAGAAAGAAGGGAATAACGGTTGTGAAAAGAGTCATTATCCGTGTACCTGCTGTATTGCGATACAACATACAGAGTTCATTACATTTTAATTTCGTTCAGAAATCTTAAATAATTGATCACGCAGAAGACAAAAATATATCTGTATATGCTGTAATGTTCAAAACATGCAGTTTCATATGCACATATGCATTTTTTTTTAAATCCGAGCCTTAGCGATTGCTGGTCTTTCTTTACATCTATAACTCTGACCATTGTGTCATTTCCCGGATATGTTTTCGTATCACCGGCCATCTTACATTGAATAATGGACGTCATACAGTCCTTTAGCAACACGATAGCCCCCAATTGAATATTGGGGTAGACAGATTTCCAAGGTGGAAATCATTAGTGGACCAACGCTTAGAAACGTTCTTCAAGAAGTGTTGCAGGTTTCCCCACCTGGACGGTTACCTTAAGCGAAGATTATTCAAATAATATAGAGGGAGGGCTATCAAATCAGAACATATTAAATCACCAGGTTTGAGAGGTTCTCCGAATAGATATTTTGAAATAATAATAATAATAATAATAATAATAATAATAATAATAATAATAATAATAATAATAATAATAATAATAATAATAATAATAATAATAATCGTATGGCCTCAGCTACCGTGTGCAGACATTTCAATTTGACGCCATCTGGCTGTCTGCTCGTGAATTTCGACGTTCCGTTTTATTCTAGGCCCCCACTAGATGGCAGACCGAGTAAACCGAAACTCTCTTGGGCGTCTATGGCTGAGATTTAATGAATTTTGTCGGGTAAGCACCAAATGTGTCATCTTTTACATGCCGACATCATACTACATGGAGTGTCGAATGGACTTTTTTTCCGCCCTTCAAAAATCCGACTACCTCTGCCGGGTTTGAACCCGCTATCTTGAGATCCGGAGCCCGACACTCTACCGCTGATCCACAGAGGCAGCTTGATATTTTGTGACTTTGCAGTTGGCGAATGGATTCGTCGTAAAGTGCTATTCGAAGATAAACCCTTCATCAACTCGCTATGCACAGTCCTAGTATTGAAGCATGTAATCATATTTGTACCAGTTTACTTCGAAAGCACCCAAGTTTTGCAGTAAGAAAACTAGCATAATCTATGCTAATAACACTAAGGAATTTATGTGATTAATTTATTTGATAATCACTACAACTAATGTAGTGCCACAAGGTAGTGCACCTTCGCCCTCACTCATTAGCTTAACGATCAGAAGGGTATTTGTTAGACCTGACCGATTCTATGGTGGTCCTGGCATTTGCACTTCAGCTCCATGTCTGTCTTCATTTTCTACAATGACTATCCTTCCCTTATCATCAGTTACATTTCCATTCAATGATTCATTAAAATATTGAGCTCACCTGTTGAAAATCACTTCCTCATTGCTGAAGATTGTGCCACCTTCATCTAAACACACATTTGGCCTTGGTTGCAAATCCTTCCGTCTCTACGAACTTCTAATAAAACAGCCTTCGTATCATTGGAGCCTTTCAGATGATCTTAATTCCACGGGTTCGGTTCCTCCATACCCTCTCATTCTTTTGTTGTATAATCTGTATTCTTCTCTTTTAGCCATTCTGTGTTCTTCACCAGCTTTTCTAACATGATTGTGCTGCATTTTATTCTATTCCCAATTTTAAAATCAGAAACGTGTTTACAGTTTTGATCAAACAAACATTTGTGTTCTTCCTGCTCTTCCTGAAGCCTTAAACAGGACGTCGTGGAGATGTCCGTTTTTAATCCAATAAAATCATATCCACTACCTTGCCGCCACTTGTGCGTGATGTATTTAGCGAGCGCGAATGTTTTATAATTTTGGTCTGTTGACGTACAGGTAGGGTAAACGCATTTTGTTGCATTTCAAGTAATGAGTTATTTTTTGGGCTCGTACAGTCCATTCGTCGCCTTCCCAAATTTATGAAAATTAGAGCATTAATAATGGATGTACGATCGGGATCAGTCAGATGTTTGTACTTAAATATTTAGCATCATGAAACATATGTAAGTAGACATTTGAGAAAAGTGGGATGTGGCACTTTGTCAAAGAATTTTTGTTAGTCGATGAGTGTCGTTGGGAAGTATTGGGCGTTTGGCTTTCGTGTGTGGTTTTTTTGGTTGAGGTGTGTGGTTTCTTCGCTTTGATAATGTGGGTGGTTGGGAGGGTCCCTTGTGATGTAGTGTGTGTTCTTCGCTTTGGTCTTCTGGGAGACGGTAGGTTGTTTTACTTCCCCCCTGTTGTTTGGACGGCAGTGCTCTCCGGGGTTGTTTCTCTAGAAAGCGATGTCTCTGTGTTGATTTGACACTCGCTTTCCAACACTACGAGGGAACTGTAGTTTGGGGTGGGTGTGGGTGGGATATGTGGGGTTACTGGGGGTTTCAGTCTAGGTGGGTTGTTCGAGCCGGAAATTGTTTGTTGTCTTGTGTTCACTTAATTTTAACATTTCTCTGTGTAAGATTTGGTTAAGTGGAACTGCTACCGCGGCATTATTTGGGGAGATGGGATACTCCCTATATTACGCGAACTATACTGGTGCTCAATTTTAGATACAGTGGCTCAAAAAAGTATTGGTCTGTCGAGATATGCTACATGTGAGGACGAGGAATCGAATGGAATGGTGATAAACTAGGCATATACTAGAATCCTTGATTGCTTATCATCTTGTGCAACATGTGCATTGTATAAAAACATAATTCTTCCATGTCCATATAACTAAAGAACCATAACTTAAAACAATAATTTTCACTTGCCACTAAAAAAGTATTGGTCTGAATTAACATAACGCAGTTTCTTGATCCTTTTTGAACGTTTCAGCACTTGGTAGGTCCTTCCTTCCTCTTTATAATCTCAGCTAACATATTTGGCATAGATCGAACCAAGATTTCCGTAATTTCTTTTGGTATGTTATTCCATTCGGTGAGAAAGGCTTCTTTCAGGTCAGTTTTGTTTGATATTGCATGCTTTCTCAAGTTTTGCTTCAAATAGTGCCACAATTTCTCGATGAAGTTGATGTCGGGAGATTGTAGTGGAGTTTCCATCCAACGCCATGGCTTCGTGTTCAGGGCTGTGTGTTTGGGGTCGTTATCTTGCGTAAACGTATACTTTGCTGAGAGTCCCATTTTTTTTGTATACTTGATGGAAGATGTGTCTTGAGGATGTTCAAGTATGCTTTGTGATCCATAGTACCTTAACAAAAAGGCTAATTCACCTACACTATTCGCACTCATACAACCTCACACCATCAGAGAACCACCTCCATGTTTCACAGTGGCTGTCAGATTCTTCTGTTCAAGTTCAGAATTCGTTTTCCTCCACACAGTCACTCGTCTGTCTGACCTGGAGAGGGTAAATTTACTCTCATCGGTAAAAACGACTGCCTTCCAATCCTCGTAGCTGTAACTTTTGTGCTCTTTAGCGTACGCAAATCTCTTCTTCCTGTTAGTCTTACTGCTGTACGGTTTTCTACGGCTATTCTGCCCGCATATCCTCTTTCGCGTAGCACAATTCGGATGGTTTCAGATGACGCTTGCACTTCTACATCTTGTTGTAACGCAGTTGCTATCTTCGGCGCACTTAGTTGAGGATTTTGGGCCACTTCACGCACAATTTGCCGTTTGTCTTGTACTGATAACTTCGAGGGCGGCCACTTCTTGGTCTATTTTCCATTGTTTTTGTTCTTTTGTACCTGAACGCAATATTTTTAACAGTTGTAACAGCTCATCCATAAGTTTAGTTATGTCTTCGAAAGATTTACCTTTTTGAAATAGCCGCACTGCAATCCTCCTTTCTCCCACGGTTGTTTCTTTCATTTTTCTTCCCATTGCTAGCTGAATGCGGAAACAATGCTGAATATTACCTTCCAACGTGTCAGCACAGACACAATGAACCCGAGTTGCGGCAGGCAGCACGATATCACGATGATATTGTTTACTAGACCAATACTTGTTTGGCGTGTAATGCTGCACGCCGTTGTATTACTGGTCCATTTGCAAACAGCGTGAATCTCCTTGGCTCCATATTCAACCTACCAATGTAGTTGACTGTCCTACATATCTACATACGTGTAATTTCATTATATGTACCATTATTTGTACTATACTGTTCTGTTCATACCACGGCTGTGGGCAGACCAATACTTTTTTGAGCCACTGTATGCTGTGTGAACACCAAGGCCGCGCCAATTTAAGAAATTTACAATTTACAGACGTGTTCCCTTTCGTAAGAAATGGATCCTACGTCCTCACGGGTGAAATGGGGAAGCTTCTTCTTCTTAAGGAGAATTGTTGGACTCCTTAAAACCTCGGTCGTATCTACCCGGTAGTCAGTTTGCTGCACTGAACCTATGTTTGATAGCTGCTGGGTTCGAACTCCACAGCAGAGAGCACGAAATGGAGTTTTCAGGGTTTCATATGTTCTCACCAGGCAAATATTGCGGCTGTACGTTAAATCAAAATTTGTTTTCTTCAGTAAATCAATCAGTCAGTCTATGACCATTCTTAATTGATCTGCATTTATGTCTGTCACTCATGTGGGTTATTGCCAATAAAGATTACCAGTATTTTCCTAAATGATTCCAAGACAGGAAAACTATTGAATATTTTCCTTGCTGTCCGTAATTGCTCTGTGTGTAAGTGAATATATACCGCAATTTGTTCCGTTGAATTCCAATGCTTTACACTTATCGCCCTGAGCACTATTCACGCCGTCAAAGCAGTATTTGAAAGTCAGGGACATTTTCCTGTTGGCAAAACATACAGTCCCAATTATCCTGTTGTCTACAGTCCATCGCACATGTTGATGTTCGCTCTGAAGTAAGTAATTTGTTAGTTTATACAGGGAGCTCAATCGTGTTCTCATTTCCCTATTCGTCATAAGAACTCAGTACAGGAAATACTTTAGAAGTGAAAAAACGTTACGAATTATAAACTTGCGTCCATTTGAAATCAGTGCACCAGTAATTATTTCTTGTAACACTTCATTACTTAAAACATATCTGGTACTTTTAATAATAACAAAACTATCTCTAAATTATTTATATGATTTCAATAAACAAATCCCTCCTTCCCGTTGGTGGTGGCCGGCGATTCATACGAAAACAACCTAACAAAATGCTCATCCATAAATACGGAGAGAGTGAAAATCCCTCCTTTCATAGGCCCATTTGAATCGCTTCCAATTTTCCAGCAGTCATTGATAGAATACTCCCGCCTGATTTAATTTGTAGCCCATTTGTTGTCAGAAGTGTTACGGAGTTATCCGTGGTAGTTAGAGGTGAAAGAAGGTGCGGGCGGGAATAGGTCTCAACTACGAAATTAAAGTTAATTTAAAATTTAACAAGGTTATATTTTCTTTTCAAGATCAAGAAATAACATGTACAAGAGGTACCCAGTAGCATATCAACAAATTAAGAATGTACAATTACGGTTTGTTACTGGATTTGGGCTTCGAGCCCCAGACTCACAATCCTTGAGCAATGAGCCCAACTTTACCTATGTACAAAGTTCAACAAAGGGGCAGAAAACCCCAATCATGCCAAGGAGCACTTGCTCCCAATTACCCAGTTAAGCCTCCTCGAGGCACACAGAAAATCCATCTTTAAGAAAGAGCAAACCCGCTCTCAAAGTTCGAGCCGATTCAAAGGCCACACCAAACTCCACCTTCAATCTGCTCTCCAGGCACACTAGAACAGGGGTAATAATACCCAACCTACTGAGGCCTATTCAGTAAAGAAACAGGTCGATTACATGGCCCAAAATTCTGAGTTGAATGGAGGCGTAGCTTGCACTCCTAATACACTTTAAAACCTACTTGGCACTAGGCCGCATACACAAGGGCTAATCCCATACTAAGGAGGTGACTCGATAAGAAAACTTATTTACATTACGAAGAGAAGAAAAACGGTAATGAAAACGTAGTCACCTCAACACAATATGAGTGGGAGCTCGAGAGGGTTAGGCAATCTCTATCCCAATTTATAGTTAAAGAGCCAAAATTTTACCAAATGTCTATTACATTTTAAAGATAGGTTACATGAGAAAAGTTTCGAACCTGTCCCGAGGGTTAAACTGCTGAGCTAGCAAGAAATAAAGTTATTAAGCGGCCATTACCTTGTGGAAGAACTGCTGCCCGAAGAAAGAGGCGCTACCCGCCCCCTGCTACATAATCACACACTAAGCAAGATGTCGATGAAGTGGCCCCGAGACCAGAAAATCAGCAGTTTATATACCCTCGCGGAAAATTCGAGACGTCTCATGAATGATTACAACCCGCCCACAAAATTTTATTGGATAACAGCAAAAACCACTACACCAGACGATGAAGAAACACCTTATTGGTGGAAAATTAATTACAGAAATTCCTGATTGGCTACATTCAAAACAGGCGGAAAGAAAGGATTATATTGCCAACTTTCAAAGCACAGAACAAAATTTAGCAAAAACAAAACTTATGAATGTTAAATTTCTTCAGGACAGTTCATTCCTTTACACCAGAGTGCGTTATCAGTTTTGGTGGAGACATCTGTTCGAGAATGTTCAAATTTCTTGCTATGGAGCAAACAAACACGAATCGAAATAGACATAGTTCAGAACACTTCAAAATTTACAGTAGAGACATCTTCCGAGAAACTTTTGATTTAATACAGATTGTTAAAGTTCAGGCTTCCTCCAGTAGAGGGATTCCAACTGGCGCAATATTTCAATTCGCGGCGTGGAGGTGTACCGCCCGGTACAAGAAGTATAACACGATCTTATACAGAGTAAATAATGATGAATTGTCAATAGTGATTCGTACTTACTTGTCCAATCTTTCCTTGCATAAATGTCTCATCTGGCGTCCCAGAAGGATGTTTTCTACGATGTCTGCAGTTTTCACTCTTTTTTCGGGTGGCATCGAAGGTAAACGATGAGCACGGCTTTCGGCATTGCTATGCGTAGCGGTACAATACAACTTCGAGAACGTACTGAACGCCAATGATGGAGATGGCACTGAAAGTGCCTTGTACTTGTGATACGAATGCGTTGCTGTAAGAAAAATGTGTTAAAATATTGATCCGCTAAAATACATGGGCTTACCCGCAGGAATGGAATATATGGCTCTCCATTAAACGTTATTCATATGAGAGGTCTTGCAGAAACTATTCGTGATACCAAGCTTCATTTCCCTTTCCGTATAGGCGAACCAAAATCGCATGTCTTGAGATCTGGAATTTTGTTTAGATTCATACTATTCCGAGGGCTAAGTGCTCTTAAATTATACATTTTAATTTGTGTTCTTCCTGTCATTCCGGTCATAAACTCTCCCGATAAGTCATTCGAATTAACCGCGTATTCTCATTGTTTGGAAACATTCTCCTCATCAGACTGAATTCTTCATTTCCTTTCATTTCTGAAAAAACTGAAATCAGTTACAAACGAGCAATGATTCGAATTCCTTTTGAAACTTTGCCGTAAAATTACAAAGGACATCGATACTATTAGACTCATTTGTTCTTCATTTAGAATTTTTTATTTCATAGTTTTACGTAGCCAGTTTAAAATGGTGATTTTCGTACCGGGATATCATTCCCAATTGATACATAAACAAATCAGAAATCTGATCTCATTATACTTCAATTGGTTGTGTCCACCCCATCTTTTATTGTTGCAATACCCGATAATCCTTCGGCTGCTGTGGTTCTCTGAATACTGTTTTCTAGAATTTTAGCTAGCTATTCAGTTACTCCTTTACCTACTGCAATAGCCCTCATTTTCGTCGTCAGTCATCCATCTTCATCTTCTTCTTTCTTCATCTTCTTCTTTCTTTTCTAGCCTATTTGAATCCGCTGCTGGATGTAGGCCTCTTCCATATGCTTCCATCGTCTTCGGTCTTGAGCCACTTGGAACCAGCGTGTTCAAGTCAACAGCTGTGTGTCATCGAGCCACCTCTTCTGGGGTCTTCCAATGCCTCTCTTGTGTTCCCATTGTCTCCACTGAACAATTCTAGAGGTCCATCTTTTGTAGTCTTGTCGAGCTATATGGCCTACGCATGCCATTTTTGTCTCGGTACTCTCTCCAGGAACTATGTTACATTCGTTCTTCTCTTGATGTCCTCTGAACGGATTTTATCCCTAAGGTAGATCCCTAGCATCTGTCGCTCCATGGCTCGTTGTGTTCGCTGAAGCTTGCGAGCACTTGCCTTGGTCAGAGTCATCGTTTCCAGACCGCAAATAGTAACTGGCAGCACGCACGTATTATTAAACTTGGTCTTCAGGTTAATTGGAACATCCTTATCTTTATTGGTGTGTCAACATAAGTCTCAACATAATGTTAAGGCATACCTGACGGATGTTACATGTTTAAAATCATTTTGACTTGTAGAATTTTCCTGTATATTGAAAGGTTATAGGTAAAAATGTGTATTTGTTATATTTAAGTTTTGATAACATGTATGGCAATTTTCGGAATTACATATAGCAGTAGGTGGATTAGAGTATAATTTCCGCTGGATAAGGCGATTTATGGAACAATCCCTTGAAATAGGAAAGAGGTAGTTTTTGGAATAACAATGATACATGCAGGCTTTAGAAATAAAGAATTATGATTTCGTATACTGTGAAAGGGTTACACAAATCCTTTAGAAAATAGTTTGGAAAAGGCGTTTGCTGTTACCATTAGTTAAATGTTTTCCTATGTCTTAATTCATTCTTCCAAGAATCATCTTCATGTTCAACAAATTCTTCCTCTTCAACACCTTCACACCATCCTGCCATCCTATAGCACCAATATGGTACCCACTTTGGCATCTCTTTTAGCCTCGATGAATTTCAAGATGTCTTCTTAACTATCAAACCAGTCTTCTCTCTTTCTTCCCACATAGCCTACGACTTTCTGTGCAGACTTTGTAATCAATTATGAAGTGCGGTCCAATTATATTCTACATACTTCATTTTGATTGGATTGTGAATTAGTTGTTCTAAAAAACATTTTTGGTACTCTGTGGAAACACTATCCAGTTGAAGCGTAGTGGTGTTTTAGTTCTTCCTTTTGGATACCTGAAGTTGGTTCGTGGCCGTTTTTGAATGGTAATCCTGAACCGAATAATGAGAAGTTTATATTCTGTCTAGCAGATATCGATATTACCGTCGGTTTTCGTGATTAGGAAATCATTCATGTGCAACTGTGGGGTGATGGCGTGATGTAGTATATGCCAAGATTTAGAGTGTGGGTGGATCGATGTTGTCTTGAAGTGATTCGGCAGTAGGAATTGGGTATTGTTGATAAAGAGCTCATGCTCCAAACAGAGGCCAAGAAGTAACAACTATTAGCTTTGCAGTACCCAATTGAAAGTTTTCCCATCACGTTTCCCCATAAGAGGAAGTCCCCCCACAGTCTGGCGTTGAAATCTCCTAGCAGTGCAAGCTTGTCTGTAGCAGGCAGCTTGGTGAGGACTGTGTTCAGTTTTTGGTAGAAGCGGTACATAGAATCCTCGTCATCCTTATGAGGAAATGAGAGTAAAGAATCTGCCTCCTGTAAGAGTTACGTGGAGAGTCAGGAGTCTCTAATTTACTGCGATGGAAGCGAGTCAATGATCATTCAAGAATATTCTCCTTACTGTAAATCCCACACAAAAGAAGTGATGTACATTTTCCCACTTTCTTCCCAGAAGATGATGTAGCGTGAAGAAATTTCGATGATTTTTCCCTTTCCTCCCAAACAGGTTTCACTCAGGGACGATGACATCAGAGTTGAGTAACTTATGCTCATGGCTGACGAGAGCTGTTCTCATTTCTGGTCTGTAATCTTTGTATTACAATGCTCTGAAGTTCCATACACAAATAGTGATGGACGCAGATCAGATATTCTTTCACGATTTTGACTGCAAGCCCAAACACAGATGCAGGGGCGGATCCCTGAGTAGTCACAGTCATTCAGGAAGGCGACGATCACACATCTATCGCCGACGTGGAAGTCCAAATCACGAAAAACCTACTTCCGTCATCCATACCCCATGCCTTTGCGCTTTTAGAGGAACAGCAGGAGATAATGCAATAGGCATATGTTTGTTGTAGGTGGATCGCAACTCCGGTAGTGAGCCACACTCTATTGTGCTAGAACTATTCACTGCGACACATATTGCATGAGACGTGCAGTTTCCGGCATCAGAAATGAATTCGACTGCCGCAGGATCAGAGTACAATCGAGTTGCGCCTTACAGGCAATCCATCAGGAATGACCTCTTTCACCTCCACAGCCGTTGGGGACTAAGAAAGCATAGGTGTATTTCAGTATCTTTTCCCCCACAGGGGCACCACCACACAACCATCAGTAGATTCCCCCCGCCCGAATCTGAAACCTCACTTACACAGAATATTGAAAATTAAATTGCCTAGCAGATTTCTAAACCTGAAAATGAACAGTGTAGTTCCAAAACCTGCCTAATCCATTTTTAACACTTTAGAGGAAAGGGAAAAAACTGTCTCAACGTATGTTAAGTTATACCTGACGTGTGTTACATATTTAAAATCATTTTGACTTGTAGACTTTAAATGTATACTGAAAGGTTATTGGTACAAATGTGTATTTGATATATTTAAGTTTGGATAAACTTAAATTGCAAATTTGGGAATACATATAGCAGTAGGCGGGTTATGGCGAAATTTCCGCCGGACAAGGCGATTTATGGAGCAATACCTTGAAATATGAAAGAAGTAACTTTTGGAACAACAATGATACATGCAGGGTTTAGAAATAAATAATTAAAGAATTATGCTTTCGATATTGAGAATGGGTTACTTCCAGTCACACCTTTACAAAATAGTTTCTAGAAATCTTTTGCTTTGTTAAAATTAATCAGATTTTTTTAAACCCTTAATTCATTCTTCCAAGAATCGCCTTCATTTTCACACAGATCTTCCTCTCCAACATCTTCACACCCTCTGTCTAGAAAGATATCATAGATAACCAGATCTCGGTTATCTTGCCAGTTTTCTCCAAAACGACTCGATAAGAAATCATCCACGTCGTTTAGCTCGGCAGGTATTACAGCGTTGCGTGGAGCAAATTGTCTCTGTTTGAATCTCGTGTGCTAACTTGTATTTTTTCATAACTGAGAGGGATAGTCCTATGTATATACCGCAATAGCCCTCATTTCCATTTACGGTCATGCGCAGTAGTCTATAATTGGTCGCATATGTCTTAAGCCGTACAGAGGTTTGCCTAAATATGTAGAGTGTCAGTTATATCTTGCTGGATTACCTATATAACAACATCAATTCAATAACATTTCCGAAACCAGAACTGTCCTCTATAAGTTAAGAATTCATTGTGAAGTATACTACCAGCCACACCATTAGCCCCTTCAAATTGCGGCAAAACTTGTCTTTTATTATTGATCTGAGAGGATGAAGTTACGTACATATTTTTGTAATTCTTTCTAGTATTATACTTGGACTTGAAGGCTAAGAAAGCTGCAGGAATTGATGGCATTTTCAACGAACATATACAAACTACAGAAAATATACTACTAACAACGTGGACATCGCTCTTCAATAAGTGCGTGGAAATGAACGAAATTCCCGACACCTGGCGACACTCAATGATGAAGATCTTATATAAAGGAAAGGGAAACACGAGTTGCCTAGATTCGTACCGTGGAATTTCCTTAGAAAGCAATATCTTTAAACTCTTTACCAGGTTATTAACAACGAGACTGATAGAAGAGGTAGACCACGCCTTACCGGAAGAGCAATTCGGCTTTCGACGAGGGAGATCTACAATGAATGCGATAAAGAATCTGATTGACGACATAACGGATACCCTCAGACATCCAAAAGGGAAACTTTACGCGATCTTCGTAGACTACAACAAAGCGTTTGACCTAGTGGACAGGGAAAAGCTACTGAAGAAACTGGGAAACATAATAGGATATATGAATCCTTTAACGAACATCATTAGGACCATTCTTGCTTATAATTACATCTCTGTAAACGATAACGTCGCAGATGAACGGAGTACTACAGGGTGATCCAATGAGCCCCATACTCTTCAATATAGCGGTCTCAGACTTAATACCCACTATAAAGGTCGAAGGCGACGAGGTTCATATATACATGTATGCAGATGACATGGTAGTCGTATCAAAAACACACGAAAAACTAAGGCTGCTTTCAACAAGCTGAACATTTGGGCAGAAGACAATAAATTCAGAATTAATCGACAAAAGACGGTGCAGATGATCTTCCGCAAGGGAGGCAGAACAGCATTAAAAGAGACAATTCAGTATGAAAATGGAGGAGGAACTATGCCAATAGTAAACAACTTTAAATATTTGGGCATTACATTACAGACGTCAGGAACTACTTACACCAGACACATCAAGGATAGAGTGGCTGCGGCCGTAATAGCAATGAATGACATCTTGATCTTACGCAAACTTTCGGTTGAAGTCGCTATGAAATTGTTCCATGCAAAAATATCCCCGATAATGACGTATGGACTAGAATTGATATGGGAACATCTCACTAAAGGAAATATTCGAGACATTGAATGTGTAAAAGCAATCTACATGAAAAAGGTATTAAGTTTGTCCAAATTCACTCCTTCAAGACTATGTTACGAGCTGACAAGAGAACTCTTTTATACAGAAGAACTACGTCACAAACTAATATTGCCGTCTACAGATGCATTCAACCAGTTACAAACAGAGCTGCAAACCAAGAAGGGAGATATATGGGAAACATTTTACACCTCAGAGGCTATGACCAGTACGGATTGGATGAAGGCAAACTATGAACTCAGGCACATAGTGACTAGATTAGCAACTCACGGTTTTCATCATCGTGTGTGTGCTAACAAAACATTCCACACCCCGAGAACGGAATATATATGAGTTCTGTGCGAGAAAACTTGCGACTTATATCATGTGATGACGTGTACTAAAAGACAGATGGGACTAACCAAATTCTGTTTGATGTAATTCGTCATGTAAACATATCTTAATGGCCATTGGCTGCAGTAAAATCTTTATTATTATACTTGGTACAGTAATAACGACAGTGAGAGTAAAAAGAAATTGGGAAAGGGTGGTGATCTAGATGTTCGGCCCATTAAATCAACAAGGATAATTATCATCTTGCAATAAAATGCAATGCAATACAATCAACGGTTTTTCCCAAAAAGTCTCAAGGAGTTTACACAACTCGCAACATACGTCTTCGCCGTTGATCTATAGATTAAAGTATTTTTCCACAAGTAAATGCACAGATTTAATCGGTGAGTTTTTAGAAGTGGTATTGAAAGTCTTTACATCTGAAACTCTCAGCAATGCATCCTTTACCATATGTGTTTCAGTCTCACCAGCCATCTTGTATTTTAGTGTGTACGTTATGCAATCCTTTGCACCACTAAGGCACAAACTTAAATTTTGGTCTAGAGAGGCATCCGATATTGCTACGTAAAACTCCATAGAAAACGTTTACTGGATTATCTTGTACAAACCTGCTTTTTGATGTGTTGTAGGCTTCCTACCTTGAATGGTAACGAAAGTGAACATGATTCAAATCACAACGAGGGAAGGCCATCAGTGCAGAACATGAATATTACTAGGATTTTGGAGGTTGTCCGAATTGTTTCTTTTAAACGCTACCACAAAGTGTAGTGTCACCCGGTAGGATATCTTGGCCCTCATTGATTAGCATGTGAACCGATTGGGTATTTTTCGTACCCATCGAATCTGTGGTAGCTGTGGCATTTGCAGTTCACTTCCCAGCCCCTCCTCATTTTCTGCCACTACTATCTTATCGTTCTCAACACTTATACTTCCATTCAATGGAGTATTATTTTTCTAAGACCACCTGTCAATTATCTCCTCATCACTGGTGCGGTTTGTGCCCCTTTACCTTAACAGGGGAATGTCTTTGTTTGTAGGACCTCTTCGTCTTTACTAATTGCTATTAAGAAAAACATCCGTTTCATTGTAGCCTTTCTGATTTTTGACTCCACGAGTTGTGTTTTTTTTCTTCCCTTCCCTTTTCATAGTCTCTGTTCTTCCCTTCCTGCCGATCTGTGTTTTTGCACAGTCGTCTTAGCACTGTTCTGCTGCATCTCTTGTTTGGCACTTTTTTAAAACAGAAAGGTGCTTAGTCTCGATAAAACCAACCGATGTATTATTGACAGCTGCTTATCGTAAGGTTTATTGCACCTGTTGCGCGGACATCTTTGTGGTTCCTGCTAATCCTCCAAAAAAAGTTATTCTCATGCCTTGCCGCAACTTGCTCGTGAATCATGTCAAGACTGCGGTTGTTCTGTTAGATTTCACATTGATCAGTTGTAATAACAGTATGGCAATGGCGTATTGTGCTTTTAAAATAATATGTTACTTTTGGTGGTCTTATGTATATATGTTACTTTTAGTGGTCTTATGTAGTCCGTTGGTCGCTTTTCGAAGGCCCAGGGTGTATATGTGTGAAAATTTAGGAATGTGAATAAATGTACGAAGAAAATCTGGCAGATATTAGTGCTTAAATACTTAACGTAATGAAACTTATGAAAGTAGGAATTGGTGAGGAGGTGGTGTGTGGCACTTTAAGAAAAAAACTTTTGTAATTTGAAGTGTGTGTTTTGGAAGTATTGGCGTACGGGTGTAGTGCAATTTTTTTCGGGGAGGTGTGTTATTTTTGGGTTTTTATATTGAGGGTGGGTGGGTGGGTCCCTCAGGATGCGGTGTTGTGTTTTTCTTGGAGACGGTAGACCTTTTTCATGGAAATGTGTGAAGGGCAGTGGTCTTTTAGATTACTTTCTCTGCTAAAAGTTAGAGTGGATGGTCTCCCGTTTTAAAAATCGATCTTTTAACACTGCGAGGGAACTGTATTTTGGGGTGGGTGTGGGTATGGTTTGTGGGGATACGGGTTTGTTGAATTTATACAGCTGTGATATATTATTGTTGGCGATTTTTTGTATTCTTAACACTCTCTTGTTTTTGTTTTCGCTTCGGCTTATTTTAAATTTTTGTGGTTGATTTGGCTAAGTGGAACGAAAATGTTTTCCCTCTTTTCTAACGTGGCATTGTGTGGGCATATGAGTACTTCCAACATTCCGCGAAATATCTGGTGCTCAGATCTAGATATATGGAAAGAACACCAAGGCCTTGGCAACCAAATAAATACAAAATGGATGCTACTTTTTTACAACTGAATAGGGGTCGCTTGTTCTCCTTAGGGTAGACCTGCTGTAGTACTAAACGTTTTGTCGTATGTAGCCGGTTGTCAGTACCTGCTCGTCATAACATGCTTCCGGTAGATGCTGGGTATGAACTCTACAATAGAGAACTTCAATTTTAGTATTCAGACTTATGTACTCTATGTTCCCATTCCTCTGTACGTCATGTCGAAATTACCTTTCGATTCTATATTATCCCTGTCCAGTGTCATAGTCATCACAGGTCTATCTGGGACAATGCAAAATAAACAGATGTTTCTAAACGTTCAGCATTTCAAACTGCAATTTATTGTTTTACATGCCGTGGAGCGCTAGGCTTTTTATGTGAAAGCGAAGCATTGATAAACTGTTGGAAGTTTGGTGGAAACTCTATTCATAGTTTGCTAGTATGTTAGGGAACATTTAAAGAATATCTACAGCAGTAGAGGAACTACGGTTTAAGAGTGAGCTGAAATGATCTTCAATCGCTTCAAGATATCCTGGCTGCCTGTGAGAATGGCGGTATTATAATCAGCTTAGAGTTCCTGATGATGAGCGCACAGCACCATACAACTTCATCCGTCCTGCCTGAATGATGGCTTTTCGCAGCCATCAGTTATTCTTGATTTCCCCGATTTTGGACTGGCACTTCTGTTTTATTTCTTAAAAACACATTTTTCCCTCTTGAGGATGGATCTTAAGAAAAGGATTGTTAGACATCACGTTTAGCCTCGATGAGTTTCAAATTGTCTTTTTTTTTAACTATCAAGCCAGTCTTGTCTCTTTCTTCTCACATAGCCAACGACTTTCTGTGCAGACTCTGTAATCAATCATGAAGTGCGGTCCAATTATATTCTACATACTTCGTTTTGATTGGATTGTGAATTAGTTGTTCTAAAAAACATTTTTGGTACTGTGTGGCAACACTACCCAGTTGAAGCGTAGTGGTGTTGAAGTTCTTCCTTTCGGATACCTGAAGTTGGTTAGTGGCCGTTTTTGAATGGTAACCCTGAATAGAATAATGGGAAGTTTATGTTCTGTTTAGCAGATATCGATATTCCCGTCGGTTTTCGTGATTAGGAAATCATTCATTTGCAACTGTGTGATGATGGCGTGATGTAGTATATGCCAAGATTTGGAGTGTGGGTGCATCGATGTTGTCTTGAAGTTACTCGGCAGTAGGAATTGGGTATTGGTGATAAAGAGCTCATGCTCCAAACAGAGGCCAAGAAGTAACAACTATTAGCTTTGCAGTACCCAATTGAATGTTTTCCCATTACGTTTCCCCATAAGAGGAAGTCCCTCCAGAATCTGGCGTTGAAATCTCCTAGTAGTGCAAGCTTGTCTGTAGCAGGCAGCTTGGTGAGGACTGTGTTCCATTTTTTGGTAGAAGCGGTACATAGAATCCTCGTCATCCTTATGAGGAAGTGAGAGTAAAGAATCTGCCTCTTGTAAGAGTTACGTCGGGAGTCAAGAGTCTCTAATTTACCGCGATGGAATCGAGTCAATTATCATTCAAGAATTTTCTCTTTACTGTAAATCCCACACAAAAGAAGTGATGTATATTTTTCCCACTTTCTTTCCAGAAGATGATGTAGCGTGAAGAAATCTCGATGATTTTTCCTTTTCCTCCCAAACTGGTTTCACTCAGGGACGATGATATCAAAGTTGAGTAACGTATGCTCATGGCTGACAGAGCTGTTCTCATTTCTGGTCTGTAATCTTTGTGTTACAATGCTCTGAAGTTCCATTCACAAATAGTGATGGACGCAGATCAGATATTCTAGTAGTCTATAATTGGTCGCATATGTCTTAAGCCGTACAGAGTTTTGCCTAAAAATGTAGCGTGTCGGTTATATCTTGCTGGATTACCTATATAACAACATCAATTCAATAACATTTCCGAAACCAGAACTGTCCTCTGTTAGTTAAGAATTCATTGTGAAGTATACTACCAGCCACACCATTAGCCCCTTCAAATTGCGGCAAAACTTCTCTTTTATTATTGATCTGAGAGGATGAAGTTACGTACATATTTTTGTAATTCTTTCTAGTATTATACTTGGACTTGAAGGCTAAGAAAGCTGCAGGAATTGATGGCATTTTCAACGAACATATACAAACTACAGAAAATATACTACTAACAACGTGGACATCGCTCTTCAATAAGTGCGTGGAAATGAACGAAATTCCCGACACCTGGCGACACTCAATGATGAAGATCTTATATAAAGGAAAGGGAAACACGAGTTGCCTAGATTCGTACCGTGGAATTTCCTTAGAAAGCAATATCTTTAAACTCTTTACCAGGTTATTAACAACGAGACTGATAGAAGAGGTAGACCACGCCTTACCGGAAGAGCAATTCGGCTTTCGACGAGGGAGATCTACAATGAATGCGATAAAGAATCTGATTGACGACATAACGGATACCCTCAGACATCCAAAAGGGAAACTTTACGCGATCTTCGTAGACTACAACAAAGCGTTCGACCTAGTGGACAGGGAAAAGCTACTGAAGAAACTGGGAAACATAATAGGATATATGAATCCTTTAACGAAAATCATTAGGACCATTCTTGCTTATAATTACATCTCTGTAAACGATAACGTCGCAGATGAACGGAGTACTACAGGGTGATCCAATGAGCCCCATACTCTTCAATATAGCGGTCTCAGACTTAATACCCACTATAAAGGTCGAAGGCGACGAGGTTCATATATACATGTATGCAGATGACATGGTAGTCGTATCAAAAACACACGAAAAACTAAGGCTGCTTTCAACAAGCTGAACATTTGGGCAGAAGACAATAAATTCAGAATTAATCGACAAAAGACGGTACAGATGATCTTCCGCAAGGGAGGCAGAACAGCATTAAAAGAGACAATTCAGTATGAAAATGGAGGAGGAACTATGCCAATAGTAAACAACTTTAAATATTTGGGCATTACATTACAGACGTCAGGAACTACTTATACCAGACACATCAAGGATAGAGTGGCTGCGGCCGTAAAAATAGCAATGAATGACATCTTGATCTTACGCAAACTTTCGGTTGAAGTCGCTATGAAATTGTTCCATGCAAAAATATCTCCGATAATGACGTATGGACTAGAATTGATATGGGAACATCTCACTAAAGGAAATATTCGAGACATTGAAAGTGTAAAAGCAATCTACATGAAAAAGGTATTATGTTTGTCCAAATTCACTCCTTCAAGACTATGTTACGAGCTGACAAGAGAACTCTTTTATACAGAAGAACTACGTCACAAACTAATATTGCCGTCTACAGATGCATTCAACCAGTTACAAACAGAGCTGCAAACCAAGAAGGGAGATATATGGGAAACATTTTACACCTCAGAGGCTATGACCAGTACGGATTGGATGAAGGCAAACTATGAACTCAGGCACATAGTGACTAGATTAGCAACTCACGGTTTTCATCATCGTGTGTGTGCTAACAAAACATTCCACACCCCGAGAAAGGAATGTATATGAGTTCTGTGCGAGAAAACTTGCGACTTATATCATGTGATGACGTGTACTAAAAGACAGATGGAACTAACCAAATTCTGTTTGATGTAATTCGTCATGTAAACATATCTTAATGGCCATTGGCTGCAGTAAAATCTTTATTATTATACTTGGTACAGTAATAACGACAGTGAGAGTAAAAAGAAATTGGGAAAGGGCGGTGATCTAGATGTTCGGCCCATTAATTCACAAGGATAATTATCATCTTGCAATAAAATGCAATGCAATACAATCAACGGTTTTTCCCAAAAAATCTCAAAGAGTTTACACAACTCGCAACATACCTCTTCGCCGTTGATCTATAGATTAAAGTATTTTTCCACAAGTAAATGCACAGATTTAATCGGTGAGTTTTTAGAAGTGGTATTGAAAGTCTTTACATCTGAAACTCTCAGCAATGCATCCTTTACCATATGTGTTTCAGTCTCACCAGCCATCTTGTATTTTAGTGTGTACGTTATGCAATCCCTTGCACCACTATGGCACAAACTTAAATTTTGGTCTAGAGAGGCATCCGATATTGCTACGTAAAACTCCATAGAAAACGTTTACTGGGTTATCTTGTACAAACCTGCTTTATGATGTGTTGTAGGCTTCCTACCTTGAATGGTAACGAAAGTGAACATGATTCAAATCACAGCGAGGGAAGGCCATCAGTGCAGAACATGAATATTACTAGGATTTTGGAGGTTGTCCGAATTGTTTCTTTTAAACGCTACCACAAAGTGTAGTGCCACCCTGTACGATATCTTGGCCCTCATTGATTAGCATGTGAACCGATTGGGTATTTTTCGTACCCATCGAATCTGTGGTAGCTGTGGCATTTGCAGTTCACTTCCCAGCCCCTCCTCATTTTCTGCCACTACTATCTTATCGTTCTCAACACTTATACTTCCATTCAATGGAGTATTATTTTTCTAAGACCACCTGTCAATTATCTCCTCATCACTGGTGCGGTTTGAGCCCCTTTACCTTAACAGGGGAATGTCTTTGTTTGTAGGACCTCTTCGTCTTTACTAACTGCTATTAAGAAAAACATACGTTTCATTGTAGCCTTTCTGATTTTTGACTCCACGAGTTGTGTTTTTTTTCTTCCCTTCCCTTTTCATAGTCTCTGTTCTTCCCTTCTTGCCGATCTGTGTTTTTGCACAGTCGTCTTAGCACTGTTCTGCTGCATCTCTTGTTTGGCACTTTTTTAAAACAGAAAGGTTTTTAGTCTCGATAAAACCAACCGATGTATTATTGACAGCTGCTTATCGTAAGGTTTATTGCACCTGTTGCGCGGACATCTTTGAGGTTCCTGCTAATCCTCCAAAAAAAGTTATTCTCATGCCTTGCCGCAACTTGCTCGTGAATCATGTCAAGACTGCGGTTGTTCTGTTAGATTTCACATTGATCAGTTGTAATAACAGTATGGCAATGGCGTATTGTGCTTTTAAAATAATATGTTACTTTTAGTGGTCTTATGTAGTCCGTTGGTCGCTTTTCCGAAGGCCCAGGGTGTATATGTGTGAAAATTTAGGAATGTGAATAAATGTACGAAGAAAATCTGGCAGATATTAGTGCTTAAATACTTAACGTAATGAAACTTATGAAAGTAGGAATTGGTGAGGAGGTGGTGTGTGGCACTTTAAGAAAGAGACTTTTGTAATTTGAAGTGTGTGTTTTGGAAGTATTGGCGTACGGGTGTAGTGCAATTTTTTTCGGGGAGGTGTGTTATTTTTGGGTTTTTATATTGAGGGTGGGTGGGTGGGTCCCTCAGGATGCGGTGTTGTGTTTTTCTTGGAGACGGTAGACCTTTTTCATGGAAATGTGTGAAGGGCAGTGGTCTTTTAGATTACTTTCTCTGCTAAAAGTTAGAGTGGATGGTCCCCCGTTTTAAAAATCGATCTTTTAACACTGCGAGGGAACTGTATTTTGGGGTGGGTGTGGGTATGGTTTGTGGGGATACGGGTTTGTTGAATTTATACAGCTGTAATATATTATTGTTGGCGATTTTTTGTATTCTTAACACTCTCTTGTTTTTGTTTTCGCTTCGGCTTATTTTAAATTTTTGTGGTTGATTTGGCTAAGTGGAACGAAAATGTTTTCCCTCTTTTCTAACGTGGCATTGTGTGGGCATATGAGTACTTCCAACATTCCGCGAAATATCTGGTGCTCAGATCTAGATATATGGAAAGAACACCAAGGCCTTGGCAACCAAATAAATACAAAATGGATGCTACTTTTTTACAACTGAATAGGGGTCGCTTGTTCTCCTTAGGGTAGACCTGCTGTAGTACTAAACGTTTTGTCGTATGTAGCCGGTTGTCAGTACCTGCTCGTCATAACATGCTTCCGGTAGATGCTGGGTATGAACTCTACAATAGAGAACTTCAATTTTAGTATTCAGACTTATGTACTGTATGTTCCCATTCCTCTGTACGTCATGTCGAAATTACCTTTCGATTCTATATTATCCCTGTCCAGTGTCATAGTCATCACAGGTCTATCTGGGACAATGCAAAATAAACAGATGTTTCTAAACGTTCAGCATTTCAAACTGCAATTTATTGTTTTACATGCCGTGGAGCGCTAGGCTTTTTATGTGAAAGCGAAGCATTGATAAACTGTTGGAAGTTTGGTGGAAACTCTATTCATAGTTTGCTAGTATGTTAGGGAACATTTAAAGAATATCTACAGCAGTAGAGGAACTACGGTTTAAGAGTGAGCTGAAATGATCTTCAATCGCTTCAAGATATCCTGGCTGCCTGTGAGAATGGCGGTATTATAATCAGCTTAGAGTTCCTGATGATGAGCGCACAGCACCATACAACTTCATCCGTCCTGCCTGAATGATGGCTTTTCGCAGCCATCAGTTATTCTTGATTTCCCCGATTTTAGACTGGCACTTCTGTTTTATTTCTTAAAAACACATTTTTCCCTCTTGAGGATGGATCTTAAGAAAAGGATTGTTAGACATCACGTTTAGCCTCGATGAGTTTCAAATTGTCTTTTTTTTTAACTATCAAGCCAGTCTTGTCTCTTTCTTCTCACATAGCCAACGACTTTCTGTGCAGACTCTGTAATCAATCATGAAGTGCGGTCCAATTATATTCTACATACTTCGTTTTGATTGGATTGTGAATTAGTTGTTCTAAAAAACATTTTTGGTACTGTGTGGCAACACTACCCAGTTGAAGCGTAGTGGTGTTGAAGTTCTTCCTTTCGGATACCTGAAGTTGGTTAGTGGCCGTTTTTGAATGGTAACCCTGAATAGAATAATGGGAAGTTTATGTTCTGTTTAGCAGATATCGATATTCCCGTCGGTTTTCGTGATTGGGAAATCATTCATTTGCAAATGTTTTCCCATTACGTTTCCCCATAAGAGGAAGTCCCTCCAGAGTCTGGCGTTGAAATCTCCTAGTAGTGCAAGCTTGTCTGTAGCAGGCAGCTTGGTGAGGACTGTGTTCCATTTTTTGGTAGAAGCGGTACATAGAATCCTCGTCATCCTTATGAGGAAGTGAGAGTAAAGAATCTGCCTCTTGTAAGAGTTACGTCGGGAGTCAGGAGTCTCTAATTTACCGCGATGGAATCGAGTCAATTATCATTCAAGAATTTTCTCTTTACTGTAAATCCCACACAAAAGAAGTGATGTATATTTTCCCACTTTCTTTCCAGAAGATGATGTAGCGTGAAGAAATCTCGATAATTTATCCTTTTCCTCCCAAACTGGTTTCACTCAGGGACGATGATATCAAAGTTGAGTAACGTATGCTCATGGCTGACGAGAGCTGTTCTCATTTCTGGTCTGTAATCTTTGTGTTACAATGCTCTGAAGTTCCATACACAAATAGTGATGGACGCAGATCAGATATTCTAGTAGTCTATAATTGGTCGCATATGTCTTAATGTCTTAATGTAGAGTGTCAGTTATATCTTGCTGGATTACCTATATAACAACATCAATTCAATAACATTTCCGAAACCAGAACTGTCCTCTGTAAGTTAAGAATTCATTGTGAAGTATACTACCAGGCCCACCATTAGCCCCTTCAAATTGCGGCAAAACTTCTCTTTTATTATTGATCTGAGAGGATGAAGTTACGTACATATTTTTGTAATTCTTTCTAGTATTATACTTGGACTTGAAGGCTAAGAAAGCTGCAGGAATTGATGGCATTTTCAACGAACATATACAAACTACAGAAAATATACTACTAACAACGTGGACATCGCTCTTCAATAAGTGCGTGGAAATGAACGAAATTCCCGACACCTGGCGACACTCAATGATGAAGATCTTATATAAAGGAAAGGGAAACACGAGTTGCCTAGATTCGTACCGTGGAATTTCCTTAGAAAGCAATATCTTTAAACTCTTTACCAGGTTATTAACAACGAGACTGATAGAAGAGGTAGACCACGCCTTACCGGAAGAGCAATTCGGCTTTCGACGAGGGAGATCTACAATGAATGCGATAAAGAATCTGATTGACGACATAACGGATACCCTCAGACATCCAAAAGGGAAACTTTAGCGATCTTCGTAGACTACAACAAAGCGTTCGACCTAGTGGACAGGGAAAAACTACTGAAGAAACTGGGAAACATAATAGGATATATGAATCCTTTAACGAACATCATTAGGACCATTCTTACTTATAATTACATCTCTGTAAACGATAACGTCGCAGATGAACGGAGTACTACAGGGTGATCCAATGAGCCCCATACTCTTCAATATAGCGGTCTCAGACTTAATACCCACTATAAAGGTCGAAGGCGACGAGGTTCATATATACATGTATGCAGATGACATGGTAGTCGTATCAAAAACACACGAAAAACTAAGGCTGCTTTCAACAAGCTGAACATTTGGGCAGAAGACAATAAATTCAGAATTAATCGACAAAAGACGGTACAGATGATCTTCCGCAAGGGAGGCAGAACAGCATTAAAAGAGACAATTCAGTATGAAAATGGAGGAGGAACTATGCCAATAGTAAACAACTTTAAATATTTGGGCATTACATTACAGACGTCAGGAACTACTTATACCAGACACATCAAGGATAGAGTGGCTGCGGCCGTATATGATAGCAATGAATGACATCTTGATCTTACGCAAACAGATGCATTCAACCAGTTACAAACAGAGCTGCAAACCAAGAAGGGAGATATATGGGAAACATTTTACACCTCAGAGGCTATGACCAGTACGGATTGGATGAAGGCAAACTATGAACTCAGGCAGATAGTGACTAGATTAGCAACTCACGGTTTTCATCATCGTGTGTGTGCTAACAAAACATTCCACACCCCGAGAAAGGAATGTATATGAGTTCTGTGCGAGAAAACTTGCGACTTATATCATGTGATGACGTGTACTAAAAGACAGATGGAACTAACCAAATTCTGTTTGATGTAATTCGTCATGTAAACATATCTTAATGGCCATTGGCTGCAGTAAAATCTTTATTATTATACTTGGTACAGTAATAACGACAGTGAGAGTAAAAAGAAATTGGGAAAGGGCGGTGATCTAAATGTTCGGCCCATTAATTCACAAGGATAATTATCATCTTGCAATAAAATGCAATGCAATACAATCAACGGTTTTTCCCAAAAAATCTCAAAGAGTTTACACAACTCGCAACATACCTCTTCGCCGTTGATCTATAGATTAAAGTATTTTTCCACAAGTAAATGCACAGATTTAATCGGTGAGTTTTTAGAAGTGGTATTGAAAGTCTTTACATCTGAAACTCTCAGCAATGCATCCTTTACCATATGTGTTTCAGTCTCACCAGCCATCTTGTATTTTAGTGTGTACGTTATGCAATCCCTTGCACCACTATGGCACAAACGTAAATTTCGGTCTAGAGAGGCATCCGATTTGCTACGTAAAACTCCATAGAAAAGGTTTACTGGGTTATCTTGTACAAACCTGCTTTATGATGTGTTGTAGGCTTCCTACCTTGAATGGTAACGAATGTGAACATGATTCAAATCACTACGAGGGAAGGCCATCAGTGCAGAACATGAATATTACTAGGATTTTGGAGGTTGTCCGAATTGTTTCTTTTAAAGGCTACCACAAAGTGTAGTGTCACCCGGTAGGATATCTTGGCCCTCATTGATTAGCATGTGAACCGATTGGGTATTTTTCGTACCCATCGAATCTGTGGTAGCTGTGGCATTTGCAGTTCACTTCCCAGCCCCTCCTCATTTTCTGCCACTACTATCTTATCGTTCTCAACACTTATACTTCCATTCAATGGAGTATTATTTTTCTAAGACCACCTGTCAATTATCTCCTCATCACTGGTGCGGTTTGAGCCCCTTTACCTTAACAGGGGAATGTCTTTGTTTGTAGGACCTCTTCGTCTTTACTAACTGCTATTAAGAAAAACATCCGTTTCATTGTAGCCTTTCTGATTTTTGACTCCACGAGTTGTGTTTTTTTTCTTCCCTTCCCTTTTCATAGTCTCTGTTCTTCCCTTCTTGCCGATCTGTGTTTTTGCACAGTCGTCTTAGCACTGTTCTGCTGCAGCTCTTGTTTGGCACTTTTTTAAAACAGAAAGGTGTTTAGTCTCGATAAAACCAACCGATGTATTATTGACAGCTGCTTATCGTAAGGTTTATTGCACCTGTTGCGCGGACATCTTTGAGGTTCCTGCTAATCCTCCAAAAAAAGTTATTCTCATGCCTTGCCGCAACTTGCTCGTGAATCATGTCAAGACTGCGGTTGTTCTGTTAGATTTCACATTGATCAGTTGTAATAACAGTATGGCAATGGCGTATTGTGCTTTTAAAATAATATGTTACTTTTAGTGGTCTTACGTAGTCCGTTGGTCGCTTTTCCGAAGGCCCAGGGTGTATATGTGTGAAAATTTAGGAATGTGAATAAATGTACGAAGAAAATCTGGCAGATATTAGTGCTTAAATACTTAACGTAATGAAACTTATGAAAGTAGGAATTGGTGAGGAGGTGGTGTGTGGCACTTTAAGAAAGAGACTTTTGTAATTTGAAGTGTGTGTTTTGGAAGTATTGGCGTACGGGTGTAGTGCAATTTTTTTCGGGGAGGTGTGTTATTTTTGGGTTTTTATATTGAGGGTGGGTGGGTGGGTCCCTCAGGATGCGGTGTTGTGTTTTTCTTGGAGACGGTAGACCTTTTTCATGGAAATGTGTGAAGGGCAGTGGTCTTTTAGATTACTTTCTCTGCTAAAAGTTAGAGTGGATGGTCTCCCGTTTTAAAAATCGATCTTTTAACACTGCGAGGGAACTGTATTTTGGGGTGGGTGTGGGTATGGTTTGTGGGGATACGGGTTTGGTGAATTTATACAGCTGTAATATATTATTGTTGGCGATTTTTTTGTATTCTTAACACTCTCTTGTTTTTGTTTTCGCTTCGGCTTATTTTAAATTTTTGTGGTTGATTTGGCTAAGTGGAACGAAAATGTTTTCCCTCTTTTCTAACGTGGCATTGTGTGGGCATATGAGTACTTCCAACATTCCGCGAAATATCTGGTGCTCAGATCTAGATATATGGAAAGAACACCAAGGCCTTGGCAACCAAATAAATACAAAATTTAGAGGTGTCTTCCCTTTCGGTCGAAATGGATGCTACTTTTTTACAACTGAATAGGGGTCGCTTGTTCTCCTTAGGGTAGACCTGCTGTAGTACTAAACGTTTTGTCGTATGTAGCCGGTTGTCAGTACCTGCTCGTCATAACATGCTTCCGGTAGATGCTGGGTATGAACTCTACAATAGAGAACTTCAATTTTAGTATTCAGACTTATGTACTCTATGTTCCCATTCCTCTGTTCGTCATGTCGAAATTACCTTTCGATTCTATATTATCCCTGTCCAGTGTCATAGTCATCACAGGTCTATCTGGGACAATGCAAAATAAACAGATGTTTCTAAACGTTCAGCATTTCAAACGGCAATTTATTGTTTTACATGCCGTGGAGCGCTAGGCTTTTTATGTGAAAGCGAAGCATTGATAAACTGTTGGAAGTTTGGTGGAAACTCTATTCATAGTTTGCTAGTATGTTAGGGAACATTTAAAGAATATCTACAGCAGTAGCGGAACTACGGTTTAAGAGTGAGCTGAAATGATCTTCAATTGCTTCAAGATATCCTGGCTGCCTGTGAGAATGGCGGTATTATAATCAGCTTAGAGTTCCTGATGATGAGCGCACAGCACCATACAACTTCATCCGTCCTGCCTGAATGATGGCTTTTCGCAGCCATCAGTTATTCTTGATTTCCCCGATTTTAGACTGGCACTTCTGTTTTATTTCTTAAAAACACATTTTTCCCTCTTGAGGATGGATCTTAAGAAAAGGATGGTTAGACATCACGTTTAGCCTCGATGAGTTTCAAATTGTCTTTTTTTTAACTATCAAGCCAGTCTTGTCTCTTTCTTCTCACATAGCCAACGACTTTCTGTGCAGACTCTGTAATCAATCATGAAGTGCGGTCCAATTATATTCTACATACTTCGTTTTGATTGGATTGTGAATTAGTTGTTCTAAAAAACATTTTTGGTACTGTGTGGCAACACTACCCAGTTGAAGCGTAGTGGTGTTGAAGTTCTTCCTTTCGGATACCTGAAGTTGGTTCGTGGCCGTTTTTGAATGGTAACCCTGAATAGAATAATGGGAAGTTTATGTTCTGTTTAGCAGATATCGATATTCCCGTCGGTTTTCGTGATTAGGAAATCATTCATTTGCAACTGTGTGGAGATGGCGTGATGTAGTATATGCCAAGATTTGGAGTGTGGGTGCATCGATGTTGTCTTGAAGTTATTCGGCAGTAGGAATTGGGTATTGGTGATAAAGAGCTCATGCTCCAAACAGAGGCCAAGAAGTAACAACTATTAGCTTTGCAGTACCCAATTGAATGTTTTCCCATTACGTTTCCCCATAAGAGGAAGTCCCTCCAGAGTCTGGCGTTGAAATCTCCTAGTAGTGCAAGCTTGTCTGTAGCAGGCAGCTTGGTGAGGACTGTGTTCCATTTTTTGGTAGAAGCGGTACATAGAATCCTCGTCATCCTTATGAGGAAGTGAGAGTAAAGAATCTGCCTCTTGTAAGAGTTACGTCGGGAGTCAGGAGTCTCTAATTTACCGCGATGGAATCGAGTCAATTATCATTCAAGAATTTTCTCTTTACTGTAAATCCCACACAAAAGAAGTGATGTATATTTTCCCACTTTCTTTCCAGAAGATGATGTAGCGTGAAGAAATCTCGATAATTTTTCCTTTTCCTCCCAAACTGGTTTCACTCAGGGACGATGATATCAAAGTTGAGTAACGTATGCTCATGGCTGACGAGAGCTGTTCTCATTTCTGGTCTGTAATCTTTGTGTTACAATGCTCTGAAGTTCCATACACAAATAGTGATGGACGCAGATCAGATATTCTAGTAGTCTATAATTGGTCGCATATGTATTAATGTCTTAATGTAGAGTGTCAGTTATATCTTGCTGGATTACCTATATAACAACATCAATTCAATAACATTTCCGAAACCAGAACTGTCCTCTGTAAGTTAAGAATTCATTGTGAAGTATACTACCAGGCCCACCATTAGCCCCTTCAAATTGCGGCAAAACTTCTCTTTTATTATTGATCTGAGAGGATGAAGTTACGTACATATTTTTGTAATTCTTTCTAGTATTATACTTGGACTTGAAGGCTAAGAAAGCTGCAGGAATTGATGGCATTTTCAACGAACATATACAAACTACAGAAAATATACTACTAACAACGTGGACATCGCTCTTCAATAAGTGCGTGGAAATGAACGAAATTCCCGACACCTGGCGACACTCAATGATGAAGATCTTATATAAAGGAAAGGGAAACACGAGTTGCCTAGATTCGTACCGTGGAATTTCCTTAGAAAGCAATATCTTTAAACTCCTTACCAGGTTATTAACAACGAGACTGATAGAAGAGGTAGACCACGCCTTACCGGAAGAGCAATTCGGCTTTCGACGAGGGAGATCTACAATGAATGCGATAAAGAATCTGATTGACGACATAAAGGAAACCTTCAGACATCCAAAAGGGAAACTTTAGCGATCTTCGTAGACTACAACAAAGCGTTCACCTAGTGGACAGGGAAAAACTACTGAAGAAACTGGGAAACATAATAGGATATATGAATCCTTTAACGAACATCATTAGGACCATTCTTGCTTATAATTACATCTCTGTAAACGCTAACGTCGCAGATGAACGGAGTACTACAGGGTGATCCAATGAGCCCCATACTCTTCAATATAGCGGTCTCAGACTTAATACCCACTATAAAGGTCGAAGGCGACGAGGTTCATATATACATGTATGCAGATGACATGGTAGTCGTATCAAAAACACACGAAAAACTAAGGCTGCTTTCAACAAGCTGAACATTTGGGCAGAAGACAATAAATTCAGAATTAATCGACAAAAGACGGTACAGATGATCTTCCGCAAGGGAGGCAGAACAGCATTAAAAGAGACAAGTCAGTATGAACATGGAGGAGGAAGTAGGCCAATAGTAAACAACTTTAAATATTTGGGCATTACATTACAGACGTCAGGAACTACTTATACCAGACACATCAAGGATAGAGTGGCTGCGGCCGTATATGATAGCAATGAATGACATCTTGATCTTACGCAAACTTTCGGTTGTAGTCGCTATGAAATTGTTCCATGCAAAAATATCTCCGATAATGACGTATGGACTAGAATTGATATGGGAACATCTCACTAAAGGAAATATTCGAGACATTGAAAGTGTAAAAGCAATCTACATGAAAAAGGTATTATGTTTGTCCAAATTCACTCCTTCAAGACTATGTTACGAGCTGACAAGAGAACTCTTTTATACAGAAGAACTACGTCACAAACTAATATTGCCGTCTACAGATGCATTCAACCAGTTACAAACAGAGCTGCAAACCAAGAAGGGAGATATATGGGAAACATTTTACACCTCAGAGGCTATGACCAGTACGGATTGGATGAAGGCAAACTATGAACTCAGGCACATAGTGACTAGATTAGCAACTCACGGTTTTCATCATCGTGTGTGTGCTAACAAAACATTCCACACCCCGAGAAAGGAATGTATATGAGTTCTGTGCGAGAAAACTTGCGACTTATATCATGTGATGACGTGTACTAAAAGACAGATGGAACTAACCAAATTCTGTTTGATGTAATTCGTCATGTAAACATATCTTAATGGCCATTGGCTGCAGTAAAATCTTTATTATTATAATTGGTACAGTAATAACGACAGTGAGAGTAAAAAGAAATTGGGAAAGGGCGGTGATCTAGATGTTCGGCCCATTAATTCACAAGGATAATTATCATCTTGCAATAAAATGCAATGCAATACAATCAACGGTTTTTCCCAAAAAATCTCAAAGAGTTTACACAACTCGCAACATACCTCTTCGCCGTTGATCTATAGATTAAAGTATTTTTCCACAAGTAAATGCACAGATTTAATCGGTGAGTTTTTAGAAGTGGTATTGAAAGTCTTTACATCTGAAACTCTCAGCAATGCATCCTTTACCATATGTGTTTCAGTCTCACCAGCCATCTTGTATTTTAGTGTGTACGTTATGCAATCCCTTGCACCACTATGGCACAAACGTAAATTTCGGTCTAGAGAGGCATCCGATATTGCTACGTAAAACTCCATAGAAAACGTTTACTGGGTTATCTTGTACAAACCTGCTTTATGATGTGTTGTAGGCTTCCTACCTTGAATGGTAACGAATGTGAACATGATTCAAATCACAACGAGGGAAGGCCATCAGTGCAGAACATGAATATTACTAGGATTTTGGAGGTTGTCCGAATTGTTTCTTTTAAACGCTACCACAAAGTGTAGTGTCACCCGGTAGGATATCTTGGCCCTCATTGATTAGCATGTGAACCGATTGGGTATTTTTCGTACCCATCGAATCTGTGGTAGCTGTGGCATTTGCAGTTCACTTCCCAGCCCCTCCTCATTTTCTGCCACTACTATCTTATCGTTCTCAACACTTATACTTCCATTCAATGGAGTATTATTTTTCTAAGACCACCTGTCAATTATCTCCTCATCACTGGTGCGGTTTGTGCCCCTTTACCTTAACAGGGGAATGTCTTTGTTTGTAGGACCTCTTCGTCTTTACTAACTGCTATTAAGAAAAACATCCGTTTCATTGTAGCCTTTCTGATTTTTGACTCCACGAGTTGTGTTTTTTTTCTTCCCTTCCCTTTTCATAGTCTCTGTTCTTCCCTTCTTGCCGATCTGTGTTTTTGCACAGTCGTCTTAGCACTGTTCTGCTGCATCTCTTGTTTGGCACTTTTTTAAAACAGAAAGGTGTTTAGTCTCGATAAAACCAACCGATGTATTATTGACAGCTGCTTATCGTAAGGTTTATTGCACCTGTTGCGCGGACATCTTTGAGGTTCCTGCTAATCCTCCAAAAAAAGTTATTCTCATGCCTTGCCGCAACTTGCTCGTGAATCATGTCAAGACTGCGGTTGTTCTGTTAGATTTCACATTGATCAGTTGTAATAACAGTATGGCAATGGCGTATTGTGCTTTTAAAATAATATGTTACTTTTAGTGGTCTTATGTAGTCCGTTGGTCGCTTTTCCGAAGGCCCAGGGTGTATATGCGTGAAAATTTAGGAATGTGAATAAATGTACGAAGAAAATCTGGCAGATATTAGTGCTTAAATACTTAACGTAATGAAACTTATGAAAGTAGGAATTGGTGAGGAGGTGGTGTGTGGCACTTTAAGAAAGAGACTTTTGTAATTTGAAGTGTGTGTTTTGGAAGTATTGGCGTACGGGTGTCTTGCATCTTTTTTCGGGGAGGTGTGTTATTTTTGGGTTTTTATATTGAGGGTGGGTGGGTGGGTCCCTCAGGATGCGGTGTTGTGTTTTTCTTGGAGACGGTAGGTCTTTTTCATGGAAATGTGTGAAGGGCAGTGGTCTTTTAGATTACTTTCTCTGCTAAACGTTAGAGTGGATGGTCTCCCGTTTTAAAAATCGATCTTTTAACACTGCGAGGGAACTGTATTTTGGGGTGGGTGTGGGTATGGTTTGTGGGGATACGGGTTTGTTGAATTTATACAGCTGTAATATATTATTGTTGGCGATTTTTTGTATTCTTAACACTCTCTTGTTTTTGTTTTCGCTTCGGCTTATTTTAAATTTTTGTGGTTGATTTGGCTAAGTGGAACGAAAATGTTTTCCCTCTTTTCTAACGTGGCATTGTGTGGGCATATGAGTACTTCCAACATTCCGCGATATATCTGGTGCTCAGATCTAGATATATGGAAAGAACACCAAGGCCTTGGCAACCAAATAAATACAAAATTTAGAGGTGTCTTCCCTTTCGGTCGAAATGGATGCTACTTTTTTACAACTGAATAGGGGTCGCTTGTTCTCCTTAGGGTAGACCTGCTGTAGTACTAAAATTTTTGTCGTATGTAGCCGGTTGTCAGTACCTGCTCGTCACAACATGCTTCCGGTAGATGCTGGGTATGAACTCTACAATAGAGAACTTCAATTTTAGTATTCAGACTTATGTACTGTATGTTCCCATTCCTCTGTACGTCATGTCGAAATTACCTTTCGATTCTATACTATCCCTGTCCAGTGTCATAGTCATCACAGGTCTATCTGGGACAATGCAAAATAAACAGATGTTTCTAAACGTTCAGCATTTCAAACTGCAATTTATTGTTTTACATGCCGTGGAGCGCTAGGCTTTTTATGTGAAAGCGAAGCATTGATAAACTGTTGGAAGTTTGGTGGAAACTCTATTCATAGTTTGCTAGTATGTTAGGGAACATTTAAAGAATACCTACAGCAGTAGCGGAACTACGGTTTAAGAGTGAGCTGAAATGATCTTCAATCGCTTCAAGATATCCTGGCTGCCTGTGAGAATGGCGGTATTATAATCAGCTTAGAGTTCCTGATGATGAGCGCACAGCACCATACAACTTCATCCGTCCTGCCTGAATGATGGCTTTTTGCAGCCATCAGTTATTCTTGATTTCCCCGATTTTAGACTGGCACTTCTGTTTTATTTCTTAAAAACACATTTTTCCCTCTTGAGGATGGATCTTAAGAAAAGGATTGTTAGACATCACGTTTAGCCTCGATGAGTTTCAAATTGTCTTTTTTTTAACTATCAAGCCAGTCTTGTCTCTTTCTTCTCACATAGCCAACGACTTTCTGTGCAGACTCTGTAATCAATCATGAAGTGCGGTCCAATTATATTCTACATACTTCGTTTTGATTGGATTGTGAATTAGTTGTTCTAAAAAACATTTTTGGTACTGTGTGGCAACACTACCCAGTTGAAGCGTAGTGGTGTTGAAGTTCTTCCTTTCGGATACCTGAAGTTGGTTCGTGGCCGTTTTTGAATGGTAACCCTGAATAGAATAATGGGAAGTTTATGTTCTGTTTAGCAGATATCGATATTCCCGTCGGTTTTCGTGATTAGGAAATCATTCATTTGCAACTGTGTGATGATGGCGTGATGTAGTATATGCCAAGATTTGGAGTGTGGGTGCATCGATGTTGTCTTGAAGTTACTCGGCAGTAGGAATTGGGTATTGGTGATAAAGAGCTCATGCTCCAAACAGAGGCCAAGAAGTAACAACTATTAGCTTTGCAGTACCCAATTGAATGTTTTCCCATTACGTTTCCCCATAAGAGGAAGTCCCTCCAGAGTCTGGCGTTGAAATCTCCTAGTAGTGCAAGCTTGTCTGTAGCAGGCAGCTTGGTGAGGACTGTGTTCCATTTTTTGGTAGAAGCGGTACATAGAATCCTCGTCATCCTTATGAGGAAGTGAGAGTAAAGAATCTGCCTCTTGTAAGAGTTACGTCGGGAGTCAGGAGTCTCTAATTTACCGCGATGGAATCGAGTCAATTATCATTCAAGAATTTTCTCTTTACTGTAAATCCCACACAAAAGAAGTGATGTATATTTTCCCACTTTCTTTCCAGAAGATGATGTAGCGTGAAGAAATCTCGATGATTTTTCCTTTTCCTCCCAAACTGGTTTCACTCAGGGACGATGATATCAAAGTTGAGTAACGTATGCTCATGGCTGACAGAGCTGTTCTCATTTCTGGTCTGTAATCTTTGTGTTACAATGCTCTGAAGTTCCATACACAAATAGTGATGGACGCAGATCAGATATTCTAGTAGTCTATAATTGGTCGCATATGTCTTAAGCCGTACAGAGTTTTGCCTAAAAATGTAGCGAGTCGGTTATATCTTGCTGGATTACCTATATAACAACATCAATTCAATAACATTTCCGAAACCAGAACTGTCCTCTGTTAGTTAAGAATTCATTGTGAAGTATACTACCAGCCACACCATTAGCCCCTTCAAATTGCGGCAAAACTTCTCTTTTATTATTGATCTGAGAGGATGAAGTTACGTACATATTTTTGTAATTCTTTCTAGTATTATACTTGGACTTGAAGGCTAAGAAAGCTGCAGGAATTGATGGCATTTTCAACGAACATATACAAACTACAGAAAATATACTACTAACAACGTGGACATCGCTCTTCAATAAGTGCGTGGAAATGAACGAAATTCCCGACACCTGGCGACACTCAATGATGAAGATCTTATATAAAGGAAAGGGAAACACGAGTTGCCTAGATTCGTACCGTGGAATTTCCTTAGAAAGCAATATCTTTAAACTCTTTACCAGGTTATTAATAACGAGACTGATAGAAGAGGTAGACCACGCCTTACCGGAAGAGCAATTCGGCTTTCGACGAGGGAGATCTACAATGAATGCGATAAAGAATCTGATTGACGACATAACGGATACCCTCAGACATCCAAAAGGGAAACTTTACGCGATCTTCGTAGACTACAACAAAGCGTTCGACCTAGTGGACAGGGAAAAACTACTGAAGAAACTGGGAAACATAATAGGATATATGAATCCTTTAACGAAAATCATTAGGACCATTCTTGCTTATAATTACATCTCTGTAAACGATGACGTCGCAGATGAACGGAGTACTACAGGGTGATCCAATGAGCCCCATACTCTTCAATATAGCGGTCTCAGACTTAATACCCTCTATAAAGGTCGAAGGCGACGAGGTTCATATATACATGTATGCAGATGACATGGTAGTCGTATCAAAAACACACGAAAAACTAAGGCTGCTTTCAACAAGCTGAACATTTGGGCAGAAGACAATAAATTCAGAATTAATCGACAAAAGACGGTACAGATGATCTTCCGCAAGGGAGGCAGAACAGCATTAAAAGAGACAATTCAGTATGAAAATGGAGGAGGAACTATGCCAATAGTAAACAACTTTAAATATTTGGGCATTACATTACAGACGTCAGGAACTACTTATACCAGACACATCAAGGATAGAGTGGCTGCGGCCGTAAAAATAGCAATGAATGACATCTTGATCTTACGCAAATTTTCGGTAGAAGTCGCTATGAAATTGTTCAATGCAAAAATATCTCCGATAATGACGTATGGACTAGAATTGATATGGGAACATCTCACTAAAGGAAATATTCGAGACATTGAAAGTGTAAAAGCAATCTACATGAAAAGGTATTATGTTTGTCCAAATTCACTCCTTCAAGACTATGTTACGAGCTGACAAGAGAACTCTTTTATACAGAAGAACTACGTCACAAACTAATATTGCCGTCTACAGATGCATTCAACCAGTTACAAACAGAGCTGCAAACCAAGAAGGGAGATATATGGGAAACATTTTACACCTCAGAGGCTATGACCAGTACGGATTGGATGAAGGCAAACTATGAACTCAGGCACATAGTGACTAGATTAGCAACTCACGGTTTTCATCATCGTGTGTGTGCTAACAAAACATTCCACACCCCGAGAAAGGAATGTATATGAGTTCTGTGCGAGAAAACTTGCGACTTATATCATGTGATGACGTGTACTAAAAGACAGATGGAACTAACCAAATTCTGTTTGATGTAATTCGTCATGTAAACATATCTTAATGGCCATTGGCTGCAGTAAAATCTTTATTATTATACTTGGTACAGTAATAACGACAGTGAGAGTAAAAAGAAATTGGGAAAGGGCGGTGATCTAGATGTTCGGCCCATTAATCCACAAGGATAATTATCATCTTGCAATAAAATGCAATGCAATACAATCAACGGTTTTTCCCAAAAAATCTCAAAGAGTTTACACAACTCGCAACATACCTCTTCGCCGTTGATCTATAGATTAAAGTATTTTTCCACAAGTAAATGCACAGATTTAATCGGTGAGTTTTTAGAAGTGGTATTGAAAGTCTTTACATCTGAAACTCTCAGCAATGCATCCTTTACCATATGTGTTTCAGTCTCACCAGCCATCTTGTATTTTAGTGTGTACGTTATGCAACCCCTTGCACCACTATGGCACAAACGTAAATTTCGGTCTAGAGAGGCATCCGATATTGCTACGTAAAACTCCATAGAAAACGTTTACTGGGTTATCTTGTACAAACCTGCTTTATGATGTGTTGTAGGCTTCCTACCTTGAATGGTAACGAAAGTGAACATGATTCAAATCACAGCGAGGGAAGGCCATCAGTGCAGAACATGAATATTACTAGGACTTTGGAGGTTGTCCGAATTGTTTCTTTTAAACGCTACCACAAAGTGCAGTGTCACCCGGTAGGATATCTTGGCCCTCATTGATTAGCATGTGAACCGATTGGGTATTTTTCGTACCCATCGAATCTGTGGTAGCTGTGGCATTTGCAGTTCACTTCCCAGCCCCTCCTCATTTTTTGCCACTACTATCTTATCGTTCTCAACACTTATACTTCCATTCAATGGAGTATTATTTTTCTAAGACCACCTGTCAATTATCTCCTGATCACTGGTGCGGTTTGTGCCCCTTTACCTTAACAGGGGAATGTCTTTGTTTGTAGGACCTCTTCGTCTTTACTAACTGCTATTAAGAAAAACATCCGTTTCATTGTAGTCTTTCTGATTTTTGACTCCACGAGTTGTGTTTTTTTTCTTCCCTTCCCTTTTCATAGTCTCTGTTCTTCCCTTCTTGCCGATCTGTGTTTTTGCACAGTCGTCTTAGCACTGTTCTGCTGCATCTCTTGTTTGGCACTTTTTTAAAACAGAAAGGTGTTTAGTCTCGATAAAACCAACCGATGTATTATTGACAGATGCTTATCGTAAGGTTCATTGCACCTGTTGCGCGGACATCTTTGAGGTTCCTGCTAATCCTCCAAAAAAAAGTTATTCTCATGCCTTGCCGCAACTTGCTCGTGAATCATGTCAAGACTGCGGTTGTTCTGTTAGATTTCACATTGATCAGTTGTAATAACAGTATGGCAATGGCGTATTGTGTTTTTAAAATCATATGTTACTTTTAGTGGTCTTATGTAGTCCGTTGGTCGCTTTTCCGAAGGCCCAGGGTGTATATGTGTGAAAATTTAGGAATGTGAATAAATGTACGAAGAAAATCTGGCAGATATTAGTGCTTAAATACTTAACGTAATGAAACTTATGAAAGTAGGAATTGGTGAGGAGGTGGTGTGTGGCACTTTAAGAAAGAGACTTTTGTAATTTGAAGTGTGTGTTTTGGAAGTATTGGCGTACGGGTGTCGTGCAATTTTTTTCGGGGAGGTGTGTTATTTTTGGGTTTTTATATTGAGGGTGGGTGGGTGGGTCCCTCAGGATGCGGTGTTGTGTTTTTCTTGGAGACGGTAGGTCTTTTTCATGGAAATGTGTGAAGGGCAGTGGTCTTTTAGATTACTTTCTCTGCTAAACGTTAGAGTGGATGGTCTCCCGTTTTAAAAATCGATCTTTTAACACTGCGAGGGAACTGTATTTTGGGGTGGGTGTGGGTATGGTTTGTGGGGATACGGGTTTGTTGAATTTATACAGCTGTAATATATTATTGTTGGCGATTTTTTGTATTCTTAACACTCTCTTGTTTTTGTTTTCGCTTCGGCTTATTTTAAATTTTTGTGGTTGATTTGGCTAAGTGGAACGAAAATGTTTTCCCTCTTTTCTAACGTGGCATTGTGTGGGCATATGAGTACTTCCAACATTCCGCGAAATATCTGGTGCTCAGATCTAGATATATGGAAAGAACACCAAGGCCTTGGCAACCAAATAAATACAAAATTTAGAGGTGTCTTCCCTTTCGGTCGAAATGGATGCTACTTTTTTACAACTGAATAGGGGTCGCTTGTTCTCCTTAGGGTAGACCTGCTGTAGTACTAAAATTTTTGTCTTATGTAGCCGGTTGTCAGTACCTGCTCGTCATAACATGCTTCCGGTAGATGCTGGGTATGAACTCTACAATAGAGAACTTCAATTTTAGTATTCAGACTTATGTACTGTATGTTCCCATTCCTCTGTACGTCATGTCAAAATTACCTTTCGATTCTATATTATCCCTGTCCAGTGTCATAGTCATCACAGGTCTATCTGGGACAATGCAAAATAAACAGATGTTTCTAAACGTTCAGCATTTCAAACTGCAATTTATTGTTTTACATGCCGTGGAGCGCTAGGCTTTTTATGTGAAAGCGAAGCATTGATAAACTGTTGGAAGTTTGGTGGAAACTCTATTCATAGTTTGCTAGTACGTTAGGGAACATTTAAAGAATATCTACAGCAGTAGCGGAACTACGGTTTAAGAGTGAGCTGAAATGATCTTCAATCGCTTCAAGATATCCTGGCTGCCTGTGAGAATGGCGGTATTATAATCAGCTTAGAGTTCCTGATGATGAGCGCACAGCACCATACAACTTCATCCGTCCTGCCTGAATGATGGCTTTTTGCAGCCATCAGTTATTCTTGATTTCCCCGATTTTAGACTGGCACTTCTGTTTTATTTCTTAAAAACGCATTTTTCCCTCTTGAGGATGGATCTTAAGAAAAGGATTGTTAGACATCACGTTTAGCCTCGATGAGTTTCAAATTGTCTTTTTTTTAACTATCAAGCCAGTCTTGTCTCTTTCTTCTCACATAGCCAACGACTTTCTGTGCAGACTCTGTAATCAATCATGAAGTGCGGTCCAATTATATTCTACATACTTCGTTTTGATTGGATTGTGAATTAGTTGTTCTAAAAAACAATTTTGGTACTGTGTGGCAACACTACCCAGTTGAAGCGTAGTGGTGTTGAAGTTCTTCCTTTCGGATACCTGAAGTTGGTTCGTGGCCGTTTTTGAATGGTAACCCTGAATAGAATAATGGGAAGTTTATGTTCTGTTTAGCAGATATCGATATTCCCGTCGGTTTTCGTGATTGGGAAATCATTCATTTGCAACTGTGTGGTGATGGCGTGATGTAGTATATGCCAAGATTTGGAGTGTGGGTGCATCGATGTTGTCTTGAAGTTACTCGGCAGTAGGAATTGGGTATTGGTGATAAAGAGCTCATGCTCCAAACAGAGGCCAAGAAGTAACAACTATTAGCTTTGCAGTACCCAATTGAATGTTTTCCCATTACGTTTCCCCATAAGAGGAAGTCCCTCCAGAGTCTGGCGTTGAAATCTCCTAGTAGTGCAAGCTTGTCTGTAGCAGGCAGCTTGGTGAGGACTGTGTTCCATTTTTTGGTAGAAGCGGTACATAGAATCCTCGTCATCCTTATGAGGAAGTGAGAGTAAAGAATCTGCCTCTTGTAAGAGTTACGTCGGGAGTCAGGAGTCTCTAATTTACCGCGATGGAATCGAGTCAATTATCATTCAAGAATTTTCTCTTTACTGTAAATCCCACACAAAAGAAGTGATGTATATTTTCCCACTTTCTTTCCAGAAGATGATGTAGCGTGAAGAAATCTCGATAATTTTTCCTTTTCCTCCCAAACTGGTTTCACTCAGGGACGATGATATCAAAGTTGAGTAACGTATGCTCATGGCTGACGAGAGCTGTTCTCATTTCTGGTCTGTAATCTTTGTGTTACAATGCTCTGAAGTTCCATACACAAATAGTGATGGACGCAGATCAGATATTCTAGTAGTCTATAATTGGTCGCATATGTCTTAAGCCGTACAGAGTTTTGCCTAAAAATGTAGAGTGTCAGTTATATCTTGCTGGATTACCTATATAACAACATCAATTCAATAACATTTCCGAAACCAGAACTGTCCTCTGTAAGTTAAGAATTCATTGTGAAGTATACTACCAGGCCCACCATTAGCCCCTTCAAATTGCGGCAAAACTTCTCTTTTATTATTGATCTGAGAGGATGAAGTTACGTACATATTTTTGTAATTCTTTCTAGTATTATACTTGGACTTGAAGGCTAAGAAAGCTGCAGGAATTGATGGCATTTTCAACGAACATATACAAACTACAGAAAATATACTACTAACAACGTGGACATCGCTCTTCAATAAGTGCGTGGAAATGAACGAAATTCCCGACACCTGGCGACACTCAATGATGAAGATCTTATATAAAGGAAAGGGAAACACGAGTTGCCTAGATTCGTACCGTGGAATTTCCTTAGAAAGCAATATCTTTAAACTCTTTACCAGGTTATTAACAACGAGACTGATAGAAGAGGTAGACCACGCCTTACCGGAAGAGCAATTCGGCTTTCGACGAGGGAGATCTACAATGAATGCGATAAAGAATCTGATTGACGACATAACGGATACCCTCAGACATCCAAAAGGGAAACTTTAGCGATCTTCGTAGACTACAACAAAGCGTTCGACCTAGTGGACAGGGAAAAACTACTGAAGAAACTGGGAAACATAATAGGATATATGAATCCTTTAACGAACATCATTAGGACCATTCTTACTTATAATTACATCTCTGTAAACGATAACGTCGCAGATGAACGGAGTACTACAGGGTGATCCAATGAGCCCCATACTCTTCAATATAGCGGTCTCAGACTTAATACCCACTATAAAGGTCGAAGGCGACGAGGTTCATATATACATGTATGCAGATGACATGGTAGTCGTATCAAAAACACACGAAAAACTAAGGCTGCTTTCAACAAGCTGAACATTTGGGCAGAAGACAATAAATTCAGAATTAATCGACAAAAGACGGTACAGATGATCTTCCGCAAGGGAGGCAGAACAGCATTAAAAGAGACAATTCAGTATGAAAATGGAGGAGGAACTATGCCAATAGTAAACAACTTTAAATATTTGGGCATTACATTACAGACGTCAGGAACTACTTATACCAGACACATCAAGGATAGAGTGGCTGCGGCCGTATATGATAGCAATGAATGACATCTTGATCTTACGCAAACAGATGCATTCAACCAGTTACAAACAGAGCTGCAAACCAAGAAGGGAGATATATGGGAAACATTTTACACCTCAGAGGCTATGACCAGTACGGATTGGATGAAGGCAAACTATGAACTCAGGCAGATAGTGACTAGATTAGCAACTCACGGTTTTCATCATCGTGTGTGTGCTAACAAAACATTCCACACCCCGAGAAAGGAATGTATATGAGTTCTGTGCGAGAAAACTTGCGACTTATATCATGTGATGACGTGTACTAAAAGACAGATGGAACTAACCAAATTCTGTTTGATGTAATTCGTCATGTAAACATATCTTAATGGCCATTGGCTGCAGTAAAATCTTTATTATTATACTTGGTACAGTAATAACGACAGTGAGAGTAAAAAGAAATTGGGAAAGGGCGGTGATCTAAATGTTCGGCCCATTAATTCACAAGGATAATTATCATCTTGCAATAAAATGCAATGCAATACAATCAACGGTTTTTCCCAAAAAATCTCAAAGAGTTTACACAACTCGCAACATACCTCTTCGCCGTTGATCTATAGATTAAAGTATTTTTCCACAAGTAAATGCACAGATTTAATCGGTGAGTTTTTAGAAGTGGTATTGAAAGTCTTTACATCTGAAACTCTCAGCAATGCATCCTTTACCATATGTGTTTCAGTCTCACCAGCCATCTTGTATTTTAGTGTGTACGTTATGCAATCCCTTGCACCACTATGGCACAAACGTAAATTTCGGTCTAGAGAGGCATCCGATTTGCTACGTAAAACTCCATAGAAAACGTTTACTGGGTTATCTTGTACAAACCTGCTTTATGATGTGTTGTAGGCTTCCTACCTTGAATGGTAACGAATGTGAACATGATTCAAATCACAACGAGGGAAGGCCATCAGTGCAGAACATGAATATTACTAGGATTTTGGAGGTTGTCCGAATTGTTTCTTTTAAAGGCTACCACAAAGTGTAGTGTCACCCGGTAGGATATCTTGGCCCTCATTGATTAGCATGTGAACCGATTGGGTATTTTTCGTACCCATCGAATCTGTGGTAGCTGTGGCATTTGCAGTTCACTTCCCAGCCCCTCCTCATTTTCTGCCACTACTATCTTATCGTTCTCAACCCTTATACTTCCATTCAATGGAGTATTATTTTTCTAAGACCACCTGTCAATTATCTCCTCATCACTGGTGCGGTTTGAGCCCCTTTCCCTTAACAGGGGAATGTCTTTGTTTGTAGGACCTCTTCGTCTTTACTAACTGCTATTAAGAAAAACATCCGTTTCATTGTAGCCTTTCTGATTTTTGACTCCACGAGTTGTGTTTTTTTTCTTCCCTTCCCTTTTCATAGTCTCTGTTCTTCCCTTCTTGCCGATCTGTGTTTTTGCACAGTCGTCTAGCACTGTTCTGCTGCATCTCTTGTTTGGCACTTTTTTAAAACAGAAAGGTGTTTAGTCTCGATAAAACCAACCGATGTATTATTGACAGCTGCTTATCGTAAGGTTTATTGCACCTGTTGCGCGGACATCTTTGAGGTTCCTGCTAATCCTCCAAAAAAAGTTATTCTCATGCCTTGCCGCAACTTGCTCGTGAATCATGTCAAGACTGCGGTTGTTCTGTTAGATTTCACATTGATCAGTTGTAATAACAGTATGGCAATGGCGTATTGTGCTTTTAAAATAATATGTTACTTTTAGTGGTCTTATGTAGTCCGTTGGTCGCTTTTCCGAAGGCCCAGGGTGTATATGTGTGAAAATTTAGGAATGTGAATAAATGTACGAAGAAAATCTGGCAGATATTAGTGCTTAAATACTTAACGTAATGAAACTTATGAAAGTAGGAATTGGTGAGGAGGCGGTGTGTGGCACTTTAAGAAAGAAACTTTTGTAATTTGAAGTGTGTGTTTTGGAAGTATTGGCGTACGGGTGTAGTGCAATTTTTTTCGGGGAGGTGTGTTATCTTTGGGTTTTTATATTGAGGGTGGGTGGGTGGGTCCCTCAGGATGCGGTGTTGTGTTTTTCTTGGAGACGGTAGACCTTTTTCATGGAAATGTGTGAAGGGCAGTGGTCTTTTAGATTACTTTCTCTGCTAAAAGTAAGAGTGGATGGTCCCCCGTTTTAAAAATCGATCTTTTAACACTGCGAGGGAACTGTATTTTGGGGTGGGTGTGGGTATGGTTTGTGGGGATACGGGTTTGTTGAATTTATACAGCTGTAATATATTATTGTTGGCGATTTTTTGTATTCTTAACACTCTCTTGTTTTTGTTTTCGCTTCGGCTTATTTTAAATTTTTGTGGTTGATTTGGCTAAGTGGAACGAAAATGTTTTCCCTCTTTTCTAACGTGGCATTGTGTGGGCATATGAGTACTTCCAACATTCCGCGAAATATCTGGTGCTCAGATCTAGATATATGGAAAGAACACCAAGGCCTTGGCAACCAAATAAATACAAAATGGATGTTACTTTTTTACAACTGAATAGGGGTCGCTTGTTCTCCTTAGGGTAGACCTGCTGTAGTACTAAACGTTTTGTCGTATGTAGCCGGTTGTCAGTACCTGCTCGTCATAACATGCTTCCGGTAGATGCTGGGTATGAACTCTACAATAGAGAACTTCAATTTTAGTATTCAGACTTATGTACTCTATGTTCCCATTCCTCTGTACGTCATGTCGAAATTACCTTTCGATTCTATATTATCCCTGTCCAGTGTCATAGTCATCACAGGTCTATCTGGGACAATGCAAAATAAACAGATGTTTCTAAACGTTCAGCATTTCAAACTGCAATTTATTGTTTTACATGCCGTGGAGCGCTAGGCTTTTTATGTGAAAGCGAAGCATTGATAAACTGTTGGAAGTTTGGTGGAAACTCTATTCATAGTTTGCTAGTATGTTAGGGAACATTTAAAGAATATCTACAGCAGTAGCGGAACTACGGTTTAAGAGTGAGCTGAAATGATCTTCAATTGCTTCAAGATATCCTGGCTGCCTGTGAGAATGGCGGTATTATAATCAGCTTAGAGTTCCTGATGATGAGCGCACAGCACCATACAACTTCATCCGTCCTGCCTGAATGATGGCTTTTCGCAGCCATCAGTTATTCTTGATTTCCCCGATTTTAGACTGGCACTTCTGTTTTATTTCTTAAAAACACATTTTTCCCTCTTGAGGATGGATCTTAAGAAAAGGATTGTTAGACATCACGTTGAGCCTCGATGAGTTTCAAATTGTCTTTTTTTTAACTATCAAGCCAGTCTTGTCTCTTTCTTCTCACATAGCCAACGACTTTCTGTGCAGACTCTGTAATCAATCATGAAGTGCGGTCCAATTATATTCTACATACTTCGTTTTGATTGGATTGTGAATTAGTTGTTCTAAAAAACATTTTTGGTACTGTGTGGCAACACTACCCAGTTGAAGCGTAGTGGTGTTGAAGTTCTTCCTTTCGGATACCTGAAGTTGGTTCGTGGCCGTTTTTGAATGGTAACCCTGAATAGAATAATGGGAAGTTTATGTTCTGTTTAGCAGATATCGATATTCCCGTCGGTTTTCGTGATTGGGAAATCATTCATTTGCAACTGTGTGGTGATGGCGTGATGTAGTATATGCCAAGATTTGGAGTGTGGGTGCATCGATGTTGTCTTGAAGTTACTCGGCAGTAGGAATTGGGTATTGGTGATAAAGAGCCCATGCTCCAAACAGAGGCCAAGAAGTAACAACTATTAGCTTTGCAGTACCCAATTGAATGTTTTCCCATTACGTTTCCCCATAAGAGGAAGTCCCTCCAGAGTCTGGCGTTGAAATCTCCTAGTAGTGCAAGCTTGTCTGTAGCAGGCAGCTTGGTGAGGACTGTGTTCCATTTTTTGGTAGAAGCGGTACATAGAATCCTCGTCATCCTTATGAGGAAGTGAGAGTAAAGAATCTGCCTCTTGTAAGAGTTACGTCGGGAGTCAGGAGTCTCTAATTTACCGCGATGGAATCGAGTCAATTATCATTCAAGAATTTTCTCTTTACTGTAAATCCCACACAAAAGAAGTGATGTATATTTTCCCACTTTCTTTCCAGAAGATGATGTAGCGTGAAGAAATCTCGATAATTTTTCCTTTTCCTCCCAAACTGGTTTCACTCAGGGACGATGATATCAAAGTTGAGTAACGTATGCTCATGGCTGACGAGAGCTGTTCTCATTTCTGGTCTGTAATCTTTGTGTTACAATGCTCTGAAGTTCCATACACAAATAGTGATGGACGCAGATCAGATATTCTAGTAGTCTATAATTGGTCGCATATGTCTTAAGCCGTACAGAGTTTTGCCTAAAAATGTAGAGTGTCAGTTATATCTTGCTGGATTACCTATATAACAACATCAATTCAATAACATTTCCGAAACCAGAACTGTCCTCTGTAAGTTAAGAATTCATTGTGAAGTATACTACCAGGCCCACCATTAGCCCCTTCAAATTGCGGCAAAACTTCTCTTTTATTATTGATCTGAGAGGATGAAGTTACGTACATATTTTTGTAATTCTTTCTAGTATTATACTTGGACTTGAAGGCTAAGAAAGCTGCAGGAATTGATGGCTTTTTCAACGAACATATACAAACTACAGAAAATATACTACTAACAACGTGGACATCGCTCTTCAATAAGTGCGTGGAAATGAACGAAATTCCCGACACCTGGCGACACTCAATGATGAAGATCTTATATAAAGGAAAGGGAAACACGAGTTGCCTAGATTCGTACCGTGGAATTTCCTTAGAAAGCAATATCTTTAAACTCTTTACCAGGTTATTAACAACGAGACTGATAGAAGAGGTAGACCACGCCTTACCGGAAGAGCAATTCGGCTTTCGACGAGGGAGATCTACAATGAATGCGATAAAGAATCTGATTGACGACATAACGGATACCCTCAGACATCCAAAAGGGAAACTTTAGCGATCTTCGTAGACTACAACAAAGCGTTCGACCTAGTGGACAGGGAAAAACTACTGAAGAAACTGGGAAACATAATAGGATATATGAATCCTTTAACGAACATCATTAGGACCATTCTTACTTATAATTACATCTCTGTAAACGATAACGTCGCAGATGAACGGAGTACTACAGGGTGATCCAATGAGCCCCATACTCTTCAATATAGCGGTCTCAGACTTAATACCCACTATAAAGGTCGAAGGCGACGAGGTTCATATATACATGTATGCAGATGACATGGTAGTCGTATCAAAAACACACGATAAACTAAGGCTGCTTTCAACAAGCTGAACATTTGGGCAGAAGACAATAAATTCAGAATTAATCGACAAAAGACGGTACAGATGATCTTCCGCAAGGGAGGCAGAACAGCATTAAAAGAGACAATTCAGTATGAAAATGGAGGAGGAACTATGCCAATAGTAAACAACTTTAAATATTTGGGCATTACATTACAGACGTCAGGAACTACTTATACCAGACACATCAAGGATAGAGTGGCTGCGGCCGTATATGATAGCAATGAATGACATCTTGATCTTACGCAAACAGATGCATTCAACCAGTTACAAACAGAGCTGCAAACCAAGAAGGGAGATATATGGGAAACATTTTACACCTCAGAGGCTATGACCAGTACGGATTGGATGAAGGCAAACTATGAACTCAGGCAGATAGTGACTAGATTAGCAACTCACGGTTTTCATCATCGTGTGTGTGCTAACAAAACATTCCACACCCCGAGAAAGGAATGTATATGAGTTCTGTGCGAGAAAACTTGCGACTTATATCATGTGATGACGTGTACTAAAAGACAGATGGAACTAACCAAATTCTGTTTGATGTAATTCGTCATGTAAACATATCTTAATGGCCATTGGCTGCAGTAAAATCTTTATTATTATACTTGGTACAGTAATAACGACAGTGAGAGTAAAAAGAAATTGGGAAAGGGCGGTGATCTAGATGTTCGGCCCATTAATTCACAAGGATAATTATCATCTTGCAATAAAATGCAATGCAATACAATCAACGGTTTTTCCCAAAAAATCTCAAAGAGTTTACACAACTCGCAACATACCTCTTCGCCGTTGATCTATAGATTAAAGTATTTTTCCACAAGTAAATGCACAGATTTAATCGGTGAGTTTTTAGAAGTGGTATTGAAAGTCTTTACATCTGAAACTCTCAGCAATGCATCCTTTACCATATGTGTTTCAGTCTCACCAGCCATCTTGTATTTTAGTGTGTACGTTATGCAATCCCTTGCACCACTATGGCACAAACGTAAATTTCGGTCTAGAGAGGCATCCGATATTGCTACGTAAAACTCCATAGAAAACGTTTACTGGGTTATCTTGTACAAACCTGCTTTATGATGTGTTGTAGGCTTCCTACCTTGAATGGTAACGAAAGTGAACATGATTCAAATCACAACGAGGGAAGGCCATCAGTGCAGAACATGAATATTACTAGGATTTTGGAGGTTGTCCGAATTGTTTCTTTTAAACGCTACCACAAAGTGTAGTGTCACCCGGTAGGATATCTTGGCCCTCATTGATTAGCATGTGAACCGATTGGGTATTTTTCGTACCCATCGAATCTGTGGTAGCTGTGGCATTTGCAGTTCACTTCCCAGCCCCTCCTCATTTTCTGCCACTACTATCTTATCGTTCTCAACACTTATACTTCCATTCAATGGAGTATTATTTTTCTAAGACCACCTGTCAATTATCTCCTCATCACTGGTGCGGTTTGAGCCCCTTTACCTTAACAGGGGAATGTCTTTGTTTGTAGGACCTCTTCGTCTTTACTAACTGCTATTAAGAAAAACATCCGTTTCATTGTAGCCTTTCTGATTTTTGACTCCACGAGTTGTGTTTTTTTTCTTCCCTTCCCTTTTCATAGTCTCTGTTCTTCCCTTCTTGCCGATCTGTGTTTTTGCACAGTCGTCTTAGCACTGTTCTGCTGCATCTCTTGTTTGGCACTTTTTTAAAACAGAAAGGTGTTTAGTCTCGATAAAAACAACCGATGTATTATTGACAGCTGCTTATCGTAAGGTTTATTGCACCTGTTGCGCGGACATCTTTGAGGTTCCCGCTAATCCTCCAAAAAAAGTTATTCTCATGCCTTGCCGCAACTTGCTCGTGAATCATGTCAAGACTGCGGTTGTTCTGTTAGATTTCACATTGATCAGTTGTAATAACAGTATGGCAATGGCGTATTGTGCTTTTAAAATAATATGTTACTTTTAGTGGTCTTATGTAGTCCGTTGGTCGCTTTTCCGAAGGCCCAGGGTGTATATGTGTGAAAATTTAGGAATGTGAATAAATGTACGAAGAAAATCTGGCAGATATTAGTGCTTAAATACTTAACGTAATGAAACTTATGAAAGTAGGAATTGGTGAGGAGGTGGTGTGTGACACTTTAAGAAAGAAACTTTTGTAATTTGAAGTGTGTGTTTTGGAAGTATTGGCGTACGGGTGTAGTGCAATTTTTTTCGGGGAGGTGTGTTATTTTTGGGTTTTTATATTGAGGGTGGGTGGGTGGGTCCCTCAGGATGCGGTGTTGTGCTTTTCTTGGAGACGGTAGACCTTTTTCATGGAAATGTGTGAAGGGCAGTGGTCTTTTAGATTACTTTCTCTGCTAAAAGTTAGAGTGGATGGTCTCCCGTTTTAAAAATCGATCTTTTAACACTGCGAGGGAACTGTATTTTGGGGTGGGTGTGGGTATGGTTTGTGGGGATACGGGTTTGTTGAATTTATACAGCTGTAATATATTATTGTTGGCGATTTTTTGTATTCTTAACACTCTCTTGTTTTTGTTTTCGCTTCGGCTTATTTTAAATTTTTGTGGTTGATTTGGCTAAGTGGAACGAAAATGTTTTCCCTCTTTTCTAACGTGGCATTGTGTGGGCATATGAGTACTTCCAACATTCCGCGAAATATCTGGTGCTCAGATCTAGATATATGGAAAGAACACCAAGGCCTTGGCAACCAAATAAATACAAAATGGATGCTACTTTTTTACAACTGAATAGGGGTCGCTTGTTCTCCTTAGGGTAGACCTGCTGTAGTACTAAACGTTTTGTCGTATGTAGCCGGTTGTCAGTACCTGCTCGTCATAACATGCTTCCGGTAGATGCTGGGTATGAACTCTACAATAGAGAACTTCAATTTTAGTATTCAGACTTATGTACTCTATGTTCCCATTCCTCTGTACGTCATGTCGAAATTACCTTTCGATTCTATATTATCCCTGTCCAGTGTCATAGTCATCACAGGTCTATCTGGGGCAATGCAAAATAAACAGATGTTTCTAAACGTTCAGCATTTCAAACTGCAATTTATTGTTTTACATGCCGTGGAGCGCTAGGCTTTTTATGTGAAAGCGAAGCATTGATAAACTGTTGGAAGTTTGGTGGAAACTCTATTCATAGTTTGCTAGTATGTTAGGGAACATTTAAAGAATATCTACAGCAGTAGCGGAACTACGGTTTAAGAGTAAGCTGAAATGATCTTCAATTGCTTCAAGATATCCTGGCTACCTGTGAGAATGGCGGTATTATAATCAGCTTAGAGTTCCTGATGATGAGCGCACAGCACCATACAACTTCATCCGTCCTGCCTGAATGATGGCTTTTCGCAGCCATCAGTTATTCTTGATTTCCCCGATTTTAGACTGGCACTTCTGTTTTATTTCTTAAAAACACATTTTTCCCTCTTGAGGATGGATCTTAAGAAAAGGATTGTTAGACATCACGTTTAGCCTCGATGAGTTTCAAATTGTCTTTTTTTTAACTATCAAGCCAGTCTTGTCTCTTTCTTCTCACATAGCCAACGACTTTCTGTGCAGACTCTGTAATCAATCATGAAGTGCGGTCCAATTATATTCTACATACTTCGTTTTGATTGGATTGTGAATTAGTTGTTCTAAAAAACATTTTTGGTACTGTGTGGCAACACTACCCAGTTGAAGCGTAGTGGTGTTGAAGTTCTTCCTTTCGGATACCTGAAGTTTGTTCGTGGCCGTTTTTGAATGGTAACCCTGAATAGAATAATGGGAAGTTTATGTTCTGTTTAGCAGATATCGATATTCCCGTCGGTTTTCGTGATTGGGAAATCATTCATTTGCAACTGTGTGGTGATGGCGTGATGTAGTATATGCCAAGATTTGGAGTGTGGGTGCATCGATGTTGTCTTGAAGTTACTCGGCAGTAGGAATTGGGTATTGGTGATAAAGAGCTCATGCTCCAAACAGAGGCCAAGAAGTAACAACTATTAGCTTTGCAGTACCCAATTGAATGTTTTCCCATTACGTTTCCCCATAAGAGGAAGTCCCTCCAGAGTCTGGCGTTGAAATCTCCTAGTAGTGCAAGCTTGTCTGTAGCAGGCAGCTTGGTGAGGACTGTGTTCCATTTTTTGGTAGAAGCGGTACATAGAATCCTCGTCATCCTTATGAGGAAGTGAGAGTAAAGAATCTGCCTCTTGTAAGAGTTACGTCGGGAGTCAGGTGTCTCTAATTTACCGCGATGGAATCGAGTCAATTATCATTCAAGAATTTTCTCTTTACTGTAAATCCCACACAAAAGAAGTGATGTATATTTTCCCACTTTCTTTCCAGAAGATGATGTAGCGTGAAGAAATCTCGATAATTTTTCCTTTTCCTCCCAAACTGGTTTCACTCAGGGACGATGATATCAAAGTTGAGTAACGTATGCTCATGGCTGACGAGAGCTGTTCTCATTTCTGGTCTGTAATCTTTGTGTTACAATGCTCTGAAGTTCCATACACAAATAGTGATGGACGCAGATCAGATATTCTAGTAGTCTGTAATTGGTCGCATATGTCTTAAGCCGTACAGAGTTTTGCCTAAAAATGTAGAGTGTCAGTTATATCTTGCTGGATTACCTATATAACAACATCAATTCAATAACATTTCCGAAACCAGAACTGTCCTCTGTAAGTTAAGAATTCATTGTGAAGTATACTACCAGGCCCACCATTAGCCCCTTCAAATTGCGGCAAAACTTCTCTTTTATTATTGATCTGAGAGGATGAAGTTACGTACATATTTTTGTAATTCTTTCTAGTATTATACTTGGACTTGAAGGCTAAGAAAGCTGCAGGAATTGATGGCATTTTCAACGAACAAATACAAACTACAGAAAATATACTACTAACAACGTGGTCATCGCTCTTCAATAAGTGCGTGGAAATGAACGAAATTCCCGACACCTGGCGACACTCAATGATGAAGATCTTATATAAAGGAAAGGGAAACACGAGTTGCCTAGATTCGTACCGTGGAATTTCCTTAGAAAGCAATATCTTTAAACTCTTTACCAGGTTATTAACAACGAGACTGATAGAAGAGGTAGACCACGCCTTATCGGAAGAGCAATTCGGCTTTCGACGAGGGAGATCTACAATGAATGCGATAAAGAATCTGATTGACGACATAACGGATACCCTCAGACATCCAAAAGGGAAACTTTAGCGATCTTCGTAGACTACAACAAAGCGTTCGACCTAGTGGACAGGGAAAAACTACTGAAGAAACTGGGAAACATAATAGGATATATGAATCCTTTAACGAACATCATTAGGACCATTCTTGCTTATAATTACATCTCTGTAAACGATAACGTCGCAGATGAACGGAGTACTACAGGGTGATCCAATGAGCCCCATACTCTTCAATATAGCGGTCTCAGACTTAATACCCACTATAAAGGTCGAAGGCGACGAGGTTCATATATACATGTATGCAGATGACATGGTAGTCGTATCAAAAACACACGAAAAACTAAGGCTGCTTTCAACAAGCTGAACATTTGGGCAGAAGACAATAAATTCAGAATTAATCGACAAAAGACGGTACAGATGATCTTCCGCAAGGGAGGCAGAACAGCATTAAAAGAGACAATTCAGTATGAAAATGGAGGAGGAACTATGCCAATAGTAAACAACTTTAAATATTTGGGCATTACATTACAGACGTCAGGAACTACTTATACCAGACACATCAAGGATAGAGTGGCTGCGGCCGTATATGATAGCAATGAATGACATCTTGATCTTACGCAAACAGATGCATTCAACCAGTTACAAACAGAGCTGCAAACCAAGAAGGGAGATATATGGGAAACACTTTACACCTCAGAGGCTATGACCAGTACGGATTGGATGAAGGCAAACTATGAACTCAGGCACATAGTGACTAGATTAGCAACTCACGGTTTTCATCATCGTGTGTGTGCTAACAAAACATTCCACACCCCGAGAAAGGAATGTATATGAGTTCTGTGCGAGAAAACTTGCGACTTATATCATGTGATGACGTGTACTAAAAGACAGATGGAACTAACCAAATTCTGTTTGATGTAATTCGTCATGTAAACATATCTTAATGGCCATTGGCTGCAGTAAAATCTTTATTATTATACTTGGTACAGTAATAACGACAGTGAGAGTAAAAAGAAATTGGGAAAGGGCGGTGATCTAGATGTTCGGCCCATTAATTCACAAGGATAATTATCATCTTGCAATAAAATGCAATGCAATACAATCAACGGTTTTTCCCAAAAAATCTCAAAGAGTTTACACAACTCGCAACATACCTCTTCGCCGTTGATCTATAGATTAAAGTATTTTTCCACAAGTAAATGCACAGATTTAATCGGTGAGTTTTTAGAAGTGGTATTGAAAGTCTTTACATCTGAAACTCTCAGCAATGCATCCTTTACCATATGTGTTTCAGTCTCACCAGCCATCTTGTATTTTAGTGTGTACGTTATGCAATCCCTTGCACCACTATGGCACAAACGTAAATTTCGGTCTAGAGAGGCATCCGATATTGCTACGTAAAACTCCATAGAAAACGTTTACTGGGTTATCTTGTACAAACCTGCTTTATGATGTGTTGTAGGCTTCCTACCTTGAATGGTAACGAATGTGAACATGATTCAAATCACAACGAGGGAAGGCCATCAGTGCAGAACATGAATATTACTAGGATTTTGGAGGTTGTCCGAATTGTTTCTTTTAAAGGCTACCACAAAGTGTAGTGTCACCCGGTAGGATATCTTGGCCCTCATTGATTAGCATGTGAACCGATTGGGTATTTTTCGTACCCATCGAATCTGTGGTAGCTGTGGCATTTGCAGTTCACTTCCCAGCCCCTCCTCATTTTCTGCCACTACTATCTTATCGTTCTCAACACTTATACTTCCATTCAATGGAGTATTATTTTTCTAAGACCACCTGTCAATTATCTCCTCATCACTGGTGCGGTTTGAGCCCCTTTACCTTAACAGGGGAATGTCTTTGTTTGTAGGACCTCTTCGTCTTTACTAACTGCTATTAAGAAAAACATCCGTTTCATTGTAGCCTTTCTGATTTTTGACTCCACGAGTTGTGTTTTTTTTCTTCCCTTCCCTTTTCATAGTCTCTGTTCTTCCCTTCTTGCCGATCTGTGTTTTTGCACAGTCGTCTTAGCACTGTTCTGCTGCATCTCTTGTTTGGCACTTTTTTAAAACAGAAAGGTGTTTAGTCTCGATAAAACCAACCGATGTATTATTGACAGCTGCTTATCGTAAGGTTTATTGCACCTGTTGCGCGGACATCTTTGAGGTTCCTGCTAATCCTCCAAAAAAAGTTATTCTCATGCCTTGCCGCAACTTGCTCGTGAATCATGTCAAGACTGCGGTTGTTCTGTTAGATTTCACATTGATCAGTTGTAATAACAGTATGGCAATGGCGTATTGTGCTTTTAAAATAATATGTTACTTTTAGTGATCTTATGTAGTCCGTTGGTCGCTTTTCCGAAGGCCCAGGGTGTATATGTGTGAAAATTTAGGAATGTGAATAAATGTACGAAGAAAATCTGGCAGATATTAGTGCGTAAATACTTAACGTAATGAAACTTATGAAAGTAGGAATTGGTGAGGAGGTGGTGTGTGGCACTTTAAGAAAGAAACTTTTGTAATTTGAAGTGTATGTTTTGGAAGTATTGGCGTACGGGTGTAGTGCAACTTTTTTCGGGGAGGTGTGTTATTTTTGGGTTTTTATATTGAGGGTGGGTGGGTGGGTCCCTCAGGATGCGGTGTTGTGTTTTTCTTGGAGACGGTAGACCTTTTTCATGGAAATGTGTGAAGGGCAGTGGTCTTTTAGATTACTTTCTCTGCTAAAAGTTAGAGTGGATGGTCTCCCGTTTTAAAAATCGATCTTTTAACACTGCGAGGGAACTGTATTTTGGGGTGGGTGTGGGTATGGTTTGTGGGGATACGGGTTTGTTGAATTTATACAGCTGTAATATATTATTGTTGGCGATTTTTTGTATTCTTAACACTCTCTTGTTTTTGTTTTCGCTTCGGCTTATTTTAAATTTTTGTGGTTGATTTGGCTAAGTGGAACGAAAATGTTTTCCCTCTTTTCTAACGTGGCATTGTGTGGGCATATGAGTACTTCCAACATTCCGCGAAATATCTGGTGCTCAGATCTAGATATATGGAAAGAACACCAAGGCCTTGGCAACCAAATAAATACAAAATTTAGACGTGTCTTCCCTTTCGGTCGAAATGGATGCTACTTTTTTACAACTGAATAGGGGTCGCTTGTTCTCCTTAGGGTAGACCTGCTGTAGTACTAAACGTTTTGTCGTATGTAGCCGGTTGTCAGTACCTGCTCGTCATAACATGCTTCCGGTAGATGCTGGGTATGAACTCTACAATAGAGAACTTCAATTTTAGTATTCAGACTTATGTACTCTATGTTCCCATTCCTCTGTACGTCATGTCGAAATTACCTTTCGATTCTATATTATCCCTGTCCAGTGTCATAGTCATCACAGGTCTATCTGGGACAATGCAAAATAAACAGATGTTTCTAAACGTTCAGCATTTCAAACTGCAATTTATTGTTTTACATGCCGTGGAGCGCTAGGCTTTTTATGTGAAAGCGAAGCATTGATAAACTGTTGGAAGTTTGGTGGAAACTCTATTCATAGTTTGCTAGTATGTTAGGGAACATTTAAAGAATATCTACAGCAGTAGCGGAACTACGGTTTAAGAGTGAGCTGAAATGATCTTCAATTGCTTCAAGATATCCTGGCTACCTGTGAGAATGGCGGTATTATAATCAGCTTAGAGTTCCTGATGATGAGCGCACAGCACCATACAACTTCATCCGTCCTGCCTGAATGATGGCTTTCCACCACAGACCACTTGGTACGCCTGGAGAGCTCTATCCAGGATGCGTTTCTCCGCAAACAGCACTTGGTAGCTGTCTTCTTTGACTTGGAGAAGGCCTACGACACCACCTGGCGATATGGCATCCTTTCAGTCCTGCATCAATGGAGATTCCGAGGTAACTTGCCGGTATTTATTGCGAATTTTTTGTCCCTCCGTCTATTTCGTGTCCGAGTAGGGAGGACATATTCGCAATACCACGTTCAAGAAAATGGAGTCCCACAGGGATCGGTTCTTAGTGTCACTCTGTTCGCGATTGCCATAAACGGTATTGTCGCTGCTGCTGGTCCAGCCGTAATACCGTCCCTATATGTGGATGATTTTGCTCTGCACTATAGCTCGTGCAGTATGGCAGTCGCAGAACGACGGTTACAGCAAGCTATTAGGAGGGTGGAGAAGTGGACCTTAGAACATGGCTTTCGGTTTTCTGCCGTAAAGACCTCCGTTGTCCACTTTTGTCGTCAACGTACACTTCACCCTCATCCTGAGCTTTATCTAGGTAATGTCGTTCTTCCAGTTGTTGACACCTACCGATTTCTTGGGCTCCTTTTTGACAGTAAATTATCGTGGGAGCCACACGTGCGGGAGCTAAAAGTGCAATGCACCAAGAGGCTTAACCTCTTGAAGTTTCTTAGCAGCACTAATTGGGGAGCTGACCGCGTGGTGCTCCTGCGATTCTATCGGGCACACATTTTATCTCGGTTAGACTACGGCAGTGCAGCATATGGCTCCGCAAGACCAAGCGTTCTTGCGAAGCTGAACAGTATCCACCATAGCGGGGTTAGGTTGGCGACGGGAGCTTTTCGTACTAGCCCCATCGCTAGCCTGCTCGCTGAGTCTGGTGTGCCGCCTTTACATCTGAGGCGCCAGCAACTACTACTTATGTATGCTGCAAATTTGCGACAGATGCCACTTCATCCGAGCTATCCCTGCGTATTCAGCAATGGCAACCGTTTGTTGTACGTTGCTCATCCTCGTGCGACGCGGCCGGTTGGGATACGCTTGGATAGCAGTTATGAATTGTTTGACGTACCTTCGATTCCTTGCCTTGTCAGACAACCAAGTGGGGTACCTCCGTGGGTTGTACGACGACCTGAAATCATCCTGGATTTGCACACTGGCCCGAAGGGAGACACGGACCCTTCGATTTATCGGAGGATCTATCTGTCCGTTCTTGGCCGCTATCCAGGTTCAGTCGTCGTTTACACGGATGGTTCAAGGACAGATACGAAGGTGGGCTGTGCGTTCGTTGTCGACAATGATCGCTTTCTTTTTGCTCTCCCGGACACCTGTAGTGTGTACACGGCAGAGCTCTATGCTATCTGTGAGGCTCTGCGGTACGCACTAGACAATGAGCGCCGACACTTTCTCGTGTGTACTGACTCCTTGAGTTCGCTTCAGGCTATCGATACCTGTTTCCCTCGACACCCTCTGGTGCAGCGGATCCAGGACCTGCTGGCCGGGTGTTCGGATGCCGGCACCAGAATTACGTTTGTGTGGCTCCCCAGCCACATGGGCATAGAGGGAAACGAGTTAGCAGATCAGGCTGCCAAGGAGGCAGTTACACTGCCCCCGTTGCCTTTCAAGGTTCCAGCAAGTGATATTCGCTCTCAGCTGAGACATCTGGTTATGTCTCATTGGGAGATGGAGTGGCAGGCCATCCCACTTCCCAATAAGCTGAGAGCGATAAAAGGAACAACGAAGCTGTGGAGGACTTCCCTTCGGGCTTCGCGGAGGGAAGCCGTGGTATTATGTCGCCTTCGGATCGGCCACGGTATCTTGACGCACTCCCATCTACTGAAAGGAGAACCCCCTCCGGTGTGTACCTGCGGCGACCATCTTACCGTGGTACACATCCTTACGGAGTGCGTGGACCTGGTCGATCTGCGCCGTAGTCTTAACCTTCCGAGTACTATCTCCCTTATCTTGCGCGATGACGAGCAGTCAGCAGACCTCGTCATCCGCTTTATGAGGGATAGCGGTATGTTTTATCGTGTGTAATGATGTCCTTTGTGCTTGTATCTTTGTGTCAATTACGCTCTTATCCTATTGACTTCATTTTAGTTTGTGTTGCGTATTTTAATGTGTTCTTCTAATGTCCAATGTAAAGTATGTATATATATCTGTACTAGCAGGCAATGCCTTATTCCACTATCTCCTGTAATTTTTCTTCTTTTGTTCCAAAATAAGGCATTGCGAATTAGATCCACTGATTGTTTTAATTTCATACTCATTTTTCATCGCATTTTTTTTCAAACTCTAATCAGTGGCTACGTTTTAAATTTTAACTATCATATGTCATTTCGTCCATCTCGTTCCATTAGGGGCCGATGACCTACGATGTTAGGCCCCTTAAAACAACAAGCATCATCATCATCATCAATGATGGCTTTTCGCAGCCATCAGTTATTCTTGATTTCCCCGATTTTAGACTGGCACTTCTGTTTTATTTCTTAAAAACACATTTTTCCCTCTTGAGGATGGATCTTAAGAAAAGGATTGTTAGACATCACGTTTAGCCTCGATGAGTTTCAAATTGTCTTTTTTTTAACTATCAAGGCAGTCTTGTCTCTTTCTTCTCACATAGCCAACGACTTTCTGTGCAGACTCTGTAATCAATCATGAAGTGCGGTCGAATTATATTCTACATACTTCGTTTTGATTGGATTGTGAATTAGTTGTTCTAAAAAACATTTTTGGTACTGTGTGGCAACACTACCCAGTTGAAGCGTAGTGGTGTTGAAGTTCTTCCTTTCGGATACCTGAAGTTGGTTCGTGGCCGTTTTTGAATGGTAACCCTGAATAGAATAATGGGAAGTTTATGTTCTGTTTAGCAGATATCGATATTCCCGTCGGTTTTCGTGATTGGGAAATCATTCATTTGCAACTGTGTGGTGATGGCGTGATGTAGTATATGCCAAGATTTGGAGTGTGGGTGCATCGATGTTGTCTTGAAGTTACTCGGCAGTAGGAATTGGGTATTGGTGATAAAGAGCTCATGCTCCAAACAGAGGCCAAGAAGTAACAACTATTAGCTTTGCAGTACCCAATTGAATGTTTTCCCATTACGTTTCCCCATAAGAGGAAGTCCCTCCAGAGTCTGGCGTTGAAATCTCCTAGTAGTGCAAGCTTGTCTGTAGCAGGCAGCTTGGTGAGGACTGTGTTCCATTTTTTGGTAGAAGCGGTACATAGAATCCTCGTCATCCTTATGAGGAAGTGAGAGTAAAGAATCTGCCTCTTGTAAGAGTTACGTCGGGAGTCAGGAGTCTCTAAGTTACCGCGATGGAATCGAGTCAATTATCATTCAAGAATTTTCTCTTTACTGTAAATCCCACACAAAAGAAGTGATGTATATTTTCCCACTTTCTTTCCAGAAGATGATGTAGCGTGAAGAAATCTCGATAATTTTTCCTTTTCCTCCCAAACTGGTTTCACTCAGGGACGATGATATCAAAGTTGAGTAACGTATGCTCATGGCTGACGAGAGCTGTTCTCATTTCTGGTCTGTAATCTTTGTGTTACAATGCTCTGAAGTTCCATACACAAATAGTGATGGACGCAGATCAGATATTCTAGTAGTCTATAATTGGTCGCATATGTCTTAATGTCTTAATGTAGAGTGTCAGTTATATCTTGCTGGATTACCTATATAACAACATCAATTCAATAACATTTCCGAAACCAGAACTGTCCTCTGTAAGTTAAGAATTCATTGTGAAGTATACTACGAGGCCCACCATTAGCCCCTTCAAATTGCGGCAAAACTTCTCTTTTATTATTGATCTGAGAGGATGAAGTTACGTACATATTTTTGTAATTCTTTCTAGTATTATACTTGGACTTGAAGGCTAAGAAAGCTGCAGGAATTGATGGCATTTTCAACGAACATATACAAACTACAGAAAATATACTACTAACAACGTGGACATCGCTCTTCAATAAGTGCGTGGAAATGAACGAAATTCCCGACACCTGGCGACACTCAATGATGAAGATCTTATATAAAGGAAAGGGAAACACGAGTTGCCTAGATTCGTACCGTGGAATTTTCTTAGAAAGCAATATCTTTAAACTCTTTACCAGGTTATTAACAACGAGACTGATAGAAGAGGTAGACCACGCCTTACCGGAAGAGCAATTCGGCTTTCGACGAGGGAGATCTACAATGAATGCGATAAAGAATCTGATTGACGACATAACGGATACCCTCAGACATCCAAAAGGGAAACTTTAGCGATCTTCGTAGACTACAACAAAGCGTTCGACCTAGTGGACAGGGAAAAACTACTGAAGAAACTGGGAAACATAATAGGATATATGAATCCTTTAACGAACATCATTAGGACCATTCTTGCTTATAATTACATCTCTGTAAACGATAACGTCGCAGATGAACGGAGTACTACAGGGTGATCCAATGAGCCCCATACTCTTCAATATAGCGGTCTCAGACTTAATACCCACTATAAAGGTCGAAGGCGACGAGGTTCATATATACATGTATGCAGATGACATGGTAGTCGTATCAAAAACACACGAAAAACTAAGGCTGCTTTCAACAAGCTGAACATTTGGGCAGAAGACAATAAATTCAGAATTAATCGACAAAAGACGGTACAGATGATCTTCCGCAAGGGAGGCAGAACAGCATTAAAAGAGACAATTCAGTATGAAAATGGAGGAGGAACTATGCCAATAGTAAACAACTTTAAATATTTGGGCATTACATTACAGACGTCAGGAACTACTTATACCAGACACATCAAGGATAGAGTGGCTGCGGCCGTATATGATAGCAATGAATGACATCTTGATCTTACGCAAACAGATGCATTCAACCAGTTACAAACAGAGCTGCAAACCAAGAAGGGAGATATATGGGAAACATTTTACACCTCAGAGGCTATGACCAGTACGGATTGGATGAAGGCAAACTATGAACTCAGGCACATAGTGACTAGATTAGCAACTCACGGTTTTCATCATCGTGTGTGTGCTAACAAAACATTCCACACCCCGAGAAAGGAATGTATATGAGTTCTGTGCGAGAAAACTTGCGACTTATATCATGTGATGACGTGTACTAAAAGACAGATGGAACTAACCAAATTCTGTTTGATGTAATTCGTCATGTAAACATATCTTAATGGCCATTGGCTGCAGTAAAATCTTTATTATTATACTTGGTACAGTAATAACGACAGTGAGAGTAAAAAGAAATTGGGAAAGGGCGGTGATCTAGATGTTCGGCCCATTAATTCACAAGGATAATTATCATCTTGCAATAAAATGCAATGCAATAAAATCAACGGTTTTTCCCAAAAAATCTCAAAGAGTTTACACAACTCGCAACATACCTCTTCGCCGTTGATCTATAGATTAAAGTATTTTTCCACAAGTAAATGCACAGATTTAATCGGTGAGTTTTTAGAAGTGGTATTGAAAGTCTTTACATCTGAAACTCTCAGCAATGCATCCTTTACCATATGTGTTTCAGTCTCACCAGCCATCTTGTATTTTAGTGTGTACGTTATGCAATCCCTTGCACCACTATGGCACAAACGTAAATTTCGGTCTAGAGAGGCATCCGATATTGCTACGTAAAACTCCATAGAAAACGTTTACTGGGTTATCTTGTACAAACCTGCTTTATGATGTGTTGTAGGCTTCCTACCTTGAATGGTAACGAATGTGAACATGATTCAAATCACAACGAGGGAAGGCCATCAGTGCAGAACATGAATATTACTAGGATTTTGGAGGTTGTCCGAATTGTTTCTTTTAAAGGCTACCACAAAGTGTAGTGTCACCCGGTAGGATATCTTGGCCCTCATTGATTAGCATGTGAACCGATTGGGTATTTTTCGTACCCATCGAATCTGTGGTAGCTGTGGCATTTGCAGTTCACTTCCCAGCCCCTCCTCATTTTCTGCCACTACTATCTTATCGTTCTCAACACTTATACTTCCATTCAATGGAGTATTATTTTTCTAAGACCACCTGTCAATTATCTCCTCATCACTGGTGCGGTTTGAGCCCCTTTACCTTAACAGGGGAATGTCTTTGTTTGTAGGACCTCTTCGTCTTTACTAACTGCTATTAAGAAAAACATCCGTTTCATTGTAGCCTTTCTGATTTTTGACTCCACGAGTTGTGTTTTTTTTCTTCCCTTCCCTTTTCATAGTCTCTGTTCTTCCCTTCTTGCCGATCTGTGTTTTTGCACAGTCGTCTTAGCACTGTTCTGCTGCAGCTCTTGTTTGGCACTTTTTTAAAACAGAAAGGTGTTTAGTCTCGATAAAACCAACCGATGTATTATTGACAGCTGCTTATCGTAAGGTTTATTGCACCTGTTGCGCGGACATCTTTGAGGTTCCTGCTAATCCTCCAAAAAAAGTTATTCTCATGCCTTGCCGCAACTTGCTCGTGAATCATGTCAAGACTGCGGTTGTTCTGTTAGATTTCACATTGATCAGTTGTAATAACAGTATGGCAATGGCGTATTGTGCTTTTAAAATAATATGTTACTTTTAGTGGTCTTACGTAGTCCGTTGGTCGCTTTTCCGAAAGCCCAGGGTGTATATGTGTGAAAATTTAGGAATGTGAATAAATGTACGAAGAAAATCTGGCAGATATTAGTGCTTAAATACTTAACGTAATGAAACTTATGAAAGTAGGAATTGGTGAGGAGGTGGTGTGTGGCACTTTAAGAAAGAGACTTTTGTAATTTGAAGTGTGTGTTTTGGAAGTATTGGCGTACGGGTGTAGTGCAATTTTTTTCGGGGAGGTGTGTTATTTTTGGGTTTTTATATTGAGGGTGGGTGGGTGGGTCCCTCAGGATGCGGTGTTGTGTTTTTCTTGGAGACGGTAGGTCTTTTTCATGGAAATGTGTGAAGGGCAGTGGTCTTTTAGATTACTTTCTCTGCTAAACGTTAGAGTGGATGGTCTCCCGTTTTAAAAATCGATCTTTTAACACTGCGAGTGAACTGTATTTTGGGGTGGGTGTGGGTATGGTTTGTGGGCATACGGGTTTGTTGAATTTATACAGCTGTAATATATTATTGTTGGCGATTTTTTGTATTCTTAACACTCTCTTGTTTTTGTTTTCGCTTCGGCTTATTTTAAATTTTTGTGGTTGATTTGGCTAAGTGGAACGAAAATGTTTTCCCTCTTTTCTAACGTGGCATTGTGTGGGCATATGAGTACTTCCAACATTCCGCGAAATATCTGGTGCTCAGATCTAGATATATGGAAAGAACACCAAGGCCTTGGCAACCAAATAAATACAAAATTTAGAGGTGTCTTCCCTTTCGGTCGAAATGGATGCTACTTTTTTACAACTGAATAGGGGTCGCTTGTTCTCCTTAGGGTAGACCTGCTGTAGTACTAAAATTTTTGTCGTATATAGCCGGTTGTCAGTACCTGCTCGTCACAACATGCTTCCGGTAGATGCTGGGTATGAACTCTACAATAGAGAACTTCAATTTTAGTATTCAGACTTATGTACTGTATGTTCCCATTCCTCTGTACGTCATGTCGAAATTACCTTTCGATTCTATATTATCCCTGTCCAGTGTCATAGTCATCACAGGTCTATCTGGGACAATGCAAAATAAACAGATGTTTCTAAACGTTCAGCATTTCAAACTGCAATTTATTGTTTTACATGCCGTGGAGCGCTAGGCTTTTTATGTGAAAGCGAAGCATTGATAAACTGTTGGAAGTTTGGTGGAAACTCTATTCATAGTTTGCTAGTATGTTAGGGAACATTTAAAGAATACCTACAGCAGTAGCGGAACTACGGTTTAAGAGTGAGCTGAAATGATCTTCAATCGCTTCAAGATATCCTGGCTGCCTGTGAGAATGGCGGTATTATAATCAGCTTAGAGTTCCTGATGATGAGCGCACAGCACCATACAACTTCATCCGTCCTGCCTGAATGATGGCTTTTTGCAGCCATCAGTTATTCTTGATTTCCCCGATTTTAGACTGGCACTTCTGTTTTATTTCTTAAAAACACATTTTTCCCTCTTGAGGATGGATCTTAAGAAAAGGATTGTTAGACATCACGTTTAGCCTCGATGAGTTTCAAATTGTCTTTTTTTTAACTATCAAGCCAGTCTTGTCTCTTTCTTCTCACATAGCCAACGACTTTCTGTGCAGACTCTGTAATCAATCATGAAGTGCGGTCCAATTATATTCTACATACTTCGTTTTGATTGGATTGTGAATTAGTTGTTCTAAAAAACATTTTTGGTACTGTGTGGCAACACTACCCAGTTGAAGCGTAGTGGTGTTGAAGTTCTTCCTTTCGGATACCTGAAGTTGGTTCGTGGCCGTTTTTGAATGGTAACCCTGAATAGAATAATGGGAAGTTTATGTTCTGTTTAGCAGATATCGATATTCCCGTCGGTTTTCGTGATTAGGAAATCATTCATTTGCAACTGTGTGATGATGGCGTGATGTAGTATATGCCAAGATTTGGAGTGTGGGTGCATCGATGTTGTCTTGAAGTTACTCGGCAGTAGGAATTGGGTATTGGTGATAAAGAGCTCATGCTCCAAACAGAGGCCAAGAAGTAACAACTATTAGCTTTGCAGTACCCAATTGAATGTTTTCCCATTACGTTTCCCCATAAGAGGAAGTCCCTCCAGAGTCTGGCGTTGAAATCTCCTAGTAGTGCAAGCTTGTCTGTAGCAGGCAGCTTGGTGAGGACTGTGTTCCATTTTTTGGTAGAAGCGGTACATAGAATCCTCGTCATCCTTATGAGGAAGTGAGAGTAAAGAATCTGCCTCTTGTAAGAGTTACGTCGGGAGTCAGGAGTCTCTAATTTACCGCGATGGAATCGAGTCAATTATCATTCAAGAATTTTCTCTTTACTGTAAATCCCACACAAAAGAAGTGATGTATATTTTCCCACTTTCTTTCCAGAAGATGATGTAGCGTGAAGAAATCTCGATGATTTTTCCTTTTCCTCCCAAACTGGTTTCACTCAGGGACGATGATATCAAAGTTGAGTAACGTATGCTCATGGCTGACAGAGCTGTTCTCATTTCTGGTCTGTAATCTTTGTGTTACAATGCTCTGAAGTTCCATACACAAATAGTGATGGACGCAGATCAGATATTCTAGTAGTCTATAATTGGTCGCATATGTCTTAAGCCGTACAGAGTTTTGCCTAAAAATGTAGCGAGTCGGTTATATCTTGCTGGATTACCTATATAACAACATCAATTCAATAACATTTCCGAAACCAGAACTGTCCTCTGTTAGTTAAGAATTCATTGTGAAGTATACTACCAGCCACACCATTAGCCCCTTCAAATTGCGGCAAAACTTCTCTTTTATTATTGATCTGAGAGGATGAAGTTACGTACATATTTTTGTAATTCTTTCTAGTATTATACTTGGACTTGAAGGCTAAGAAAGCTGCAGGAATTGATGGCATTTTCAACGAACATATACAAACTACAGAAAATATACTACTAACAACGTGGACATCGCTCTTCAATAAGTGCGTGGAAATGAACGAAATTCCCGACACCTGGCGACACTCAATGATGAAGATCTTATATAAAGGAAAGGGAAACACGAGTTGCCTAGATTCGTACCGTGGAATTTCCTTAGAAAGCAATATCTTTAAACTCTTTACCAGGTTATTAATAACGAGACTGATAGAAGAGGTAGACCACGCCTTACCGGAAGAGCAATTCGGCTTTCGACGAGGGAGATCTACAATGAATGCGATAAAGAATCTGATTGACGACATAACGGATACCCTCAGACATCCAAAAGGGAAACTTTACGCGATCTTCGTAGACTACAACAAAGCGTTCGACCTAGTGGACAGGGAAAAGCTACTGAAGAAACTGGGAAACATAATAGGATATATGAATCCTTTAACGAAAATCATTAGGACCATTCTTGCTTATAATTACATCTCTGTAAACGATAACGTCGCAGATGAACGGAGTACTACAGGGTGATCCAATGAGCCCCATACTCTTCAATATAGCGGTCTCAGACTTAATACCCACTATAAAGGTCGAAGGCGACGAGGTTCATATATACATGTATGCAGATGACATGGTAGTCGTATCAAAAACACACGAAAAACTAAGGCTGCTTTCAACAAGCTGAACATTTGGGCAGAAGACAATAAATTCAGAATTAATCGACAAAAGACGGTACAGATGATCTTCCGCAAGGGAGGCAGAACAGCATTAAAAGAGACAATTCAGTATGAAAATTGAGGAGGAACTATGCCAATAGTAAACAACTTTAAATATTTGGGCATTACATTACAGACGTCAGGAACTACTTATACCAGACACATCAAGGATAGAGTGGCTGCGGCCGTAAAAATAGCAATGAATGACATCTTGATCTTACGCAAATTTTCGGTTGAAGTCGCTATGAAATTGTTCCATGCAAAAATATCTCCGATAATGACGTATGGACTAGAATTGATATGGGAACATCTCACTAAAGGAAATATTCGAGACATTGAAAGTGTAAAAGCAATCTACATGAAAAGGTATTATGTTTGTCCAAATTCACTCCTTCAAGACTATGTTACGAGCTGACAAGAGAACTCTTTTATACAGAAGAACTACGTAACAAACTAATATTGCCGTCTACAGATGCATTCAACCAGTTACAAACAGAGCTGCAAACCAAGAAGGGAGATATATGGGAAACATTTTACACCTCAGAGGCTATGACCAGTACGGATTGGATGAAGGCAAACTATGAACTCAGGCACATAGTGACTAGATTAGCAACTCACGGTTTTCATCATCGTGTGTGTGCTAACAAAACATTCCACACCCCGAGAAAGGAATGTATATGAGTTCTGTGCGAGAAAACTTGCGACTTATATCATGTGATGACGTGTACTAAAAGACAGATGGAACTAACCAAATTCTGTTTGATGTAATTCGTCATGTAAACATATCTTAATGGCCATTGGCTGCAGTAAAATCTTTATTATTATACTTGGTACAGTAATAACGACAGTGAGAGTAAAAAGAAATTGGGAAAGGGCGGTGATCTAGATGTTCGGCCCATTAATTCACAAGGATAATTATCATCTTGCAATAAAATGCAATGCAATACAATCAACGGTTTTTCCCAAAAAATCTCAAAGAGTTTACACAACTCGCAACATACCTCTTCGCCGTTGATCTATAGATTAAAGTATTTTTCCACAAGTAAATGCACAGATTTAATCGGTGAGTTTTTAGAAGTGGTATTGAAAGTCTTTACATCTGAAACTCTCAGCAATGCATCCTTTACCATATGTGTTTCAGTCTCACCAGCCATCTTGTATTTTAGTGTGTACGTTATGCAACCCCTTGCACCACTATGGCACAAACGTAAATTTCGGTCTAGAGAGGCATCCGATATTGCTACGTAAAACTCCATAGAAAACGTTTACTGGGTTATCTTGTACAAACCTGCTTTATGATGTGTTGTAGGCTTCCTACCTTGAATGGTAACGAAAGTGAACATGATTCAAATCACAGCGAGGGAAGGGCATCAGTGCAGAACATGAATATTACTAGGACTTTGGAGGTTGTCCGAATTGTTTCTTTTAAACGCTACCACAAAGTGCAGTGTCACCCGGTAGGATATCTTGGCCCTCATTGATTAGCATGTGAACCGATTGGGTATTTTTCGTACCCATCGAATCTGTGGTAGCTGTGGCATTTGCAGTTCACTTCCCAGCCCCTCCTCATTTTCTGCCACTACTATCTTATCGTTCTCAACACTTATACTTCCATTCAATGGAGTATTATTTTTCTAAGACCACCTGTCAATTATCTCCTCATCACTGGTGCGGTTTGTGCCCCTTTACCTTAACAGGGGAATGTCTTTGTTTGTAGGACCTCTTCGTCTTTACTAACTGCTATTAAGAAAAACATCCGTTTCATTGTAGTCTTTCTGATTTTTGACTCCACGAGTTGTGTTTTTTTTCTTCCCTTCCCTTTTCATAGTCTCTGTTCTTCCCTTCTTGCCGATCTGTGTTTTTGCACAGTCGTCTTAGCACTGTTCTGCTGCATCTCTTGTTTGGCACTTTTTTAAAACAGAAAGGTGTTTAGTCTCGATAAAACCAACCGATGTATTATTGACAGATGCTTATCGTAAGGTTCATTGCACCTGTTGCGCGGACATCTTTGAGGTTCCTGCTAATCCTCCAAAAAAAAGTTATTCTCATGCCTTGCCGCAACTTGCTCGTGAATCATGTCAAGACTGCGGTTGTTCTGTTAGATTTCACATTGATCAGTTGTAATAACAGTATGGCAATGGCGTATTGTGTTTTTAAAATAATATGTTACTTTTAGTGGTCTTATGTAGTCCGTTGGTCGCTTTTCCGAAGGCCCAGGGTGTATATGTGTGAAAATTTAGGAATGTGAATAAATGTACGAAGAAAATCTGGCAGATATTAGTGCTTAAATACTTAACGTAATGAAACTTATGAAAGTAGGAATTGGTGAGGAGGTGGTGTGTGGCACTTTAAGAAAGAGACTTTTGTAATTTGAAGTGTGTGTTTTGGAAGTATTGGCGTACGGGTGTCGTGCAATTTTTTTCGGGGAGGTGTGTTATTTTTGGGTTTTTATATTGAGGGTGGGTGGGTGGGTCCCTCAGGATGCGGTGTTGTGTTTTTCTTGGAGACGGTAGGTCTTTTTCATGGAAATGTGTGAAGGGCAGTGGTCTTTTAGATTACTTTCTCTGCTAAACGTTAGAGTGGATGGTCTCCCGTTTTAAAAATCGATCTTTTAACACTGCGAGGGAACTGTATTTTGGGGTGGGTGTGGGTATGGTTTGTGGGGATACGGGTTTGTTGAATTTATACAGCTGTAATATATTATTGTTGGCGATTTTTTGTATTCTTAACACTCTCTTGTTTTTGTTTTCGCTTCGGCTTATTTTAAATTTTTGTGGTTGATTTGGCTAAGTGGAACGAAAATGTTTTCCCTCTTTTCTAACGTGGCATTGTGTGGGCATATGAGTACTTCCAACATTCCGCGAAATATCTGGTGCTCAGATCTAGATATATGGAAAGAACACCAAGGCCTTGCCAACCAAATAAATACAAAATTTAGAGGTGTCTTCCCTTTCGGTCGAAATGGATGCTACTTTTTTACAACTGAATAGGGGTCGCTTGTTCTCCTTAGGGTAGACCTGCTGTAGTACTAAAATTTTTGTCTTATGTAGCCGGTTGTCAGTACCTGCTCGTCATAACATGCTTCCGGTAGATGCTGGGTATGAACTCTACAATAGAGAACTTCAATTTTAGTATTCAGACTTATGTACTGTATGTTCCCATTCCTCTGTACGTCATGTCAAAATTACCTTTCGATTCTATATTATCCCTGTCCAGTGTCATAGTCATCACAGGTCTATCTGGGACAATGCAAAATAAACAGATGTTTCTAAACGTTCAGCATTTCAAACTGCAATTTATTGTTTTACATGCCGTGGAGCGCTAGGCTTTTTATGTGAAAGCGAAGCATTGATAAACTGTTGGAAGTTTGGTGGAAACTCTATTCATAGTTTGCTAGTACGTTAGGGAACATTTAAAGAATATCTACAGCAGTAGCGGAACTACGGTTTAAGAGTGAGCTGAAATGATCTTCAATCGCTTCAAGATATCCTGGCTGCCTGTGAGAATGGCGGTATTATAATCAGCTTAGAGTTCCTGATGATGAGCGCACAGCACCATACAACTTCATCCGTCCTGCCTGAATGATGGCTTTTTGCAACCATCAGTTATTCTTGATTTCCCCGATTTTAGACTGGCACTTCTGTTTTATTTCTTAAAAACGCATTTTTCCCTCTTGAGGATGGATCTTAAGAAAAGGATTGTTAGACATCACGTTTAGCCTCGATGAGTTTCAAATTGTCTTTTTTTTAACTATCAAGCCAGTCTTGTCTCTTTCTTCTCACATAGCCAACGACTTTCTGTGCAGACTCTGTAATCAATCATGAAGTGCGGTCCAGTTATATTCTACATACTTCGTTTTGATTGGATTGTGAATTAGTTGTTCTAAAAAACATTTTTGGTACTGTGTGGCAACACTACCCAGTTGAAGCGTAGTGGTGTTGAAGTTCTTCCTTCCGGATACCTGAAGTTGGTTCGTGGCCGTTTTTGAATGGTAACCCTGAATAGAATAATGGGAAGTTTATGTTCTGTTTAGCAGATATCGATATTCCCGTCGGTTTTCGTGATTGGGAAATCATTCATTTGCAACTGTGTGGTGATGGCGTGATGTAGTATATGCCAAGATTTGGAGTGTGGGTGCATCGATGTTGTCTTGAAGTTACTCGGCAGTAGGAATTGGGTATTGGTGATAAAGAGCTCATGCTCCAAACAGAGGCCAAGAAGTAACAACTATTAGCTTTGCAGTACCCAATTGAATGTTTTCCCATTACGTTTCCCCATAAGAGGAAGTCCCTCCAGAGTCTGGCGTTGAAATCTCCTAGTAGTGCAAGCTTGTCTGTAGCAGGCAGCTTGGTGAGGACTGTGTTCCATTTTTTGGTAGAAGCGGTACATAGAATCCTCGTCATCCTTATGAGGAAGTGAGAGTAAAGAATCTGCCTCTTGTAAGAGTTACGTCGGGAGTCAGGAGTCTCTAATTTACCGCGATGGAATCGAGTCAATTATCATTCAAGAATTTTCTCTTTACTGTAAATCCCACACAAAAGAAGTGATGTATATTTTCCCACTTTCTTTCCAGAAGATGATGTAGCGTGAAGAAATCTCGATAATTTTTCCTTTTCCTCCCAAACTGGTTTCACTCAGGGACGATGATATCAAAGTTGAGTAACGTATGCTCATGGCTGACGAGAGCTGTTCTCATTTCTGGTCTGTAATCTTTGTGTTACAATGCTCTGAAGTTCCATACACAAATAGTGATGGACGCAGATCAGATATTCTAGTAGTCTATAATTGGTCGCATATGTATTAATGTCTTAATGTAGAGTGTCAGTTATATCTTGCTGGATTACCTATATAACAACATCAATTCAATAACATTTCCGAAACCAGAACTGTCCTCTGTAAGTTAAGAATTCATTGTGAAGTATACTACCAGGCCCACCATTAGCCCCTTCAAATTGCGGCAAAACTTCTCTTTTATTATTGATCTGAGAGGATGAAGTTACGTACATATTTTTGTAATTCTTTCTAGTATTATACTTGGACTTGAAGGCTAAGAAAGCTGCAGGAATTGATGGCATTTTCAACGAACATATACAAACTACAGAAAATATACTACTAACAACGTGGACATCGCTCTTCAATAAGTGCGTGGAAATGAACGAAATTCCCGACACCTGGCGACACTCAATGATGAAGATCTTATATAAAGGAAAGGGAAACACGAGTTGCCTAGATTCGTACCGTGGAATTTCCTTAGAAAGCAATATCTTTAAGCTCTTTACCAGGTTATTAACAACGAGACTGATAGAAGAGGTAGACCACGCCTTACCGGAAGAGCAATTCGGCTTTCGACGAGGGAGATCTACAATGAATGCGATAAAGAATCTGATTGACGACATAACGGATACCCTCAGACATCCAAAAGGGAAACTTTAGCGATCTTCGTAGACTACAACAAAGCGTTCGACCTAGTGGACAGGGAAAAACTACTGAAGAAACTGGGAAACATAATAGGATATATGAATCCTTTAACGAACATCATTAGGACCATTCTTGCTTATAATTACATCTCTGTAAACGATAACGTCGCAGATGAACGGAGTACTACAGGGTGATCCAATGAGCCCCATACTCTTCAATATAGCGGTCTCAGACTTAATACCCACTATAAAGGTCGAAGGCGACGAGGTTCATATATACATGTATGCAGATGACATGGTAGTCGTATCAAAAACACACGAAAAACTAAGGCTGCTTTCAACAAGCTGAACATTTGGGCAGAAGACAATAAATTCAGAATTAATCGACAAAAGACGGTACAGATGATCTTCCGCAAGGGAGGCAGAACAGCATTAAAAGAGACAATTCAGTATGAAAATGGAGGAGGAACTATGCCAATAGTAAACAACTTTAAATATTTGGGCATTACATTACAGACGTCAGGAACTACTTATACCAGACACATCAAGGATAGAGTGGCTGCGGCCGTATATGATAGCAATGAATGGCATCTTGATCTTACGCAAACAGATGCATTCAACCAGTTACAAACAGAGCTGCAAACCAAGAAGGGAGATATATGGGAAACATTTTACACCTCAGAGGCTATGACCAGTACGGATTGGATGAAGGCAAACTATGAACTCAGGCACATAGTGACTAGATTAGCAACTCACGGTTTTCATCATCGTGTGTGTGCTAACAAAACATTCCACACCCCGAGAAAGGAATGTATATGAGTTCTGTGCGAGAAAACTTGCGACTTATATCATGTGATGACGTGTACTAAAAGACAGATGGAACTAACCAAATTCTGTTTGATGTAATTCGTCATGTAAACATATCTTAATGGCCATTGGCTGCAGTAAAATCTTTATTATTATACTTGGTACAGTAATAACGACAGTGAGAGTAAAAAGAAATTGGGAAAGGGCGGTGATCTAGATGTTCGGCCCATTAATTCACAAGGATAATTATCATCTTGCAATAAAATGCAATGCAATACAATCAACGGTTTTTCCCAAAAAATCTCAAAGAGTTTACACAACTCGCAACATACCTCTTCGCCGTTGATCTATAGATTAAAGTATTTTTCCACAAGTAAATGCACAGATTTAATCGGTGAGTTTTTAGAAGTGGTATTGAAAGTCTTTACATCTGAAACTCTCAGCAATGCATCCTTTACCATATGTGTTTCAGTCTCACCAGCCATCTTGTATTTTAGTGTGTACGTTATGCAACCCCTTGCACCACTATGGCACAAACGTAAATTTCGGTCTAGAGAGGCATCCGATATTGCTACGTAAAACTCCATAGAAAACGTTTACTGGGTTATCTTGTACAAACCTGCTTTATGATGTGTTGTAGGCTTCCTACCTTGAATGGTAACGAAAGTGAACATGATTCAAATCACAGCGAGGGAAGGCCATCAGTGCAGAACATGAATATTACTAGGACTTTGGAGGTTGTCCGAATTGTTTCTTTTAAACGCTACCACAAAGTGCAGTGTCACCCGGTAGGATATCTTGGCCCTCATTGATTAGCATGTGAACCGATTGGGTATTTTTCGTACCCATCGAATCTGTGGTAGCTGTGGCATTTGCAGTTCACTTCCCAGCCCCTCCTCATTTTCTGCCACTACTATCTTATCGTTCTCAACACTTATACTTCCATTCAATGGAGTATTATTTTTCTAAGACCACCTGTCAATTATCTCCTCATCACTGGTGCGGTTTGTGCCCCTTTACCTTAACAGGGGAATGTCTTTGTTTGTAGGACCTCTTCGTCTTTACTAACTGCTATTAAGAAAAACATCCGTTTCATTGTAGTCTTTCTGATTTTTGACTCCACGAGTTGTGTTTTTTTTCTTCCCTTCCCTTTTCATAGTCTCTGTTCTTCCCTTCTTGCCGATCTGTGTTTTTGCACAGTCGTCTTAGCACTGTTCTGCTGCATCTCTTGTTTGGCACTTTTTTAAAACAGAAAGGTGTTTAGTCTCGATAAAACCAACCGATGTATTATTGACAGATGCTTATCGTAAGGTTCATTGCACCTGTTGCGCGGACATCTTTGAGGTTCCTGCTAATCCTCCAAAAAAAAGTTATTCTCATGCCTTGCCGCAACTTGCTCGTGAATCATGTCAAGACTGCGGTTGTTCTGTTAGATTTCACATTGATCAGTTGTAATAACAGTATGGCAATGGCGTATTGTGTTTTTAAAATAATATGTTACTTTTAGTGGTCTTATGTAGTCCGTTGGTCGCTTTTCCGAAGGCCCAGGGTGTATATGTGTGAAAATTTAGGAATGTGAATAAATGTACGAAGAAAATCTGGCAGATATTAGTGCTTAAATACTTAACGTAATGAAACTTATGAAAGTAGGAATTGGTGAGGAGGTGGTGTGTGGCACTTTAAGAAAGAAACTTTTGTAATTTGAAGTGTGTGTTTTGGAAGTATTGGCGTACGGGTGTCGTGCAATTTTTTTCGGGGAGGTGTGTTATTTTTGGGTTTTTATATTGAGGGTGGGTGGGTGGGTCCCTCAGGATGCGGTGTTGTGTTTTTCTTGGAGACGGTAGGTCTTTTTCATGGAAATGTGTGAAGGGCAGTGGTCTTTTAGATTACTTTCTCTGCTAAACGTTAGAGTGGATGGTCTCCCGTTTTAAAAATCGATCTTTTAACACTGCGAGGGAACTGTATTTTGGGGTGGGTGTGGGTATGGTTTGTGGGGATACGGGTTTGTTGAATTTATACAGCTGTAATATATTATTGTTGGCGATTTTTTGTATTCTTAACACTCTCTTGTTTTTGTTTTCGCTTCGGCTTATTTTAAATTTTTGTGGTTGATTTGGCTAAGTGGAACGAAAATGTTTTCCCTCTTTTCTAACGTGGCATTGTGTGGGCATATGAGTACTTCCAACATTCCGCGAAATATCTGGTGCTCAGATCTAGATATATGGAAAGAACACCAAGGCCTTGCCAACCAAATAAATACAAAATTTAGAGGTGTCTTCCCTTTCGGTCGAAATGGATGCTACTTTTTTACAACTGAATAGGGGTCGCTTGTTCTCCTTAGGGTAGACCTGCTGTAGTACTAAAATTTTTGTCTTATGTAGCCGGTTGTCAGTACCTGCTCGTCATAACATGCTTCCGGTAGATGCTGGGTATGAACTCTACAATAGAGAACTTCAATTTTAGTATTCAGACTTATGTACTGTATGTTCCCATTCCTCTGTACGTCATGTCAAAATTACCTTTCGATTCTATATTATCCCTGTCCAGTGTCATAGTCATCACAGGTCTATCTGGGACAATGCAAAATAAACAGATGTTTCTAAACGTTCAGCATTTCAAACTGCAATTTATTGTTTTACATGCCGTGGAGCGCTAGGCTTTTTATGTGAAAGCGAAGCATTGATAAACTGTTGGAAGTTTGGTGGAAACTCTATTCATAGTTTGCTAGTACGTTAGGGAACATTTAAAGAATATCTACAGCAGTAGCGGAACTACGGTTTAAGAGTGAGCTGAAATGATCTTCAATCGCTTCAAGATATCCTGGCTGCCTGTGAGAATGGCGGTATTATAATCAGCTTAGAGTTCCTGATGATGAGCGCACAGCACCATACAACTTCATCCGTCCTGCCTGAATGATGGCTTTTTGCAACCATCAGTTATTCTTGATTTCCCCGATTTTAGACTGGCACTTCTGTTTTATTTCTTAAAAACGCATTTTTCCCTCTTGAGGATGGATCTTAAGAAAAGGATTGTTAGACATCACGTTTAGCCTCGATGAGTTTCAAATTGTCTTTTTTTTAACTATCAAGCCAGTCTTGTCTCTTTCTTCTCACATAGCCAACGACTTTCTGTGCAGACTCTGTAATCAATCATGAAGTGCGGTCCAGTTATATTCTACATACTTCGTTTTGATTGGATTGTGAATTAGTTGTTCTAAAAAACATTTTTGGTACTGTGTGGCAACACTACCCAGTTGAAGCGTAGTGGTGTTGAAGTTCTTCCTTCCGGATACCTGAAGTTGGTTCGTGGCCGTTTTTGAATGGTAACCCTGAATAGAATAATGGGAAGTTTATGTTCTGTTTAGCAGATATCGATATTCCCGTCGGTTTTCGTGATTGGGAAATCATTCATTTGCAACTGTGTGGTGATGGCGTGATGTAGTATATGCCAAGATTTGGAGTGTGGGTGCATCGATGTTGTCTTGAAGTTACTCGGCAGTAGGAATTGGGTATTGGTGATAAAGAGCTCATGCTCCAAACAGAGGCCAAGAAGTAACAACTATTAGCTTTGCAGTACCCAATTGAATGTTTTCCCATTACGTTTCCCCATAAGAGGAAGTCCCTCCAGAGTCTGGCGTTGAAATCTCCTAGTAGTGCAAGCTTGTCTGTAGCAGGCAGCTTGGTGAGGACTGTGTTCCATTTTTTGGTAGAAGCGGTACATAGAATCCTCGTCATCCTTATGAGGAAGTGAGAGTAAAGAATCTGCCTCTTGTAAGAGTTACGTCGGGAGTCAGGAGTCTCTAATTTACCGCGATGGAATCGAGTCAATTATCATTCAAGAATTTTCTCTTTACTGTAAATCCCACACAAAAGAAGTGATGTATATTTTCCCACTTTCTTTCCAGAAGATGATGTAGCGTGAAGAAATCTCGATAATTTTTCCTTTTCCTCCCAAACTGGTTTCACTCAGGGACGATGATATCAAAGTTGAGTAACGTATGCTCATGGCTGACGAGAGCTGTTCTCATTTCTGGTCTGTAATCTTTGTGTTACAATGCTCTGAAGTTCCATACACAAATAGTGATGGACGCAGATCAGATATTCTAGTAGTCTATAATTGGTCGCATATGTATTAATGTCTTAATGTAGAGTGTCAGTTATATCTTGCTGGATTACCTATATAACAACATCAATTCAATAACATTTCCGAAACCAGAACTGTCCTCTGTAAGTTAAGAATTCATTGTGAAGTATACTACCAGGCCCACCATTAGCCCCTTCAAATTGCGGCAAAACTTCTCTTTTATTATTGATCTGAGAGGATGAAGTTACGTACATATTTTTGTAATTCTTTCTAGTATTATACTTGGACTTGAAGGCTAAGAAAGCTGCAGGAATTGATGGCATTTTCAACGAACATATACAAACTACAGAAAATATACTACTAACAACGTGGACATCGCTCTTCAATAAGTGCGTGGAAATGAACGAAATTCCCGACACCTGGCGACACTCAATGATGAAGATCTTATATAAAGGAAAGGGAAACACGAGTTGCCTAGATTCGTACCGTGGAATTTCCTTAGAAAGCAATATCTTTAAGCTCTTTACCAGGTTATTAACAACGAGACTGATAGAAGAGGTAGACCACGCCTTACCGGAAGAGCAATTCGGCTTTCGACGAGGGAGATCTACAATGAATGCGATAAAGAATCTGATTGACGACATAACGGATACCCTCAGACATCCAAAAGGGAAACTTTAGCGATCTTCGTAGACTACAACAAAGCGTTCGACCTAGTGGACAGGGAAAAACTACTGAAGAAACTGGGAAACATAATAGGATATATGAATCCTTTAACGAACATCATTAGGACCATTCTTGCTTATAATTACATCTCTGTAAACGATAACGTCGCAGATGAACGGAGTACTACAGGGTGATCCAATGAGCCCCATACTCTTCAATATAGCGGTCTCAGACTTAATACCCACTATAAAGGTCGAAGGCGACGAGGTTCATATATACATGTATGCAGATGACATGGTAGTCGTATCAAAAACACACGAAAAACTAAGGCTGCTTTCAACAAGCTGAACATTTGGGCAGAAGACAATAAATTCAGAATTAATCGACAAAAGACGGTACAGATGATCTTCCGCAAGGGAGGCAGAACAGCATTAAAAGAGACAATTCAGTATGAAAATGGAGGAGGAACTATGCCAATAGTAAACAACTTTAAATATTTGGGCATTACATTACAGACGTCAGGAACTACTTATACCAGACACATCAAGGATAGAGTGGCTGCGGCCGTATATGATAGCAATGAATGACATCTTGATCTTACGCAAACAGATGCATTCAACCAGTTACAAACAGAGCTGCAAACCAAGAAGGGAGATATATGGGAAACATTTTACACCTCAGAGGCTATGACCAGTACGGATTGGATGAAGGCAAACTATGAACTCAGGCACATAGTGACTAGATTAGCAACTCACGGTTTTCATCATCGTGTGTGTGCTAACAAAACATTCCACACCCCGAGAAAGGAATGTATATGAGTTCTGTGCGAGAAAACTTGCGACTTATATCATGTGATGACGTGTACTAAAAGACAGATGGAACTAACCAAATTCTGTTTGATGTAATTCGTCATGTAAACATATCTTAATGGCCATTGGCTGCAGTAAAATCTTTATTATTATACTTGGTACAGTAATAACGACAGTGAGAGTAAAAAGAAATTGGGAAAGGGCGGTGATCTAGATGTTCGGCCCATTAATTCACAAGGATAATTATCATCTTGCAATAAAATGCAATGCAATACAATCAACGGTTTTTCCCAAAAAATCTCAAAGAGTTTACACAACTCGCAACATACCTCTTCGCCGTTGATCTATAGATTAAAGTATTTTTCCACAAGTAAATGCACAGATTTAATCGGTGAGTTTTTAGAAGTGGTATTGAAAGTCTTTACATCTGAAACTCTCAGCAATGCATCCTTTACCATATGTGTTTCAGTCTCACCAGCCATCTTGTATTTTAGTGTGTACGTTATGCAATCCCTTGCACCACTATGGCACAAACGTAAATTTCGGTCTAGAGAGGCATCCGATATTGCTACGTAAAACTCCATAGAAAACGTTTACTGGGTTATCTTGTACAAACCTGCTTTATGATGTGTTGTAGGCTTCCTACCTTGAATGGTAACGAATGTGAACATGATTCAAATCACAACGAGGGAAGGCCATCAGTGCAGAACATGAATATTACTAGGATTTTGGAGGTTGTCCGAATTGTTTCTTTTAAAGGCTACCACAAAGTGTAGTGTCACCCGGTAGGATATCTTGGCCCTCATTGATTAGCATGTGAACCGATTGGGTATTTTTCGTACCCATCGAATCTGTGGTAGCTGTGGCATTTGCAGTTCACTTCCCAGCCCCTCCTCATTTTCTGCCACTACTATCTTATCGTTCTCAACACTTATACTTCCATTCAGTGGAGTATTATTTTTCTAAGACCACCTGTCAATTATCTCCTCATCACTGGTGCGGTTTGAGCCCCTTTACCTTAACAGGGGAATGTCTTTGTTTGTAGGACCTCTTCGTCTTTACTAACTGCTATTAAGAAAAACATCCGTTTCATTGTAGCCTTTCTGATTTTTGACTCCACGAGTTGTGTTTTTTTTTCTTCCCTTCCCTTTTCATAGTCTCTGTTCTTCCCTTCTTGCCGATCTGTGTTTTTGCACAGTCGTCTTAGCACTGTTCTGCTGCATCTCTTGTTTGGCACTTTTTTAAAACAGAAAGGTGTTTAGTCTCGATAAAACCAACCGATGTATTATTGACAGCTGCTTATCGTAAGGTTTATTGCACCTGTTGCGCGGACATCTTTGAGGTTCCTGCTAATCCTCCAAAAAAAGTTATTCTCATGCCTTGCCGCAACTTGCTCGTGAATCATGTCAAGACTGCGGTTGTTCTGTTAGATTTCACATTGATCAGTTGTAATAACAGTATGGCAATGGCGTATTGTGCTTTTAAAATAATATGTTACTTTTAGTGAACTTATGTAGTCCGTTGGTCGCTTTTCCGAAGGCCCAGGGTGTATATGGGTGAAAATTTAGGAATGTGAATAAATGTACGAAGAAAATCTGGCAGATATTAGTGCTTAAATACTTAACGTAATGAAACTTATGAAAGTAGGAATTGGTGAGGAGGTGGTGTGTGGCACTTTAAGAAAGAAACTTTTGTAATTTGAAGTGTGTTTTGGAAGTATTGGCGTACGGGTGTAGTGCAATTTTTTTCGGGGAGGTGTGTTATTTTTGGGTTTTTATATTGAGGGTGGGTGGGTGGGTCCCTCAGGATGCGGTGTTGTGTTTTTCTTGGAGACGGTAGACCTTTTTCATGGAAATGTGTGAAGGGCAGTGGTCTTTTAGATTACTTTCTCTGCTAAAAGTTAGAGTGGATGGTCTCCCGTTTTAAAAATCGATCTTTTAACACTGCGAGGGAACTGTATTTTGGGGTGGGTGTGGGTATGGTTTGTGGGGATACGGGTTTGTTGAATTTATACAGCTGTAATATATTATTGTTGGCGATTTTTTGTATTCTTAACACTCTCTTGTTTTTGTTTTCGCTTCGGCTTATTTTAAATTTTTGTGGTTGATTTGGCTAAGTGGAACGAAAATGTTTTCCCTCTTTTCTAACGTGGCATTGTGTGGGCATATGAGTACTTCCAACATTCCGCGAAATATCTGGTGCTCAGATCTAGATATATGGAAAGAACACCAAGGCCTTGGCAACCAAATAAATACAAAATTTAGAGGTGTCTTCCCTTTCGGTCGAAATGGATGCTACTTTTTTACAACTGAATAGGGGTCGCTTGTTCTCCTTAGGGTAGACCTGCTGTAGTACTAAACGTTTTGTCGTATGTAGCCGGTTGTCAGTACCTGCTCGTCATAACATGCTTCCGGTAGATGCTGGGTATGAACTCTACAATAGAGAACTTCAATTTTAGTATTCAGACTTATGTACTCTATGTTCCCATTCCTCTGTACGTCATGTCGAAATTACCTTTCGATTCTATATTATCCCTGTCCAGTGTCATAGTCATCACAGGTCTATCTGGGACAATGCAAAATAAATAGATGTTTCTAAACGTTCAGCATTTCAAACTGCAATTTATTGTTTTACATGCCGTGGAGCGCTAGGCTTTTTATGTGAAAGCGAAGCATTGATAAACTGTTGGAAGTTTGGTGGAAACTCTATTCATAGTTTGCTAGTATGTTAGGGAACATTTAAAGAATATCTACAGCAGTAGCGGAACTACGGTTTAAGAGTGAGCTGAAATGATCTTCAATTGCTTCAAGATATCCTGGCTGCCTGTGAGAATGGCGGTATTATAATCAGCTTAGAGTTCCTGATGATGAGCGCACAGCACCATACAACTTCATCCGTCCTGCCTGAATGATGGCTTTTCGCAGCCATCAGTTATTCTTGATTTCCCCGATTTTAGACTGGCACTTCTGTTTTATTTCTTAAAAACACATTTTTCCCTCTTGAGGATGGATCTTAAGAAAAGGATTGTTAGACATCACGTTTAGCCTCGATGAGTTTCAAATTGTCTTTTTTTTTAACTATCAAGCCAGTCTTGTCTCTTTCTTCTCACATAGCCAACGACTTTCTGTGCAGACTCTGTAATCAATCATGAAGTGCGGTCCAATTATATTCTACATACTTCGTTTTGATTGGATTGTGAATTAGTTGTTCTAAAAAACATTTTTGGTACTGTGTGGCAACACTACCCAGTTGAAGCGTAGTGGTGTTGAAGTTCTTCCTTTCGGATACCTGAAGTTGGTTCGTGGCCGTTTTTGAATGGTAACCCTGAATAGAATAATGGGAAGTTTATGTTCTGTTTAGCAGATATCGATATTCCCGTCGGTTTTCGTGATTGGGAAATCATTCATTTGCAACTGTGTGGTGATGGCGTGATGTAGTATATGCCAAGATTTGGAGTGTGGGTGCATCGATGTTGTCTTGAAGTTACTCGGCAGTAGGAATTGGGTATTGGTGATAAAGAGCTCATGCTCCAAACAGAGGTCAAGAAGTAACAACTATTAGCTTTGCAGTACCCAATTGAATGTTTTCCCATTACGTTTCCCCATAAGAGGAAGTCCCTCCAGAGTCTGGCGTTGAAATCTCCTAGTAGTGCAAGCTTGTCTGTAGCAGGCAGCTTGGTGAGGACTGTGTTCCATTTTTTGGTAGAAGCGGTACATAGAATCCTCGTCATCCTTATGAGGAAGTGAGAGTACAGAATCTGCCTCTTGTAAGAGTTACGTCGGGAGTCAGGAGTCTCTAATTTACCGCGATGGAATCGAGTCAATTATCATTCAAGAATTTTCTCTTTACTGTAAATCCCACACAAAAGAAGTGATGTATATTTTCCCACTTTCTTTCCAGAAGATGATGTAGCGTGAAGAAATCTCGATAATTTTTCCTTTTCCTCCCAAACTGGTTTCACTCAGGGACGATGATATCAAAGTTGAGTAATGTATGCTCATGGCTGACGAGAGCTGTTCTCATTTCTGGTCTGTAATCTTTGTGTTACAATGCTCTGAAGTTCCATACACAAATAGTGATGGACGCAGATCAGATATTCTAGTAGTCTATAATTGGTCGCATATGTCTTAAGCCGTACAGAGTTTTGCCTAAAAATGTAGAGTGTCAGTTATATCTTGCTGGATTACCTATATAACAACATCAATTCAATAACATTTCCGAAACCAGAACTGTCCTCTGTAAGTTAAGAATTCATTGTGAAGTATACTACCAGGCCCACCATTAGCCCCTTCAAATTGCGGCAAAACTTCTCTTTTATTATTGATCTGAGAGGATGAAGTTACGTACATATTTTTGTAATTCTTTCTAGTATTATACTTGGACTTGAAGGCTAAGAAAGCTGCAGGAATTGATGGCATTTTCAACGAACATATACAAACTACAGAAAATATACTACTAACAACGTGGACATCGCTCTTCAATAAGTGCGTGGAAATGAACGAAATTCCCGACACCTGGCGACACTCAATGATGAAGATCTTATATAAAGGAAAGGGAAACACGAGTTGCCTAGATTCGTACCGTGGAATTTCCTTAGAAAGCAATATCTTTAAACTCTTTACCAGGTTATTAACAACGAGACTGATTGAAGAGGTAGACCACGCCTTACCGGAAGAGCAATTCGGCTTTCGACGAGGGAGATCTACAATGAATGCGATAAAGAATCTGATTGACGACATAACGGATACCCTCAGACATCCAAAAGGGAAACTTTAGCGATCTTCGTAGACTACAACAAAGCGTTCGACCTAGTGGACAGGGAAAAACTACTGAAGAAACTGGGAAACATAATAGGATATATGAATCCTTTAACGAACATCATTAGGACCATTCTTGCTTATAATTACATCTCTGTAAACGATAACGTCGCAGATGAACGGAGTACTACAGGGTGATCCAATGAGCCCCATACTCTTCAATATAGCGGTCTCAGGCTTAATACCCACTATAAAGGTCGAAGGCGACGAGGTTCATATATACATGTATGCAGATGACATGGTAGTCGTATCAAAAACACACGAAAAACTAAGGCTGCTTTCAACAAGCTGAACATTTGGGCAGAAGACAATAAATTCAGAATTAATCGACAAAAGACGGTACAGATGATCTTCCGCAAGGGAGGCAGAACAGCATTAAAAGAGACAATTCAGTATGAAAATGGAGGAGGAACTATGCCAATAGTAAACAACTTTAAATATTTGGGCATTACATTACAGACGTCAGGAACTACTTATACCAGACACATCAAGGATAGAGTGGCTGCGGCCGTATATGATAGCAATGAATGACATCTTGATCTTACGCAAACAGATGCATTCAACCAGTTACAAACAGAGCTGCAAACCAAGAAGGGAGATATATGGGAAACATTTTACACCTCAGAGGCTATGACCAGTACGGATTGGATGAAGGCAAACTATGAACTCAGGCACATAGTGACTAGATTAGCAACTCACGGTTTTCATCATCGTGTGTGTGCTAACAAAACATTCCACACCCCGAGAAAGGAATGTATATGAGTTCTGTGCGAGAAAACTTGCGACTTATATCATGTGATGACGTGTACTAAAAGACAGATGGAACTAACCAAATTCTGTTTGATGTAATTCGTCATGTAAACATATCTTAATGGCCATTGGCTGCAGTAAAATCTTTATTATTATACTTGGTACAGTAATAACGACAGTGAGAGTAAAAAGAAATTGGGAAAGGGCGGTGATCTAGATGTTCGGCCCATTAATTCACAAGGATAATTATCATCTTGCAATAAAATGCAATGCAATACAATCAACGGTTTTTCCCAAAAAATCTCAAAGAGTTTACACAACTCGCAACATACCTCTTCGCCGTTGATCTATAGATTAAAGTATTTTTCCACAAGTAAATGCACAGATTTAATCGGTGAGTTTTTAGAAGTGGTATTGAAAGTCTTTACATCTGAAACTCTCAGCAATGCATCCTTTACCATATGTGTTTCAGTCTCACCAGCCATCTTGTATTTTAGTGTGTACGTTATGCAATCCCTTGCACCACTATGGCACAAACGTAAATTTCGGTCTAGAGAGGCATCCGATATTGCTACGTAAAACTCCATAGAAAACGTTTACTGGGTTATCTTGTACAAACCTGCTTTATGATGTGTTGTAGGCTTCCTACCTTGAATGGTAACGAATGTGAACATGATTCAAATCACAACGAGGGAAGGCCATCAGTGCAGAACATGAATATTACTAGGATTTTGGAGGTTGTCCGAATTGTTTCTTTTAAAGGCTACCACAAAGTGTAGTGTCACCCGGTAGGATATCTTGGCCCTCATTGATTAGCATGTGAACCGATTGGGTATTTTTCGTACCCATCGAATCTGTGGTAGCTGTGGCATTTGCAGTTCACTTCCCAGCCCCTCCTCATTTTCTGCCACTACTATCTTATCGTTCTCAACACTTATACTTCCATTCAATGGAGTATTATTTTTCTAAGACCACCTGTCAATTATCTCCTCATCACTGGTGCGGTTTGAGCCCCTTTACCTTAACAGGGGAATGTCTTTGTTTGTAGGACCTCTTCGTCTTTACTAACTGCTATTAAGAAAAACATCCGTTTCATTGTAGCCTTTCTGATTTTTGACTCCACGAGTTGTGTTTTTTTTCTTCCCTTCCCTTTTCATAGTCTCTGTTCTTCCCTTCTTGCCGATCTGTGTTTTTGCACAGTCGTCTTAGCACTGTTCTGCTGCATCTCTTGTTTGGCACTTTTTTAAAACAGAAAGGTGTTTAGTCTCGATAAAACCAACCGATGTATTATTGACAGCTGCTTATCGTAAGGTTTATTGCACCTGTTGCGCGGACATCTTTGAGGTTCCTGCTAATCCTCCAAAAAAAGTTATTCTCATGCCTTGCCGCAACTTGCTCGTGAATCATGTCAAGACTGCGGTTGTTCTGTTAGATTTCACATTGATCAGTTGTAATAACAGTATGGCAATGGCGTATTGTGCTTTTAAAATAATATGTTACTTTTAGTGAACTTATGTAGTCCGTTGGTCGCTTTTCCGAAGGCCCAGGGTGTATATGTGTGAAAATTTAGGAATGTGAATAAATGTACGAAGAAAATCTGGCAGATATTAGTGCTTAAATACTTAACGTAATGAAACTTATGAAAGTAGGAATTGGTGAGGAGGTGGTGTGTGGCACTTTAAGAAAGAAACTTTTGTAATTTGAAGTGTGTGTTTTGGAAGTATTGGCGTACGGGTGTAGTGCAATTTTTTTCGGGGAGGTGTGTTATTTTTGGGTTTTTATATTGAGGGTGGGTGGGTGGGTCCCTCAGGATGCGGTGTTGTGTTTTTCTTGGAGACGGTAGACCTTTTTCATGGAAATGTGTGAAGGGCAGTGGTCTTTTAGATTACTTTCTCTGCTAAAAGTTAGAGTGGATGGTCTCCCGTTTTAAAAATCGATCTTTTAACACTGCGAGGGAACTGTATTTTGGGGTGGGTGTGGGTATGGTTTGTGGGGATACGGGTTTGTTGAATTTATACAGCTGTAATATATTATTGTTGGCGATTTTTTGTATTCTTAACACTCTCTTGTTTTTGTTTTCGCTTCGGCTTATTTTAAATTTTTGTGGTTGATTTGGCTAAGTGGAACGAAAATGTTTTCCCTCTTTTCTAACGTGGCATTGTGTGGGCATATGAGTACTTCCAACATTCCGCGAAATATCTGGTGCTCAGATCTAGATATATGGAAAGAACACCAAGGCCTTGGCAACCAAATAAATACAAAATGGATGCTACTTTTTTACAACTGAATAGGGGTCGCTTGTTCTCCTTAGGGTAGACCTGCTGTAGTACTAAAATTTTTGTCTTATGTAGCCGGTTGTCAGTACCTGCTCGTCATAACATGCTTCCGGTAGATGCTGGGTATGAACTCTACAATAGAGAACTTCAATTTTAGTATTCAGACTTATGTACTGTATGTTCCCATTCCTCTGTACGTCATGTCAAAATTACCTTTCGATTCTATATTATCCCTGTCCAGTGTCATAGTCATCACAGGTCTATCTGGGACAATGCAAAATAAACAGATGTTTCTAAACGTTCAGCATTTCAAACTGCAATTTATTGTTTTACATGCCGTGGAGCGCTAGGCTTTTTATGTGAAAGCGAAGCATTGATAAACTGTTGGAAGTTTGGTGGAAACTCTATTCATAGTTTGCTAGTACGTTAGGGAACATTTAAAGAATATCTACAGCAGTAGCGGAACTACGGTTTAAGAGTGAGCTGAAATGATCTTCAATCGCTTCAAGATATCCTGGCTGCCTGTGAGAATGGCGGTATTATAATCAGCTTAGAGTTCCTGATGATGAGCGCACAGCACCATACAACTTCATCCGTCCTGCCTGAATGATGGCTTTTTGCAGCCATCAGTTATTCTTGATTTCCCCGATTTTAGACTGGCACTTCTGTTTTATTTCTTAAAAACGCATTTTTCCCTCTTGAGGATGGATCTTAAGAAAAGGATTGTTAGACATCACGTTTAGCCTCGATGAGTTTCAAATTGTCTTTTTTTTAACTATCAAGCCAGTCTTGTCTCTTTCTTCTCACATAGCCAACGACTTTCTGTGCAGACTCTGTAATCAATCATGAAGTGCGGTCCAATTATATTCTACATACTTCGTTTTGATTGGATTGTGAATTAGTTGTTCTAAAAAACAATTTTGGTACTGTGTGGCAACACTACCCAGTTGAAGCGTAGTGGTGTTGAAGTTCTTCCTTTCGGATACCTGAAGTTGGTTCGTGGCCGTTTTTGAATGGTAACCCTGAATAGAATAATGGGAAGTTTATGTTCTGTTTAGCAGATATCGATATTCCCGTCGGTTTTCGTGATTGGGAAATCATTCATTTGCAACTGTGTGGTGATGGCGTGATGTAGTATATGCCAAGATTTGGAGTGTGGGTGCATCGATGTTGTCTTGAAGTTACTCGGCAGTAGGAATTGGGTATTGGTGATAAAGAGCTCATGCTCCAAACAGAGGCCAAGAAGTAACAACTATTAGCTTTGCAGTACCCAATTGAATGTTTTCCCATTACGTTTCCCCATAAGAGGAAGTCCCTCCAGAGTCTGGCGTTGAAATCTCCTAGTAGTGCAAGCTTGTCTGTAGCAGGCAGCTTGGTGAGGACTGTGTTCCATTTTTTGGTAGAAGCGGTACATAGAATCCTCGTCATCCTTATGAGGAAGTGAGAGTAAAGAATCTGCCTCTTGTAAGAGTTACGTCGGGAGTCAGGAGTCTCTAATTTACCGCGATGGAATCGAGTCAATTATCATTCAAGAATTTTCTCTTTACTGTAAATCCCACACAAAAGAAGTGATGTATATTTTCCCACTTTCTTTCCAGAAGATGATGTAGCGTGAAGAAATCTCGATAATTTTTCCTTTTCCTCCCAAACTGGTTTCACTCAGGGACGATGATATCAAAGTTGAGTAACGTATGCTCATGGCTGACGAGAGCTGTTCTCATTTCTGGTCTGTAATCTTTGTGTTACAATGCTCTGAAGTTCCATACACAAATAGTGATGGACGCAGATCAGATATTCTAGTAGTCTATAATTGGTCGCATATGTCTTAAGCCGTACAGAGTTTTGCCTAAAAATGTAGAGTGTCAGTTATATCTTGCTGGATTACCTATATAACAACATCAATTCAATAACATTTCCGAAACCAGAACTGTCCTCTGTAAGTTAAGAATTCATTGTGAAGTATACTACCAGGCCCACCATTAGCCCCTTCAAATTGCGGCAAAACTTCTCTTTTATTATTGATCTGAGAGGATGAAGTTACGTACATATTTTTGTAATTCTTTCTAGTATTATACTTGGACTTGAAGGCTAAGAAAGCTGCAGGAATTGATGGCATTTTCAACGAACATATACAAACTACAGAAAATATACTACTAACAACGTGGACATCGCTCTTCAATAAGTGCGTGGAAATGAACGAAATTCCCGACACCTGGCGACACTCAATGATGAAGATCTTATATAAAGGAAAGGGAAACACGAGTTGCCTAGATTCGTACCGTGGAATTTCCTTAGAAAGCAATATCTTTAAACTCTTTACCAGGTTATTAACAACGAGACTGATAGAAGAGGTAGACCACGCCTTACCGGAAGAGCAATTCGGCTTTCGACGAGGGAGATCTACAATGAATGCGAAAAAGAATCTGATTGACGACATAACGGATACCCTCAGACATCCAAAAGGGAAACTTTAGCGATCTTCGTAGACTACAACAAAGCGTTCACCTAGTGGACAGGGAAAAACTACTGAAGAAACTGGGAAACATAATAGGATATATGAATCCTTTAACGAACATCATTAGGACCATTCTTGTTTATAATTACATCTCTGTAAACGATAACGTCGCAGATGAACGGATTACTATAGGGTGATCCAATGAGCCCCATACTCTTCAATATAGCGGTCTCAGACTTAATACCCACTATAAAGGTCGAAGGCGACGAGGTTCATATATACATGTATGCAGATGACATGGTAGTCGTATCAAAAACACACGAAAAACTAAGGCTGCTTTCAACAAGCTGAACATTTGGGCAGAAGACAATAAATTCAGAATTAATCGACAAAAGACGGTACAGATGATCTTCCGCAAGGGAGGCAGAACAGCATTAAAAGAGACAATTCAGTATGAACATGGAGGAGGAACTATGCCAATAGTAAACAACTTTAAATATTTGGGCATTACATTACAGACGTCAGGAACTACTTATACCAGACACATCAAGGATAGAGTGGCTGCGGCCGTATATGATAGCAATGAATGACATCTTGATCTTACGCAAACAGATGCATTCAACCAGTTACAAACAGAGCTGCAAACCAAGAAGGGAGATATATGGGAAACATTTTACACCTCAGAGGCTATGACCAGTACAGATTGGATGAAGGCAAACTATGAACTCAGGCACATAGTGACTAGATTAGCAACTCACGGTTTTCATCATCGTGTGTGTGCTAACAAAACATTCCACACCCCGAGAAAGGAATGTATATGAGTTCTGTGCGAGAAAACTTGCGACTTATATCATGTGATGACGTGTACTAAAAGACAGATGGAACTAACCAAATTCTGTTTGATGTAATTCGTCATGTAAACATATCTTAATGGCCATTGGCTGCAGTAAAATCTTTATTATTATACTTGGTACAGTAATAACGACAGTGAGAGTAAAAAGAAATTGGGAAAGGGCGGTGATCTAGATGTTCGGCCCATTAATTCACAAGGATAATTATCATCTTGCAATAAAATGCAATGCAATACAATCAACGGTTTTTCCCAAAAAATCTCAAAGAGTTTACACAACTCGCAACATACCTCTTCGCCGTTGATCTATAGATTAAAGTATTTTTCCACAAGTAAATGCACAGATTTAATCGGTGAGTTTTTAGAAGTGGTATTGAAAGTCTTTACATCTGAAACTCTCAGCAATGCATCCTTTACCATATGTGTTTCAGTCTCACCAGCCATCTTGTATTTTAGTGTGTACGTTATGCAATCCCTTGCACCACTATGGCACAAACGTAAATTTCGGTCTAGAGAGGCATCCGATATTGCTACGTAAAACTCCATAGAAAACGTTTACTGGGTTATCTTGTACAAACCTGCTTTATGATGTGTTGTAGGCTTCCTACCTTGAATGGTAACGAATGTGAACATGATTCAAATCACAACGAGGGAAGGCCATCAGTGCAGAACATGAATATTACTAGGATTTTGGAGGTTGTCCGAATTGTTTCTTTTAAACGCTACCACAAAGTGTAGTGTCACCCGGTAGGATATCTTGGCCCTCATTGATTAGCATGTGAACCGATTGGGTATTTTTCGTACCCATCGAATCTGTGGTAGCTGTGGCATTTGCAGTTCACTTCCCAGCCCCTCCTCATTTTCTGCCACTACTATCTTATCGTTCTCAACACTTATACTTCCATTCAATGGAGTATTATTTTTCTAAGACCACCTGTCAATTATCTCCTCATCACTGGTGCGGTTTGTGCCCCTTTACCTTAACAGGGGAATGTCTTTGTTTGTAGGACCTCTTCGTCTTTACTAACTGCTATTAAGAAAAACATCCGTTTCATTGTAGTCTTTCTGATTTTTGACTCCACGAGTTGTGTTTTTTTTCTTCCCTTCCCTTTTCATAGTCTCTGTTCTTCCCTTCTTGCCGATCTGTGTTTTTGCACAGTCGTCTTAGCACTGTTCTGCTGCATCTCTTGTTTGGCACTTTTTTAAAACAGAAAGGTGTTTAGTCTCGATAAAACCAACCGATGTATTATTGACAGCTGCTTATCGTAAGGTTTATTGCACCTGTTGCGCGGACATCTTTGAGGTTCCTGCTAATCCTCCAAAAAAAGTTATTCTCATGCCTTGCCGCAACTTGCTCGTGAATCATGTCAAGACTGCGGTTGTTCTGTTAGATTTCACATTGATCAGTTGTAATAACAGTATGGCAATGGCGTATTGTGCTTTTAAAATAATATGTTACTTTTGGTGGTCTTATGTAGTCCGTTGGTCGCTTTTCCGAAGGCCCAGGGTGTATATGTGTGAAAATTTAGGAATGTGAATAAATGTACGAAGAAAATCTGGCAGATATTAGTGCTTAAATACTTAACGTAATGAAACTTATGAAAGTAGGAATTGGTGAGGAGGTGGTGTGTGGCACTTTAAGAAAGAAACTTTTGTAATTTGAAGTGTGTGTTTTGGAAGTATTGGCGTACGGGTGTAGTGCAATTTTTTTCGGGGAGGTGTGTTATTTTTGGGTTTTTATATTGAGGGTGGGTGGGTGGGTCCCTCAGGATGCGGTGTTGTGTTTTTCTTGGAGACGGTAGACCTTTTTCATGGAAATGTGTGAAGGGCAGTGGTCTTTTAGATTACTTTCTCTGCTAAAAGTTAGAGTGGATGGTCTCCCGTTTTAAAAATCGATCTTTTAACACTGCGAGGGAACTGTATTTTGGGGTGGGTGTGGGTATGGTTTGTGGGGATACGGGTTTGTTGAATTTATACAGCTGTAATATATTATTGTTGGCGATTTTTTGTATTCTTAACACTCTCTTGTTTTTGTTTTCGCTTCGGCTTATTTTAAATTTTTGTGGTTGATTTGGCTAAGTGGAACGAAAATGTTTTCCCTCTTTTCTAACGTGGCATTGTGTGGGCATATGAGTACTTCCAACATTCCGCGAAATATCTGGTGCTCAGATCTAGATATATGGAAAGAACACCAAGGCCTTGGCAACCAAATAAATACAAAATTTAGAGGTGTCTTCCCTTTCGGTCGAAATGGATGCTACTTTTTTACAACTGAATAGGGGTCGCTTGTTCTCCTTAGGGTCGACCTGCTGTAGTACTAAACGTTTTGTCGTATGTAGCCGGTTGTCAGTACCTGCTCGTCATAACATGCTTCCGGTAGATGCTGGGTATGAACTCTACAATAGAGAACTTCAATTTTAGTATTCAGACTTATGTACTCTATGTTCCCATTCCTCTGTACGTCATGTCGAAATTACCTTTCGATTCTATATTATCCCTGTCCAGTGTCATAGTCATCACAGGTCTATCTGGGACAATGCAAAATAAACAGATGTTTCTAAACGTTCAGCATTTCAAACTGCAATTTATTGTTTTACATGCCGTGGAGCGCTAGGCTTTTTATGTGAAAGCGAAGCATTGATAAACTGTTGGAAGTTTGGTGGAAACTCTATTCATAGTTTGCTAGTATGTTAGGGAACATTTAAAGAATATCTACAGCAGTAGCGGAACTACGGTTTAAGAGTGAGCTGAAATGATCTTCAATTGCTTCAAGATATCCTGGCTGCCTGTGAGAATGGCGGTATTATAATCAGCTTAGAGTTCCTGATGATGAGCGCACAGCACCATACAACTTCATCCGTCCTGCCTGAATGATGGCTTTTCGCAGCCATCAGTTATTCTTGATTTCCCCGATTTTAGACTGGCACTTCTGTTTTATTTCTTAAAAACACATTTTTCCCTCTTGAGGATGGATCTTAAGAAAAGGATTGTTAGACATCACGCTTAGCCTCGATGAGTTTCAAATTGTCTTTTTTTTAACTATCAAGCCAGTCTTGTCTCTTTCTTCTCACATAGCCAACGACTTTCTGTGCAGACTCTGTAATCAATCATGAAGTGCGGTCCAATTATATTCTACATACTTCGTTTTGATTGGATTGTGAATTAGTTGATGATGCTGATGATGATGCTTGTTGTTTAAAGGGGCCTAACATCGAGGTCATCGGCCCCTAATGGTACGAAATGAAACGACAAAGTAAAAGTTCAAAATTATCCACTGACCAAAATAAAAAATGTCAGGAAGAATGAATGAACGAATGAATGAAAGAATGAATGAACATGAATTTAAAACAATCAGTGGATCCGACTCAAAAAATATCATAGTTAATTGTATTACTGACCAAGGGACCACTTCCAAAAGCAAATCGAGGATGCTTGGTGTCTAAATGGGTCCAAAATACAAGTCAAAGGCCCCTCAGAATGATACTTATCGCTAGTAATGTAGAACCATGGTATCTGTCCTGTTGCGGTACTAATCAATGGTAGCAGAGACTTGCGGTATTCCACACATTATTGTACTACTCAAAGCTTATGAAATTCGACATTAATACAGACCTATGTTTTTCTCACTCTGCGGCGCCATTCACAGGCAACGCAAACCTATGATGTTCATCACATAAGAGTACTAACCACAGGGACCTCTCCCTATCCCGTGGTGTTCCTCATATAGTGGGTACTAATCACAGGTAAGGCAGGTCCATGGTAGCTATCATCCCATGGTCCCGCTCATATAGTGGTACTAATCACAGGTACTGCAAAAGCCGACCGCGCGGTGCTCCTGTGTGCTACTAATCACAAACCTATTTCGTACCTAATATAGTGGTACTACGCACAAGTAAAAGCGACCCTTGGTGTTCTCCGCGTGGTGGTACTAATCACATGTAGTTGCATGGTTCGAATACAATCATCCCTTGGTCACCCCTTTTAGTCGGCTCTCACGACAGGCAGGGGATACCGTGGGTGTATTATTCGTCTGCCTCCCCCACCCACAGGGGGTGTGTGTTTGGTCCGCGAGAGGTATTTTATTTCCCTCAAGTCCGCCGGCAAGCCGGTTAGAACCCCCCTATCCGCCACCTGGGACGCGCCACGTGGGAGTATCACCTCTCCCCCTGCTACGCCTGCGTAGCAGGTTCGTGGTGTGAATTAGTTGTTCTAAAAAACATTTTTGGTACTGTGTGGCAACACTACCCAGTTGAAGCGTAGTGGTGTTGAAGTTCTTCCTTTCGGATACCTGAAGTTGGTTCGTGGCCGTTTTTGAATGGTAACCCTGAATAGAATAATGGGAAGTTTATGTTCTGTTTAGCAGATATCGATATTCCCGTCGGTTTTCGTGATTGGGAAATCATTCATTTGCAACTGTGTGGTGATGGCGTGATGTAGTATATGCCAAGATTTGGAGTGTGGGTGCATCGATGTTGTCTTGAAGTTACTCGGCAGTAGGAATTGGGTATTGGTGATAAAGAGCTCATGCTCCAAACAGAGGCCAAGAAGTAACAACTATTAGCTTTGCAGTACCCAATTGAATGTTTTCCCATTACGTTTCCCCATAAGAGGAAGTCCCTCCAGAGTCTGGCGTTGAAATCTCCTAGTAGTGCAAGCTTGTCTGTAGCAGGCAGCTTGGTGAGGACTGTGTTCCATTTTTTGGTAGAAGCGGTACATAGAATCCTCGTCATCCTTATGAGGAAGTGAGAGTACAGAATCTGCCTCTTGTAAGAGTTACGTCGGGAGTCAGGAGTCTCTAATTTACCGCGATGGAATCGAGTCAATTATCATTCAAGAATTTTCTCTTTACTGTAAATCCCACACAAAAGAAGTGATGTATATTTTCCCACTTTCTTTCCAGAAGATGATGTAGCGTGAAGAAATCTCGATAATTTTTCCTTTTCCTCCCAAACTGGTTTCACTCAGGGACGATGATATCAAAGTTGAGTAACGTATGCTCATGGCTGACGAGAGCTGTTCTCATTTCTGGTCTGTAATCTTTGTGTTACAATGCTCTGAAGTTCCATACACAAATAGTGATGGACGCGGATCAGATATTCTAGTAGTCTATAATTGGTCGCATATGTCTTAAGCCGTACAGAGTTTTGCCTAAAAATGTAGAGTGTCAGTTATATCTTGCTGGATTACCTATATAACAACATCAATTCAATAACATTTCCGAAACCAGAACTGTCCTCTGTAAGTTAAGAATTCATTGTGAAGTATACTACCAGGCCCACCATTAGCCCCTTCAAATTGCGGCAAAACTTCTCTTTTATTATTGATCTGAGAGGATGAAGTTACGTACATATTTTTGTAATTCTTTCTAGTATTATACTTGGACTTGAAGGCTAAGAAAGCTGCAGGAATTGATGGCATTTTCAACGAACATATACAAACTACAGAAAATATATTACTAACAACGTGGACATCGCTCTTCAATAAGTGCGTGGAAATGAACGAAATTCCCGACACCTGGCGACACTCAATGATGAAGATCTTATATAAAGGAAAGGGAAACACGAGTTGCCTAGATTCGTACCGTGGAATTTCCTTAGAAAGCAATATCTTTAAACTCTTTACCAGGTTATTAACAACGAGACTGATAGAAGAGGTAGACCACGCCTTACCGGAAGAGCAATTCGGCTTTCGACGAGGGAGATCTACAATGAATGCGATAAAGAATCTGATTGACGACATAACGGATACCCTCAGACATCCAAAAGGGAAACTTTAGCGATCTTCGTAGACTACAACAAAGCGTTCGACCTAGTGGACAGGGAAAAACTACTGAAGAAACTGGGAAACATAATAGGATATATGAATCCTTTAACGAACATCATTAGGACCATTCTTGCTTATAATTACATCTCTGTAAACGATAACGTCGCAGATGAACGGAGTACTACAGGGTGATCCAATGAGCCCCATACTCTTCAATATAGCGGTCTCAGACTTAATACCCACTATAAAGGTCGAAGGCGACGAGGTTCATATATACATGTATGCAGATGACATGGTAGTCGTATCAAAAACACACGAAAAACTAAGGCTGCTTTCAACAAGCTGAACATTTGGGCAGAAGACAATAAATTCAGAATTAATCGACAAAAGACGGTAAAGATGATCTTCCGCAAGGGAGGCAGAACAGCATTAAAAGAGACAATTCAGTATGAAAATGGAGGAGGAACTATGCCAATAGTAAACAACTTTAAATATTTGGGCATTACATTACAGACGTCAGGAACTACTTATACCAGACACATCAAGGATAGAGTGGCTGCGGCCGTATATGATAGCAATGAATGACATCTTGATCTTACGCAAACAGATGCATTCAACCAGTTACAAACAGAGCTGCAAACCAAGAAGGGAGATATATGGGAAACATTTTACACCTCAGAGGCTATGACCAGTACGGATTGGATGAAGGCAAACTATGAACTCAGGCAGATAGTGACTAGATTAGCAACTCACGGTTTTCATCATCGTGTGTGTGCTAACAAAACATTCCACACCCCGAGAAAGGAATGTATATGAGTTCTGTGCGAGAAAACTTGCGACTTATATCATGTGATGACGTGTACTAAAAGACAGATGGAACTAACCAAATTCTGTTTGATGTAATTCGTCATGTAAACATATCTTAATGGCCATTGGCTGCAGTAAAATCTTTATTATTATACTTGGTACAGTAATAACGACAGTGAGAGTAAAAAGAAATTGGGAAAGGGCGGTGATCTAGATGTTCGGCCCATTAATTCACAAGGATAATTATCATCTTGCAATAAAATGCAATGCAATACAATCAACGGTTTTTCCCAAAAAATCTCAAAGAGTTTACACAACTCGCAACATACCTCTTCGCCGTTGATCTATAGATTAAAGTATTTTTCCACAAGTAAATGCACAGATTTAATCGGTGAGTTTTTAGAAGTGGTATTGAAAGTCTTTACATCTGAAACTCTCAGCAATGCATCCTTTACCATATGTGTTTCAGTCTCACCAGCCATCTTGTATTTTAGTGTGTACGTTATGCAATCCCTTGCACCACTATGGCACAAACGTAAATTTCGGTCTAGAGAGGCATCCGATATTGCTACGTAAAACTCCATAGAAAACGTTTACTGGGTTATCTTGTACAAACCTGCTTTATGATGTGTTGTAGGCTTCCTACCTTGAATGGTAACGAATGTGAACATGATTCAAATCACAACGAGGGAAGGCCATCAGTGCAGAACATGAATATTACTAGGATTTTGGAGGTTGTCCGAATTGTTTCTTTTAAAGGCTACCACAAAGTGTAGTGTCACCCGGTAGGATATCTTGGCCCTCATTGATTAGCATGTGAACCGATTGGGTATTTTTCGTACCCATCGAATCTGTGGTAGCTGTGGCATTTGCAGTTCACTTCCCAGCCCCTCCTCATTTTCTGCCACTACTATCTTATCGTTCTCAACACTTATACTTCCATTCAATGGAGTATTATTTTTCTAAGACCACCTGTCAATTATCTCCTCATCACTGGTGCGGTTTGAGCCCCTTTACCTTAACAGGGGAATGTCTTTGTTTGTAGGACCTCTTCGTCTTTACTAACTGCTATTAAGAAAAACATCCGTTTCATTGTAGCCTTTCTGATTTTTGACTCCACGAGTTGTGTTTTTTTTCTTCCCTTCCCTTTTCATAGTCTCTGTTCTTCCCTTCTTGCCGATCTGTGTTTTTGCACAGTCGTCTTAGCACTGTTCTGCTGCATCTCTTGTTTGGCACTTTTTTAAAACAGAAAGGTGTTTAGTCTCGATAAAACCAACCGATGTATTATTGACAGCTGCTTATCGTAAGGTTTATTGCACCTGTTGCACGGACATCTTTGAGGTTCCTGCTAATCCTCCAAAAAAAGTTATTCTCATGCCTTGCCGCAACTTGCTCGTGAATCATGTCAAGACTGCGGTTGTTCTGTTAGATTTCACATTGATCAGTTGTAATAACAGTATGGCAATGGCGTATTGTGCTTTTAAAATAATATGTTACTTTTAGTGGTCTTATGTAGTCCGTTGGTCGCTTTTCCGAAGGCCCAGGGTGTATATGTGTGAAAATTTAGGAATGTGAATAAATGTACGAAGAAAATCTGGCAGATATTAGTGCTTAAATACTTAACGTAATGAAACTTATGAAAGTAGGAATTGGTGAGGAGGTGGTGTGTGGCACTTTAAGAAATAAACTTTTGTAATTTGAAGTGTGTGTTTTGGAAGTATTGGCGTACGGGTGTAGTGCAATTTTTTTTTCGGGGAGGTGTGTTATTTTTGGGTTTTTATATTGAGGGAGGGTGGGTGGGTCCCTCAGGATGCGGTGTTGTGTTTTTCTTGGAGACGGTAGACCTTTTTCATGGAAATGTGTGAAGGGCAGTGGTCTTTTAGATTACTTTCTCTGCTAAAAGTTAGAGTGGATGGTCTCCCGTTTTAAAAATCGATCTTTTAACACTGCGAGGGAACTGTATTTTGGGGTGGGTGTGGGTATGGTTTGTGGGGATACGGGTTTGTTGAATTTATACAGCTGTAATATATTATTGTTGGCGATTTTTTGTATTCTTAACACTCTCTTGTTTTTGTTTTCGCTTCGGCTTATTTTAAATTTTTGTGGTTGATTTGGCTAAGTGGAACGAAAATGTTTTCCCTCTTTTCTAACGTGGCATTGTGTGGGCATATGAGTACTTCCAACATTCCGCGAAATATCTGGTGCTCAGATCTAGATATATGGAAAGAACACCAAGGCCTTGGCAACCAAATAAATACAAAATGGATGCTACTTTTTTACAACTGAATAGGGGTCGCTTGTTCTCCTTAGGGTAGACCTGCTGTAGTACTAAACGTTTTGTCGTATGTAGCCGGTTGTCAGTACCTGCTCGTCATAACATGCTTCCGGTAGATGCTGGGTATGAACTCTACAATAGAGAACTTCAATTTTAGTATTCAGACTTATGTACTCTATGTTCCCATTCCTCTGTACGTCATGTCGAAATTACCTTTCGATTCTATATTATCCCTGTCCAGTGTCATAGTCATCACAGGTCTATCTGGGACAATGCAAAATAAACAGATGTTTCTAAACGTTCAGCATTTCAAACTGCAATTTATTGTTTTACATGCCGTGGAGCGCTAGGCTTTTTATGTGAAAGCGAAGCATTGAGAAACTGTTGGAAGTTTGGTGGAAACTCTATTCATAGTTTGCTAGTATGTTAGGGAACATTTAAAGAATATCTACAGCAGTAGCGGAACTACGGTTTAAGAGTGAGCTGAAATGATCTTCAATTGCTTCAAGATATCCTGGCTGCCTGTGAGAATGGCGGTATTATAATCAGCTTAGAGTTCCTGATGATGAGCGCACAGCACCATACAACTTCATCCGTCCTGCCTGAATGATGGCTTTTCGCAGCCATCAGTTATTCTTGATTTCCCCGATTTTAGACTGGCACTTCTGTTTTATTTCTTAAAAACACATTTTTCCCTCTTGAGGATGGATCTTAAGAAAAGGATTGTTAGACATCACGTTTAGCCTCGATGAGTTTCAAATTGTCTTTTTTTTAACTATCAAGCCAGTCTTGTCTCTTTCTTCTCACATAGCCAACGACTTTCTGTGCAGACTCTGTAATCAATCATGAAGTGCGGTCCAATTATATTCTACATACTTCGTTTTGATTGGATTGTGAATTAGTTGTTCTAAAAAACATTTTTGGTACTGTGTGGCAACACTACCCAGTTGAAGCGTAGTGGTGTTGAAGTTCTTCCTTTCGGATACCTGAAGTTGGTTCGTGGCCGTTTTTGAATGGTAACCCTGAATAGAATAATGGGAAGTTTATGTTCTGTTTAGCAGATATCGAAATTCCCGTCGGTTTTCGTGATTGGGAAATCATTCATTTGCAACTGTGTGGTGATGGCGTGATGTAGTATATGCCAAGATTTGGAGTGTGGGTGCATCGATGTTGTCTTGAAGTTACTCGGCAGTAGGAATTGGGTATTGGTGATAAAGAGCTCATGCTCCAAACAGAGGCCAAGAAGTAACAACTGTTAGCTTTGCAGTACCCAATTGAATGTTTTCCCATTACGTTTCCCCATAAGAGGAAGTCCCTCCAGAGTCTGGCGTTGAAATCTCCTAGTAGTGCAAGCTTGTCTGTAGCAGGCAGCTTGGTGAGGACTGTGTTCCATTTTTTGGTAGAAGCGGTACATAGAATCCTCGTCATCCTTATGAGGAAGTGAGAGTAAAGAATCTGCCTCTTGTAAGAGTTACGTCGGGAGTCAGGAGTCTCTAATTTACCGCGATGGAATCGAGTCAATTATCATTCAAGAATTTTCTCTTTACTGTAAATCCCACACAAAAGAAGTGATGTATATTTTCCCACTTTCTTTCCAGAAGATGATGTAGCGTGAAGAAATCTCGATAATTTTTCCTTTTCCTCCCAAACTGGTTTCACTCAGGGACGATGATATCAAAGTTGAGTAACGTATGCTCATGGCTGACGAGAGCTGTTCTCATTTCTGGTCTGTAATCTTTGTGTTACAATGCTCTGAAGTTCCATACACAAATAGTGATGGACGCAGATCAGATATTCTAGTAGTCTATAATTGGTCGCATATGTCTTAAGCCGTACAGAGTTTTGCCTAAAAATGTAGAGTGTCAGTTATATCTTGCTGGATTACCTATATAACAACATCAATTCAATAACATTTCCGAAACCAGAACTGTCCTCTGTAAGTTAAGAATTCATTGTGAAGTATACTACCAGGCCCACCATTAGCCCCTTCAAATTGCGGCAAAACTTCTCTTTTATTATTGATCTGAGAGGATGAAGTTACGTACATATTTTTGTAATTCTTTCTAGTATTATACTTGGACTTGAAGGCTAAGAAAGCTGCAGGAATTGATGGCATTTTCAACGAACATATACAAACTACAGAAAATATACTACTAACAACGTGGACATCGCTCTTCAATAAGTGCGTGGAAATGAACGAAATTCCCGACACCTGGCGACACTCAATGATGAAGATCTTATATAAAGGAAAGGGAAACACGAGTTGCCTAGATTCGTACCGTGGAATTTCCTTAGAAAGCAATATCTTTAAACTCTTTACCAGGTTATTAACAACGAGACTGATAGAAGAGGTAGACCACGCCTTACCGGAAGAGCAATTCGGCTTTCGACGAGGGAGATCTACAATGAATGCGATAAAGAATCTGATTGACGACATAACGGATACCCTCAGACATCCAAAAGGGAAACTTTAGCGATCTTCGTAGACTACAACAAAGCGTTCGACCTAGTGGACAGGGAAAAACTACTGAAGAAACTGGGAAACATAATAGGATATATGAATCCTTTAACGAACATCATTAGGACCATTCTTGCTTATAATTACATCTCTGTAAACGATAACGTCGCAGATGAACGGAGTACTACAGGGTGATCCAATGAGCCCCATACTCTTCAATATAGCGGTCTCAGACTTAATACCCACTATAAAGGTCGAAGGCGACGAGGTTCATATATACATGTATGCAGATGACATGGTAGTCGTATCAAAAACACACGAAAAACTAAGGCTGCTTTCAACAAGCTGAACATTTGGGCAGAAGACAATAAATTCAGAATTAATCGACAAAAGACGGTAAAGATGATCTTCCGCAAGGGAGGCAGAACAGCATTAAAAGAGACAATTCAGTATGAAAATGGAGGAGGAACTATGCCAATAGTAAACAACTTTAAATATTTGGGCATTACATTACAGACGTCAGGAACTACTTATACCAGACACATCAAGGATAGAGTGGCTGCGGCCGTATATGATAGCAATGAATGACATCTTGATCTTACGCAAACAGATGCATTCAACCAGTTACAAACAGAGCTGCAAACCAAGAAGGGAGATATATGGGAAACATTTTACACCTCAGAGGCTATGACCAGTACGGATTGGATGAAGGCAAACTATGAACTCAGGCACATAGTGACTAGATTAGCAACTCACGGTTTTCATCATCGTGTGTGTGCTAACAAAACATTCCACACCCCGAGAAAGGAATGTATATGAGTTCTGTGCGAGAAAACTTGCGACTTATATCATGTGATGACGTGTACTAAAAGACAGATGGAACTAACCAAATTCTGTTTGATGTAATTCGTCATGTAAACATATCTTAATGGCCATTGGCTGCAGTAAAATCTTTATTATTATACTTGGTACAGTAATAACGACAGTGAGAGTAAAAAGAAATTGGGAAAGGGCGGTGATCTAGATGTTCGGCCCATTAATTCACAAGGATAATTATCATCTTGCAATAAAATGCAATGCAATACAATCAACGGTTTTTCCCAAAAAATCTCAAAGAGTTTACACAAGTCGCAACATACCTCTTCGCCGTTGATCTATAGATTAAAGTATTTTTCCACAAGTAAATGCACAGATTTAATCGGTGAGTTTTTAGAAGTGGTATTGAAAGTCTTTACATCTGAAACTCTCAGCAATGCATCCTTTACCATATGTGTTTCAGTCTCACCAGCCATCTTGTATTTTAGTGTGTACGTTATGCAATCCCTTGCACCACTATGGCACAAACGTAAATTTCGGTCTAGAGAGGCATCCGATATTGCTACGTAAAACTCCATAGAAAACGTTTACTGGGTTATCTTGTACAAACCTGCTTTATGATGTGTTGTAGGCTTCCTACCTTGAATGGTAACGAATGTGAACATGATTCAAATCACAACGAGGGAAGGCCATCAGTGCAGAACATGAATATTACTAGGATTTTGGAGGTTGTCCGAATTATTTCTTTTAAAGGCTACCACAAAGTGTAGTGTCACCCGGTAGGATATCTTGGCCCTCATTGATTAGCATGTGAACCGATTGGGTATTTTTCGTACCCATCGAATCTGTGGTAGCTGTGGCATTTGCAGTTCACTTCCCAGCCCCTCCTCATTTTCTGCCACTACTATCTTATCGTTCTCAACACTTATACTTCCATTCAATGGAGTATTATTTTTCTAAGACCACCTGTCAATTATCTCCTCATCACTGGTGCGGTTTGAGCCCCTTTACCTTAACAGGGGAATGTCTTTGTTTGTAGGACCTCTTCGTCTTTACTAACTGCTATTAAGAAAAACATCCGTTTCATTGTAGCCTTTCTGATTTTTGACTCCACGAGTTGTGTTTTTTTTCTTCCCTTCCCTTTTCATAGTCTCTGTTCTTCCCTTCTTGCCGATCTGTGTTTTTGCACAGTCGTCTTAGCACTGTTCTGCTGCATCTCTTGTTTGGCACTTTTTTAAAACAGAAAGGTGTTTAGTCTCGATAAAACCAACCGATGTATTATTGACAGCTGCTTATCGTAAGGTTTATTGCACCTGTTGCGCGGACATCTTTGAGGTTCCTGCTAATCCTCCAAAAAAAGTTATTCTCATGCCTTGCCGCAACTTGCTCGTGAATCATGTCAAGACTGCGGTTGTTCTGTTAGATTTCACATTGATCAGTTGTAATAACAGTATGGCAATGGCGTATTGTGCTTTTAAAATAATATGTTACTTTTAGTGGTCTTATGTAGTCCGTTGGTCGCTTTTCCGAAGGCCCAGGGTGTATATGTGTGAAAATTTAGGAATGTGAATAAATGTACGAAGAAAATCTGGCAGATATTAGTGCTTAAATACTTAACGTAATGAAACTTATGAAAGTAGGAATTGGTGAGGAGGTGGTGTGTGGCACTTTAAGAAAGAAACTTTTGTAATTTGAAGTGTGTGTTTTGGAAGTATTGGCGTACGGGTGTAGTGCAATTTTTTTTCGGGGAGGTGTGTTATTTTTGGGTTTTTATATTGAGGGTGGGTGGGTGGGTCCCTCAGGATGCGGTGTTGTGTTTTTCTTGGAGACGGTAGACCTTTTTCATGGAAATGTGTGAAGGGCAGTGGTCTTTTAGATTACTTTCTCTGCTAAAAGTTAGAGTGGATGGTCTCCCGTTTTAAAAATCGATCTTTTAACACTGCGAGGGAACTGTATTTTGGGGTGGGTGTGGGTATGGTTTGTGGGGATACGGGTTTGTTGAATTTATACAGCTGTAATATATTATTGTTGGCGATTTTTTGTATTCTTAACACTCTCTTGTTTTTGTTTTCGCTTCGGCTTATTTTAAATTTTTGTGGTTGATTTGGCTAAGTGGAACGAAAATGTTTTCCCTCTTTTCTAACGTGGCATTGTGTGGGCATATGAGTACTTCCAACATTCCGCGAAATATCTGGTGCTCAGATCTAGATATATGGAAAGAACACCAAGGCCTTGGCAACCAAATAAATACAAAATGGATGCTACTTTTTTACAACTGAATAGGGGTCGCTTGTTCTCCTTAGGGTAGACCTGCTGTAGTACTAAACGTTTTGTCGTATGTAGCCGGTTGTCAGTACCTGCTCGTCATAACATGCTTCCGGTAGATGCTGGGTATGAACTCTACAATAGAGAACTTCAATTTTAGTATTCAGACTTATGTACTCTATGTTCCCATTCCTCTGTACGTCATGTCGAAATTACCTTTCGATTCTATATTATCCCTGTCCAGTGTCATAGTCATCACAGGTCTATCTGGGACAATGCAAAATAAACAGATGTTTCTAAACGTTCAGCATTTCAAACTGCAATTTATTGTTTTACATGCCGTGGAGCGCTAGGCTTTTTATGTGAAAGCGAAGCATTGATAAACTGTTGGAAGTTTGGTGGAAACTCTATTCATAGTTTGCTAGTATGTTAGGGAACATTTAAAGAATATCTACAGCAGTAGCGGAACTACGGTTTAAGAGTGAGCTGAAATGATCTTCAATTGCTTCAAGATATCCTGGCTGCCTGTGAGAATGGCGGTATTATAATCAGCTTAGAGTTCCTGATGATGAGCGCACAGCACCATACAACTTCATCCGTCCTGCCTGAATGATGGCTTTTCGCAGCCATCAGTTATTCTTGATTTCCCCGATTTTAGACTGGCACTTCTGTTTTATTTCTTAAAAACACATTTTTCCCTCTTGAGGATGGATCTTAAGAAAAGGATTGTTAGACATCACGTTTAGCCTCGATGAGTTTCAAATTGTCTTTTTTTTAACTATCAAGCCAGTCTTGTCTCTTTCTTCTCACATAGCCAACGACTTTCTGTGCAGACTCTGTAATCAATCATGAAGTGCGGTCCAATTATATTCTACATACTTCGTTTTGATTGGATTGTGAATTAGTTGTTCTAAAAAACATTTTTGGTACTGTGTGGCAACACTACCCAGTTGAAGCGTAGTGGTGTTGAAGTTCTTCCTTTCGGATACCTGAAGTTGGTTCGTGGCCGTTTTTGAATGGTAACCCTGAATAGAATAATGGGAAGTTTATGTTCTGTTTAGCAGATATCGATATTCCCGTCGGTTTTCGTGATTGGGAAATCATTCATTTGCAACTGTGTGGTGATAGCGTGTGTAGTATATGCCAAGATTTGGAGTGTGGGTGCATCGATGTTGTCTTGAAGTTACTCGGCAGTAGGAATTGGGTATTGGTGATAAAGAGCTCATGCTCCAAACAGAGGCCAAGAAGTAACAACTATTAGCTTTGCAGTACCCAATTGAATGTTTTCCCATTACGTTTCCCCATAAGAGGAAGTCCCTCCAGAGTCTGGCGTTGAAATCTCCTAGTAGTGCAAGCTTGTCTGTAGCAGGCAGCTTGGTGAGGACTGTGTTCCATTTTTTGGTAGAAGCGGTACATAGAATCCTCGTCATCCTTATGAGGAAGTGAGAGTAAAGAATCTGCCTCTTGTAAGAGTTACGTCGGGAGTCAGGAGTCTCTAATTTACCGCGATGGAATCGAGTCAATTATCATTCAAGAATTTTCTCTTTACTGTAAATCCCACACAAAAGAAGTGATGTATATTTTCCCACTTTCTTTCCAGAAGATGATGTAGCGTGAAGAAATCTCGATAATTTTTCCTTTTCCTCCCAAACTGGTTTCACTCAGGGACGATGATATCAAAGTTGAGTAACGTATGCTCATGGCTGACGAGAGCTGTTCTCATTTCTGGTCTGTAATCTTTGTGTTACAATGCTCTGAAGTTCCATACACAAATAGTGATGGACGCAGATCAGATATTCTAGTAGTCTATAATTGGTCGCATATGTCTTAAGCCGTACAGAGTTTTGCCTAAAAATGTAGAGTGTCAGTTATATCTTGCTGGATTACCTATATAACAACATCAATTCAATAACATTTCCGAAACCAGAACTGTCCTCTGTAAGTTAAGAATTCATTGTGAAGTATACTACCAGGCCCACCATTAGCCCCTTCAAATTGCGGCAAAACTTCTCTTTTATTATTGATCTGAGAGGATGAAGTTACGTACATATTTTTGTAATTCTTTCTAGTATTATACTTGGACTTGAAGGCTAAGAAAGCTGCAGGAATTGATGGCATTTTCAACGAACATATACAAACTACAGAAAATATACTACTAACAACGTGGACATCGCTCTTCAATAAGTGCGTGGAAATGAACGAAATTCCCGACACCTGGCGACACTCAATGATGAAGATCTTATATAAAGGAAAGGGAAACACGAGTTGCCTAGATTCGTACCGTGGAATTTCCTTAGAAAGCAATATCTTTAAACTCTTTACCAGGTTATTAACAACGAGACTGATAGAAGAGGTAGACCACGCCTTACCGGAAGAGCAATTCGGCTTTCGACGAGGGAGATCTACAATGAATGCGATAAAGAATCTGATTGACGACATAACGGATACCCTCAGACATCCAAAAGGGAAACTTTAGCGATCTTCGTAGACTACAACAAAGCGTTCGACCTAGTGGACAGGGAAAAACTACTGAAGAAACTGGGAAACATAATAGGATATATGAATCCTTTAACGAACATCATTAGGACCATTCTTGCTTATAATTACATCTCTGTAAACGATAACGTCGCAGATGAACGGAGTACTACAGGGTGATCCAATGAGCCCCATACTCTTCAATATAGCGGTCTCAGACTTAATACCCACTATAAAGGTCGAAGGCGACGAGGTTCATATATACATGTATGCAGATGACATGGTAGTCGTATCAAAAACACACGAAAAACTAAGGCTGCTTTCAACAAGCTGAACATTTGGGCAGAAGACAATAAATTCAGAATTAATCGACAAAAGACGGTACAGATGATCTTCCGCAAGGGAGGCAGAACAGCATTAAAAGAGACAATTCAGTATGAAGATGGAGGAGGAACTATGCCAATAGTAAACAACTTTAAATATTTGGGCATTACATTACAGACGTCAGGAACTACTTATACCAGACACATCAAGGATAGAGTGGCTGCGGCCGTATATGATAGCAATGAATGACATCTTGATCTTACGCAAACAGATACATTCAACCAGTTACAAACAGAGCTGCAAACCAAGAAGGGAGATATATGGGAAACATTTTACACCTCAGAGGCTATGACCAGTACGGATTGGATGAAGGCAAACTATGAACTCAGGCACATAGTGACTAGATTAGCAACTCACGGTTTTCATCATCGTGTGTGTGCTAACAAAACATTCCACACCCCGAGAAAGGAATGTATATGAGTTCTGTGCGAGAAAACTTGCGACTTATATCATGTGATGACGTGTACTAAAAGACAGATGGAACTAACCAAATTCTGTTTGATGTAATTCGTCATGTAAACATATCTTAATGGCCATTGGCTGCAGTAAAATCTTTATTATTATACTTGGTACAGTAATAACGACAGTGAGAGTAAAAAGAAATTGGGAAAGGGCGGTGATCTAGATGTTCGGCCCATTAATTCACAAGGATAATTATCATCTTGCAATAAAATGCAATGCAATACAATCAACGGTTTTTCCCAAAAAATCTCAAAGAGTTTACACAAGTCGCAACATACCTCTTCGCCGTTGATCTATAGATTAAAGTATTTTTCCACAAGTAAATGCACAGATTTAATCGGTGAGTTTTTAGAAGTGGTATTGAAAGTCTTTACATCTGAAACTCTCAGCAATGCATCCTTTACCATATGTGTTTCAGTCTCACCAGCCATCTTGTATTTTAGTGTGTACGTTATGCAATCCCTTGCACCACTATGGCACAAACGTAAATTTCGGTCTAGAGAGGCATCCGATATTGCTACGTAAAACTCCATAGAAAACGTTTACTGGGTTATCTTGTACAAACCTGCTTTATGATGTGTTGTAGGCTTCCTACCTTGAATGGTAACGAATGTGAACATGATTCAAATCACAACGAGGGAAGGCCATCAGTGCAGAACATGAATATTACTAGGATTTTGGAGGTTGTCCGAATTGTTTCTTTTAAAGGCTACCACAAAGTGTAGTGTCACCCGGTAGGATATCTTGGCCCTCATTGATTAGCATGTGAACCGATTGGGTATTTTTCGTACCCATCGAATCTGTGGTAGCTGTGGCATTTGCAGTTCACTTCCCAGCCCCTCCTCATTTTCTGCCACTACTATCTTATCGTTCTCAACACTTATACTTCCATTCAATGGAGTATTATTTTTCTAAGACCACCTGTCAATTATCTCCTCATCACTGGTGCGGTTTGAGCCCCTTTACCTTAACAGGGGAATGTCTTTGTTTGTAGGACCTCTTCGTCTTTACTAACTGCTATTAAGAAAAACATCCGTTTCATTGTAGCCTTTCTGATTTTTGACTCCACGAGTTGTGTTTTTTTTCTTCCCTTCCCTTTTCATAGTCTCTGTTCTTCCCTTCTTGCCGATCTGTGTTTTTGCACAGTCGTCTTAGCACTGTTCTGCTGCATCTCTTGTTTGGCACTTTTTTAAAACAGAAAGGTGTTTAGTCTCGATAAAACCAACCGATGTATTATTGACAGCTGCTTATCGTAAGGTTTATTGCACCTGTTGCGCGGACATCTTTGAGGTTCCTGCTAATCCTCCAAAAAAAGTTATTCTCATGCCTTGCCGCAACTTGCTCGTGAATCATGTCAAGACTGCGGTTGTTCTGTTAGATTTCACATTGATCAGTTGTAATAACAGTATGGCAATGGCGTATTGTGCTTTTAAAATAATATGTTACTTTTAGTGAACTTATGTAGTCCGTTGGTCGCTTTTCCGAAGGCCCAGGGTGTATATGTGTGAAAATTTAGGAATGTGAATAAATGTACGAAGAAAATCTGGCAGATATTAGTGCTTAAATACTTAACGTAATGAAACTTATGAAAGTAGGAATTGGTGAGGAGGTGGTGTGTGGCACTTTAAGAAAGAAACTTTTGTAATTTGAAGTGTGTGTTTTGGAAGTATTGGCGTACGTGTGTAGTGCAATTTTTTTCGGGGAGGTGTGTTATTTTTGGGTTTTTATATTGAGGGTGGGTGGGTGGGTCCCTCAGGATGCGGTGTTGTGTTTTTCTTGGAGACGGTAGACCTTTTTCATGGAAATGTGTGAAGGGCAGTGGTCTTTTAGATTACTTTCTCTGCTAAAAGTTAGAGTGGATGGTCTCCCGTTTTAAAAGTCGATCTTTTAACACTGCGAGGGAACTGTATTTTGGGGTGGTTGTGGGTATGGTTTGTGGGGATACGGGTTTGTTGAATTTATACAGCTGTAATATATTATTGTTGGCGATTTTTTGTATTCTTAACACTCTCTTGTTTTTGTTTTCGCTTCGGCTTATTTTAAATTTTTGTGGTTGATTTGGCTAAGTGGAACGAAAATGTTTTCCCTCTTTTCTAACGTGGCATTGTGTGGGCATATGAGTACTTCCAACATTCCGCGAAATATCTGGTGCTCAGATCTAGATATATGGAAAGAACACCAAGGCCTTGGCAACCAAATAAATACAAAATTTAGACGTGTCTTCCCTTTCGGTCGAAATGGATGCTACTTTTTTACAACTGAATAGGGGTCGCTTGTTCTCCTTAGGGTAGACCTGCTGTAGTACTAAACGTTTTGTCGTATGTAGCCGGTTGTCAGTACCTGCTCGTCATAACATGCTTCCGGTAGATGCTGGGTATGAACTCTACAATAGAGAACTTCAATTTTAGTATTCAGACTTATGTACTCTATGTTCCCATTCCTCTGTACGTCATGTCGAAATTACCTTTCGATTCTATATTATCCCTGTCCAGTGTCATAGTCATCACAGGTCTATCTGGGACAATGCAAAATAAACAGATGTTTCTAAACGTTCAGCATTTCAAACTGCAATTTATTGTTTTACATGCCGTGGAGCGCTAGGCTTTTTATGTGAAAGCGAAGCATTGATAAACTGTTGGAAGTTTGGTGGAAACTCTATTCATAGTTTGCTAGTATGTTAGGGAACATTTAAAGAATATCTACAGCAGTAGCGGAACCACGGTTTAAGAGTGAGCTGAAATGATCTTCAATTGCTTCAAGATATCCTGGCTGCCTGTGGGAATGGCGGTATTATAATCAGCTTAGAGTTCCTGATGATGAGCGCACAGCACCATACAACTTCATCCGTCCTGCCTGAATGATGGCTTTTCGCAGCCATCAGTTATTCTTGATTTCCCCGATTTTAGACTGGCACTTCTGTTTTATTTCTTAAAAACACATTTTTCCCTCTTGAGGATGGATCTTAAGAAAAGGATTGTTAGACATCACGTTTAGCCTCGATGAGTTTCAAATTGTCGTTTTTTTAACTATCAAGCCAGTCTTGTCTCTTTCTTCTCACATAGCCAACGACTTTCTGTGCAGACTCTGTAATCAATCATGAAGTGCGGTCCAATTATATTCTACATACTTCGTTTTGATTGGATTATGAATTAGTTGTTCTAAAAAACATTTTTGGTACTGTGTGGCAACACTACCCAGTTGAAGCGTAGTGGTGTTGAAGTTCTTCCTTTCGGATACCTGAAGTTGGTTCGTGGCCGTTTTTGAATGGTAACCCTGAATAGAATAATGGGAAGTTTATGTTCTGTTTAGCAGATATCGATATTCCCGTCGGTTTTCGTGATTGGGAAATCATTCATTTGCAACTGTGTGGTGATGGCGTGATGTAGTATATGCCAAGATTTGGAGTGTGGGTGCATCGATGTTGTCTTGAAGTTACTCGGCAGTAGGAATTGGGTATTGGTGATAAAGAGCTCATGCTCCAAACAGAGGCCAAGAAGTAACAACTATTAGCTTTGCAGTACCCAATTGAATGTTTTCCCATTACGTTTCCCCATAAGAGGAAGTCCCTCCAGAGTCTGGCGTTGAAATCTCCTAGTAGTGCAAGCTTGTCTGTAGCAGGCAGCTTGGTGAGGACTGTGTTCCATTTTTTGGTAGAAGCGGTACATAGAATCCTCGTCATCCTTATGAGGAAGTGAGAGTAAAGAATCTGCCTCTTGTAAGAGTTACGTCGGGAGTCAGGAGTCTCTAATTTACCGCGATGGAATCGAGTCAATTATCATTCAAGAATTTTCTCTTTACTGTAAATCCCACACAAAAGAAGTGATGTATATTTTCCCACTTTCTTTCCAGAAGATGATGTAGCGTGAAGAAATCTCGATAATTTTTCCTTTTCCTCCCAAACTGGTTTCACTCAGGGACGATTATATCAAAGTTGAGTAACGTATGCTCATGGCTGACGAGAGCTGTTCTCATTTCTGGTCTGTAATCTTTGTGTTACAATGCTCTGAAGTTCCATACACAAATAGTGATGGACGCAGATCAGATATTCTAGTAGTCTATAATTGGTCGCATATGTCTTAAGCCGTACAGAGTTTTGCCTAAAAATGTAGAGTGTCAGTTATATCTTGCTGGATTACCTATATAACAACATCAATTCAATAACATTTCCGAAACCAGAACTGTCCTCTGTAAGTTAAGAATTCATTGTGAAGTATACTACGAGGCCCACCATTAGCCCCTTCAAATTGCGGCAATTGATCTGAGAGGATGAAGTTACGTACATATTTTTGTAATTCTTTCTAGTATTATACTTGGACTTGAAGGCTAAGAAAGCTGCAGGAATTGATGGCATTTTCAACGAACATATACAAACTACAGAAAATATACTACTAACAACGTGGACATCGCTCTTCAATAAGTGCGTGGAAATGAACGAAATTCCCGACACCTGGCGACACTCAATGATGAAGATCTTATATAAAGGAAAGGGAAACACGAGTTGCCTAGATTCGTACCGTGGAATTTCCTTAGAAAGCAATATCTTTAAACTCTTTACCAGGTTATTAACAACGAGACTGATAGAAGAGGTAGACCACGCCTTACCGGAAGAGCAATTCGGCTTTCGACGAGGGAGATCTACAATGAATGCGATAAAGAATCTGATTGACGACATAACGGATACCCTCAGACATCCAAAAGGGAAACTTTAGCGATCTTCGTAGACTACAACAAAGCGTTCGACCTAGTGGACAGGGAAAAACTACTGAAGAAACTGGGAAACATAATAGGATATATGAATCCTTTAACGAACATCATTAGGACCATTCTTCCTTATAATTACATCTCTGTAAACGATAACGTCGCAGATGAACGGAGTACTACAGGGTGATCCAATGAGCCCCATACTCTTCAATATAGCGGTCTCAGAATTAATACCCACTATAAAGGTCGAAGGCGACGAGGTTCATATATACATGTATGCAGATGACATGGTAGTCGTATCAAAAACACACGAAAAACTAAGGCTGCTTTCAACAAGCTGAACATTTGGGCAGAAGACAATAAATTCAGAATTAATCGACAAAAGACGGTACAGATGATCTTCCGCAAGGGAGGCAGAACAGCATTAAAAGAGACAATTCAGTATGAAAATGGAGGAGGAACTATGCCAATAGTAAACAACTTTAAATATTTGGGCATTACATTACAGACGTCAGGAACTACCTATACCAGACACATCAAGGATAGAGTGGCTGCGGCCGTATATGATAGCAATGAATGACATCTTGATCTTACGCAAACAGATGCATTCAACCAGTTACAAACAGAGCTGCAAACCAAGAAGGGAGATATATGGTAAACATTTTACACCTCAGAGGCTATGACCAGTACGGATTGGATGAAGGCAAACTATGAACTCAGGCACATAGTGACTAGATTAGCAACTCACGGTTTTCATCATCGTGTGTGTGCTAACAAAACATTCCACACCCCGAGAAAGGAATGTATATGAGTTCTGTGCGAGAAAACTTGCGACTTATATCATGTGATGACGTGTACTAAAAGACAGATGGAACTAACCAAATTCTGTTTGATGTAATTCGTCATGTAAACATATCTTAATGGCCAATGGCTGCAGTAAAATCTTTATTATTATACTTGGTACAGTAATAACGACAGTGAGAGTAAAAAGAAATTGGGAAAGGGCGGTGATCTAGATGTTCGGCCCATTAATTCACAAGGATAATTATCATCTTGCAATAAAATGCAATGCAATACAATCAACGGTTTTTCCCAAAAAATCTCAAAGAGTTTACACAACTCGCAACATACCTCTTCGCCGTTGATCTATAGATTAAAGTATTTTTCCACAAGTAAATGCACAGATTTAATCGGTGAGTTTTTAGAAGTGGTATTGAAAGTCTTTACATCTGAAACTCTCAGCAATGCATCCTTTACCATATGTGTTTCAGTCTCACCAGCCATCTTGTATTTTCGTGTGTACGTTATGCAATCCCTTGCACCACTATGGCACAAACGTAAATTTCGGTCTAGAGAGGCATCCGATATTGCTACGTAAAACTCCATAGAAAACGTTTACTGGGTTATCTTGTACAAACCTGCTTTATGATGTGTTGTAGGCTTCCTACCTTGAATGGTAACGAATGTGAACATGATTCAAATCACAACGAGGGAAGGCCATCAGTGCAGAACATGAATATTACTAGGATTTTGGAGGTTGTCCGAATTGTTTCTTTTAAAGGCTACCACAAAGTGTAGTGTCACCCGGTAGGATATCTTGGCCCTCATTGATTAGCATGTGAACCGATTGGGTATTTTTCGTACCCATCGAATCTGTGGTAGCTGTGGCATTTGCAGTTCACTTCCCAGCCCCTCCTCATTTTCTGCCACTACTATCTTATCGTTCTCAACACTTATACTTCCATTCAATGGAGTATTATTTTTCTAAGACCACCTGTCAATTATCTCCTCATCACTGGTGCGGTTTGAGCCCCTTTACCTTAACAGGGGAATGTCTTTGTTTGTAGGACCTCTTCGTCTTTACTAACTGCTATTAAGAAAAACATCCGTTTCATTGTAGCCTTTCTGATTTTTGACTCCACGAGTTGTGTTTTTTTTCTTCCCTTCCCTTTTCATAGTCTCTGTTCTTCCCTTCTTGCCGATCTGTGTTTTTGCACAGTCGTCTTAGCACTGTTCTGCTGCATCTCTTGTTTGGCACTTTTTTAAAACAGAAAGGTGTTTAGTCTCGATAAAACCAACCGATGTATTATTGAGAGCTGCTTATCGTAAGGTTTATTGCACCTGTTGCGCGGACATCTTTGAGGTTCCTGCTAATCCTCCAAAAAAAGTTATTCTCATGCCTTGCCGCAACTTGCTCGTGAATCATGTCAAGACTGCGGTTGTTCTGTTAGATTTCACATTGATCAGTTGTAATAACAGTATGGCAATGGCGTATTGTGCTTTTAAAATAATATGTTACTTTTAGTGAACTTATGTAGTCCGTTGGTCGCTTTTCCGAAGGCCCAGGGTGTATAAGTGTGAAAATTTAGGAATGTGAATAAATGTACGAAGAAAATCTGGCAGATATTAGTGCTTAAATACTTAACGTAATGAAACTTATGAAAGTAGGAATTGGTGAGGATGTGGTGTGTGGCACTTTAAGAAAGAAACTTTTGTAATTTGAAGTGTGTGTTTTGGAAGTATTGGCGTACGGGTGTAGTGCAATTTTTTTCGGGGAGGTGTGTTATTTTTGGGTTTTTATATTGAGGGTGGGTGGGTGGGTCCCTCAGGATGCGGTGTTGTGCTTTTCTTGGAGACGGTAGACCTTTTTCATGGAAATGTGTGAAGGGCAGTGGTCTTTTAGATTACTTTCTCTGCTAAAAGTTAGAGTGGATGGTCTCCCGTTTTAAAAGTCGATCTTTTAACACTGCGAGGGAACTGTATTTTGGGGTGGGTGTGGGTATGGTTTGTGGGGATACGGGTTTGTTGAATTTATACAGCTGTAATATATTATTGTTGGCGATTTTTTGTATTCTTAACACTCTCTTGTTTTTGTTTTCGCTTCGGCTTATTTTAAATTTTTGTGGTTGATTTGGCTAAGTGGAACGAAAATGTTTTCCCTCTTTTCTAACGTGGCATTGTGTGGGCATATGAGTACTTCCAACATTCCGCGAAATATCTGGTGCTCAGATCTAGATATATGGAAAGAACACCAAGGCCTTGGCAACCAAATAAATACAAAATTTAGAGGTGTCTTCCCTTTCGGTCGAAATGGATGCTACTTTTTTACAACTGAATAGGGGTCGCTTGTTCTCCTTAGGGTAGACCTGCTGTAGTACTAAACGTTTTGTCGTATGTAGCCGGTTGTCAGTACCTGCTCGTCATAACATGCTTCCGGTAGATGCTGGGTATGAACTCTACAATAGAGAACTTCAATTTTAGTATTCAGACTTATGTACTCTATGTTCCCATTCCTCTGTACGTCATGTCGAAATTACCTTTCGATTCTATATTATCCCTGTCCAGTGTCATAGTCATCACAGGTCTATCTAGGACAATGCAAAATAAACAGATGTTTCTAAACGTTCAGCATTTCAAACTGCAATTTATTGTTTTACATGCCGTGGAGCGCTAGGCTTTTTATGTGAAAGCGAAGCATTGATAAACTGTTGGAACTTTGGTGGAAACTCTATTCATAGTTTGCTAGTATGTTAGGGACATTTAAAGAATATCTACAGCAGTAGCGGAACTACGGTTTAAGAGTGAGCTGAAATGATCTTCAATTGCTTCAAGATATCCTGGCTGCCTGTGGGAATGGCGGTATTATAATCAGCTTAGAGTTCCTGATGATGAGCGCACAGCACCATAAAACTTCATCCGTCCTGCCTGAATGATGGCTTTTCGCAGCCATCAGTTATTCTTGATTTCCCCGATTTTAGACTGGCACTTCTGTTTTATTTCTTAAAAACACATTTTTCCCTCTTGAGGATGGATCTTAAGAAAAGGATTGTTAGACATCACGTTTAGCCTCGATGAGTTTCAAATTGTCGTTTTTTTAACTATCAAGCCAGTCTTGTCTCTTTCTTCTCACATAGCCAACGACTTTCTGTGCAGACTCTGTAATCAATCATGAAGTGCGGTCCAATTATATTCTACATACTTCGTTTTGATTGGATTGTGAATTAGTTGTTCTAAAAAACATTTTTGGTACTGTGTGGCAACACTACCCAGTTGAAGCGTAGTGGTGTTGAAGTTCTTCCTTTCGGATACCTGAAGTTGGTTCGTGGCCGTTTTTGAATGGTAACCCTGAATAGAATAATGGGAAGTTTATGTTCTGTTTAGCAGATATCGATATTCCCGTCGGTTTTCGTGATTAGGAAATCATTCATTTGCAACTGTGTGGTGATGGCGTGATGTAGTATATGCCAAGATTTGGAGTGTGGGTGCATCGATGTTGTCTTGAAGTTATTCGGCAGTAGGAATTGGGTATTGGTGATAAAGAGCTCATGCTCCAAACAGAGGCCAAGAAGTAACAACTATTAGCTTTGCAGTACCCAATTGAATGTTTTCCCATTACGTTTCCCCATAAGAGGAAGTCCCTCCAGAGTCTGGCGTTGAAATCTCCTAGTAGTGCAAGCTTGTCTGTAGCAGGCAGCTTGGTGAGGACTGTGTTCCATTTTTTGGTAGAAGCGGTACATAGAATCCTCGTCATCCTTATGAGGAAGTGAAAGTAAAGAATCTGCCTCTTGTAAGAGTTACGTCGGGAGTCAGGAGTCTCTAATTTACCGCGATGGAATCGAGTCAATTATCATTCAAGAATTTTCTCTTTACTGTAAATCCCACACAAAAGAAGTGATGTATATTTTCCCACTTTCTTTCCAGAAGATGATGTAGCGTGAAGAAATCTCGATAATTTTTCCTTTTCCTCCCAAACTGGTTTCACTCAGGGACGATGATATCAAAGTTGAGTAACGTATGCTCATGGCTGACGAGAGCTGTTCTCATTTCTGGTCTGTAATCTTTGTGTTACAATGCTCTGAAGTTCCATACACAAATAGTGATGGACGCAGATCAGATATTCTAGTAGTCTATAATTGGTCGCATATGTATTAATGTCTTAATGTAGAGTGTCAGTTATATCTTGCTGGATTACCTATATAACAACATCAATTCAATAACATTTCCGAAACCAGAACTGTCCTCTGTAAGTTAAGAATTCATTGTGAAGTATACTACCAGGCCCACCATTAGCCCCTTCAAATTGCGGCAAAACTTCTCTTTTATTATTGATCTGAGAGGATGAAGTTACGTACATATTTTTGTAATTCTTTCTAGTATTATACTTGGACTTGAAGGCTAAGAAAGCTGCAGGAATTGATGGCATTTTCAACGAACATATACAAACTACAGAAAATATCTTACTAACAACGTGGACATCGCTCTTCAATAAGTGCGTGGAAATGAACGAAATTCCCGACACCTGGCGACACTCAATGATGAAGATCTTATATAAAGGAAAGGGAAACACGAGTTGCCTAGATTCGTACCGTGGAATTTCCTTAGAAAGCAATATCTTTAAACTCTTTACCAGGTTATTAACAACGAGACTGATAGAAGAGGTAGACCACGCCTTACCGGAAGAGCAATTCGGCTTTCGACGAGGGAGATCTACAATGAATGCGATAAAGAATCTGATTGACGACATAACGGATACCCTCAGACATCCAAAAGGGAAACTTTAGCGATCTTCGTAGACTACAACAAAGCGTTCGACCTAGTGGACAGGGAAAAACTACTGAAGAAACTGGGAAACATAATAGGATATATGAATCCTTTAACGAACATCATTAGGACCATTCTTGCTTATAATTACATCTCTGTAAACGATAACGTCGCAGATGAACGGAGTACTACAGGGTGATCCAATGAGCCCCATACTCTTCAATATAGCGGTCTCAGACTTAATACCCACTATAAAGGTCGAAGGCGACGAGGTTCATATATACATGTATGCAGATGACATGGTAGTCGTATCAAAAACACACGAAAAACTAAGGCTGCTTTCAACAAGCTGAACATTTGGGCAGAAGACAATAAATTCAGAATTAATCGACAAAAGACGGTACAGATGATCTTCCGCAAGGGAGGCAGAACAGCATTAAAAGAGACAATTCCGTATGAAAATGGAGGAGGAACTATGCCAATAGTAAACAACTTTAAATATTTGGGCATTACATTACAGACGTCAGGAACTACTTATACCAGACACATCAAGGATAGAGTGGCTGCGGCCGTATATGATAGCAATGAATGACATCTTGATCTTACGCAAACAGATGCATTCAACCAGTTACAAACAGAGCTGCAAACCAAGAAGGGAGATATATGGGAAACATTTTACACCTCAGAGGCTATGACCAGTACGGATTGGATGAAGTCAAACTATGAACTCAGGCACATAGTGACTAGATTAGCAACTCACGGTTTTCATCATCGTGTGTGTGCTAACAAAACATTCCACACCCCGAGAAAGGAATGTATATGAGTTCTGTGCGAGAAAACTTGCGACTTATATCATGTGATGACGTGTACTAAAAGACAGATGGAACTAACCAAATTCTGTTTGATGTAATTCGTCATGTAAACATATCTTAATGGCCATTGGCTGCAGTAAAATCTTTATTATTATACTTGGTACAGTAATAACGACAGTGAGAGTAAAAAGAAATTGGGAAAGGGCGGTGATCTAGATGTTCGGCCCATTAATTCACAAGGATAATTATCATCTTGCAATAAAATGCAATGCAATACAATCAACGGTTTTTCCCAAAAAAATCTCAAAGAGTTTACACAACTCGCAACATACCTCTTCGCCGTTGATCTATAGATTAAAGTATTTTTCCACAAGTAAATGCACAGATTTAATCGGTGAGTTTTTAGAAGTGGTATTGAAAGTCTTTACATCTGAAACTCTCAGCAATGCATCCTTTACCATATGTGTTTCAGTCTCACCAGCCATCTTGTATTTTAGTGTGTACGTTATGCAATCCCTTGCACCACTATGGCACAAACGTAAATTTCGGTCTAGAGAGGCATCCGATATTGCTACGTAAAACTCCATAGAAAACGTTTACTGGGTTATCTTGTACAAACCTGCTTTATGATGTGTTGTAGGCTTCCTACCTTGAATGGTAACGAATGTGAACATGATTCAAATCACAACGAGGGAAGGCCATCAGTGCAGAACATGAATATTACTAGGATTTTGGAGGTTGTCCGAATTGTTTCTTTTAAAGGCTACCACAAAGTGTAGTGTCACCCGGTAGGATATCTTGGCCCTCATTGATTAGCATGTGAACCGATTGGGTATTTTTCGTACCCATCGAATCTGTGGTAGCTGTGGCATTTGCAGTTCACTTCCCAGCCCCTCCTCATTTTCTGCCACTACTATCTTATCGTTCTCAACACTTATACTTCCATTCAATGGAGTATTATTTTTCTAAGACCACCTGTCAATTATCTCCTCATCACTGGTGCGGTTTGAGCCCCTTTACCTTAACAGGGGAATGTCTTTGTTTGTAGGACCTCTTCGTCTTTACTAACTGCTATTAAGAAAAACATCCGTTTCATTGTAGCCTTTCTGATTTTTGACTCCACGAGTTGTGTTTTTTTTCTTCCCTTCCCTTTTCATAGTCTCTGTTCTTCCCTTCTTGCCGATCTGTGTTTTTGCACAGTCGTCTTAGCACTGTTCTGCTGCATCTCTTGTTTGGCACTTTTTTAAAACAGAAAGGTGTTTAGTCTCGATAAAACCAACCGATGTATTATTGACAGCTGCTTATCGTAAGGTTTATTGCACCTGTTGCGCGGACATCTTTGAGGTTCCTGCTAATCCTCCAAAAAAAGTTATTCTCATGCCTTGCCGCAACTTGCTCGTGAATCATGTCAAGACTGCGGTTGTTCTGTTAGATTTCACATTGATCAGTTGTAATAACAGTATGGCAATGGCGTATTGTGCTTTTAAAATAATATGTTACTTTTAGTGAACTTATGTAGTCCGTTGGTCGCTTTTCCGAAGGCCCAGGGTGTATATGTGTGAAAATTTAGGAATGTGAATAAATGTACGAAGAAAATCTGGCAGATATTAGTGCTTAAATACTTAACGTAATGAAACTTATGAAAGTAGGAATTGGTGAGGAGGTGGTGTGTGGCACTTTAAGAAAGAAACTTTTGTAATTTGAAGTGTGTGTTTTGGAAGTATTGGCGTACGGGTGTAGTGCAATTTTTTTTCGGGGAGGTGTGTTATTTTTGGGTTTTTATATTGAGGGTGGGTGGGTGGGTCCCTCAGGATGCGGTGTTGTGTTTTTCTTGGAGACGGTAGACCTTTTTCATGGAAATGTGTGAAGGGCAGTGGTCTTTTAGATTACTTTCTCTGCTAAAAGTTAGAGTGGATGGTCTCCCGTTTTAAAAATCGATCTTTTAACACTGCGAGGGAACTGTATTTTGGGGTGGGTGTGGGTATGGTTTGTGGGGATACGGGTTTGTTGAATTTATACAGCTGTAATATATTATTGTTGGCGATTTTTTGTATTCTTAACACTCTCTTGTTTTTGTTTTCGCTTCGGCTTATTTTAAATTTTTGTGGTTGATTTGGCTAAGTGGAACGAAAATGTTTTCCCTCTTTTCTAACGTGGCATTGTGTGGGCATATGAGTACTTCCAACATTCCGCGAAATATCTGGTGCTCAGATCTAGATATATGGAAAGAACACCAAGGCCTTGGCAACCAAATAAATACAAAATTTAGAGGTGTCTTCCCTTTCGGTCGAAATGGATGCTACTTTTTTACAACTGAATAGGGGTCGCTTGTTCTCCTTAGGGTAGACCTGCTGTAGTACTAAACGTTTTGTCGTATGTAGCCGGTTGTCAGTACCTGCTCGTCATAACATGCTTCCGGTAGATGCTGGGTATGAACTCTACAATAGAGAACTTCAATTTTAGTATTCAGACTTATGTACTCTATGTTCCCATTCCTCTGTACGTCATGTCGAAATTACCTTTCGATTCTATATTATCCCTGTCCAGTGTCATAGTCATCACAGGTCTATCTGGGACAATGCAAAATAAACAGATGTTTCTAAACGTTCAGCATTTCAAACTGCAATTTATTGTTTTACATGCCGTGGAGCGCTAGGCTTTTTATGTGAAAGCGAAGCATTGATAAACTGTTGGAAGTTTGGTGGAAACTCTATTCATAGTTTGCTAGTATGTTAGGGAACATTTAAAGAATATCTACAGCAGTAGCGGTACTACGGTTTAAGAGTGAGCTGAAATGATCTTCAATTGCTTCAAGATATCCTGGCTGCCTGTGAGAATGGCGGTATTATAATCAGCTTAGAGTTCCTGATGATGAGCGCACAGCACCATACAACTTCATCCGTCCTGCCTGAATGATGGCTTTTCGCAGCCATCAGTTATTCTTGATTTCCCCGATTTTAGACTGGCACTTCTGTTTTATTTCTTAAAAACACATTTTTCCCTCTTGAGGATGGATCTTAAGAAAAGGATTGTTAGACATCACGTTTAGCCTCGATGAGTTTCAAATTGTCTTTTTTTTAACTATCAAGCCAGTCTTGTCTCTTTCTTCTCACATAGCCAACGACTTTCTGTGCAGACTCTGTAATCAATCATGAAGTGCGGTCCAATTATATTCTACATACTTCGTTTTGATTGGATTGTGAATTAGTTGTTCTAAAAAACATTTTTGGTACTGTGTGGCAACACTACCCAGTTGAAGCGTAGTGGTGTTGAAGTTCTTCCTTTCGGATACCTGAAGTTGGTTCGTGGCCGTTTTTGAATGGTAACCCTGAATAGAATAATGGGAAGTTTATGTTCTGTTTAGCAGATATCGATATTCCCGTCGGTTTTCGTGATTAGGAAATCATTCATTTGCAACTGTGTGATGATGGCGTGATGTAGTATATGCCAAGATTTGGAGTGTGGGTGCATCGATGTTGTCTTGAAGTTACTCGGCAGTAGGAATTGGGTATTGGTGATAAAGAGCTCATGCTCCAAACAGAGGCCAAGAAGTAACAACTATTAGCTTTGCAGTACCCAATTGAATGTTTTCCCATTACGTTTCCCCATAAGAGGAAGTCCCTCCAGAGTCTGGCGTTGAAATCTCCTAGTAGTGCAAGCTTGTCTGTAGCAGGCAGCTTGGTGAGGACTGTGTTCCATTTTTTGGTAGAAGCGGTACATAGAATCCTCGTCATCCTTATGAGGAAGTGAGAGTAAAGAATCTGCCTCTTGTAAGAGTTACGTCGGGAGTCTGGAGTCTCTAATTTACCGCGATGGAATCGAGTCAATTATCATTAAAGAATTTTCTCTTTACTGTAAATCCCACACAAAAGAAGTGATGTATATTTTCCCACTTTCTTTCCAGAAGATGATGTAGCGTGAAGAAATCTCGATGATTTTTCCTTTTCCTCCCAAACTGGTTTCACTCAGGAACGATGATATCAAAGTTGAGTAACGTATGCTCATGGCTGACAGAGCTGTTCTCATTTCTGGTCTGTAATCTTTGTGTTACAATGCTCTGAAGTTCCATACACAAATAGTGATGGACGCAGATCAGATATTCTAGTAGTCTATAATTGGTCGCATATGTCTTAAGCCGTACAGAGTTTTGCCTAAAAATGTAGCGTGTCGGTTATATCTTGCTGGATTACCTATATAACAACATCAATTCAATAACATTTCCGAAACCAGAACTGTCCTCTGTTAGTTAAGAATTCATTGTGAAGTATACTACCAGCCACACCATTAGCCCCTTCAAATTGCGGCAAAACTTCTCTTTTATTATTGAATTGAGAGGATGAAGTTACGTACATATTTTTGTAATTCTTTCTAGTATTATACTTGGACTTGAAGGCTAAGAAAGCTGCAGGAATTGATGGCATTTTCAACGAACATATACAAACTACAGAAAATATACTACTAACAACGTGGTCATCGCTCTTCAATAAGTGCGTGGAAATGAACGAAATTCCCGACACCTGGCGACACTCAATGATGAAGATCTTATATAAAGGAAAGGGAAACACGAGTTGCCTAGATTCGTACCGTGGAATTTCCTTAGAAAGCAATATCTTTAAACTCTTTACCAGGTTATTAATAACGAGACTGATAGAAGAGGTAGACCACGCCTTACCGGAAGAGCAATTCGGCTTTCGACGAGGGAGATCTACAATGAATGCGATAAAGAATCTGATTGACGACATAACGGATACCCTCAGACATCCAAAAGGGAAACTTTACGCGATCTTCGTAGACTACAACAAAGCGTTCGACCTAGTGGACAGGGAAAAGCTACTGAAGAAACTGGGAAACATAATAGGATATATGAATCCTTTAACGAAAATCATTAGGACCATTCTTGCTTATAATTACATCTCTGTAAACGATAACGTCGCAGATGAACGGAGTACTACAGGGTGATCTAATGAGCCCCATACTCTTCAATATAGCGGTCTCAGACTTAATACCCACTATAAAGGTCGAAGGCGACGAGGTTCATATATACATGTATGCAGATGACATGGTAGTCGTATCAAAAACACACGAAAAACTAAGGCTGCTTTCAACAAGCTGAACATTTGGGCAGAAGACAATAAATTCAGAATTAATCGACAAAAGACGGTACAGATGATCTTCCGCAAGGGAGGCAGAACAGCATTAAAAGAGACAATTCAGTATGAAAATTGAGGAGGAACTATGCCAATAGTAAACAACTTTAAATATTTGGGCATTACATTACAGACGTCAGGAACTACTTATACCAGACACATCAAGGATAGAGTGGCTGCGGCCGTAAAAATAGCAATGAATGACATCTTGATCTTACGCAAACTTTCGGTTGAAGTCGCTATGAAATTGTTCCATGCAAAAATATCTCCGATAATGACGTATGGACTAGAATTGATATGGGAACATCTCACTAAAGGAAATATTCGAGACATTGAAAGTGTAAAAGCAATCTACATGAAAAGGTATTATGTTTGTCCAAATTCACTCCTTCAAGACTATGTTACGAGCTGACAAGAGAACTCTTGTATACAGAAGAACTACGTCACAAACTAATATTGCCGTCTACAGATGCATTCAACCAGTTACAAACAGAGCTGCAAACCAAGAAGGGAGATATATGGGAAACATTTTACACCTCAGAGGCTATGACCAGTACGGATTGGATGAAGGCAAACTATGAACTCAGGCACATAGTGACTAGATTAGCAACTCACGGTTTTCATCATCGTGTGTGTGCTAACAAAACATTCCACACCCCGAGAAAGGAATGTATATGAGTTCTGTGCGAGAAAACTTGCGACTTATATCATGTGATGACGTGTACTAAAAGACAGATGGAACTAACCAAATTCTGTTTGATGTAATTCGTCATGTAAACATATCTTAATGGCCATTGGCTGCAGTAAAATCTTTATTATTATACTTGGTACAGTAATAACGACAGTGAGAGTAAAAAGAAATTGGGAAAGGGCGGTGATCTAGATGTTCGGCCCATTAATTCACAAGGATAATTATCATCTTGCAATAAAATGCAATGCAATACAATCAACGGTTTTTCCCAAAAAATCTCAAAGAGTTTACACAACTCGCAACATACCTCTTCGCCGTTGATCTATAGATTAAAGTATTTTTCCACAAGTAAATGCACAGATTTAATCGGTGAGTTTTTAGAAGTGGTATTGAAAGTCTTTACATCTGAAACTCTCAGCAATGCATCCTTTACCATATGTGTTTCAGTCTCACCAGCCATCTTGTATTTTAGTGTGTACGTTATGCAATCCCTTGCACCACTATGGCACAAACGTAAATTTCGGTCTAGAGAGGCATCCGATATTGCTACGTAAAACTCCATAGAAAACGTTTACTGGGTTATCTTGTACAAACCTGCTTTATGATGTGTTGTAGGCTTCCTACCTTGAATGGTAACGAATGTGAACATGATTCAAATCACAACGAGGGAAGGCCATCAGTGCAGAACATGAATATTACTAGGATTTTGGAGGTTGTCCGAATTGTTTCTTTTAAAGGCTACCACAAAGTGTAGTGTCACCCGGTAGGATATCTTGGCCCTCATTGATTAGAATGTGAACCGATTGGGTATTTTTCGTACCCATCGAATCTGTGGTAGCTGTGGCATTTGCAGTTCACTTCCCAGCCCCTCCTCATTTTCTGCCACTACTATCTTATCGTTCTCAACACTTATACTTCCATTCAATGGAGTATTATTTTTCTAAGACCACCTGTCAATTATCTCCTCATCACTGGTGCTGTTTGAGCCCCTTTACCTTAACAGGGGAATGTCTTTGTTTGTAGGACCTCTTCGTCTTTACTAACTGCTATTAAGAAAAACATCCGTTTCATTGTAGCCTTTCTGATTTTTGACTCCACGAGTTGTGTTTTTTTTCTTCCCTTCCCTTTTCATAGTCTCTGTTCTTCCCTTCTTGCCGATCTGTGTTTTTGCACAGTCGTCTTAGCACTGTTCTGCTGCATCTCTTGTTTGGCACTTTTTTAAAACAGAAAGGTGTTTAGTCTCGATAAAAACAACCGATGTATTATTGACAGCTGCTTATCGTAAGGTTTATTGCACCTGTTGCGCGGACATCTTTGAGGTTCCTGCTAATCCTCCAAAAAAAGTTATTCTCATGCCTTGCCGCAACTTGCTCGTGAATCATGTCAAGACTGCGGTTGTTCTGTTAGATTTCACATTGATCAGTTGTAATAACAGTATGGCAATGGCGTATTGTGCTTTTAAAATAATATGTTACTTTTAGTGGTCTTATGTAGTCCGTTGGTCGCTTTTCCGAAGGCCCAGGGTGTATATGTGTGAAAATTTAGGAATGTGAATAAATGTACGAAGAAAATCTGGCAGATATTAGTGCTTAAATACTTAACGTAATGAAACTTATGAAAGTAGGAATTGGTGAGGAGGTGGTGTGTGGCACTTTAAGAAAGAAACTTTTGTAATTTGAAGTGTGTGTTTTGGAAGTATTGGCGTACGGGTGTAGTGCAATTTTTTTCGGGGAGGTGTGTTATTTTTGGGTTTTTATATTGAGGGTGGGTGGGTGGGTCCCTCAGGATGCGGTGTTGTGTTTTTCTTGGAGACGGTAGACCTTTTTCATGGAAATGTGTGAAGGGCAGTGGTCTTTTAGATTACTTTCTCTGCTAAAAATTAGAGTGGATGGTCTCCCGTTTTAAAAATCGATCTTTTAACACTGCGAGGGAACTGTATTTTGGGGTGGGTGTGGGTATGGTTTGTGGGGATACGGGTTTGTTGAATTTATACAGCTGTAATATATTATTTTTGGCGATATTTTGTATTCTTAACACTCTCTTGTTTTTGTTTTCGCTTCGGCTTATTTTAAATTTTTGTGGTTGATTTGGCTAAGTGGAACGAAAATGTTTTCCCTCTTTTCTAACGTGGCATTGTGTGGGCATATGAGTACTTCCAACATTCCGCGAAATATCTGGTGCTCAGATCTAGATATATGGAAAGAACACCAAGGCCTTGGCAACCAAATAAATACAAAATTTAGAGGTGTCTTCCCTTTCGGTCGAAATGGATGCTACTTTTTTACAACTGAATAGGGGTCGCTTGTTCTCCTTAGGGTAGACCTGCTGTAGTACTAAACGTTTTGTCGTATGTAGCCGGTTGTCAGTACCTGCTCGTCATAACATGCTTCCGGTAGATGCTGGGTATGAACTCTACAATAGAGAACTTCAATTTTAGTATTCAGACTTATGTACTCTATGTTCCCATTCCTCTGTACGTCATGTCGAAATTACCTTTCGATTCTATATTATCCCTGTCCAGTGTCATAGTCATCACAGGTCTATCTGGGACAATGCAAAATAAACAGGTGTTTCTAAACGTTCAGCATTTCAAACTGCAATTTATTGTTTTACATGCCGTGGAGCGCTAGGCTTTTTATGTGAAAGCGAAGCATTGATAAACTGTTGGAAGTTTGGTGGAAACTCTATTCATAGTTTGCTAGTATGTTAGGGAACATTTAAAGAATATCTACAGCAGTAGCGGAACTACGGTTTAAGAGTGAGCTGAAATGATCTTCAATTGCTTCAAGATATCCTGGCTGCCTGTGAGAATGGCGGTATTATAATCAGCTTAGAGTTCCTGATGATGAGCGCACAGCACCATACAACTTCATCCGTCCTGCCTGAATGATGGCTTTTCGCAGCCATCAGTTATTCTTGATTTCCCCGATTTTAGACTGGCACTTCTGTTTTATTTCTTAATAACACATTTTTCCCTCTTGAGGATGGATCTTAAGAAAAGGATTGTTAGACATCACGTTTAGCCTCGATGAGTTTCAAATTGTCTTTTTTTTAACTATCAAGCCAGTCTTGTCTCTTTCTTCTCACATAGCCAACGACTTTCTGTGCAGACTCTGTAATCAATCATGAAGTGCGGTCCAATTATATTCTACATACTTCGTTTTGATTGGATTGTGAATTAGTTGTTCTAAAAAACATTTTTGGTACTGTGTGGCAACACTACCCAGTTGAAGCGTAGTGGTGTTGAAGTTCTTCCTTTCGGATACCTGAAGTTGGTTCGTGGCCGTTTTTGAATGGTAACCCTGAATAGAATAATGGGAAGTTTATGTTCTGTTTAGCAGATATCGATATTCCCGTCGGTTTTCGTGATTGGGAAATCATTCATTTGCAACTGTGTGGTGATGGCGTGATGTAGTATATGCCAAGATTTGGAGTGTGGGTGCATCGATGTTGTCTTGAAGTTACTCGGCAGTAGGAATTGGGTATTGGTGATAAAGAGCTCATGCTCCAAACAGAGGCCAAGAAGTAACAACTATTAGCTTTGCAGTACCCAATTGAATGTTTTCCCATTACGTTTCCCCATAAGAGGAAGTCCCTCCAGAGTCTGGCGTTGAAATCTCCTAGTAGTGCAAGCTTGTCTGTAGCAGGCAGCTTGGTGAGGACTGTGTTCCATTTTTTGGTAGAAGCGGTACATAGAATCCTCGTCATCCTTATGAGGAAGTGAGAGTAAAGAATCTGCCTCTTGTAAGAGTTACGTCGGGAGTCAGGAGTCTCTAATTTACCGCAATGGAATCGAGTCAATTATCATTCAAGAATTTTCTCTTTACTGTAAATCCCACACAAAAGAAGTGATGTATATTTTCCCACTTTCTTTCCAGAAGATGATGTAGCGTGAAGAAATCTCGATAATTTTTCCTTTTCCTCCCAAACTGGTTTCACTCAGGGACGATGATATCAAAGTTGAGTAACGTATGCTCATGGCTGACGAGAGCTGTTCTCATTTCTGGTCTGTAATCTTTGTGTTACAATGCTCTGAAGTTCCATACACAAATAGTGATGGACGCAGATCAGATATTCTAGTAGTCTATAATTGGTCGCATATGTCTTAAGCCGTACAGAGTTTTGCCTAAAAATGTAGAGTGTCAGTTATATCTTGCTGGATTACCTATATAACAACATCAATTCAATAACATTTCCGAAACCAGAACTGTCCTCTGTAAGTTAAGAATTCATTGTGAAGTATACTACGAGGCCCACCATTAGCCCCTTCAAATTGCGGCAAAACTTCTCTTTTATTATTGATCTGAGAGGATGAAGTTACGTACATATTTTTGTAATTCTTTCTAGTATTATACTTGGACTTGAAGGCTAAGAAAGCTGCAGGAATTGATGGCATTTTCAACGAACATATACAAACTACAGAAAATATACTACTAACAACGTGGACATCGCTCTTCAATAAGTGCGTGGAAATGAACGAAATTCCCGACACCTGGCGACACTCAATGATGAAGATCTTATATAAAGGAAAGGGAAACACGAGTTGCCTAGATTCGTACCGTGGAATTTCCTTAGAAAGCAATATCTTTAAACTCTTTACCAGGTTATTAATAACGAGACTGATAGAAGAGGTAGACCACGCCTTACCGGAAGAGCAATTCGGCTTTCGACGAGGGAGATCTACAATGAATGCGATAAAGAATCTGATTGACGACATAACGGATACCCTCAGACATCCAAAAGGGAAACTTTAGCGATCTTCGTAGACTACAACAAAGCGTTCGACCTAGTGGACAGGGAAAAACTACTGAAGAAACTGGGAAACATAATAGGATATATGAATCCTTTAACGAACATCATTAGGACCATTCTTGCTTATAATTACATCTCTGTAAACGATAACGTCGCAGATGAACGGAGTACTACAGGGTGATCCAATGAGCCCCATACTCTTCAATATAGCGGTCTCAGACTTAATACCCACTATAAAGGTCGAAGGCGACGAGGTTCATATATACATGTATGCAGATGACATGGTAGTCGTATCAAAAACACACGAAAAACTAAGGCTGCTTTCAACAAGCTGAACATTTGGGCAGAAGACAATAAATTCAGAATTAATCGACAAAAGACGGTACAGATGATCTTCCGCAAGGGAGGCAGAACAGCATTAAAAGAGACAATTCAGTATGAAAATGGAGGAGGAACTATGCCAATAGTAAACAACTTTAAATATTTGGGCATTACATTACAGACGTCAGGAACTACTTATACCAGACACATCAAGGATAGAGTGGCTGCGGCCGTATATGATAGCAATGAATGACATCTTGATCTTACGCAAACAGATGCATTCAACCAGTTACAAACAGAGCTGCAAACCAAGAAGGGAGATATATGGGAAACATTTTACACCTCAGAGGCTATGACCAGTACGGATTGGATGAAGGCAAACTATGAACTCAGGCACATAGTGACTAGATTAGCAACTCACGGTTTTCATCATCGTGTGTGTGCTAACAAAACATTCCACACCCCGAGAAAGGAATGTATATGAGTTCTGTGCGAGAAAACTTGCGACTTATATCATGTGATGACGTGTACTAAAAGACAGATGGAACTAACCAAATTCTGTTTGATGTAATTCGTCATGTAAACATATCTTAATGGCCATTGGCTGCAGTAAAATCTTTATTATTATACTTGGTACAGTAATAACGACAGTGAGAGTAAAAAGAAATTGGGAAAGGGCGGTGATCTAGATGTTCGGCCCATTAATTCACAAGGATAATTATCATCTTGCAATAAAATGCAATGCAATACAATCAACGGTTTTTCCCAAAAAATCTCAAAGAGTTTACACAACTCGCAACATACCTCTTCGCCGTTGATCTATAGATTAAAGTATTTTTCCACAAGTAAATGCACAGATTTAATCGGTGAGTTTTTAGAAGTGGTATTGAAAGTCTTTACATCTGAAACTCTCAGCAATGCATCCTTTACCATATGTGTTTCAGTCTCACCAGCCATCTTGTATTTTAGTGTGTACGTTATGCAATCCCTTGCACCACTATGGCACAAACGTAAATTTCGGTCTAGAGAGGCATCCGATATTGCTACGTAAAACTCCATAGAAAACGTTTACTGGGTTATCTTGTACAAACCTGCTTTATGATGTGTTGTAGGCTTCCTACCTTGAATGGTAACGAATGTGAACATGATTCAAATCACAACGAGGGAAGGCCATCAGTGCAGAACATGAATATTACTAGGATTTTGGAGGTTGTCCGAATTGTTTCTTTTAAAGGCTACCACAAAGTGTAGTGTCACCCGGTAGGATATCTTGGCCCTCATTGATTAGCATGTGAACCGATTGGGTATTTTTCGTACCCATCGAATCTGTGGTAGCTGTGGCATTTGCAGTTCACTTCCCAGCCCCTCCTCATTTTCTGCCACTACTATCTTATCGTTCTCAACACTTATACTTCCATTCAATGGAGTATTATTTTTCTAAGACCACCTGTCAATTATCTCCTCATCACTGGTGCGGTTTGAGCCCCTTTACCTTAACAGGGGAATGTCTTTGTTTGTAGGACCTCTTCGTCTTTACTAACTGCTATTAAGAAAAACATCCGTTTCATTGTAGCCTTTCTGATTTTTGACTCCACGAGTTGTGCTTTTTTTCTTCCCTTCCCTTTTCATAGTCTCTGTTCTTCCCTTCTTGCCGATCTGTGTTTTTGCACAGTCGTCTTAGCACTGTTCTGCTGCATCTCTTGTTTGGCACTTTTTTAAAACAGAAAGGTGTTTATCTCGATAAAACCAACCGATGTATTATTGACAGCTGCTTATCGTAAGGTTTATTGCACCTGTTGCGCGGACATCTTTGAGGTTCCTGCTAATCCTCCAAAAAAAGTTATTCTCATGCCTTGCCGCAACTTGCTCGTGAATCATGTCAAGACTGCGGTTGTTCTGTTAGATTTCACATTGATCAGTTGTAATAACAGTATGGCAATGGCGTATTGTGCTTTTAAAATAATATGTTACTTTTAGTGAACTTATGTAGTCCGTTGGTCGCTTTTCCGAAGGCCCAGGGTGTATATGTGTGAAAATTTAAGAATGTGAATAAATGTACGAAGAAAATCTGGCAGATATTAGTGCTTAAATACTTAACGTAATGAAACTTATGAAAGTAGGAATTGGTGAGGAGGTGGTGTGTGGCACTTTAAGAAAGAAACTTTTGTAATTTGAAGTGTGTGTTTTGGAAGTATTGGCGTACGGGTGTAGTGCAATTTTTTTCGGGGAGGTGTGTTATTTTTGGGTTTTTATATTGAGGGTGGGTGGGTGGGTCCCTCAGGATGCGGTGTTGTGTTTTTCTTGGAGACGGTAGACCTTTTTCATGGAAATGTGTGAAGGGCAGTGGTCTTTTAGATTACTTTCTCTGCTAAAAGTTAGAGTGGATGGTCTCCCGTTTTAAAAATCGATCTTTTAACACTGCGAGGGAACTGTATTTTGGGGTGGGTGTGGGTATGGTTTGTGGGGATACGGGTTTGTTGAATTTATACAGCTGTAATATATTATTGTTGGCGATTTTTTGTATTCTTAACACTCTCTTGTTTTTGTTTTCGCTTCGGCTTATTTTAAATTTTTGTGGTTGATTTGGCTAAGTGGAACGAAAATGTTTTCCCTCTTTTCTAACGTGGCATTGTGTGGGCATATGAGTACTTCCAACATTCCGCGAAATATCTGGTGCTCAGATCTAGATATATGGAAAGAACACCAAGGCCTTGGCAACCAAATAAATACAAAATGGATGCTACTTTTTTACAACTGAATAGGGGTCGCTTGTTCTCCTTAGGGTAGACCTGCTGTAGTACTAAACGTTTTGTCGTATGTAGCCGGTTGTCAGTACCTGCTCGTCATAACATGCTTCCGGTAGATGCTGGGTATGAACTCTACAATAGAGAACTTCAATTTTAGTATTCAGACTTATGTACTCTATGTTCCCATTCCTCTGTACGTCATGTCGAAATTACCTTTCGATTCTATATTATCCCTGTCCAGTGTCATAGTCATCACAGGTCTATCTGGGACAATGCAAAATAAACAGATGTTTCTAAACGTTCAGCATTTCAAACTGCAATTTATTGTTTTACATGCCGTGGAGCGCTAGGCTTTTTATGTGAAAGCGAAGCATTGATAAACTGTTGGAAGTTTGGTGGAAACTCTATTCATAGTTTGCTAGTATGTTAGGGAACATTTAAAGAATATCTACAGCAGTAGCGGAACTACGGTTTAAGAGTGAGCTGAAATGATCTTCAATTGCTTCAAGATATCCTGGCTGCCTGTGAGAATGGCGGTATTATAATCAGCTTAGAGTTCCTGATGATGAGCGCACAGCACCATACAACTTCATCCGTCCTGCCTGAATGATGGCTTTTCGCAGCCATCAGTTATTCTTGATTTCCCCGATTTTAGACTGGCACTTCTGTTTTATTTCTTAAAAACACATTTTTCCCTCTTGAGGATGGATCTTAAGAAAAGGATTGTTAGACATCACGTTTAGCCTCGATGAGTTTCAAATTGTCTTTTTTTTAACTATCAAGCCAGTCTTGTCTCTTTCTTCTCACATAGCCAACGACTTTCTGTGCAGACTCTGTAATCAATCATGAAGTGCGGTCCAATTATATTCTACATACTTCGTTTTGATTGGATTGTGAATTAGTTGTTCTAAAAAACATTTTTGGTACTGTGTGGCAACACTACCCAGTTGAAGCGTAGTGGTGTTGAAGTTCTTCCTTTCGGATACCTGAAGTTGGTTCGTGGCCGTTTTTGAATGGTAACCCTGAATAGAATAATGGGAAGTTTATGTTCTGTTTAGCAGATATCGATATTCCCGTCGGTTTTCGTGATTGGGAAATCATTCATTTGCAACTGTGTGGTGATGGCGTGATGTAGTATATGCCAAGATTTGGAGTGTGGGTGCATCGATGTTGTCTTGAAGTTACTCGGCAGTAGGAATTGGGTATTGGTGATAAAGAGCTCATGCTCCAAACAGAGGCCAAGAAGTAACAACTATTAGCTTTGCAGTACCCAATTGAATGTTTTCCCATTACGTTTCCCCATAAGAGGAAGTCCCTCCAGAGTCTGGCGTTGAAATCTCCTAGTAGTGCAAGCTTGTCTGTAGCAGGCAGCTTGGTGAGGACTGTGTTCCATTTTTTGGTAGAAGCGGTACATAGAATCCTCGTCATCCTTATGAGGAAGTGAGAGTAAAGAATCTGCCTCTTGTAAGAGTTACGTCGGGAGTCAGGAGTCTCTAATTTACCGCGATGGAATCGAGTCAATTATCATTCAAGAATTTTCTCTTTACTGTAAATCCCACACAAAAGAAGTGATGTATATTTTCCCACTTTCTTTCCAGAACATGATGTAGCGTGAAGAAATCTCGATAATTTTTCCTTTTCCTCCCAAACTGGTTTCACTCAGGGACGATGATATCAAAGTTGAGTAACGTATGCTCATGGCTGACGAGAGCTGTTCTCATTTCTGGTCTGTAATCTTTGTGTTACAATGCTCTGAAGTTCCATACACAAATAGTGATGGACGCAGATCAGATATTCTAGTAATCTATAATTGGTCGCATATGTCTTAAGCCGTACAGAGTTTTGCCTAAAAATGTAGAGTGTCAGTTATATCTTGCTGGATTACCTATATAACAACATCAATTCAATAACATTTCCGAAACCAGAACTGTCCTCTGTAAGTTAAGAATTCATTGTGAAGTATACTACCAGCCACACCATTAGCCCCTTCAAATTGCGGCAAAACTTCTCTTTTATTATTGATCTGAGAGGATGAAGTTACGTACATATTTTTGTAATTCTTTCTAGTATTATACTTGGACTTGAAGGCTAAGAAAGCTGCAGGAATTGATGGCATTTTCAACGAACATATACAAACTACAGAAAATATACTACTAACAACGTGGACATCGCTCTTCAATAAGTGCGTGGAAATGAACGAAATTCCCGACACCTGGCGACACTCAATGATGAAGATCTTATATAAAGGAAAGGGAAACACGAGTTGCCTAGATTCGTACCGTGGAATTTCCTTAGAAAGCAATATCTTTAAACTCTTTACCAGGTTATTAACAACGAGACAGATAGAAGAGGTAGACCACGCCTTACCGGAAGAGCAATTCGGCTTTCGACGAGGGAGATCTACAATGAATGCGATAAAGAATCTGATTGACGACATAACGGATACCCTCAGACATCCAAAAGGGAAACTTTAGCGATCTTCGTAGACTACAACAAAGCGTTCGACCTAGTGGACAGGGAAAAACTACTGAAGAAACTGGGAAACATAATAGGATATATGAATCCTTTAACGAACATCATTAGGACCATTCTTGCTTATAATTACATCTCTGTAAACGATAACGTCGCAGATGAACGGAGTACTACAGGGTGATCCAATGAGCCCCATACTCTTCAATATAGCGGTCTCAGACTTAATACCCACTATAAAGGTCGAAGGCGACGAGGTTCATATATACATGTATGCAGATGACATGGTAGTCGTATCAAAAACACACGAAAAACTAAGGCTGCTTTCAACAAGCTGAACATTTGGGCAGAAGACAATAAATTCAGAATTAATCGACAAAAGACGGTACAGATGATCTTCCGCAAGGGAGGCAGAACAGCATTAAAAGAGACAATTCAGTATGAAAATTGAGGAGGAACTATGCCAATAGTAAACAACTTTAAATATTTGGGCATTACATTACAGACGTCAGGAACTACTTATACCAGACACATCAAGGATAGAGTGGCTGCGGCCGTATATGATAGCAATGAATGACATCTTGATCTTACGCAAACAGATGCATTCAACCAGTTACAATCAGAGCTGCAAACCAAGAAGGGAGATATATGGGAAACATTTTACACCTCAGAGGCTATGACCAGTACGGATTGGATGAAGGCAAACTATGAACTCAGGCACATAGTGACTAGATTAGCAACTCACGGTTTTCATCATCGTGTGTGTGCTAACAAAACATTTCACACCCCGAGAAAGGAATGTATATGAGTTCTGTGCGAGAAAACTTGCGACTTATATCATGTGATGACGTGTACTAAAAGACAGATGGAACTAACCAAATTCTGTTTGATGTAATTCGTCATGTAAACATATCTTAATGGCCATTGGCTGCAGTAAAATCTTTATTATTATACTTGGTACAGTAATAACGACAGTGAGAGTAAAAAGAAATTGGGAAAGGGCGGTGATCTAGATGTTCGGCCCATTAATTCACAAGGATAATTATCATCTTGCAATAAAATGCAATGCAATACAATCAACGGTTTTTCCTAAAAAATCTCAAAGAGTTTACACAACTCGCAACATACCTCTTCGCCGTTGATCTATAGATTAAAGTATTTTTCCACAAGTAAATGCACAGATTTAATCGGTGAGTTTTTAGAAGTGGTATTGAAAGTCTTTACATCTGAAACTCTCAGCAATGCATCCTTTACCATATGTGTTTCAGTCTCACCAGCCATCTTGTATTTTAGTGTGTACGTTATGCAATCCCTTGCACCACTATGGCACAAACGTAAATTTCGGTCTAGAGAGGCATCCGATATTGCTACGTAAAACTCCATAGAAAACGTTTACTGGGTTATCTTGTACAAACCTGCTTTATGATGTGTTGTAGGCTTCCTACCTTGAATGGTAACGAATGTGAACATGATTCAAATCACAACGAGGGAAGGCCATCAGTGCAGAACATGAATATTACTAGGATTTTGGAGGTTGTCCGAATTGTTTCTTTTAAAGGCTACCACAAAGTGTAGTGTCACCCGGTAGGATATCTTGGCCCTCATTGATTAGCATGTGAACCGATTGGGTATTTTTCGTACCCATCGAATCTGTGGTAGCTGTGGCATTTGCAGTTCACTTCCCAGCCCCTCCTCATTTTCTGCCACTACTATCTTATCGTTCTCAACACTTATACTTCCATTCAATGGAGTATTATTTTTCTAAGACCACCTGTCAATTATCTCCTCATCACTGGTGCGGTTTGAGCCCCTTTACCTTAACAGGGGAATGTCTTTGTTTGTAGGACCTCTTCGTCTTTACTAACTGCTATTAAGAAAAACATCCGTTTCATTGTAGCCTTTCTGATTTTTGACTCCACGAGTTGTGCTTTTTTTCTTCCCTTCCCTTTTCATAGTCTCTGTTCTTCCCTTCTTGCCGATCTGTGTTTTTGCACAGTCGTCTTAGCACTGTTCTGCTGCATCTCTTGTTTGGCACTTTTTTAAAACAGAAAGGTGTTTATCTCGATAAAACCAACCGATGTATTATTGACAGCTGCTTATCGTAAGGTTTATTGCACCTGTTGCGCGGACATCTTTGAGGTTCCTGCTAATCCTCCAAAAAAAGTTATTCTCATGCCTTGCCGCAACTTGCTCGTGAATCATGTCAAGACTGCGGTTGTTCTGTTAGATTTCACATTGATCAGTTGTAATAACAGTATGGCAATGGCGTATTGTGCTTTTAAAATAATATGTTACTTTTAGTGAACTTATGTAGTCCGTTGGTCGCTTTTCCGAAGGCCCAGGGTGTATATGTGTGAAAATTTAGGAATGTGAATAAATGTACGAAGAAAATCTGGCAGATATTAGTGCTTAAATACTTAACGTAATGAAACTTATGAAAGTAGGAATTGGTGAGGAGGTGGTGTGTGGCACTTTAAGAAAGAAACTTTTGTAATTTGAAGTGTGTGTTTTGGAAGTATTGGCGTACGGGTGTAGTGCAATTTTTTTCGGGGAGGTGTGTTATTTTTGGGTTTTTATATTGAGGGTGGGTGGGTGGGTCCCTCAGGATGCGGTGTTGTGTTTTTCTTGGAGACGGTAGACCTTTTTCATGGAAATGTGTGAAGGGCAGTGGTCTTTTAGATTACTTTCTCTGCTAAAAGTTAGAGTGGATGGTCTCCCGTTTTAAAAATCGATCTTTTAACACTGCGAGGGAACTGTATTTTGGGGTGGGTGTGGGTATGGTTTGTGGGGATACGGGTTTGTTGAATTTATACAGCTGTAATATATTATTGTTGGCGATTTTTTGTATTCTTAACACTCTCTTGTTTTTGTTTTCGCTTCGGCTTATTTTAAATTTTTGTGGTTGATTTGGCTAAGTGGAACGAAAATGTTTTCCCTCTTTTCTAACGTGGCATTGTGTGGGCATATGAGTACTTCCAACATTCCGCGAAATATCTGGTGCTCAGATCTAGATATATGGAAAGAACACCAAGGCCTTGGCAACCAAATAAATACAAAATTTAGAGGTGTCTTCCCTTTCGGTCGAAATGGATGCTACTTTTTTACAACTGAATAGGGGTCGCTTGTTCTCCTTAGGGTAGACCTGCTGTAGTACTAAACGTTTTGTCGTATGTAGCCGGTTGTCAGTACCTGCTCGTCATAACATGCTTCCGGTAGATGCTGGGTATGAACTCTACAATAGAGAACTTCAATTTTAGTATTCAGACTTATGTACTCTATGTTCCCATTCCTCTGTACGTCATGTCGAAATTACCTTTCGATTCTATATTATCCCTGTCCAGTGTCATAGTCATCACAGGTCTATCTGGGACAATGCAAAATAAACAGATGTTTCTAAACGTTCAGCATTTCAAACTGCAATTTATTGTTTTACATGCCGTGGAGCGCTAGGCTTTTTATGTGAAAGCGAAGCATTGATAAACTGTTGGAAGTTTGGTGGAAACTCTATTCATAGTTTGCTAGTATGTTAGGGAACATTTAAAGAATATCTACAGCAGTAGCGGAACTACGGTTTAAGAGTGAGCTGAAATGATCTTCAATTGCTTCAAGATATCCTGGTTGCCTGTGAGAATGGCGGTATTATAATCAGCTTAGAGTTCCTGATGATGAGCGCACAGCACCATACAACTTCATCCGTCCTGCCTGAATGATGGCTTTTCGCAGCCATCAGTTATTCTTGATTTCCCCGATTTTAGACTGGCACTTCTGTTTTATTTCTTAAAAACACATTTTTCCCTCTTGAGGATGGATCTTAAGAAAAGGATTCTTAGACATCACGTTTAGCCTCGATGAGTTTCAAATTGTCTTTTTTTTAACTATCAAGCCAGTCTTGTCTCTTTCTTCTCACATAGCCAACGACTTTCTGTGCAGACTCTGTAATCAATCATGAAGTGCGGTCCAATTATATTCTACATACTTCGTTTTGATTGGATTGTGAATTAGTTGTTCTAGAAAACATTTTTGGTACTGTGTGGCAACACTACCCAGTTGAAGCGTAGTGGTGTTGAAGTTCTTCCTTTCGGATACCTGAAGTTGGTTCGTGACCGTTTTTGAATGGTAACCCTGAATAGAATAATGGGAAGTTTATGTTCTGTTTAGCAGATATCGATATTCCCGTCGGTTTTCGTGATTGGGAAATCATTCATTTGCAACTGTGTGGTGATGGCGTGATGTAGTATATGCCAAGATTTGGAGTGTGGGTGCATCGATGTTGTCTTGAAGTTACTCGGCAGTAGGAATTGGGTATTGGTGATAAAGAGCTCATGCTCCAAACAGAGGCCAAGAAGTAACAACTATTAGCTTTGCAGTACCCAATTGAATGTCTTCCCATAACGTTTCCCCATAAGAGGAAGTCCCTCCAGAGTCTGGCGTTGAAATCTCCTAGTAGTGCAAGCTTGTCTGTAGCAGGCAGCTTGGTGAGGACTGTGTTCCATTTTTTGGTAGAAGCGGTACATAGAATCCTCGTCATCCTTATGAGGAAGTGAGAGTAAAGAATCTGCCTCTTGTAAGAGTTACGTCGGGAGTCAGGAGTCTCTAATTTACCGCGATGGAATCGAGTCAATTATCATTCAAGAATTTTCTCTTTACTGTAAATCCCACACAAAAGAAGTGATGTATATTTTCCCACTTTCTTTCCAGAAGATGATGTAGCGTGAAGAAATCTCGATAATTTTTCCTTTTCCTCCCAAACTGGTTTCACTCAGGGACGATGATATCAAAGTTGAGTAACGTATGCTCATGGCTGACGAGAGCTGTTCTCATTTCTGGTCTGTAATCTTTGTGTTACAATGCTCTGAAGTTCCATACACAAATAGTGATGGACGCAGATCAGATATTCTAGTAGTCTATAATTGGTCGCATATGTCTTAAGCCGTACAGAGTTTTGCCTAAAAATGTAGAGTGTCAGTTATATCTTGCTGGATTACCTATATAACAACATCAATTCAATAACATTTCCGAAACCAGAACTGTCCTCTGTAAGTTAAGAATTCATTGTGAAGTATACTACGAGGCTCACCATTAGCCCCTTCAAATTGCGGCAAAACTTCTCTTTTATTATTGATCTGAGAGGATGAAGTTACGTACATATTTTTGTAATTCTTTCTAGTATTATACTTGGACTTGAAGGCTAAGAAAGCTGCAGGAATTGATGGCATTTTCAACGAACATATACAAACTACAGAAAATATACTACTAACAACGTGGACATCGCTCTTCAATAAGTGCGTGGAAATGAACGAATTTCCCGACACCTGGCGACACTCAATGATGAAGATCTTATATAAAGGAAAGGGAAACACGAGTTGCCTAGATTCGTACCGTGGAATTTCCTTAGAAAGCAATATCTTTAAACTCTTTACCAGGTTATTAACAACGAGACTGATAGAAGAGGTAGACCACGCCTTACCGGAAGAGCAATTCGGCTTTCGACGAGGGAGATCTACAATGAATGCGATAAAGAATCTGATTGACGACATAACGGATACCCTCAGACATCCAAAAGGGAAACTTTAGCGATCTTCGTAGACTACAACAAAGCGTTCGACCTAGTGGACAGGGAAAAACTACTGAAGAAACTGGGAAACATAATAGGATATATGAATCCTTTAACGAACATCATTAGGACCATTCTTGCTTATAATTACATCTCTGTAAACGATAACGTCGCAGATGAACGGAGTACTACAGGGTGATCCAATGAGCCCCATACTCTTCAATATAGCGGTCTCAGACTTAATACCCACTATAAAGGTCGAAGGCGACGAGGTTCATATATACATGTATGCAGATGACATGGTAGTCGTATCAAAAACACACGAAAAACTAAGGCTGCTTTCAACAAGCTGAACATTTGGGCAGAAGACAATAAATTCAGAATTAATCGACAAAAGACGGTACAGATGATCTTCCGCAAGGGAGGCAGAACAGCATTAAAAGAGACAATTCAGTATGAAAATGGAGGAGGAACTATGCCAATAGTAAACAACTTTAAATATTTGGGCATTACATTACAGACGTCAGGAACTACTTATACCAGACACATCAAGGATAGAGTGGCTGCGGCCGTATATGATAGCAATGAATGACATCTTGATCTTACGCAAACAGATGCATTCAACCAGTTACAAACAGAGCTGCAAACCAAGAAGGGAGATATATGGGAAACATTTTACACCTCAGAGGCTATGACCAGTACGGATTGGATGAAGGCAAACTATGAACTCAGGCACATAGTGACTAGATTAGCAACTCACGGTTTTCATCATCGTGTGTGTGCTAACAAAACATTCCACACCCCGAGAAAGGAATGTATATGAGTTCTGTGCGAGAAAACTTGCGACTTATATCATGTGATGACGTGTACTAAAAGACAGATGGAACTAACCAAATTCTGTTTGATGTAATTCGTCATGTAAACATATCTTAATGGCCATTGGCTGCAGTAAAATCTTTATTATTATACTTGGTACAGTAATAACGACAGTGAGAGTAAAAAGAAATTGGGAAAGGGCGGTGATCTAGATGTTCGGCCCATTAATTCACAAGGATAATTATCATCTTGCAATAAAATGCAATGCAATACAATCAACGGTTTTTCCCAAAAAATCTCAAAGAGTTTACACAACTCGCAACATACCTCTTCGCCGTTGATCTATAGATTAAAGTATTTTTCCACAAGTAAATGCACAGATTTAATCGGTGAGTTTTTAGAAGTGGTATTGAAAGTCTTTACATCTGAAACTCTCAGCAATGCATCCTTTACCATATGTGTTTCAGTCTCACCAGCCATCTTGTATTTTAGTGTGTACGTTATGCAATCCCTTGCACCACTATGGCACAAACGTAAATTTCGGTCTAGAGAGGCATCCGATATTGCTACGTAAAACTCCATAGAAAACGTTTACTGGGTTATCTTGTACAAACCTGCTTTATGATGTGTTGTAGGCTTCCTACCTTGAATGGTAACGAATGTGAACATGATTCAAATCACAACGAGGGAAGGCCATCAGTGCAGAACATGAATATTACTAGGATTTTGGAGGTTGTCCGAATTGTTTCTTTTAAAGGCTACCACAAAGTGTAGTGTCACCCGGTAGGATATCTTGGCCCTCATTGATTAGCATGTGAACCGATTGGGTATTTTTCGTACCCATCGAATCCGTGGTAGCTGTGGCATTTGCAGTTCACTTCCCAGCCCCTCCTCATTTTCTGCCACTACTATCTTATCGTTCTCAACACTTATACTTCCATTCAATGGAGTATTATTTTTCTAAGACCACCTGTCAATTATCTCCTCATCACTGGTGCGGTTTGAGCCCCTTTACCTTAACAGGGGAATGTCTTTGTTTGTAGGACCTCTTCGTCTTTACTAACTGCTATTATGAAAAACATCCGTTTCATTGTAGCCTTTCTGATTTTTGACTCCACGAGTTGTGTTTTTTTTCTTCCCTTCCCTTTTCATAGTCTCTGTTCTTCCCTTCTTGCCGATCTGTGTTTTTGCACAGTCGTCTTAGCACTGTTCTGCTGCATCTCTTGTTTGGCACTTTTTTAAAACAGAAAGGTGTTTAGTCTCGATAAAACCAACCGATGTATTATTGACAGCTGCTTATCGTAAGGTTTATTGCACCTGTTGCGCGGACATCTTTGAGGTTCCTGCTAATCCTCCAAAAAAAGTTATTCTCATGCCTTGCCGCAACTTGCTCGTGAATCATGTCAAGACTGCGGTTGTTCTGTTAGATTTCACATTGATCAGTTGTAATAACAGTATGGCAATGGCGTATTGTGCTTTTAAAATAATATGTTACTTTTAGTGGTCTTATGTAGTCCGTTGGTCGCTTTTCCGAAGGCCCAGGGTGTATATGTGTGAAAATTTAGGAATGTGAATAAATGTACGAAGAAAATCTGGCAGATATTAGTGCTTAAATACTTAACGTAATGAAACTTATGAAAGTAGGAATTGGTGAGGAGGTGGTGTGTGGCACTTTAAGAAAGAAACTTTTGTAATTTGAAGTGTGTGTTTTGGAAGTATTGGCGTACGGGTGTAGTGCAATTTTTTTCGGGGAGGTGTGTTATTTTTGGGTTTTTATATTGAGGGTGGGTGGGTGGGTCCCTCAGGATGCGGTGTTGTGCTTTTCTTGGAGACGGTAGACCTTTTTCATGGAAATGTGTGAAGGGCAGTGGTCTTTTAGATTACTTTCTCTGCTAAAAGTTAGAGTGGATGGTCTCCCGTTTTAAAAGTCGATCTTTTAACACTGCGAGGGAACTGTATTTTGGGGTGGGTGTGGGTATGGTTTGTGGGGATACGGGTTTGTTGAATTTATACAGCTGTAATATATTATTGTTGGCGATTTTTTGTATTCTTAACACTCTCTTGTTTTTGTTTTCGCTTCGGCTTATTTTAAATTTTTGTGGTTGATTTGGCTAAGTGGAACGAAAATGTTTTCCCTCTTTTCTAACGTGGCATTGTGTGGGCATATGAGTACTTCCAACATTCCGCGAAATATCTGGTGCTCAGATCTAGATATATGGAAAGAACACCAAGGCCTTGGCAACCAAATAAATACAAAATTTAGAGGTGTCTTCCCTTTCGGTCGAAATGGATGCTACTTTTTTACAACTGAATAGGGGTCGCTTGTTCTCCTTAGGGTAGACCTGCTGTAGTACTAAACGTTTTGTCGTATGTAGCCGGTTGTCAGTACCTGCTCGTCATAACATGCTTCCGGTAGATGCTGGGTATGAACTCTACAATAGAGAACTTCAATTTTAGTATTCAGACTTATGTACTCTATGTTCCCATTCCTCTGTACGTCATGTCGAAATTACCTTTCGATTCTATATTATCCCTGTCCAGTGTCATAGTCATCACAGGTCTATCTGGGACAATGCAAAATAAACAGATGTTTCTAAACGTTCAGCATTTCAAACTGCAATTTATTGTTTTACATGCCGTGGAGCGCTAGGCTTTTTATGTGAAAGCGAAGCATTGATAAACTGTTGGAAGTTTGGTGGAAACTCTATTCATAGTTTGCTAGTATGTTAGGGAACATTTAAAGAATATCTACAGCAGTAGCGGAACTACGGTTTAAGAGTGAGCTGAAATGATCTTCAATTGCTTCAAGATATCCTGGCTGCCTGTGAGAATGGCGGTATTATAATCAGCTTAGAGTTCCTGATGATGAGCGCACAGCACCATACAACTTCATCCGTCCTGCCTGAATGATGGCTTTTCGCAGCCATCAGTTATTCTTGATTTCCCCGATTTTAGACTGGCACTTCTGTTTTATTTCTTAAAAACACATTTTTCCCTCTTGAGGATGGATCTTAAGAAAAGGATTCTTAGACATCACGTTTAGCCTCGATGAGTTTCAAATTGTCCTTTTTTTAACTATCAAGCCAGTCTTGTCTCTTTCTTCTCACATAGCCAACGACTTTCTGTGCAGACTCTGTAATCAATCATGAAGTGCGGTCCAATTATATTCTACATACTTCGTTTTGATTGGATTGTGAATTAGTTGTTCTAAAAAACATTTTTGGTACTGTGTGGCAACACTACCCAGTTGAAGCGTAGTGGTGTTGAAGTTCTTCCTTTCGGATACCTGAAGTTGGTTCGTGACCGTTTTTGAATGGTAACCCTGAATAGAATAATGGGAAGTTTATGTTCTGTTTAGCAGATATCGATATTCCCGTCGGTTTTCGTGATTGGGAAATCATTCATTTGCAACTGTGTGGTGATGGCGTGATGTAGTATATGCCAAGATTTGGAGTGTGGGTGCATCGATGTTGTCTTGAAGTTACTCGGCAGTAGGAATTGGGTATTGGTGATAAAGAGCTCATGCTCCAAACAGAGGCCAAGAAGTAACAACTATTAGCTTTGCAGTACCCAATTGAATGTCTTCCCATAACGTTTCCCCATAAGAGGAAGTCCCTCCAGAGTCTGGCGTTGAAATCTCCTAGTAGTGCAAGCTTGTCTGTAGCAGGCAGCTTGGTGAGGACTGTGTTCCATTTTTTGGTAGAAGCGGTACATAGAATCCTCGTCATCCTTATGAGGAAGTGAGAGTAAAGAATCTGCCTCTTGTAAGAGTTACGTCGGGAGTCAGGAGTCTCTAATTTACCGCGATGGAATCGAGTCAATTATCATTCAAGAATTTTCTCTTTACTGTAAATCCCACACAAAAGAAGTGATGTATATTTTCCCACTTTCTTTCCAGAAGATGATGTAGCGTGAAGAAATCTCGATAATTTTTCCTTTTCCTCCCAAACTGGTTTCACTCAGGGACGATGATATCAAAGTTGAGTAACGTATGCTCATGGCTGACGAGAGCTGTTCTCATTTCTGGTCTGTAATCTTTGTGTTACAATGCTCTGAAGTTCCATACACAAATAGTGATGGACGCAGATCAGATATTCTAGTAGTCTATAATTGGTCGCATATGTCTTAAGCCGTACAGAGTTTTGCCTAAAAATGTAGAGTGTCAGTTATATCTTGCTGGATTACCTATATAACAACATCAATTCAATAACATTTCCGAAACCAGAACTGTCCTCTGTAAGTTAAGAATTCATTGTGAAGTATACTACGAGGCTCACCATTAGCCCCTTCAAATTGCGGCAAAACTTCTCTTTTATTATTGATCTGAGAGGATGAAGTTACGTACATATTTTTGTAATTCTTTCTAGTATTATACTTGGACTTGAAGGCTAAGAAAGCTGCAGGAATTGATGGCATTTTCAACGAACATATACAAACTACAGAAAATATACTACTAACAACGTGGACATCGCTCTTCAATAAGTGCGTGGAAATGAACGAATTTCCCGACACCTGGCGACACTCAATGATGAAGATCTTATATAAAGGAAAGGGAAACACGAGTTGCCTAGATTCGTACCGTGGAATTTCCTTAGAAAGCAATATCTTTAAACTCTTTACCAGGTTATTAACAACGAGACTGATAGAAGAGGTAGACCACGCCTTACCGGAAGAGCAATTCGGCTTTCGACGAGGGAGATCTACAATGAATGCGATAAAGAATCTGATTGACGACATAACGGATACCCTCAGACATCCAAAAGGGAAACTTTAGCGACCTTCGTAGACTACAACAAAGCGTTCGACCTAGTGGACAGGGAAAAACTACTGAAGAAACTGGGAAACATAATAGGATATATGAATCCTTTAACGAACATCATTAGGACCATTCTTGCTTATAATTACATCTCTGTAAACGATAACGTCGCAGATGAACGGAGTACTACAGGGTGATCCAATGAGCCCCATACTCTTCAATATAGCGGTCTCAGACTTAATACCCACTATAAAGGTCGAAGGCGACGAGGTTCATATATACATGTATGCAGATGACATGGTAGTCGTATCAAAAACACACGAAAAACTAAGGCTGCTTTCAACAAGCTGAACATTTGGGCAGAAGACAATAAATTCAGAATTAATCGACAAAAGACGGTACAGATGATCTTCCGCAAGGGAGGCAGAACAGCATTAAAAGAGACAATTCAGTATGAAAATGGAGGAGGAACTATGCCAATAGTAAACAACTTTAAATATTTGGGCATTACATTACAGACGTCAGGAACTACTTATACCAGACACATCAAGGATAGAGTGGCTGCGGCCGTATATGATAGCAATGAATGACATCTTGATCTTACGCAAACAGATGCATTCAACCAGTTACAAACAGAGCTGCAAACCAAGAAGGGAGATATATGGGAAACATTTTACACCTCAGAGGCTATGACCAGTACGGATTGGATGAAGGCAAACTATGAACTCAGGCACATAGTGACTAGATTAGCAACTCACGGTTTTCATCATCGTGTGTGTGCTAACAAAACATTCCACACCCCGAGAAAGGAATGTATATGAGTTCTGTGCGAGAAAACTTGCGACTTATATCATGTGATGACGTGTACTAAAAGACAGATGGAACTAACCAAATTCTGTTTGATGTAATTCGTCATGTAAACATATCTTAATGGCCATTGGCTGCAGTAAAATCTTTATTATTATACTTGGTACAGTAATAACGACAGTGAGAGTAAAAAGAAATTGGGAAAGGGCGGTGATCTAGATGTTCGGCCCATTAATTCACAAGGATAATTATCATCTTGCAATAAAATGCAATGCAATACAATCAACGGTTTTTCCCAAAAAATCTCAAAGAGTTTACACAACTCGCAACATACCTCTTCGCCGTTGATCTATAGATTAAAGTATTTTTCCACAAGTAAATGCACAGATTTAATCGGTGAGTTTTTAGAAGTGGTATTGAAAGTCTTTACATCTGAAACTCTCAGCAATGCATCCTTTACCATATGTGTTTCAGTCTCACCAGCCATCTTGTATTTTAGTGTGTACGTTATGCAATCCCTTGCACCACTATGGCACAAACTTAAATTTTTGTCTAGAGAGGCATCCGATATTGCTACGTAAAACTCCATAGAAAACGTTTACTGGGTTATCTTGTACAAACCTGCTTTATGATGTGTTGTAGGCTTCCTACCTTGAATGGTAACGAAAGTGAACATGATTCAAATCACAACGAGGGAAGGCCATCAGTGCAGAACATGAATATTACTAGGATTTTGGAGGTTGTCCGAATTGTTTCTTTTAAACGCTACCACAAAGTGTAGTGTCACCCGGTAGGATATCTTGGCCCTCATTGATTAGCATGTGAACCGATTGGGTATTTTTCGTACCCATCGAATCTGTGGTAGCTGTGGCATTTGCAGTTCACTTCCCAGCCCCTCCTCATTTTCTGCCACTACTATCTTATCGTTCTCAACACTTATACTTCCATTCAATGGAGTATTATTTTTCTAAGACCACCTGTCAATTATCTCCTCATCACTGGTGCGGTTTGTGCCCCTTTACCTTAACAGGGGAATGTCTTTGTTTGTAGGACCTCTTCGTCTTTACTAACTGCTATTAAGAAAAACATCCGTTTCATTGTAGCCTTTCTGATTTTTGACTCCACGAGTTGTGTTTTTTTTCTTCCCTTCCCTTTTCATAGTCTCTGTTCTTCCCTTCTTGCCGATCTGTGTTTTTGCACAGTCGTCTTAGCACTGTTCTGCTGCATCTCTTGTTTGGCACTTTTTTAAAACAGAAAGGTGTTTAGTCTCGATAAAACCAACCGATGTATTATTGACAGCTGCTTATCGTAAGGTTTATTGCACCTGTTGCGCGGACATCTTTGAGGTTCCTGCTAATCCTCCAAAAAAAGTTATTCTCATGCCTTGCCGCAACTTGCTCGTGAATCATGTCAAGACTGCGGTTGTTCTGTTAGATTTCACATTGATCAGTTGTAATAACAGTATGGCAATGGCGTATTGTGCTTTTAAAATAATATGTTACTTTTAGTGGTCTTATGTAGTCCGTTGGTCGCTTTTCCGAAGGCCCAGGGTGTATATGTGTGAAAATTTAGGAATGTGAATAAATGTACGAAGAAAATCTGGCAGATATTAGTGCTTAAATACTTAACGTAATGAAACTTATGAAAGTAGGAATATGTGAGGAGGTGGTGTGTGGCACTTTAAGAAAGAAACTTTTGTAATTTGAAGTGTGTGTTTTGGAAGTATTGGCGTACGGGTGTAGTGCAATTTTTTTCGGGGAGGTGTGTTATTTTTGGGTTTTTATATTGAGGGTGGGTGGGTGGGTCCCTCAGGATGCGGTGTTGTGTTTTTCTTGGAGACGGTAGACCTTTTTCATGGAAATGTGTGAAGGGCAGTGGTCTTTTAGATTACTTTCTCTGCTAAAAGTTAGAGTGGATGGTCTCCCGTTTTAAAAATCGATCTTTTAACACTGCGAGGGAACTGTATTTTGGGGTGGGTGTGGGTATGGTTTGTGGGGATACGGGTTTGTTGAATTTATACAGCTGTAATATATTATTGTTGGCGATTTTTTGTATTCTTAACACTCTCTTGTTTTTGTTTTCGCTTCGGCTTATTTTAAATTTTTGTGGTTGATTTGGCTAAGTGGAACGAAAATGTTTTCCCTCTTTTCTAACGTGGCATTGTGTGGGCATATGAGTACTTCCAACATTCCGCGAAATATCTGGTGCTCAGATCTAGATATATGGAAAGAACACCAAGGCCTTGGCAACCAAATAAATACAAAATTTAGAGGTGTCTTCCCTTTCGGTCGAAATGGATGCTACTTTTTTACAACTGAATAGGGGTCGCTTGTTCTCCTTAGGGTAGACCTGCTGTAGTACTAAACGTTTTGTCGTATGTAGCCGGTTGTCAGTACCTGCTCGTCATAACATGCTTCCGGTAGATGCTGGGTATGAACTCTACAATAGAGAACTTCAATTTTAGTATTCAGACTTATGTACTCTATGTTCCCATTCCTCTGTACGTCATGTCGAAATTACCTTTCGATTCTATATTATCCCTGTCCAGTGTCATAGTCATCACAGGTCTATCTGGGACAATGCAAAATAAACAGATGTTTCTAAACGTTCAGCATTTCAAACTGCAATTTATTGTTTTACATGCCGTGGAGCGCTAGGCTTTTTATGTGAAAGCGAAGCATTGATAAACTGTTGGAAGTTTGGTGGAAACTCTATTCATAGTTTGCTAGTATGTTAGGGAACATTTAAAGAATATCTACAGCAGTAGCGGAACTACGGTTTAAGAGTGAGCTGAAATGATCTTCAATCGCTTCAAGATATCCTGGCTGCCTGTGAGAATGGCGGTATTATAATCAGCTTAGAGTTCCTGATGATGAGCGCACAGCACCATACAACTTCATCCGTCCTGCCTGAATGATGGCTTTTCGCAGCCATCAGTTATTCTTGATTTCCCCGATTTTAGACTGGCACTTCTGTTTTATTTCTTAAAAACACATTTTTCCCTCTTGAGGATGGATCTTAAGAAAAGGATTGTTAGACATCACGTTTAGCCTCGATGAGTTTCAAATTGTCTTTTTTTTAACTATCAAGCCAGTCTTGTCTCTTTCTTCTCACATAGCCAACGACTTTCTGTGCAGACTCTGTAATCAATCATGAAGTGCGGTCCAATTATATTCTACATACTTCGTTTTGATTGGATTGTGAATTAGTTGTTCTAAAAAACATTTTTGGTACTGTGTGGCAACACTACCCAGTTGAAGCGTAGTGGTGTTGAAGTTCTTCCTTTCGGATACCTGAAGTTGGTTCGTGGCCGTTTTTGAATGGTAACCCTGAATAGAATAATGGGAAGTTTATGTTCTGTTTAGCAGATATCGATATTCCCGTCGGTTTTCGTGATTGGGAAATCATTCATTTGCAACTGTGTGGTGATGGCGTGATGTAGTATATGCCAAGATTTGGAGTGTGGGTGCATCGATGTTGTCTTGAAGTTACTCGGCAGTAGGAATTGGGTATTGGTGATAAAGAGCTCATGCTCCAAACAGAGGCCAAGAAGTAACAACTATTAGCTTTGCAGTACCCAATTGAATGTTTTCCCATTACGTTTCCCCATAAGAGGAAGTCCCTCCAGAGTCTGGCGTTGAAATCTCCTAGTAGTGCAAGCTTGTCTGTAGCAGGCAGCTTGGTGAGGACTGTGTTCCATTTTTTGGTAGAAGCGGTACATAGAATCCTCGTCATCCTTATGAGGAAGTGAGAGTAAAGAATCTGCCTCTTGTAAGAGTTACGTCGGGAGTCAGGAGTCTCTAATTTACCGCGATGGAATCGAGTCAATTATCATTCAAGAATTTTCTCTTTACTGTAAATCCCACACAAAAGAAGTGATGTATATTTTCCCACTTTCTTTCCAGAAGATGATGTAGCGTGAAGAAATCTCGATAATTTTTCCTTTTCCTCCCAAACTGGTTTCACTCAGGGACGATGATATCAAAGTTGAGTAACGTATGCTCATGGCTGACGAGAGCTGTTCTCATTTCTGGTCTGTAATCTTTGTGTTACAATGCTCTGAAGTTCCATACACAAATAGTGATGGACGCAGATCAGATATTCTAGTAGTCTATAATTGGTCGCATATGTCTTAAGCCGTACAGAGTTTTCCCTAAAAATGTAGAGTGTCAGTTATATCTTGCTGGATTACCTATATAACAACATCAATTCAATAACATTTCCGAAACCAGAACTGTCCTCTGTAAGTTAAGAATTCATTGTGAAGTATACTACGAGGCCCACCATTAGCCCCTTCAAATTGCGGCAAAACTTCTCTTTTATTATTGATCTGAGAGGATGAAGTTACGTACATATTTTTGTAATTCTTTCTAGTATTATACTTGGACTTGAAGGCTAAGAAAGCTGCAGGAATTGATGGCATTTTCAACGAACATATACAAACTACAGAAAATATACTACTAACAACGTGGACATCGCTCTTCAATAAGTGCGTGGAAATGAACGAAATTCCCGACACCTGGCGACACTCAATGATGAAGATCTTATATAAAGGAAAGGGAAACACGAGTTGCCTAGATTCGTACCGTGGAATTTCCTTAGAAAGCAATATCTTTAAACTCTTTACCAGGTTATTAACAACGAGACTGATAGAAGAGGTAGACCACGCCTTACCGGAAGAGCAATTCGGCTTTCGACGAGGGAGATCTACAATGAATGCGATAAAGAATCTGATTGACGACATAACGGATACCCTCAGACATCCAAAAGGGAAACTTTAGCGATCTTCGTAGACTACAACAAAGCGTTCACCTAGTGGACAGGGAAAAACTACTGAAGAAACTGGGAAACATAATAGGATATATGAATCCTTTAACGAACATCATTAGGACCATTCTTGCTTATAATTACATCTCTGTAAACGATAACGTCGCAGATGAACGGAGTACTACAGGGTGATCCAATGAGCCCCATACTCTTCAATATAGCGGTCTCAGACTTAATACCCACTATAAAGGTCGAAGGCGACGAGGTTCATATATACATGTATGCAGATGACATGGTAGTCGTATCAAAAACACATGAAAAACTAAGGCTGCTTTCAACAAGCTGAACATTTGGGCAGAAGACAATAAATTCAGAATTAATCGACAAAAGACGGTACAGATGATCTTCCGCAAGGGAGGCAGAACAGCATTAAAAGAGACAATTCAGTATGAAAATGGAGGAGGAACTATGCCAATAGTAAACAACTTTAAATATTTGGGCATTACATTACAGACGTCAGGAACTACTTATACCAGACACATCAAGGATAGAGTGGCTGCGGCCGTATATGATAGCAATGAATGACATCTTGATCTTACGCAAACTTTCGGTTGAAGTCGCTATGAAATTGTTCCATGCAAAAATATCTCCGATAATGACGTATGGTTTAGAATTGATATGGGAACATCCTACTAAAGGAAATATTCGAGACATTGAAAGTGTAAAAGCAATCTACATGAAAAAGGTATTAAGTTTGTCCAAATTCACTCCTTCAAGACTATGTTACGAGCTGACAAGAGAACTCTTTTATACAGAAGAACTACGTCACAAACTAATATTGCCGTCTACAGATGCATTCAACCAGTTACAAACAGAGCTGCAAACCAAGAAGGGAGATATATGGGAAACATTTTACACCTCAGAGGCTATGACCAGTACGGATTGGATGAAGGCAAACTATGAACTCAGGCACATAGTGACTAGATTAGCAACTCACGGTTTTCATCATCGTGTGTGTGCTAACAAAACATTCCACACCCCGAGAAAGGAATGTATATGAGTTCTGTGCGAGAAAACTTGCGACTTATATCATGTGATGACGTGTACTAAAAGACAGATGGAACTAACCAAATTCTGTTTGATGTAATTCGTCATGTAAACATATCTTAATGGCCATTGGCTGCAGTAAAATCTTTATTATTATAATTGGTACAGTAATAACGACAGTGAGAGTAAAAAGAAATTGGGAAAGGGCGGTGATCTAGATGTTCGGCCCATTAATTCACAAGGATAATTATCATCTTGCAATAAAATGCAATGCAATACAATCAACGGTTTTTCCCAAAAAATCTCAAAGAGTTTACACAACTCGCAACATACCTCTTCGCCGTTGATCTATAGATTAAAGTATTTTTCCACAAGTAAATGCACAGATTTAATCGGTGAGTTTTTAGAAGTGGTATTGAAAGTCTTTACATCTGAAACTCTCAGCAATGCATCCTTTACCATATGTGTTTCAGTCTCACCAGCCATCTTGTATTTTAGTGTGTACGTTATGCAATCCCTTGCACCACTATGGCACAAACTTAAATTTTGGTCTAGAGAGGCATCCGATATTGCTACGTAAAACTCCATAGAAAACGTTTACTGGGTTATCTTGTACAAACCTGCTTTATGATGTGTTGTAGGCTTCCTACCTTGAATGGTAACGAAAGTGAACATGATTCAAATCACAACGAGGGAAGGCCATCAGTGCAGAACATGAATATTACTAGGATTTTGGAGGTTGTCCGAATTGTTTCTTTTTAAACGCTACCACAAAGTGTAGTGTCACCCGGTAGGATATCTTGGCCCTCATTGATTAGCATGTGAACCGATTGGGTATTTTTCGTACCCATCGAATCTGTGGTAGCTGTGGCATTTGCAGTTCACTTCCCAGCCCCTCCTCATTTTCTGCCACTACTATCTTATCGTTCTCAACACTTATACTTCCATTCAATGGAGTATTATTTTTCTAAGACCACCTGTCAATTATCTCCGCATCACTGGTGCGGTTTGTGCCCCTTTACCTTAACAGGGGAATGTCTTTGTTTGTAGGACCTCTTCGTCTTTACTAACTGCTATTAAGAAAAACATCCGTTTCATTGTAGCCTTTCTGATTTTTGACTCCACGAGTTGTGTTTTTTTTCTTCCCTTCCCTTTTCATAGTCTCTGTTCTTCCCTTCTTGCCGATCTGTGTTTTTGCACAGTCGTCTTAGCACTGTTCTGCTGCATCTCTTGTTTGGCACTTTTTTAAAACAGAAAGGTGTTTAGTCTCGATAAAACCAACCGATGTATTATTGACAGCTGCTTATCGTAAGGTTTATTGCACCTGTTGCGCGGACATCTTTGAGGTTCCTGCTAATCCTCCAAAAAAAGTTATTCTCATGCCTTGCCGCAACTTGCTCGTGAATCATGTCAAGACTGCTGTTGTTCTGTTAGATCTCACATTGATCAGTTGTAATAACAGTATGGCAATGGCGTATTGTGCTTTTAAAATAATATGTTACTTTTAGTGGTCTTATGTAGTCCGTTGGTCGCTTTTCCGAAGGCCCAGGGTGTATATGTGTGAAAATTTAGGAATGTGAATAAATGTACGAAGTAAATCTGGCAGATATTAGTGCTTAAATACTTAACGTAATGAAACTTATGAAAGTAGGAATATGTGAGGAGGTGGTGTGTGGCACTTTAAGAAAGAGACTTTTGTAATTTGAAGTGTGTGTTTTGGAAGTATTGGCGTACGGGTGTAGTGCAATTTTTTTCGGGGAGGTGTGTTATTTTTGGGTTTTTATATTGAGGGTGGGTGGGTGGGTCCCTCAGGATGCGGTGTTGTGTTTTTCTTGGAGACGGTAGGTCTTTTTCATGGAAATGTGTGAAGGGCAGTGGTCTTTTAGATTACTTTCTCTGCTAAACGTTAGAGTGGATGGTCTCCCGTTTTAAAAATCGATCTTTTAACACTGCGAGGGAACTGTATTTTGGGGTGGGTGTGGGTATGGTTTGTGGGGATACGGGTTTGTTGAATTTATACAGCTGTAATATATTATTGTTGGCGATTTTTTGTATTCTTAACACTCTCTTGTTTTTGTTTTCGCTTCGGCTTATTTTAAATTTTTGTGGTTGATTTGGCTAAGTGGAACGAAAATGTTTTCCCTCTTTTCTAACGTGGCATTGTGTGGGCATATGAGTACTTCCAACATTCCGCGAAATATCTGGTGCTCAGATCTAGATATATGGAAAGAACACCAAGGCCTTGGCAACCAAATAAATACAAAATTTAGAGGTGTCTTCCCTTTCGGTCGAAATGGATGCTACTTTTTTACAACTGAATAGGGGTCGCTTGTTCTCCTTAGGGTAGACCTGCTGTAGTACTAAACGTTTTGTCGTATGTAGCCGGTTGTCAGTACCTGCTCGTCATAACATGCTTCCGGTAGATGCTGGGTATGAACTCTACAATAGAGAACTTCAATTTTAGTATTCAGACTTATGTACTCTATGTTCCCATTCCTCTGTACGTCATGTCGAAATTACCTTTCGATTCTATATTATCCCTGTCCAGTGTCATAGTCATCACAGATCTATCTGGGACAATGCAAAATAAACAGATGTTTCTAAACGTTCAGCATTTCAAACTGCAATTTATTGTTTTACATGCCGTGGAGCGCTAGGCTTTTTATGTGAAAGCGAAGCATTGATAAACTGTTGGAAGTTTGGTGGAAACTCTATTCATAGTTTGCTAGTATGTTAGGGAACATTTAAAGAATATCTACAGCAGTAGCGGAACTACGGTTTAAGAGTGAGCTGAAATGATCTTCAATCGCTTCAAGATATCCTGGCTGCCTGTGAGAATGGCGGTATTATAATCAGCTTAGAGTTCCTGATGATGAGCGCACAGCACCATACAACTTCATCCGTCCTGCCTGAATGATGGCTTTTTGCAGCCATCAGTTATTCTTGATTTCCCCGATTTTAGACTGGCACTTCTGTTTTATTTCTTAAAAACACATTTTTCCCTCTTGAGGATGGATCTTAAGAAAAGGATTGTTAGACATCACGTTTAGCCCCGATGAGTTTCAAATTGCCTTTTTTTTAACTATCAAGCCAGTCTGGTCTCTTTCTTCTCACATCTTTCTGTGCAGACTCTGTAATCAATCATGAAGTGCGGTCCAATTATATTCTACATACTTCGTTTTGATTGGATTGTGAATTAGTTGTTATAAAAAACATTTTTGGTACTGTGTGGCAACACTACCCAGTTGAAGCGTAGTGGTGTTGAAGTTCTTCCTTTCGGATACCTGAAGTTGGTTCCTGGCCGTTTTTGAATGGTAACCCTGAATAGAATAATGGGAACTTTATGTTCTGTTTAGCAGATATCGATATTCCCGTCGGTTTTCGTGATTAGGAAATCATTCATTTGCAACTGTGTGATGATGGCGTGATGTAGTATATGCCAAGATTTGGTGTGTGGGTGCATCGATGTTGTCTTGAAGTTACTCGGCAGTAGGAATTGGGTATTGGTTATAAAGAGCTCATGCTCCAAACAGAGGCCAAGAAGTAACAACTATTAGCTTTGCAGTACCCAATTGAATGTTTTCCCATTACGTTTCCCCATAAGAGGAAGTCCCTCCAGAGTCTGGCGTTGAAATCTCCTAGTAGTGCAAGCTTGTCTGTAGCAGGCAGCTTGGTGAGGACTGTGTTCCATTTTTTGGTAGAAGCGGTACATGGAATCCTCGTCATCCTTATGAGGAAGTGAGAGTAAAGAATCTGCCTCTTGTAAGAGTTACGTCGGGAGTCAGGAGTCTCTAATTTACCGCGAAGGAATCGAGTCAATTATTATTCAAGAATTTTCTCTTTACTATAAATCCCACACAAAAGAAGTGATGTATATTTTCCCACTTTCTTTCCAGAAGATGATGTAGCGTGAAGAAATCTCGAAGATTTTTCCTTTTCCTCCCAAACTGGTTTCACTCAGGGACGATGATATCAAAGTTGAGTAACGTATGCTCATGGCTGACGAGAGCTGTTCTCATTTCTGGTCTGTAATCTTTGTGTTACAATGCTCTGAAATTCCATACACAAATAGTGATGGACGCAGATCAGATATTCTAGTAGTCTATAATTGGTCGCATATGTCTTAAGCCGTACAGAGTTTTGCCTAAAAATGTAGAGTGTCAGTTATATCTTGCTGGATGCCTATATAACAACATCAATTCAATAACATTTCCGAAACCAGAACTGTCCTCTGTAAGTTAAGAATTCATTGTGAAGTATACTACCAGCCACACCATTAGCCCCTTCAAATTGCGGCAAAACTTCTCTTTTATTATTGATCTGAGAGGATGAAGTTACGTACATATTTTTGTAATTCTTTCTAGTATTATACTTGGACTTGAAGGCTAAGAAAGCTGCAGGAATTGATGGCATTTTCAACGAACATATACAAACTACAGAAAATATACTACTAACAACGTGGACATCGCTCTTCAATAAGTGCGTGGAAATGAACGAAATTCCCGACACCTGGCGACACTCAATGATGAAGATCTTATATAAAGGAAAGGGAAACACGAGTTGCCTAGATTCGTACCGTGGAATTTCCTTAGAAAGCAATATCTTTAAACTCTTTACCAGGTTATTAACAACGAGACAGATAGAAGAGGTAGACCACGCCTTACCGGAAGAGCAATTCGGCTTTCGACGAGGGAGATCTACAATGAATGCGATAAAGAATCTGATTGACGACATAACGGATACCCTCAGACATCCAAAAGGGAAACTTTACGCGATCTTCGTAGACTACAACAAAGCGTTCGACCTAGTGGACAGGGAAAAGCTACTGAAGAAACTGGGAAACATGATAGGATATATGAATCCTTTAACGAACATCATTAGGACCATTCTTACTTATAATTACATCTCTGTAAACGATAACGTCGCAGATGAACGGAGTACTACAGGGTGATCCAATGAGCCCCATACTCTTCAATATAGCGGTCTCAGACTTAATACCCACTATAAAGGTCGAAGGCGACGAGGTTCATATATACATGTATGCAGATGACATGGTAGTCGTATCAAAAACACACGAAAAACTAAGGCTGCTTTCAACAAGCTGAACATTTGGGCAGAAGACAATAAATTCAGAATTAATCGACAAAAGACGGTACAGATGATCTTCCGCAAGGGAGGCAGAACAGCATTAAAAGAGACAATTCAGTATGAAAATGGAGGAGGAACTATGCCAATATGATGATGATGATGATGCTTGTTGTTTTAAGGGGCCTAACATCGAAGGTCATCGGCCCCTAATGAAACGAAATGAATGACATGAGACTTGAAGTTAAAATTTTAAAAAGTATCCACTGACTAGAGTTAAAAAAGAATGGTGATGAAGAGAAATGAGGGTGAGATTAAAACAGTCAGTGGATCTAATACGCAATGCCTTATGTTCTATTAAAATAAGAGAAAGTACAGGAAATTGAAGGAATAAGGCATTGCCCAGTAATACAGATATTAACACATAATTTACGTTAGACGTTCAAATAACACATTAAAATGCGCAACACAAACTAAAATGAAGTCAATGAAATAAAAGCGCAACTGACATAAACAACACTAGGACAAAGGACATCATCACACACGATAAAACAGACCGCTATCCCTCATAAAGCGGATGACGAGGTCTGCTGACTGCTCGTCATCGCGCAAGATAAGGGAGATAGTACTCGGAAGGTTAATACTACGGCGCAGATCGACCAGGTCCACGCACTCCGTAAGGATGTGTACCACGGTAAGATGGTCGCCGCAGGTACACACCGGAGGGGGTTCTCCTTTCAGTAGATGGGAGTGCGTCAAGATACCGTGGCCGATCCGAAGGCGACATAATACCACGGCTTCCCTCCGCGAAGCCCGAAGGGAAGTCCTCCATACCTTCGTTGTTCCTTTTATCGCTCTCAGCTTATTGGGAAGTGGGATGGCCTGCCACTCCATCTCCCAATGAGACATAACCAGATGTCTCAGCTGAGAACGAATATCACTTGCTGGAACCTTGAAAGGCAACGGGGGCAGTGTAACTGCCTCCTTGGCAGGCTCATCTGCTAACTCGTTTCCCTCTATGCCCATGTGGCTGGGGAGCCACACAAACGTAATTCTGGTGCCGGCATCCGAACACCCGGCCAGCAGGTCCTGGATCCGCTGCACCAGAGGGTGTCGAGGGAAACAGGTATCAATAGACTGAAGCGAACTCAAGGAGTCAGTACACACAAGAAAGTGTCGGCGCTCATTGTCTAGTGCGTACCGCAGAGCCTCACAGATAGCATAGAGCTCTGCCGTGTACACACTACAGGTGTCCGGGAGAGCAAAAAGAAACCGATCATTGTCGACAACGAACGCACAGCCCACCTTCGTATCTGTCCTTGAACCATCCGTGTAAACGACGACTGAACCTGGATAGCGGCCAAGAACGGACAGGTAGATCCTCCGATAAATCGAAGGGTCCGTGTCTCCTTTCGGGCCAGTGTGCAAATCCAGGATGATTTCAGGTCGTCGCACAACCCACGGAGGTACCCCACTTGGTTGTCTGACAAGGCAAGGAATCGAAGGTACGTCAAACAATTCATAACTGCTATCCAAGCGTATCCCAACCGGCCGCGTTGCACGTGGATGAGCAACGTACAACAAGCGGTTGCCATTGTTGAACACGCAGGGATAGCTCGGATGGAGTGGCATCTGTCGCAAATTTGCAGCATATGTAAGTAGTAGTTGCTGGCGCCTCAGGTGTAGAGGCGGCACACCAGACTCAGCGAGCAGGCTAGCGATGGGGCTAGTACGAAGAGCTCCCGTCGCCAACCTAACCCCGCTGTGGTGGATACTGTTCAGCTTCGCAAGAACGCTTGGTCTTGCGGAGCCATATGCTGCACTGCCGTAGTCTAACCGGGATAAAATGTGTGCCCGATAGAATCGCAGGAGCACCACGCGGTCAGCCCCCCAATTAGTGCTGCTAAGAAACTTCAAGAGGTTAAGCCTCTTGGTGCATTGCACTTTTAGCTCCCGCACGTGTGGCTCCCACGATAATTTACTGTCAAAAAGGAGCCCAAGAAATCGGTAGGTGTCAACAACTGGAAGAACGACATTTCCTAGATAAAGCTCAGGATGAGGGTGAAGAGTACGTTGACGACAAAAGTGGACAACGGAGGTCTTTGCGGCAGAAAACCGAAAGCCATGTTCTAAGGTCCACTTCTCCACCCTCCTAATAGCTTGCTGTAACTGTCGCTCTGCGACTGCCATACTGCACGAGCTATAGTGCAGAGCAAAATCATCCACATATAGGGACGGTATTACGGCTGGACCAGCAGCAGCGACAATACCGTTTATGGCAATCGCGAACAGAGTGACACTAAGAACCGATCCCTGTGGGACTCCGTTTTCTTGAACGTAGTATTGAGAATATGTCCTCCCTACTCGGACACGGAATAGACGAAGGGACAAAAAATTCGCAATAAATACCGGCGGAATCTCCATTGATGCAGGACTGAAAGGATGCCATATCGCCAGGTGGTGTCGTAGGCCTTCTCCAAGTCAAAGAAGACAGCTACCAAGTGCTGTTTGCGGAGAAACGCATCCTGGATAGAGCTCTCCAGGCGTACCAAGTGGTCTGTGGTGGATCGAGCGGCTCGAAATCCACATTGGTACTCGGACAAAAGTCCTTGTTTCTCCAGACACCACACGAGTCTGCGATTTACCATCCTCTCAAATAGCTTACACAGGCAATTTGTAAGACAAATCGGTCTGTAACTTCCTGCATACTTAGGATCTTTGTCAGGCTTGAGGACAGGGATGACTATGCCCTCTCGCCACTGAGACGGAAAATCAACCTCTGTCCAGATTCGGTTGAACACACGAAGGAGATATAGTAAACTATCATCACTAAGGTGTTTCAACATCTGGTTATGGATGTTGTCCGGTCCAGGAGACGTGTCCTTGCAAAGCGCTAAGGCGCTGCGGAGTTCCCACTCCGTAAAGGGCACGTTGTAGTCCTCTGAAGCATGGGTGGCAAAACTAAGGTGATGACGTTCTGCCTCCCGCTTCAGAGGGAGGAAATCAGGATTGTAATTCCCGGAGCCAGAGACATCCGCGAAATGACTAGCGAGATGATTAGCAATCGCGAGGGGATCAGTGGCGACACTGCCTGCAATGGAAATTCCCGGTACAGCAGATGATCCTTGAATACCCGAAATTCGTCGAAGTTTCGTCCACACTTGAGATGATGGAGTATGTGACGTCATGGACGACACATATCTCTCCCATGAAGCCTTCTTACTTTGTCGAATAAGAACTCGCGCCTTAGCGCGGAGTTTCTTAAATGTTACCAAGTTGGCCACAGTAGGCTGTCGACGGTAACGTTTATGAGCGCGACGGCGTTCTTTGATGGCGGCTGCTATTTCATCGCTCCACCAAGGAACGAGTTTTCGGCGAGGAGCCCCCGAGAAAAAACGGAATGGACTCCTCAGCAGCAGCAAGAATAACTTGGGTGACGTAAGTTATTTCCTCGCCGACGGTCCGCCTGACATCATCGTGAAAGACAGCTAGTGATGTGTACTTTGGCCAATCAGCATGTTTAAGAATCCATCGAGGGGGAGCCTCGACGGGTTTATGTTTCAACAAAGTAAGAATGATGGGAAAATGGTCACTGTCACAGAGATCATCGTGTGCATTCCACCGTAACAGTGGAACCAACGTTCGGCTGCATAGACTTACGTCTATGCGAGAGTATGTGCCGTAACGTACACTAAAGTGAGTTGGTTCCCCTGTGTTCAAAATACATAAATCCAGATCTGTTAGAAGTGTTCCCAGCTCTCTTCCTCGGGGGCAAGGTGTCTCCGAGCCCCATATGGGGTGATGGGCGTTAAAATCGCCCAATAAGAGGAAGGGCGGTGGAAGCTGATCTATAAGATCTGCGACATCATTGATATTCAGATGCTGGCCAGGTGGAAGATAAACATTACACACTGTGGCTATGACAGGCAGCGAGACGCGAACAGCTACAGCCTCAAGAGGGGTTCTTAATGGAACCTCTTCGCTGTAGCTATCAGAACGTACAAAAATGCCAACGCCTCCGGAAGCCCGGTGAGCATAGTATCGTTCTGTCGAGTATAGTTTGAAATGCCTCAAGACCGTATGATGACCAGGTCTGAAATTGGTCTCCTGAAGACAGACTATACTCGCTGCGTACTCACTAATAAGCTGACGTAACTCAGCAAGATGCCTGTCATAACCGTTACAATTCCACTGTAACAGTGCCATAGTGTGGACTATAAAAGGAGTGTTAGGTTATGAGCGAAAAAATGCTCGTAAGCCTAAACACTATCTAGTTCTACATCCGTAGATGTAGAGGACAGTGCGACATCCATTCCGTCATCGAAAGATGGCAGGGGTGTCGCCCAGAACTTCGACGCTTTTCGGGCGCGAGGGGGTCCCCTACGAGGAGAGCGCGCCGGTTTTGGAGCAGGAGTGCCTCCTGGCGCAGACTCATATCCCCCAGATGGGGGGCATGACTTCTCCTTCGCAGGGGAAGTCCGAGAGCGCTCAGGACGGGCGCTCTTCTTCCCCTTCTTTTTTTCGAGTTTAGACGGGCTGGGAGATGGTTTCCCAGCCCTGGTCGACGATGCCGCCTCCGCCGGCTGGGGCACGACTTTCGTCGACCTCCTAGGGGGGGGAGACTTAGTCTTCCCCCCTTGCTGTGCCGGCTGGGAGTTCCCAGCCGGCACAGACTTCTGGTTGGTCGAAGGTGGGGTGGTCCCCCCCTTCGAGCTTTGACTACTCGCGACGTTGCTGGGAGCAGCAACAGTCGCCTTGGGCGCAGCGGTCTGGACAGGTGTCGAGGTTGTGAATGACGAACCTGGAAGACTCTGAGCTATCAACCTATAGTCGAGTGTACGGGCAGGTGTATTCGTAGAATTAAACTTACGGCGCGCTTCCTGGTAGGAAAGACCATCCAGGGTCTTGATCTCCTGGATCTTCTTCTCACTCAGGTATGTCGGACAGTTCCGATCCCGAGGAGAATGAAAACCGGAGCAGTTAGTGCACTTGTATGGAGTTGTGCACTCCTCCGCGCCGTGAGCTACTCGTCCACATGTACCACATACAGACTGATTCGAACAACGAGATACCATATGTCCGAAGCGCTGACATTGATAGCATCGCATAGGAGGCGGGATGTACGGCCTCACATCGCAACGATAAGTTGTTACCTTGACTTTCTCTGGTAACACTGACAACTTGAAGGAGACAATGAAGGCACCAGTGGCAACGTCTTCACCGTTGACCTTGCGCGTAATGCGCCGGACGTGTGTCACGCCACGGTTCTTCATGTCTTCCATCAACTCGTCGTCAGTGTTCAAAATAAGGTCGCGGTGAAAGATGACTCCGCGAACCAGGTTCAAGGATTTATGCTCCTCCACTTTGACGGGGATTTCGCCAAAGTGCTCGCACTTAAGCAACTGATCAGCTTGCAGTGCTGTACGAGTCTTTAGAAGCAAACTACCGTTGCGCATTTTCTTCAGTTCCTCCAGTTCGCCATAGACGCCTTCGATGTGTCTACTAAACAGGATCGACTTCACCAGCTTAAAATCCTGCCCATCGGTTCTGGTAGCGACCAGAAACCGAGGGAAGCTGGATCCCATTCCTTCACGCTGCGCATGTTCCCAGGGAGTTGAACCTCTCAGGGAAGCAAAAGTTAAAGACTTAGGTGGGCGACCACCTTGTGAGAGCCGACTTCGTTTGGAAGCCATGCCCGATAGCATCCTCCCCGAATGCCACCCACTCCGATCAGGGGTCTCTGTAGCCGAACCAAGCAGCCAAGGCAATACCCACCTGGTCGTAGCAGGTATTGCCCGGGGTCCGATGTTGAACGATACCTAATACGGGATGACTGAGGCAATGAGCACTAGGACTCCCTTCCTCCAGTCACCCGCAATAGCATGTACCCCATAGCGTGTACAGAGCACTAACAATAGGAAAAATAAATAAAAATAATTAATAATAATATGTCCTTCTGGCATTCGGCTGTGCGGGGACCTGCGTTGTCAGGCGGATACCACTGCCCGGGTACATGATACTCCCACCCGCCGCGTCCTGGGTGGTTGCTGGCACGGGCTTTCGAGCGTAGTCGCACACATAGGAGCTCCATCGCCGGGCAGCACGCACATCAAATTTTGAATGGTCTACATCTGACCCTCGAAAAAATAATAAAAAATAAAGAGGGGACCATGGCCACATGACCCTTTAAGTCGCCTTCTACGACAGGCAGGGATTACCTGTGAATGTACTCGACCCCTCCCATCCACAGGAGGTCCAACACGTTATACCAAACCGCAATCCATGTCCGCGCCTAGGTCGCCCCTTTTAGTCGACTCATACGACAGGCAGGGGGTACCGCGGGTGTATTCTACATGTGCGTCCCCCACCCGCAGGGGGTAGTGTGTTTGGTCCGCGAGAGGTATTTTATTTCCCTCAAGTCCGCCGGCAAGCCGGTTAGGACCCCCCTATCCGCCACCTGGGACGCGCCACGTGGGAGTATCACCTCTCCCCCTGCTACGCCATCGTAGTAGGTTCGTGGACTATGCCAATAGTAAACAACTTTAAATATTTGGGCATTACATTACAGACGTCAGGAACTACTTATACCAGACACATCAAGGATAGAGTGGCTGCGGCCGTAAAAATAGCAATGAATGACATCTTGATCTTACGCAAACTTTCGGTTGAAGTCGCTATGAAATTGTTCCATGCAAAAATATCTCCGATAATGACGTATGGACTAGAATTGATATGGGAACATCTCACTAAAGGAAATATTCGAGACATTGAAAGTGTAAAAGCAATCTACATGAAAAAGGTATTATGTTTGTCCAAATTCACTCCTTCAAGACTATGTTACGAGCTGACAAGAGAACTCTTTTATACAGAAGAACTACGTCACAAACTAATATTGCCGTCTACAGATGCATTCAACCAGTTACAAACAGAGCTGCAAACCAAGAAGGGAGATATATGGGAAACATTTTACACCTCAGAGGCTATGACCAGTACGGATTGGATGAAGGCAAACTATGAACTCAGGCACATAGTGACTAGATTAGCAACTCACGGTTTTCATCATCGTGTGTGTGCTAACAAAACATTCCACACCCCGAGAAAGGAATGTATATGAGTTCTGTGCGAGAAAACTTGCGACTTATATCATGTGATGACGTGTACTAAAAGACAGATGGAACTAACCAAATTCTGTTTGATGTAATTCGTCATGTAAACATATCTTAATGGCCATTGGCTGCAGTAAAATCTTTATTATTATACTTGGTACAGTAATAACGACAGTGAGAGTAAAAAGAAATTGGGAAAGGGCGGTGATCTAGATGTTCGGCCCATTAATTCACAAGGATAATTATCATCTTGCAATAAAATGCAATGCAATACAATCAACGGTTTTTCCCAAAAAATCTCAAAGAGTTTACACAAGTCGCAACATACCTCTTCGCCGTTGATCTATAGATTAAAGTATTTTTCCACAAGTAAATGCACAGATTTAATCGGTGAGTTTTTAGAAGTGGTATTGAAAGTCTTTACATCTGAAACTCTCAGCAATGCATCCTTTACCATATGTGTTTCAGTCTCACCAGCCATCTTGTATTTTAGTGTGTACGTTATGCAATCCCTTGCACCACTATGGCACAAACTTAAATTTTGGTCTAGAGAGGCATCCGATATTGCTACGTAAAACTCCATAGAAAACGTTTACTGGGTTATCTTGTACAAACCTGCTTTATGATGTGTTGTAGGCTTCCTACCTTGAATGGTAACGAAAGTGAACATGATTCAAATCACAGCGAGGGAAGGCCATCAGTGCAGAACATGAATATTACTAGGATTTTGGAGGTTGTCCGAATTGTTTCTTATAAACGCTACCACAAAGTGCAGTGTCACCCGGTAGGATATCTTGGCCCTCATTGATTAGCATGTGAACCGATTGGGTAATTTTCGTACCCATCGAATCTGTGGTAGCTGTGGCATTTGCAGTTCACTTCGCAGCCCCTCCTCATTTTCTGCCACTACTATCTTATCGTTCTCAACACTTATACTTCCATTCAATGGAGTATTATTTTTCTAAGACCACCTGTCAATTATCTCCTCATCACTGGTGCGGTTTGTGCCCCTTTACCTTAACAGGGGAATGTCTTTGTTTGTAGGACCTCTTCGTCTTTACTAACTGCTATTAAGAAAAACATCCGTTTCATTGTAGCCTTTCTGATTTTTGACTCCACGAGTTGTGTTTTTTTTTCTTCCCTTCCCTTTTCATAGTCTCTGTTCTTCCCTTCTTGCCGATCTGTGTTTTTGCACAGTCGTCTTAGCACTGTTCTGCTGCATCTCTTGTTTGGCACTTTTTTAAAACAGAAAGGTGTTTAGTCTCGATAAAACCAACCGATGTATTATTGACAGCTGCTTATCGTACGGTTTATTGCACCTGTTGCGCGGACATCTTTGAGGTTCCTGCTAATCCTCCAAAAAAAGTTATTCTCATGCCTTGCCGCAACTTGCTCGTGTATCATGTCAAGACTGCGGTTGTTCTGTTAGATTTCACATTGATCAGTTGTAATAACAGTATGGCAATGGCGTATTGTGCTTTTAAAATAATATGTTACTTTTAGTGGTCTTATGTAGTCCGTTGGTCGCTTTTCCGAAGGCCCAGGGTGTATATGTGTGAAAATTTAGGAATGTGAATAAATGTACGAAGAAAATCTGGCAGATATTAGTGCTTAAATACTTAACGTAATGAAACTTATGAAAGTAGGAATTGGTGAGGAGGTGGTGTGTGGCACTTTAAGAAAGAGACTTTTGTAATTTGAAGTGTGTGTTTTGGAAGTATAGGCGTACGGGTGTAGTGCAATTTTTTTCGGGGAGGTGTGTTATTTTTGGGTTTTTATATTGAGGGTGGGTGGGTGGGTCCCTCAGGATGCGGTGTTGTGTTTTTCTTGGAGACGGTAGACCTTTTTCATGGAAATGTGTGAAGGGCAGTGGTCTTTTAGATTACTTTCTCTGCTAAAAGTTAGAATGGATGGTCTCCCGTTTTAAAAATCGATCTTTTAACACTGCGAGGGAACTGTATTTTGGGGTGGGTGTGGGTATGGTTTGTGGGGATACGGGTTTGTTGAATTTATACAGCTGTAATATATTATTGTTGGCGATTTTTTGTATTCTTAACACTCTCTTGTTTTTGTTTTCGCTTCGGCTCATTTTAAATTTTTGTGGTTGATTTTGCTAAGTGGAACGAAAATGTTTTCCCTCTTTTCTAACGTGGCATTGTGTGGGCATATGAGTACTTCCAACATTCCGCGAAATATCTGATGCTCAGATCTAGATATATGGAAAGAACACCAAGGCCTTGGCAACCAAATAAATACAAAATTTAGAGGTGTCTTCCCTTTCGGTCGAAATGGATGCTACTTTTTTACAACTGAATAGGGGTCGCTTGTTCTCCTTAGGGTAGACCTGCTGTAGTACTAAACGTTTTGTCGTATGTAGCCGGTTGTCAGTACCTGCTCGTCATAACATGCTTCCGGTAGATGCTGGGTATGAACTCTACAATAGAGAACTTCAATTTTAGTATTCAGACTTATGTACTCTATGTTCCCATTCCTCTGTACGTCATGTCGAAATTACCTTTCGATTCTATATTATCCCTGTCCAGTGTCATAGTCATCACAGGTCTATCTGGGACAATGCAAAATAAACAGATGTTTCTAAACGTTCAGCATTTCAAACTGCAATTTATTGTTTTACATGCCGTGGAGCGCTAGGCATTTTATGTGAAAGCGAAGCATTGATAAACTGTTGGAAGTTTGGTGGAAACTCTATTCATAGTTTGCTAGTATGTTAGGGAACATTTAAAGAATATCTACAGCAGTAGCGGAACTACGGTTTAAGAGTGAGCTGAAATGATCTTCAATCGCTTCAAGATATCCTGGCTGCCTGTGAGAATGGCGGTATTATAATCAGCTTAGAGTTCCTGATGATGAGCGCACAGCACCATACAACTTCATCCGTCCTGCCTGAATGATGGCTTTTCGCAGCCATCAGTTATTCTTGATTTCCCCGATTTTAGACTGGCACTTCTGTTTTATTTCTTAAAAACACATTTTTCCCTCTTGAGGATGGATCTTAAGAAAAGGATTGTTAGACATCACGTTTAGCCTCGATGAGTTTCAAATTGTCTTTTTTTTAACTATCAAGCCAGTCTTGTCTCTTTCTTCTCACATAGCCAACGACTTTCTGTGCAGACTCTGTAATCAATCATGAAGTGCGGTCCAATTATATTCTACATACTTCGTTTTGATTGGATTGTGAATTAGTTGTTCTAAAAAACATTTTTGGTACTGTGTGGCAACACTACCCAGTTGAAGCGTAGTGGTGTTGAAGTTCTTCCTTTCGGATACCTGAAGTTGGTTCGTGGCCGTTTTTGTATGGTAACCCTGAATAGAATAATGGGAAGTTTATGTTCTGTTTAGCAGATATCGATATTCCCGTCGGTTTTCGTGATTAGGAAATCACTCATTTGCAACTGTGTGGTGATGGCGTGATGTAGTATATGCCAAGATTGATGATGATGATGATGATGATGCTTGTTGTTTTAAGGGGCCTAACATCGAAGGTCATCGGCCCCTAATGGTACGAAATGAAAGAACAAAAATTACAAAGGCATCCACTGACCAAAATAAAAATAAAAAATGTCTTGAAGAATGAATGGATGGACATGAACCCAACAAAACACAAAACAAACAAACAAAAACAAAAACCAGTGGATCGGATTTAACAGAGAACGAAAATAACATTATTACCGACCAAGGAACCACTCATAAAGCACAATGATGCTTGGTGTCTAAAGGGGGTGCAAAATCCACATCTAAGGCCCCACAGAATGGTACATGTCGCGAGTAAAATAAAACCATGGTATGTGTCACGTTGGGGTATTAATCAGAAGTAGCGAGGACTCACGGTGTTCCACAAAAGATGGTACTACCCACAAGTATTGTACTTCGTACAGGTAACGCAGACCTATGGTGTTTCGCACACAATGGCGCCACCCACAGCCAACGCAAACCGATGAGTTTCCTCACCTAGGGTACTAGTCACGGGTGCCGGTCCCAAGGGCCCCGTGGTGTTCCGCACATAGTGAGTACTAATCACAGGCAACGCAGACCCACGATGTCGCTCATATAGCGGAACAACTCACAGGCTACGCCAAGACCCGCGGTGTTGCCCACGTGGGTACAACGCACGGGTACTGGAATCCACCAGGTGAGGCTTTTTACTGCAACGAATCACAAACATACTTCGTACCATGTTGGTGATACTACTCGCAAGTACATGCAACCTATGGTGTTCCCCGCATGATGGTACGAATCAAGAGTCGTTTCATGGTTCTAATTCATTCATCCCTTGGTCGCCCCTTTTAGTCGCCTCGCACGACAGGCAGGGGATACCGTGGGTGTATTATTCCTCAGCCTCCCCCACCCACAGGGGGTGTGTGTTTGGTCCGCGAGAGGTATTTTATTTCCCTCAAGTCCGCCGGCAAGCCGGTTAGGACCCCCCTATCCGCCACCTGGGACGCGCCACGTGGGAGTATCACCTCTCCCCCTGCTACGCCTGCGTAGCAGGTTCGTGGTATGCCAAGATTTGGAGTGTGGGTGCATCGATGTTGTCTTGAAGTTATTCGGCAGTAGGAATTGGGTATTGGTGATAAAGAGCTCACGCTCCAAACAGAGGCCAAGAAGTAACAACTATTAGCTTTGCAGTACCCAATTGAATGTTTTCCCATTACGTTTCCCCATAAGAGGAAGTCCCTCCAGAGTCTGGCGTTGAAATCTCCTAGTAGTGCAAGCTTGTCTGTAGCAGGCAGCTTGGTGAGGACTGTGTTCCATTTTTTGGTAGAAGCGGTACATGGAATCCTCGTCATCCTTATGAGGAAGTGAGAGTAAAGAATCTGCCTCTTGTAAGAGTTACGTCGGGAGTCAGGAGTCTCTAATTTACCGCGAAGGAATCGAGTCAATTATTATTCAAGAATTTTCTCTTTACTATAAATCCCACACAAAAGAAGTGATGTATATTTTCCCACTTTCTTTCCAGAAGATGATGTAGCGTGAAGAAATCTCGAAGATTTTTCCTTTTCCTCCCAAACTGGTTTCACTCAGGGACGATGATATCAAAGTTGAGTAACGTATGCCCATGGCTGACGAGAGCTGTTCTCATTTCTGGTCTGTAATCTTTGTGTTACAATGCTCTGAAGTTCCATACACAAATAGTGATGGACGCAGATCAGATATTCTAGTAGTCTATAATTGGTCGCATATGTCTTAAGCCGTACAGAGTTTTGCCTAAAAATGTAGAGTGTCAGTTATATCTTGCTGGATTACCTATATAACAACATCAATTCAATAACATTTCCGAAACCAGAACTGTCCTCTGTAAGTTAAGAATTCATTGTGAAGTATACTACCAGCCACACCATTAGCCCCTTCAAATTGCGGCAAAACTTCTCTTTTATTATTGATCTGAGAGGATGAAGTTACGTACATATTTTTGTAATTCTTTCTAGTATTATACTTGGACTTGAAGGCTAAGAAAGCTGCAGGAATTGATGGCATTTTCAACGAACATATACAAACTACAGAAAATATACTACTAACAACGTGGACATCGCTCTTCAATAAGTGCGTGGAAATGAACGAAATTCCCGACACCTGGCGACACTCAATGATGAAGATCTTATATAAAGGAAAGGGAAACACGAGTTGCCTAGATTCGTACCGTGGAATTTCCTTAGAAAGCAATATCTTTAAACTCTTTACCAGGTTATTAACAACGAGACTGATAGAAGAGGTAGACCACGCCTTACCGGAAGAGCAATTCGGCTTTCGACGAGGGAGATCTACAATGAATGCGATAAAGAATCTGATTGACGACATAACGGATACCCTCAGACATCCAAAAGGGAAACTTTACGCGATCTTCGTAGACTACAACAAAGCGTTCGACCTAGTGGACAGGGAAAAGCTACTGAAGAAACTGGGAAACATGATAGGATATATGAATCCTTTAACGAACATCATTAGGACCATTCTTACTTATAATTACATCTCTGTAAACGATAACGTCGCAGATGAACGGAGTACTACAGGGTGATCCAATGAGCCCCATACTCTTCAATATAGCGGTCTCAGACTTAATACCCACTATAAAGGTCGAAGGCGACGAGGTTCATATATACATGTATGCAGATGACATGGTAGTCGTATCAAAAACACACGAAAAACTAAGGCTGCTTTCAACAAGCTGAACATTTGGGCAGAAGACAATAAATTCAGAATTAATCGACAAAAGACGGTACAGATGATCTTCCGCAAGGGAGGCAGAACAGCATTAAAAGAGACAATTCAGTATGAAAATGGAGGAGGAACTATGCCAATAGTAAACAACTTTAAATATTTGGGCATTACATTACAGACGTCAGGAACTACTTATACCAGACACATCAAGGATAGAGTGGCTGCGGCCGTAAAAATAGCAATGAATGACATCTTGATCTTACGCAAACTTTCGGTTGAAGTCGCTATGAAATTGTTCCATGCAAAAATATCTCCGATAATGACGTATGGACTAGAACTGATATGGGAACATCTCACTAAAGGAAATATTCGAGACATTGAAAGTGTAAAAGCAATCTACATGAAAAATTTATTATGTTTGTCCAAATTCACTCCTTCAAGACTATGTTACGAGCTGACAAGAGAACTCTTTTATACAGAAGAACTACGTCACAAACTAATATTGCCGTCTACAGATGCATTCAACCAGTTACAAACAGAGCTGCAAACCAAGAAGGGAGATATATGGGAAACATTTTACACCTCAGAGGCTATGACCAGTACGGATTGGATGAAGGCAAACTATGAACTCAGGCACATAGTGACTAGATTAGCAACTCACGGTTTTCATCATCGTGTGTGTGCTAACAAAACATTCCACACCCCGAGAAAGGAATGTATATGAGTTCTGTGCGAGAAAACTTGCGACTTATATCATGTGATGACGTGTACTAAAAGACAGATGGAACTAACCAAATTCTGTTTGATGTAATTCGTCATGTAAACATATCTTAATGGCCATTGGCTGCAGTAAAATCTTTATTATTATACTTGGTACAGTAATAACGACAGTGAGAGTAAAAAGAAATTGGGAAAGGGCGGTGATCTAGATGTTCGGCCCATTAATTCACAAGGATAATTATCATCTTGCAATAAAATGCAATGCAATACAATCAACGGTTTTTCCCAAAAAATCTCAAAGAGTTTACACAACTCGCAACATACCTCTTCGCCGTTGATCTATAGATTAAAGTATTTTTCCACAAGTAAATGCACAGATTTAATCGGTGAGTTTTTAGAAGTGGTATTGAAAGTCTTTACATCTGAAACTCTCAGCAATGCATCCTTTACCATATGTGTTTCAGTCTCACCAGCCATCTTGTATTTTAGTGTGTACGTTATGCAATCCCTTGCACCACTATGGCACAAACTTAAATTTTGGTCTAGAGAGGCATCCGATATTGCTACGTAAAACTCCATAGAAAACGTTTACTGGGTTATCTTGTACAAACCTGCTTTATGATGTGTTGTAGGCTTCCTACCTTGAATGGTAACGAAAGTGAACATGATTCAAATCACAGCGAGGGAAGGCCATCAGTGCAGAACATGAATATTACTAGGATTTTGGAGGTTGTCCGAATTGTTTCTTTTTAAACGCTACCACAAAGTGTAGTGTCACCCGGTAGGATATCTTGGCCCTCATTGATTAGCATGTGAACCGATTGGGTATTTTTCGTACCCATCGAATCTGTGGTAGCTGTGGCATTTGCAGTTCACTTCCCAGCCCCTCCTCATTTTCTGCCACTACTATCTTATCGTTCTCAACACTTATACTTCCATTCAATGGAGTATTATTTTTCTAAGACCACCTGTCAATTATCTCCTCGTCACTGGTGCGGTTTGTGCCCCTTTACCTTAACAGGGGAATGTCTTTGTTTGTAGGACCTCTTCGTCTTTACTAACTGCTATTAAGAAAAACATCCGTTTCATTGTAGCCTTTCTGATTTTTGACTCCACGAGTTGTGTTTTTTTTCTTCCCTTCCCTTTTCATAGTCTCTGTTCTTCCCTTCTTGCCGATCTGTGTTTTTGCACAGTCGTCTTAGCACTGTTCTGCTGCATCTCTTGTTTGGCACATTTTTAAAACAGAAAGGTGTTTAGTCTCGATAAAACCAACCGATGTATTATTGACAGCTGCTTATCGTACGGTTTATTGCACCTGTTGCGCGGACATCTTTGAGGTTCCTGCTAATCCTCCAAAAAAAGTTATTCTCATGCCTTGCCGCAACTTGCTCGTGTATCATGTCAAGACTGCGGTTGTTCTGTTAGATTTCACATTGATCAGTTGTAATAACAGTATGGCAATGGCGTATTGTGCTTTTAAAATAATATGTTACTTTTAGTGGTCTTATGTAGTCCGTTGGTCGCTTTTCCGAAGGCCCAGGGTGTATATGTGTGAAAATTTAGGAATGTGAATAAATGTACGAAGAAAATCTGGCAGATATTAGTGCTTAAATACTTAACGTAATGAAACTTATGAAAGTAGGAATTGGTGAGGAGGTGGTGTGTGGCACTTTAAGAAAGAGACTTTTGTAATTTGAAGTGTGTGTTTTGGAAGTATAGGCGTACGGGTGTAGTGCAATTTTTTTCGGGGAGGTGTGTTATTTTTGGGTTTTTATATTGAGGGTGGGTGGGTGGGTCCCTCAGGATGCGGTGTTGTGTTTTTCTTGGAGACGGTAGACCTTTTTCATGGAAATGTGTGAAGGGCAGTGGTCTTTTAGATTACTTTCTCTGCTAAAAGTTAGAATGGATGGTCTCCCGTTTTAAAAATCGATCTTTTAACACTGCGAGGGAACTGTATTTTGGGGTGGGTGTGGGTATGGTTTGTGGGGATACGGGTTTGTTGAATTTATACAGCTGTAATATATTATTGTTGGCGATTTTTTGTATTCTTAACACTCTCTTGTTTTTGTTTTCGCTTCGGCTCATTTTAAATTTTTGTGGTTGATTTTGCTAAGTGGAACGAAAATGTTTTCCCTCTTTTCTAACGTGGCATTGTGTGGGCATATGAGTACTTCCAACATTCCGCGAAATATCTGGTGCTCAGATCTAGATATATGGAAAGAACACCAAGGCCTTGGCAACCAAATAAATACAAAATTTAGAGGTGTCTTCCCTTTCGGTCGAAATGGATGCTACTTTTTTACAACTGAATAGGGGTCGCTTGTTCTCCTTAGGGTAGACCTGCTGTAGTACTAAACGTTTTGTCGTATGTAGCCGGTTGTCAGTACCTGCTCGTCATAACATGCTTCCGGTAGATGCTGGGTATGAACTCTACAATAGAGAACTTCAATTTTAGTATTCAGACTTATGTACTCTATGTTCCCATTCCTCTGTACGTCATGTCGAAATTACCTTTCGATTCTATATTATCCCTGTCCAGTGTCATAGTCATCACAGGTCTATCTGGGACAATGCAAAATAAACAGATGTTTCTAAACGTTCAGCATTTCAAACTGCAATTTATTGTTTTACATGCCGTGGAGCGCTAGGCATTTTATGTGAAAGCGAAGCATTGATAAACTGTTGGAAGTTTGGTGGAAACTCTATTCATAGTTTGCTAGTATGTTAGGGAACATTTAAAGAATATCTACAGCAGTAGCGGAACTACGGTTTAAGAGTGAGCTGAAATGATCTTCAATCGCTTCAAGATATCCTGGCTGCCTGTGAGAATGGCGGTATTATAATCAGCTTAGAGTTCCTGATGATGAGCGCACAGCACCATACAACTTCATCCGTCCTGCCTGAATGATGGCTTTTCGCAGCCATCAGTTATTCTTGATTTCCCCGATTTTAGACTGGCACTTCTGTTTTATTTCTTAAAAACACATTTTTCCCTCTTGAGGATGGATCTTAAGAAAAGGATTGTTAGACATCACGTTTAGCCTCGATGAGTTTCAAATTGTCGTTTTTTTAACTATCAAGCCAGTCTTGTCTCTTTCTTCTCACATAGCCAACGACTTTCTGTGCAGACTCTGTAATCAATCATGAAGTGCGGTCCAATTATATTCTACATACTTCGTTTTGATTGGATTGTGAATTAGTTGTTCTAAAAAACATTTTTGGTACTGTGTGGCAACACTACCCAGTTGAAGCGTAGTGGTGTTGAAGTTCTTCCTTTCGGATACCTGAAGTTGGTTCGTGGCCGTTTTTGTATGGTAACCCTGAATAGAATAATGGGAAGTTTATGTTCTGTTTAGCAGATATCGATATTCCCGTCGGTTTTCGTGATTAGGAAATCACTCATTTGCAACTGTGTGGTGATGGCGTGATGTAGTATATGCCAAGATTGATGATGATGATGATGATGATGCTTGTTGTTTTAAGGGGCCTAACATCGAAGGTCATCGGCCCCTAATGGTACGAAATGAAAGAACAAAAATTACAAAGGCATCCACTGACCAAAATAAAAATAAAAAATGTCTTGAAGAATGAATGGATGGACATGAACCCAACAAAACACAAAACAAACAAACAAAAACAAAAACCAGTGGATCGAATTTAACAGAGGACGAAAATAACATTATTACCGACCAAGGAACCACTCATAAAGCACAATGATGCTTGGTGTCTAAAGGGGGTGCAAAATCCACGTCTAAGGCCCCACAGAATGGTACATGTCGCGAGTAAAATAAAACCATGGTATGTGTCACGTTGGGGTATTAATCAGAAGTAGCGAGGACTCACGGTGTTCCACAAAAGATGGTACTACCCACAAGTATTGTACTTCGTACAGGTAACGCAGACCTATGGTGTTTCGCACACAATGGCGCCACCCACAGCCAACGCAAACCGATGAGTTTCCTCACCTAGGGTACTAGTCACGGGTGCCGGTCCCAAGGGCCCCGTGGTGTTCCGCACATAGTGAGTACTAATCACAGGCAACGCAGACCCACGATGTCGCTCATATAGCGGCACAACTCACAGGCTACGCCCAGACCCGCGGTGTTGCCCACGTGGGTACAACGCACGGGTACTGGAATCCACCAGGTGAGGCTTTTTACTGCAACGAATCACAAACATACTTCGTACCATGTTGGTGATACTACTCGCAAGTACATGCAACCTATGGTGTTCCCCGCATGATGGTACGAATCAAGAGTCGTTTCATGGTTCTAATTCATTCATCCCTTGGTCGCCCCTTTTAGTCGCCTCGCACGACAGGCAGGGGATGCCGTGGGTGTATTATTCGTCAGCCTCCCCCACCCACAGGGGGTGTGTGTTTGGTCCGCGAGAGGTATTTTATTTCCCTCAAGTCCGCCGGCAAGCCGGTTAGGACCCCCCTATCCGCCACCTGGGACGCGCCACGTGGGAGTATCACCTCTCCCCCTGCTACGCCTGCGTAGCAGGTTCGTGGTATGCCAAGATTTGGAGTGTGGGTGCATCGATGTTGTCTTGAAGTTATTCGGCAGTAGGAATTGGGTATTGGTGATAAAGAGCTCACGCTCCAAACAGAGGCCAAGAAGTAACAACTATTAGCTTTGCAGTACCCAATTGAATGTTTTCCCATTACGTTTCCCCATAAGAGGAAGTCCCTCCAGAGTCTGGCGTTGAAATCTCCTAGTAGTGCAAGCTTGTCTGTAGCAGGCAGCTTGGTGAGGACTGTGTTCCATTTTTTGGTAGAAGCGGTACATAGAATCCTCGTCATCCTTATGAGGAAGTGAGAGTAAAGAATCTGCCTCTTGTAAGAGTTACGTCGGGAGTCAGGAGTCTCTAATTTACCGCGATGGAATCGAGTCAATTATCATTCAAGAATTTTCTCTTTACTGTAAATCCCACACAAAAGAAGTGATGTATATTTTCCCACTTTCTTTCCAGAAGATGATGTAGCGTGAAGAAATCTCGAAGATTTTTCCTTTTCCTCCCAAACTGGTTTCACTCAGGGACGATGATATCAAAGTTGAGTAACGTATGCTCATGGCTGACGAGAGCTGTTCTCATTTCTGGTCTGTAATCTTTGTGTTACAATGCTCTGAAGTTCCATACACAAATAGTGATGGACGCAGATCAGATATTCTAGTAGTCTATAATTGGTCGCATATGTCTTAAGCCGTACAGAGTTTTGCCTAAAAATGTAGAGTGTCAGTTATATCTTGCTGGATTACCTATATAACAACATCAATTCAATAACATTTCCGAAACCAGAACTGTCCTCTGTAAGTTAAGAATTCATTGTGAAGTATACTACCAGCCACACCATTAGCCCCTTCAAATTGCGGCAAAACTTCTCTTTTATTATTGATCTGAGAGGATGAAGTTACGTACATATTTTTGTAATTCTTTCTAGTATTATACTTGGACTTGAAGGCTAAGAAAGCTGCAGGAATTGATGGCATTTTCAACGAACATATACAAACTACAGAAAATATACTACTAACAACGTGGACATCGCTCTTCAATAAGTGCGTGGAAATGAACGAAATTCCCGACACCTGGCGACACTCAATGATGAAGATCTTATATAAAGGAAAGGGAAACACGAGTTGCCTAGGTTCGTACCGTGGAATTTCCTTAGAAAGCAATATCTTTAAACTCTTTACCAGGTTATTAACAACGAGACAGATAGAAGAGGTAGACCACGCCTTACCGGAAGAGCAATTCGGCTTTCGACGAGGGAGATCTACAATGAATGCGATAAAGAATCTGATTGACGACATAACGGATACCCTCAGACATCCAAAAGGGAAACTTTACGCGATCTTCGTAGACTACAACAAAGCGTTCGACCTAGTGGACAGGGAAAAGCTACTGAAGAAACTGGGAAACATGATAGGATATATGAATCCTTTAACGAACATCATTAGGACCATTCTTACTTATAATTACATCTCTGTAAACGATAACGTCGCAGATGAACGGAGTACTACAGGGTGATCCAATGAGCCCCATACTCTTCAATATAGCGGTCTCAGACTTAATACCCACTATAAAGGTCGAAGGCGACGAGGTTCATATATACATGTATGCAGATGACATGGTAGTCGTATCAAAAACACACGAAAAACTAAGGCTGCTTTCAACAAGCTGAACATTTGGGCAGAAGACAATAAATTCAGAATTAATCGACAAAAGACGGTACAGATGATCTTCCGCAAGGGAGGCAGAACAGCATTAAAAGAGACAATTCAGTATGAAAATGGAGGAGGAACTATGCCAATAGTAAACAACTTTAAATATTTGGGCATTACATTACAGACGTCAGGAACTACTTATACCAGACACATCAAGGATAGAGTGGCTGCGGCCGTAAAAATAGCAATGAATGACATCTTGATCTTACGCAAACTTTCGGTTGAAGTCGCTATGAAATTGTTCCATGCAAAAATATCTCCGATAATGACGTATGGACTAGAACTGATATGGGAACATCTCACTAAAGGAAATATTCGAGACATTGAAAGTGTAAAAGCAATCTACATGAAAAATTTATTATGTTTGTCCAAATTCACTCCTTCAAGACTATGTTACGAGCTGACAAGAGAACTCTTTTATACAGAAGAACTACGTCACAAACTAATATTGCCGTCTACAGATGCATTCAACCAGTTACAAACAGAGCTGCAAACCAAGAAGGGAGATATATGGGAAACATTTTACACCTCAGAGGCTATGACCAGTACGGATTGGATGAAGGCAAACTATGAACTCAGGCACATAGTGACTAGATTAGCAACTCACGGTTTTCATCATCGTGTGTGTGCTAACAAAACATTCCACACCCCGAGAAAGGAATGTATATGAGTTCTGTGCGAGAAAACTTGCGACTTATATCATGTGATGACGTGTACTAAAAGACAGATGGAACTATCCAAATTCTGTTTGATGTAATTCGTCATGTAAACATATCTTAATGGCCATTGGCTGCAGTAAAATCTTTATTATTATACTTGGTACAGTAATAACGACAGTGAGAGTAAAAAGAAATTGGGAAAGGGCGGTGATCTAGATGTTCGGCCCATTAATTCACAAGGATAATTATCATCTTGCAATAAAATGCAATGCAATACAATCAACGGTTTTTCCCAAAAAATCTCAAAGAGTTTACACAACTCGCAACATACCTCTTCGCCGTTGATCTATAGATTAAAGTATTTTTCCCCCAAGTAAATGCACAGATTTAATCGGTGAGTTTTAAGAAGTGGTATTGAAAGTCTTTACATCTGAAACTCTCAGCAATGCATCCTTTACCATATGTGTTTCAGTCTCACCAGCCATCTTGTATTTTAGTGTGTACGTTATGCAATCCCTTGCACCACTATGGCACAAACTTAAATTTTGGTCTAGAGAGGCATCCGATATTGCTACGTAAAACTCCATAGAAAACGTTTACTGGGTTATCTTGTACAAACCTGCTTTATGATGTGTTGTAGGCTTCCTACCTTGAATGGTAACGAAAGTGAACATGATTCAAATCACAACGAGGGAAGGCCATCAGTGCAGAACATGAATATTACTAGGATTTTGGAGGTTGTCCGAATTGTTTCTTTTTAAACGCTACCACAAAGTGTAGTGTCACCCGGTAGGATATCTTGGCCCTCATTGATTAGCATGTGAACCGATTGGGTATTTTTCGTACCCATCGAATCTGTGGTAGCTGTGGCATTTGCAGTTCACTTCCCAGCCCCTCCTCATTTTCTGCCACTACTATCTTATCGTTCTCAACACTTATACTTCCATTCAATGGAGTATTATTTTTCTAAGACCACCTGTCAATTATCTCCTCATCACTGGTGCGGTTTGTGCCCCTTTACCTTAACAGGGGAATGTCTTTGTTTGTAGGACCTCTTCGTCTTTACTAACTGCTATTAAGAAAAACATCCGTTTCATTGTAGCCTTCCTGATTTTTGACTCCACGAGTTGTGATTTTTTTCTTCCCTTCCCTTTTCATAGTCTCTGTTCTTCCCTTCTTGCCGATCTGTGTTTTTGCACAGTCGTCTTAGCACTGTTCTGCTGCATCTCTTGTTTGGCACTTTTTTAAAACAGAAAGGTGTTTAGTCTCGATAAAACCAACCGATGTATTATTGACAGCTGCTTATCGTAAGGTTTATTGCACCTGTTGCGCGGACATCTTTGAGGTTCCTGCTAATCCTCCAAAAAAAGTTATTCTCATGCCTTGCCGCAACTTGCTCGTGAATCATGTCAAGACTGCGGTTGTTCTGTTAGATTTCACATTGATCAGTTGTAATAACAGTATGGCAATGGCGTATTGTGCTTTTAAAATAATATGTTACTTTTAGTGGTCTTATGTAGTCCGTTGGTCGCTTTTCCGAAGGCCCAGGGTGTATATGTGTGAAAATTTAGGAATGTGAATAAATGTACGAAGAAAATCTGGCAGATATTAGTGCTTAAATACTTAACGTAATGAAACTTATGAAAGTAGGAATTGGTGAGGAGGTGGTGTGTGGCACTTTAAGAAAGAAACTTTTGTAATTTGAAGTGTGTGTTTTGGAAGTATTGGCGTACGGGTGTAGTGCAATTTTTTTCGGGGAGGTGTGTTATTTTTGGGTTTTTATATTGAGGGTGGGTGGGTGGGTCCCTCAGGATGCGGTGTTGTGTTTTTCTTGGAGACGGTAGACCTTTTTCATGGAAATGTGTGAAGGGCAGTGGTCTTTTAGATTACTTTCTCTGCTAAAAGTTAGAGTGGATGGTCTCCCGTTTTAAAAATCGATCTTTTAACACTGCGAGGGAACTGTATTTTGGGGTGGGTGTGGGTATGGTTTGTGGGGATACGGGTTTGTTGAATTTATACAGCTGTAATATATTATTGTTGGCGATTTTTTGTATTCTTAACACTCTCTTGTTTTTGTTTTCGCTTCGGCTTATTTTAAATTTTTGTGGTTGATTTGGCTAAGTGGAACGAAAATGTTTTCCCTCTTTTCTAACGTGGCATTGTGTGGGCATATGAGTACTTCCAACATTCCGCGAAATATCTGGTGCTCAGATCTAGATATATGGAAAGAACACCAAGGCCTTGGCAACCAAATAAATACAAAATTTAGAGGTGTCTTCCCTTTCGGTCGAAATGGATGCTACTTTTTTACAACTGAATAGGGGTCGCTTGTTCTCCTTAGGGTAGACCTGCTGTAGTACTAAACGTTTTGTCGTATGTAGCCGGTTGTCAGTACCTGCTCGTCATAACATGCTTCCGGTAGATGCTGGGTATGAACTCTACAATAGAGAACTTCAATTTTAGTATTCAGACTTATGTACTCTATGTTCCCATTCCTCTGTACGTCATGTCGAAATTACCTTTCGATTCTATATTATCCCTGTCCAGTGTCATAGTCATCACAGGTCTATCTGGGACAATGCAAAATAAACAGATGTTTCTAAACGTTCAGCATTTCAAACTGCAATTTATTGTTTTACATGCCGTGGAGCGCTAGGCTTTTTATGTGAAAGCGAAGCATTGATAAACTGTTGGAAGTTTGGTGGAAACTCTATTCATAGTTTGCTAGTATGTTAGGGAACATTTAAAGAATATCTACAGCAGTAGCGGAACTACGGTTTAAGAGTGAGCTGAAATGATCTTCAATCGCTTCAAGATATCCTGGCTGCCTATGAGAATGGCGGTATTATAATCAGCTTAGAGTTCCTGATGATGAGCGCACAGCACCATACAACTTCATCCGTCCTGCCTGAATGATGGCTTTTTGCAGCCATCAGTTATTCTTGATTTCCCCGATTTTAGACTGGCACTTCTGTTTTATTTCTTAAAAACACATTTTTCCCTCTTGAGGATGAATCTTAAGAAAAGGATTGTTAGACATCACGTTGAGCCTCGATGAGTTTCAAATTGTCTTTTTTTTAACTATCAAGCCAGTCTTGTCTCTTTCTTCTCACATAGCCAACGACTTTCTGTGCAGACTCTGTAATCAATCATGAAGTGCGGTCCAATTATATTCTACATACTTCGTTTTGATTGGATTGTGAATTAGTTGTTCTAAAAAACATTATTGGTACTGTGTGGCAACACTACCCAGTTGAAGCGTAGTGGTGTTGAAGTTCTTCCTTTCGGATACCTGAAGTTGGTTCGTGGCCGTTTTTGAATGGTAACCCTGAATAGAATAATGGTGATGATGATGTTTGTTGTTTAAAGGGGCCTAACATCGAAGGTCATCGGCCCCTAATGGAACGAGATGGACAAAATGACATATGATAGTTAAAATTTAAAACGTAGCCACTGATTAGAGTTTTAAAAAAATGCGATGAAAAATGAGTATGAAATTAAAACAATCAGTGGATCTAATTCGCAATGCCTTATTTTGGAACAAAAGAAGAAAAATTACAGGAGATAATGGAATAAGGCATTGCCTGCTAGTACAGATATATATACATACTTTACATTGGACGTTAAAAGAACACATTAAAATACGCAACACAAACTAAAATGAAGTCAATAGGATAAGAGCGTAATTGACACAAAGATACAAGCACAAAGGACATCATTACACACGATAAAACAGACCGCTATCCCTCATAAAGCGGATGACGAGGTCTGCTGACTGCTCGTCATCGCGCAAGATAAGGGAGATAGTACTCGGAAGGTTAAGACTACGGCGCAGATCGACCAGGTCCACGCACTCCGTAAGGATGTGTACCACGGTAAGATGGTCGCCGCAGGTACACACCGGAGGGGGTTCTCCTTTCAGTAGATGGGAGTGCGTCAAGATACCGTGGCCGATCCGAAGGCGACATAATACCACGGCTTCCCTCCGCGAAGCCCGAAGGGAAGTCCTCCATACCTTCGTTGTTCCTTTTATCGCTCTCAGCTTATTGGGAAGTGGGATGGCCTGCCACTCCATCTCCCAATGAGACATAACCAGATGTCTCAGCTGAGAGCGAATATCACTTGCTGGAACCTTGAAAGGCAACGGGGGCAGTGTAACTGCCTCCTTGGCAGCCTGATCTGCTAACTCGTTTCCCTCTATGCCCATGTGGCTGGGGAGCCACACAAACGTAATTCTGGTGCCGGCATCCGAACACCCGGCCAGCAGGTCCTGGATCCGCTGCACCAGAGGGTGTCGAGGGAAACAGGTATCGATAGCCTGAAGCGAACTCAAGGAGTCAGTACACACGAGAAAGTGTCGGCGCTCATTGTCTAGTGCGTACCGCAGAGCCTCACAGATAGCATAGAGCTCTGCCGTGTACACACTACAGGTGTCCGGGAGAGCAAAAAGAAACCGATCATTGTCGACAACGAACGCACAGCCCACCTTCGTATCTGTCCTTGAACCATCCGTGTAAACGACGACTGAACCTGGATAGCGGCCAAGAACGGACAGATAGATCCTCCGATAAATCGAAGGGTCCGTGTCTCCCTTCGGGCCAGTGTGCAAATCCAGGATGATTTCAGGTCGTCGTACAACCCACGGAGGTACCCCACTTGGTTGTCTGACAAGGCAAGGAATCGAAGGTACGTCAAACAATTCATAACTGCTATCCAAGCGTATCCCAACCGGCCGCGTCGCACGTTGATGAGCAACGTACAACAAACGGTTGCCATTGCTGAATACGCAGGGATAGCTCGGATGAAGTGGCATCTGTCGCAAAGTTGCAGCATACATAAGTAGTAGTTGCTGGCGCCTCAGGTGTAAAGGCGGCACACCAGACTCAGCGAGCAGGCTAGCGATGGGGCTAGTACGAAAAGCTCCCGTCGCCAACCTAACCCCGCTGTGGTGGATACTGTTCAGCTTCGCAAGAACGCTTGGTCTTGCGGAGCCATATGCTGCACTGCCGTAGTCTAACCGAGATAAAATGTGTGCCCGATAGAATCGCAGGAGCACCACGCGGTCAGCTCCCCAATTAGTGCTGCTAAGAAACTTCAAGAGGTTAAGCCTCTTGGTGCATTGCACTTTTAGCTCCCGCACGTGTGGCTCCCACGATAATTTACTGTCAAAAAGGAGCCCAAGAAATCGGTAGGTGTCAACAACTGGAAGAACGACATTACCTAGATAAAGCTCAGGATGAGGGTGAAGTGTACGTTGACGACAAAAGTGGACAACGGAGGTCTTTACGGCAGAAAACCGAAAGCCATGTTCTAAGGTCCACTTCTCCACCCTCCTAATAGCTTGCTGTAACTGTCGCTCTGCGACTGCCATACTGCACGAGCTATAGTGCAGAGCAAAATCATCCACATATAGGGACGGTATTACGGCTGGACCAGCAGCAGCGACAATACCGTTTATGGCAATCGCGAACAGAGTGACACTAAGAACCGATCCCTGTGGGACTCCATTTTCTTGAACGTGGTATTGCGAATATGTCCTCCCTACTCGGACACGGAATAGACGGAGGGACAAAAAATTCGCAATAAATACCGGCAAGTTACCTCGGAATCTCCATTGATGCAGGACTGAAAGGATGCCATATCGCCAGGTGGTGTCGTAGGCCTTCTCCAAGTCAAAGAAGACAGCTACCAAGTGCTGTTTGCGGAGAAACGCATCCTGGATAGAGCTCTCCAGGCGTACCAAGTGGTCTGTGGTGGATCGAGCGGCTCGAAATCCACATTGGTACTCGGACAAGAGTCCTTGTTTCTCCAGACACCACACGAGTCTGCGATTTACCATCCTCTCAAATAGCTTACACAGGCAGTTGGTAAGACAAATCGGCCTGTAACTTCCTGCATACTTAGGATCTTTGTCAGGCTTGAGGACAGGAATGACTATGCCCTCTCGCCACTGAGACGGAAAAGCACCCTCCATCCAGATACGGTTGAACACACGAAGGAGATAGAGTAGACTTTCATCACTAAGGTGCTTCAACATCTGGTTGTGGATGTTGTTCGGTCCAGGAGACGTGTCCTTGCAAAGCGCTAGGGCGCTGCGGAGTTCCCACTCCGTAAAGGGCACGTTGTAGTCCTCTGAAGCTTGAGAGGCAAAACTAAGGTGATGACGTTCTGCCTCTCGCTTCACAGCGAGGAAATCAGGATGGTAATTCCCGGAGCCAGATACATCCGCGAAATGACTGGCTAGATGGTCAGCAATCAGGAGGGATTCAGTGACGATATTACCTGCAATGGAAATTCCCGGTACAGAAGATGATCCATGGATACCCGAAATACGTCGAAGCTTAGTCCACACTTGAGATGATGGAGTATGTGACGTCATAGACGACACATATCTCTCCCATGAAGCCTTCTTACTTTGGCGAATAAGAACTCGCGCCTTAGCGCGGAGTTTCTTGAATGTTATCAAGTTGGCCGCAGTAGGCTGTCGACGGTAACGTTTGTGAGCGCGACGGCGTTCTTTGATAGCTGAGGCTATTTCTTCGTTCCACCAAGGAACGAGCTTTCGGCGAGGAGTCCCCGAGTAGAACGGAATGGACTCCGCAGCAGCAGCAAGAATAACTCGGGTTATATAAGTTATTTCCTCGCCGACGGTCTGCCTGATATCATCGCTAAAGACAGCTAACGATGTGTACTTTGGCCAATCAGCATGTTTCAAAATCCATCGAGGGGGAGCCTCGACGGATTTTTGGTTCATCAAAGTAGGAATGATGGGAAAATGGTCACTGTCACAGAGATCATCGTGTGTATGCCACCGAAACAGTGGAACCAACGTTCGGCTGCATAGACTTACGTCTATGCGAGAATATGTGCCGTAACGTACACTAAAGTGAGTTGGTTCCCCCGTGTTCAAAATACATAAATCCAGCTCTGTTACTAATGTTTCCAGCTCTCTCCCCCTGGGGCAAGGCGTCTCAGAGCCCCAGATGGGGTGATGGGCATTAAAATCGCCCAATAAGAGGAAGGGAGGTGGAAGCTGATCTATAAGATCAGTGACATCAGTTATGTTAAGAGCGTGACCTGGTGGAAAATAAACATTACACACTGTTGTTATGACAGGCAGCGGAACGCGAACAGCTACAGCCTCAAGAGGGGTTCTTAATGGAACCTCTTCGCTGTAGCTATCAGAACGTACAAAAATGCCAACGCCTCCGGAAGCCCGGTGAGCATAGTATCGTTCTGTCGAGTATAGTTTGAAATTCCTCAAGACCGTGTGATGACCAGGTCGGAAATTGGTCTCCTGAATACAGACTATACTCGCTGCGTACTCACTAATAAGCTGACGTAACTCAGCAAGATGCCTGTCATAACCGTTACAATTCCACTGTAACAGTGCCATAGTGTGGACTATAGAAGGAGTGTTAGGTTATGAGCGACAAAATGCTCGTAAGCCTAAACACTATCTAGTTCTACATCCGTAGATGTAGAGGACAGCGCGACATCCATCCCGTCATCAAAAGATGGCAGGGGTGCCGCCCAGAACTTTGACGCTTTTCGGGCGCGAGGGGGTCCCCTACGAGGAGAGCGCGCAGGTTTGGGAGCAGGAGTGCCTCCCGGCGCAGATTCATATCCCCCAGGTGGAGGGCATGACTTCTCCTTCGCAGGGGAAGTCCGAGAGCGCTCAGGACGGGCGCTCTTCTTCCCCTTTTTCTTTTCAAGTTTAGACGGGCTGGGAGATGGTTTCCCAGCCCTGGTCAACGAAGCCGCCTCCGCCGGCTGGGGCACGACTTTCGTCGACCTCCTAGGGGGGGGAGACTTAGTCTTCCCCCCTTGCTGTGCCGGCTGGCAGTTCCCAGCCGGCACAGACTTCTGGTTGGTCGAAGGTGGGGTGGTCCCCCCCTTCGAGCTTTGACTATTTGCGACGTTGCTGGGAGCAGCAACAGTCGCCTTGGGCGCAGCGGTCTGGACAGGTGTCTTGGTCGTAAATGACGAACCTGGAAGACTCTGAGCTATCAAGCCATAGTCGAGTGTACGGGCAGGTATATTGGTAGAATTAAACTTACGGCGCGCTTCCTGGTAGGAAAGACCATCCAGGGTCTTGATCTCCTGGATCTTCTTCTCACTCAGGTATGTCGGACAGTTCCGATCCCGAGGAGAATGAAAACCGGAGCAGTTAGTGCACTTGTATGGAGTTGTGCACTCCTCCGCGCCGTGAGCTACTCGTCCACATGTACCACATACAGCCTGATTCGAACAGCGAGAGACCATATGTCCGAATCGCTGGCATTGATAGCATCGCATAGGAGGCGGGATGTACGGCCTCACATCGCAACGATAAGTTGTTACCTTGACTTTCTCTGGTAACACTGACAACTTGAAAGAGACAATGAAGGCACCAGTGGCAACGTCTTCACCGTTGACCTTGCGCGTAATGCGCCGGACGTGTGTCACGCCACGGTTCTTCATGTCTTCCATCAACTCGTCGTCAGTGTTCAAAATAAGGTCGCGGTGAAAGATTACTCCGCGAACCAGGTTCAAGGACTTATGCTCCTCCACTTTGACGGGGATTTCGCCAAAGTGCTCGCACTTAAGCAACTGATCAGCTTGCAGTGCTGTACGAGTTTTTAGAAGCAAACTACCGTTGCGCATTTTCTTTAGTTCCTCCAGTTCGCCATAGACGCCTTCGATGTGTCTACTAAACAGGATCGACTTCACCAGCTTAAAATCGTGCCCATCGGTTCTGGTAGCGACCAGAAACCTAGGGAAGCTGGATCCCATTCCTTCACGCTGCGCATGTTCCCAGGGAGTTGAACCTCTCAGGGAAGCAAAAGTTAAAGACTTAGGTGGGCGACCACCTTGTGAGAGCCGACTTCGTTTGGAAGCCATGCCCGATAGCATCCTCCCCGAATGCCACCCACTCCGATCAGGGGTCTCTGTAGCCGAACCAAGCAGCCAAGGCAATACCCACCTGGTCGTAGCAGGTATTGCCCGGGGTCCGATGTTGAACGATGCCTAATACGGGATGACTGAGGCAATGAGCACTAGGACTCCCTTCCTCCAGTCACCCGCAATAGCATGTACCCCATAGCGTGTACAGAGCACTAACAATAGGAAAAATAAATAAAAATAATTAATAATAATATGTCCTTCTGGCATTCGGCTGTGCGGGGACCTGCGTTGTCAGGCGGATACCACTGCCCGGGTACATGATACTCCCACCCGCCGCGTCCTGGGTGGTTGCTGGCACGGGCTTTCGAGCGTAGTCGCACACATAGGAGCTCCATCGCCGGGCAGCACGCACATCAAATTTTGAATGGTCTACATCTGACCCTCGGAAAAATAATAAAAAAATAAAGAGGGGACCATGGCCACATGACCCTTTAAGTCGCCTTCTACGACAGGCAGGGATTACCTATGGATGTATTCAGCCTCTCCCATCCACAGGAGGTCCATCACATTATACCAAACCGCAATCCATGTCCACGCCAAGGTCGCCCCTTTTTGTCGCCTCTTACGACAGGCAGGGGATACCGCGGGTGTATTCTGCATGTGTGTCCCCCACCCGCAGGGGGTAGTGTGTTTGGTCCGCGAGAGGTATTTTATTTCCCTCAAGTCCGCCGGCAAGCCGGTTAGGACCCCCCTATCCGCCACCTGGGACGCGCCACGTGGGAGTATCACCTCTCCCCCTGCTACGCCACCGTAGCAGGTTCGTGGATAGAATAATGGGAAGTTTATGTTCTGTTTAGCAGATATCGATATTCCCGTCGGTTTTCGTGATTAGGAAATCATTCATTTGCAACTGTGTGATGATGGCGTGATGTAGTATATGCCAAGATTTGGTGTGTGGGTGCATCGATGTTGTCTTGAAGTTACTCGGCAGTAGGAATTGGGTATTGGTGATAAAGAGCTCATGCTCCAAACAGAGGCCAAGAAGTAACAACTATTAGCTTTGCAGTACCCAATTGAATGTTTTCCCATTACGTTTCCCCATAAGAGGAAGTCCCTCCAGAGTCTGGCGTTGAAATCTCCTAGTAGTGCAAGCTTGTCTGTAGCAGGCAGCTTGGTGAGGACTGTGTTCCATTTTTTGGTAGAAGCGGTACATAGAATCCTCGTCATCCTTATGAGGAAGTGAGAGTAAAGAATCTGCCTCTTGTAAGAGTTACGTCGGGAGTCAGGAGTCTCTAATTTACCGCGATGGAATCGAGTCAATTATCATTCAAGAATTTTCTCTTTACTGTAAATCCCACACAAAAGAAGTGATGTATATTTTCCCACTTTCTTTCCAGAAGATGATGTAGCGTGAAGAAATCTCGATGATTTTTCCTTTTCCTCCCAAACTGGTTTCACTCAGGGACGATGATATCAAAGTTGAGTAACGTATGCTCATGGCTGACAGAGCTGTTCTGATTTCTGGTCTGTAATCTTTGTGTTACAATGCTCTGAAGTTCCATACACAAATAGTGATGGACGCAGATCAGATATTCTAGTAGTCTATAATTGGTCGCATATGTCTTAAGCCGTACAGAGTTTTGCCTAAAAATGTAGAGTGTCAGTTATATCTTGCTGGATTACCTATATAACAACATCAATTCAATAACATTTCCGAAACCAGAACTGTCCTCTGTAAGTTAAGAATTCATTGTGAAGTATACTACCAGCCACACCATTAGCCCCTTCAAATTGCGGCAAAACTTCTCTTTTATTATTGATCTGAGAGGATGAAGTTACGTACATATTTTTGTAATTCTTTCTAGTATTATACTTGGACTTGAAGGCTAAGAAAGCTGCAGGAATTGATGGCATTTTCAACGAACATATACAAACTACAGAAAATATACTACTAACAACGTGGACATCGCTCTTCAATAAGTGCGTGGAAATGAACGAAATTCCCGACACCTGGCGACACTCAATGATGAAGATCTTATATAAAGGAAAGGGAAACACGAGTTGCCTAGATTCGTACCGTGGAATTTCCTTAGAAAGCAATATCTTTAAACTCTTTACCAGGTTATTAACAACGAGACAGATAGAAGAGGTAGACCACGCCTTACCGGAAGAGCAATTCGGCTTTCGACGAGGGAGATCTACAATGAATGCGATAAAGAATCTGATTGACGACATAACGGATACCCTCAGACATCCAAAAGGGAAACTTTACGCGATCTTCGTAGACTACAACAAAGCGTTCGACCTAGTGGACAGGGAAAAGCTACTGAAGAAACTGGGAAACATGATAGGATATATGAATCCTTTAACGAACATCATTAGGACCATTCTTACTTATAATTACATCTCTGTAAACGATAACGTCGCAGATGAACGGAGTACTACAGGGTGATCCAATGAGCCCCATACTCTTCAATATAGCGGTCTCAGACTTAATACCCACTATAAAGGTCGAAGGCGACGAGGTTCATATATACATGTATGCAGATGACATGGTAGTCGTATCAAAAACACACGAAAAACTAAGGCTGCTTTCAACAAGCTGAACATTTGGGCAGAAGACAATAAATTCAGAATTAATCGACAAAAGACGGTACAGATGATCTTCCGCAAGGGAGGCAGAACAGCATTAAAAGAGACAATTCAGTATGAAAATGGAGGAGGAACTATGCCAATAGTAAACAACTTTAAATATTTGGGCATTACATTACAGACGTCAGGAACTACTTATACCAGACACATCAAGGATAGAGTGGCTGCGGCCGTAAAAATAGCAATGAATGACATCCTGATCTTACGCAAACTTTCGGTTGAAGTCGCTATGAAATTGTTCCATGCAAAAATATCTCCGATAATGACGTATGGACTAGAACTGATATGGGAACATCTCACTAAAGGAAATATTCGAGACATTGAAAGTGTAAAAGCAATCTACATGAATAATTTATTATGTTTGTCCAAATTCACTCCTTCAAGACTATGTTACGAGCTGACAAGAGAACTCTTTTATACAGAAGAACTACGTCACAAACTAATATTGCCGTCTACAGATGCATTCAACCAGTTACAAACAGAGCTGCAAACCAAGAAGGGAGATATATGGGAAACATTTTACACCTCAGAGGCTATGACCAGTACGGATTGGATGAAGGCAAACTATGAACTCAGGCACATAGTGACTAGATTAGCAACTCACGGTTTTCATCATCGTGTGTGTGCTAACAAAACATTCCACACCCCGAGAAAGGAATGTATATGAGTTCTGTGCGAGAAAACTTGCGACTTATATCATGTGATGACGTGTACTAAAAGACAGATGGAACTAACCAAATTCTGTTTGATGTAATTCGTCATGTAAACATATCTTAATGGCCATTGGCTGCAGTAAAATCTTTATTATTATACTTGGTACAGTAATAACGACAGTGAGAGTAAAAAGAAATTGGGAAAGGGCGGTGATCTAGATGTTCGGCCCATTAATTCACAAGGATAATTATCATCTTGCAATAAAATGCAATGCAATACAATCAACGGTTTTTCCCAAAAAATTTCAAAGAGTTTACACAACTCGCAACATACCTCTTCGCCGTTGATCTATAGATTAAAGTATTTTTCCACAAGTAAATGCACAGATTTAATCGGTGAGTTTTTAGAAGTGGTATTGAAAGTCTTTACATCTGAAACTCTCAGCAATGCATCCTTTACCATATGTGTTTCAGTCTCACCAGCCATCTTGTATTTTAGTGTGTACGTTATGCAATCCCTTGCACCACTATGGCACAAACTTAAATTTTGGTCTAGAGAGGCATCCGATATTGCTACGTAAAACTCCATAGAAAACGCTTACTGGGTTATCTTGTACAAACCTGCTTTATGATGTGTTGTAGGCTTCCTACCTTGAATGGTAACGAAAGTGAACATGATTCAAATCACAACGAGGGAAGGCCATCAGTGCAGAACATGAATATTACTAGGATTTTGGAGGTTGTCCGAATTGTTTCTTTTTAAACGCTACCACAAAGTGTAGTGTCACCCGGTAGGATATCTTGGCCCTCATTGATTAGCATGTGAACCGATTGGGTATTTTTCGTACCCATCGAATCTGTGGTAGCTGTGGCATTTGCAGTTCACTTCCCAGCCCCTCCTCATTTTCTGCCACTACTATCTTATCGTTCTCAACACTTATACTTCCATTCAATGGAGTATTATTTTTCTAAGACCACCTGTCAATTATCTCCTCATCAGTGGTGCGGTTTGTGCCCCTTTACCTTAACAGGGGAATGTCTTTGTTTGTAGGACCTCTTCGTCTTTACTAACTGCTATTAAGAAAAACATCCGTTTCATTGTAGCCTTTCTGATTTTTGACTCCACGAGTTGTGTTTTTTTTCTTCCCTTCCCTTTTCATAGTCTCTGTTCTTCCCTTCTTGCCGATCTGTGTTTTTGCACAGTCGTCTTAGCACTGTTCTGCTGCATCTCTTGTTTGGCACTTTTTTAAAACAGAAAGGTGTTTAGTCTCGATAAAACCAACCGATGTATTATTGACAGCTGCTTATCGTAAGGTTTATTGCACCTGTTGCGCGGACATCTTTGAGGTTCCTGCTAATCCTCCAAAAAAAGTTATTCTCATGCCTTGCCGCAACTTGCTCGTGAATCATGTCAAGACTGTGGTTGTTCTGTTAGATTTCACATTGATCAGTTATTACAACTGAATAGGGGTCACTTTTTCTCCTTAGGGTAGACCTGCTGTAGTACTAAAATTTCTGTCGTATGTAGCCGGTTGTCAGTACGTGCTCGTCATAACATGCTTCCGGTAGATGCAGGGTATGAACTCTACAATAGAGAACTTCAATTTTAGTATTCAGATTTATGTATGTTCCCATTCCTCTGTACGTCATGTCAAAATTTCCTTTCGACTCTATATTATCCCTGTCCAGTGGCATAGTCATCACAGGTCTATCTGAGACAATGCAAAATAAACAGATGTTTCTAAAAGTCAGCATTTCAAACTGTAATTTATTGTTTTACCTGCCGTGGAACGCTAGGCTTTTTATGTGAAAGCGAAGCATTGATAAACTGTTGGAAGTTTGGTGGAAACTCTATTCATAGTTTGCTGGTATGTTAGGGAACATTTGAAGAATATCTACAGCAGTAGCGGAACTACGGTTTAAGAGTGAGCTGAAATGATCTTCATTCGCTTCAAGATATCCTGGCTGCCTGTGAGAATGGCGGTATTATAATCAGCTTAGAGTTACTGATGATGAGCGGACAGCACCATACAACTTCATCCGTCCTGCCTGAAAGATGGCTTTTTGCAGCCATCAAATGTTCCTGATTTCTCCGTTTTCAGACTGGCACTTCTGTTTTATTTCTTAAAAGCGCATTTTTTCCTCTTGAGGATGGATCTTAAGAAAAGGATAGTTAGACATCTCGTTTAGCCTCGATGAGTTTCAAATTGTCTTTTTTTAAACTATCAAACCAGTCTTATCTCTTTCTTCACACATAGCCTACGACTTCCTGTGCAGACTCTGTCATCAATTATGAAGTGCGGTCCAATTATGTTCTACATACTTCGTTTTGATTGGATTGTGAATTAGTTGTTCTAAAAAACATTTCTGGTACTGTGTGGCAACACTATCCAGTTGAAGCGTAGTGGTGTTAAAGTTCTTCCTTTCGGATACCTGAAGTTGGTTCGTGGCCGTTTTTGAGTGGTAACCCTGAATCGAATAATGAGAAGTTTATGTTCTGTCTAGCAGATATCGATATTCCCGTCGGTTTTCGTGATTAGGAAATCATTCATGTGCAACTGTGGGGTGATGGCGTTATGTAGTATATGCCAAGATTTAGAGTGTGGGTGCATCGATGTTGTCTTGAAGTGATTCGGCAGTAGGAATTGGGCATTGGTGATAAAGAGCTCATGCTCCAAACAGAGGCCAAGAAGTAACAACTATTACTTTTGCAGTACCCAAATGAATGTTTTCCCATTACGTTTCCCTATTAGAGGAAGTCCCTCGACAGTCTGGCGTTGAAATCTTCTAGTAGTGCAAGCTTGTCTGTAGCAGGCAGCTTGGTGAGGACTGTGTTCAGTTTTTGGTAGAAGCGGTACATAGAATCCTCGTCATCCTTATGAGGAAATGAGGGAAAAGTATCTGCCTCTTGTAAGAGTTACGTGGGGAGTCAGGAGTCTCTAATTTACTGCGATGGAAGCGAGTCAATGATCATTCAAGAATTTTCTCTTTACTCTAAATCCCACACTAAAGAAGTGATGTATATTTTCCCACTTTCTTTCCAGAAGATGATGTAGCGTGAAGAAATCTCGATGATTTTTCCCTTTCCTCCCAAACTGGTTTCACTCAGGGACGATGACATCAAAGTTGGGTAACATATGCTCATGGCTGACGAGAGGTGTTCTCATTTCTGGTCTGTAATCTTTGTGTTACAATGCTCTGAAGTTTCATGCTCAAATTGTGATGGACGCAGATCAGATATTCTTTTACGATTGACTGCAAGCCCAAACACAGGTGCAGGGGCGGATCCCTGAGTAGTCACATTCATTCAGGAAGGCGACGATCACACATCTATCGCCGACGTGGAAGTCCAAATCACGAAAAACCTACTTCCGTCATCCATACCCCATGCCTTTGCGCTTTTAGAGGAACAGCAGGAGATAATGCAATAGGCATGTGTTTGTTGTAGGTGGATCGCAACTCCGGTAGTGAGCCACACTCTATTGTGCTGGAACTATTCACTGCGACACATATAGCATGAGACGTGCAGTTTCCGTCATCAGAAATGAATTCGACTGCCGCAGGATCAGAGTACAATCGAGATGCGCCTTACAGGCAATCCACCAGGAATGACCTCTTTCACCTCCACAGCCGTTGGGGACTAAGAAAGCATAGGTGTATTTCAGTATCTTTTCCTCCACTCGAGCACCACAACACAACCATCAGTAGATTCCGCCCGGCCGAATCTGAAACCTCACTTACACAAAATATTGAAAATTAAAATGCCTAGCAGATTTCTGATTGATGATTGATGATTGTTGCTTAAAGGGGCCTAACATATAGGTCATCGGCCCCTAATGGTACGAAATGAGACGAAATGGAATGACATATTAAAAGTCTAAAATTCTCCACTGACCAGAATTCAAAAATGTGACAACGAAGAATGAATGGATGGACATGATTTTAAAACAATCAGTGGTTGCGACCCGCAATGTCGCACAGTCACATAAACGGACGTGACAATATCGTATTACTGACCAAGGGACTACTGCTATAGCATAACACTGAATCGATTATGCGTGCAGTCAAAAGGGGGTCCTAATTCGAAGTTATCGGCCCCTCATAACGGTACTGATCGCTATCAAAATAGAACATGGTAGCTGTCCTGTTACGGTACCAATCAAAAGTAGCAGAGACTTGCGGCATTCCGCACATTATTGTACTACTCAGAGCTTATGAAATTCGACATTTAATACAGACCTATGTTTTCCCACTTTGCGGCGCCTTTTACAGGCAACGCAAACCTATGGTGTTCATCACAGAAGAGTACTAACCACAGGGACCTCTCCCTATCCCGTGGTGTTCCTCATATAGTGGGTACTAATCATAGGCAAGGCAGAACCATGGTAGCTATCATCCCATGGTCCTGCTCATATGGTGGTACTATTCACAGGTACTGCAAAAGCCGACCGCGCGGTGCTCCTGTGTGCTACTAATCACAAACCAATTTCGTACCTAATGTAGTGGTACTACGCACAAGTAAAAGCAACCCTTGGTGTTCCCCGCGTGATGGCACGAATCAAAAGCAGTTTCATGGTTCCAATTTAAACATCCCTCGGTCGCCCTTTTTAGTCGCCTCTCACGACAGGCAGGGGATACCGTGGGTGTATTATTCGTCTGCCTCCCCCACCCACAGGGGGTGTGTGTTTGGTCCGCGAGAGGTATTTTATTTCCCTCAAGTCCGCCGGCAAGCCGGTGAGGACCCCCCTATCCGCCACCTGGGACGCGCCACGTGGGAGTATCACCTCTCCCCCTGCTACGCCTGCGTAGCAAGTTCGTGGAGCAGATTTCTAACCCTGAAAATGAACCGTATAGTTCCAAAACCTGCCTAATCCATTTTTAACACTTGAGAGGAAAGGGAAAAAACTGTCTCAACGTATGTTAAGTTATACCTGACGTGTGTTACATATTTAAAATCATTTTGACTTGTAGACTTTAATTGTATACTGAAAGGTTATTGGTACAAATGTGTATTTGATATATTTAAGTTTGGATAAACTTAAATTGCAAATTTGGGACTACATATAGCAGTAGGCAGGTTATGGCGAAATTTTCGCCGGATAAGGCGATTTATGGAACAATCCCTTGAAATATGAAAGAGGTAACTTTTGGAACAACAATGATACATGCAGGGTTTAGAAATAAAGAATTAAAGAATTATGCTTTCGAATATTGAGAATGGGTTACTTCCAGTCACACCTTTACAAAATAGTTTTTAGAAATCTTTTTCTTTGTTAAAATTAGTCAGATGTTTTTTAACCCTTAATTCATTCTTCCATGAATCGCCTTCATTTTCACACAGATCTTCCTTTCCAACACCTTCACACCCTCTGTCTAGAAAGATATCATAGATATCCAGATCTCGGTTATCTTGCCAGTTTTCTCCAAAACGACTCGATAAGAAATCATCCACGTCGTTTAGCTCGGCAGGTATTACAGCGTTGCGTGGAGCAAATTGTCTCTGTTTGAATCTCGTGTGCTAACTTGTATATTTTCATAACTGAGATGGATAGTCCTATGTATGTACTGCAATAGCCCTCATTTCCTTTTACGGTCATGCGCAGTAGTCTCTATAACTGATCGGAAAAAGTCTTAAGCGGTACAGAGTTTTGCCTAAAAATGTAGAGTGTCAGTTATATCTTGCTGGATTACCTATATAACAACATCAATTCACTAACATTTCCGAAACCAGAACTGTCCTCTATAAGTTTATAATTTATTGTGAAGAATACCATCAGCCACACCATTAGCCCCTTCAAATTGCGGCAAAACTTCTCTTTTAGTATTGATCTGAGGATGAAGTTACGTACATATTTTTGTAATTCTTTCTAGTATTGTACTTGGTACAGTAACAACGAGTGAGAGTAAAAAGAAATTGGAAAAGGACGGTGATCTAGATGTTCGGCTCATTAAAACAGCAAGGATAATTATCATCTTGCAATAAAATGCAATGCTATACAATCAACGGTTTTTCCAAAAAAATCTCAAAGTGTTTACACAACTAGCAACATATCTATTCGTCGTTGATCTATAGATTAAAGTATTTTTCCACAAGTAAATGCACAGATTTTATCGGCGTGTTTTTAGAAGTGCTATTGAAAGTCTTTACATCTGAAACTCTCAGCAATGCATCCTTTACCATATGTGTTTCAGTCTCACCAGCCATCTTGCATTTTAGTGCGTACGTTGTGCAATCCTTTAGCACCAGTATGTCACAAACTTAAATTTTGGCCCAGAGACATCCGATATTGCTACGTAGCACTCCATAGAAAAGTGTTACTGGATTAACTTGTACAAACCTGCCTTAAGATGTGTTGTAGGCTTCTTACCTTGAATGGTAACGAAAGTGAACATGATTCAAATCACAACGAGGGAAGGCCATCAGTGTAGAACATAAATATTACTAGGATTTTGGAGGTTGTCCGAACTGTTTTTTATTAACGCTACCACAAAGTGTAGTGCTACCCGGTAGGATATCTTGGCCCTCATTGATTAGCATGTGAACCGATTGGGTATTTTGCGTACCCATCGAATCTGTGGTAGCTGTGGCATTTGCAGTTCACTTCCCAGCCTCTCCTCATTTTCTGCAATTACTATCTTATCGTTCTCAACACTTATACTTCCATTCAGTGGAGTATTATTTTTCTAACACCACCTGTCAATTATCTCCTCATCACTGCTGCGGTTTGTGCCACCTTTACCTCACTAGGTGATTTGCTTGTACTACCTCTTCGTATTTACAACTGCTATTAAGAAAAACATCCGTTTCATTCTAGTCTTTCTGATTTTTGACTCCACGAGTTGTGTTTTTTTCTTCCCTTCACTTTTCATAGTCTCTGTTCTTCCCTTCTTGCCGATCTGTGTTTTTGCACAGTCGTCTTAGCACCGTTCTGCTGCACCTCTTGTTTGGCACTTTTTGAAAACAGAAAGGTGTTTCGTCTCGATAAAACCAACCGATGTATTATAGACAGCGGCTTATCGTAAGGTTTATTGCACCTGTTGCGCGGACATCTTTGAGGTTCCTGCTAATCCTCCAAGAAAGTTATTCTAATACCTTGCCGCAACTTGCTTGTGAATCATGTCAAGACTGCGGTTGTTCTGTTGGATTTCACACTGATCAGTTTTAATAACAGTATGGCAATGGCGTTTTGTGCTTTTAAAATAATACGTTACTTCTCGTGTTCTTATGTAGTCCATTGGTCGCTTTTCCGAAGGCCCAGGGTGCATATGTGTGAAGATTTAGGAATGTGAATAAATGTACGAAGAAAATCTAGCAGATATTAGTGCTTAAATACTTAACGTAATGAAACTTATGAAAGTAGGAATTGGTGAGGAAGTGGTGTGTGGCACTTTGAGAAAGAGACTTTTGTAATTTGAAGTGTGTGTTTTGGAAGTATTGGCGTACGGGTGTCGTGCGTCTTTTTTCGGGGAGGTGTGTGTTTTTTGGGCTTTTATATTGAGGGTGGGTGGGTGGGTCCCTCAGGATGCGGTGTTGTGTTTCTCTTGGAGACGGTAGGTCTTTTTCATGCAAATGTGTGAAGGGCAGTGGTCTTTTAGATTACATTCTCTGCTAAACATTAGAGTGGATTGTCTCCCTGTTGTAAAGAAGGTTGGGTTTACAAAAACACAATTTCTTTATTTACTTCACATGTAAAATTACAATATTTATACTAACAAAACTGAAAGTTATCTCGAAGCAAAATGAACTATGAATTTGGAGAAAAGAGTCTGTCTTTGTACACTATATACATGTTGGAGTATTCACGTTCACTACTATTTCGGAAAGATAGTCCTTGTGACATGAAAAGTTATTGATAGTCGAAAACTATCAGAAGCACTGACGTATATATCTCAGAGAGTCCTTCCTTGTTGAAGTGTCTGAGTTCATTAACGTAAGTTCAATGACTGAAGAGTTCCTACTTAGCAAAACTAAGTTGATAATGGGAGCTTGCATTTGCTAGGGAATGATAGTGGCATATAATGGTAAGACTGGGTATGGACAGCGGAATAGGCAAGGGGAGCGGTGACCCGAGGTGAGACCTCTTACTGCCAGAAATTCAGTCCACCTGGCCGAAGCACATTTTCAAGAGGAGTAGCCTCCGTGCTCGACTTAGGGTGTATTCTGGAACTGGACACCGAGGTCAGTGGGCGTCTGGACAGACTAGGAGCTCCTTTTTATAGCACACACGACGTTCCAGGCACGCGCACTGAGAGCTGCGCGTCGAGGCTCGAAGAATAACACACTGGCACGCGTGTAGCTGGCTGGCGGATCGAGAAGGGAGCGACGGACATACAACACTCCCGTTTTAAAAACTGATCTTGTAACACTGCGAGGTAACTGTATTTTGGGGTGGGTGTGGGTATGGTTTGTGGGGATACGGGTTTGTTGAATTTATAGAGCTGTAATATATGATTGTTGGGGATTTTTTTGTATTATTATCACTCCCTTGTTTTTGTTTTCGCTTCGGCTTATTTTAAATTTTTGTGGTTGATTTGGCTAAGTGGAACAAAAATGTTTTCCCTATTTTCTAACGTGGCATTGTGTGGGCAGATGAGTACTTCCAACATTCCGCGAAATATTCTGGTGCTCAGATCTAGATATATGGAGAGAACACCAAGGCCTTGGCAACCAAATAAATACAAAATATAGAGGTGTGTTCCCTTTCGGTCGAAATGGATGCCACTTTTTTACAACTAAATAGGTGTCGCTTGTTCTCCTTAAGGTAGACCTGCTGTAGTACCAAAATTTCTGTCGTATGTAGCCGGTTGTCAGTACCTGCTTGTTATAACATGCTTCCGTTAGATGCTGGGTATGTACTCTACAATAGAGGGCTTGAATTTTAGTATTCAGACTTATGTACTGTATGTTCCCATTCCTCTGTACGTCATGTCAAAATTACCTTTCGATTCTATATTATCCCTGTCCAGTGTCATAGTCATCACAGGTCTATCTGGGACAATGCTAAATAAACAGATGTATATAAAAGTTCAGCTTTTCAAACTGTAATTTATTGTTTTACCTGCCGTGGAGCGCTAGGCTTTTTATGTGAAAGCAAAGCATTGATAAACTGTTGGAGGTTTGGTGGAAACTCTATTCAAAGTTTGCTAGAATGTTAAGGAACATTTGAAGAATATCTACAGCAGTAGCGGATCTACGGTTTAAGAGTGAGTTGAAATGATCTTCATTCGCTTCAAGGTATCCTGGCTGCCTGTGAGAATGACGGTATTAAAATCAGCTTAGAGTTCCTGATGATGAGCGGACAGGACCATACAACTTCATACGTCCTGCCTGAAAGATGCGGAAGTCTCATATTCCTTGGCGTTTTGCAGCCACCAGTTGTTCTTGATTTCCCCGATTTCAGACTGGCACTTCTGTTTTATTTCTTAAAAGCGCTTTTTTTCCTCTTGAGGATGGATCTTAAGAAAAGGATAGTTAGACATCACGTTTAGCCTCGATGAGTTTCAAATTGTCTTTTTTTTAACTATCAAACCAGTCTTGTCTGTTTCTTCCACATAGCCTACGACTTTCTGTGCAAACTCTGTAATCAATTATGAAGTGCGGTCCAATTATATTCTACATACTTCGTTTTGATTGGATTGTGAATTAGTTGTTCTAAAAAAACTTTTGGTACTGTGTGGCAACACTATCCAGTTCTTCCTTTTGGATACCTGAAGTTGGTTCGTGTCCGTTTTTGAATGGCAACCCTGAATCGAATAATGAGAAGTTTATGTTCTGTCACAAACTTAAATTTTGGTCTAGAGAGACATCCGATATTGCTACGTAGCACTCCACAGAAAAGGATTACTGGATTAACTTGTACAAACCTGCTTTAAGATGTGTTGTAGGCTTCCTACCTTGAATGGTAACGAAAGTGAACATGATTCAAATCACAACGAGGGAAGGCCATCAGTGCCGAACATAAATATTACTAGGATTTTGGAGGTTGTCGGAATTGTTTTTTTTTTTTTAAACGCTACCACAAAGTGTAGTGCCACCCGGGAGGACATCTTGGCCCTCATTGATAGCATGTGAACCGATTGGGTATTTTTCGTACCCATCGAATCTCTGGTAGCTGTGGCATTTGCAGTTCACTTCCCAGCCTCTCGTCAATTTCTGCAATTACTATCTTATTTTTCTCAACACTGCTGCGGTTTGTGCCACCTTTACCTTACTACGGGAATGTCTCTGCTTCTACGACCTCTTCGTCTTTACAACTGCTATTAAGAAAAACTTCCGTTTCATTGTAGTCTTTCTCATTTTTGACTCCACGAGTTCTGTTTTTTTCTTCAATTCATTTTTCATAGTATCTGTTCTTTCCTTCTTGCCGATGTGTGTTTTTGCACAGTCGTCTTAGCACTGTTCTGCTGCATCTCTTATTTGGCACTTTTTTAAAACAGAAAGGCGTTTAGTCTCGATAATACCAACCGATGTATTATTCACAGCGGCTTACCGTAAGGTTTATTGCACCTGTTGCGCGGACATCTTTTAGGTTCCTGCTAATCATCCAAAAAAATTTATTCTCATACCTAGCCGCAACTTGCTCGTGAGTCATGTCAAGACTGCAGTTGTTCTGTTAGATTTCACATTGATCTGTTTTAATAACAGTATGGCAATGGCGTATTGTGCTTTTAAAATAATACGTTACTTGTCGTGTTCTTATGTAGTCCGTTGGTCTAGATATATGGAGAGAACACCAAGGCCTTGGCAACCAAATAAATACAAAATATAGAGGCGTGTTCCCTTTCGGTCGAAATGGATGCTACTTTTTTACAACTGAATACTGGTCGCTTGTTCTCCTTAGGGTAGAGCTGCTGTAGTTCTAAAATTCCACTCGTATGTAGCCGGTTGTCAGTACCTGCTTGTCATAACATGCTTCCGGTAGATGCTGGGTATGAACTCTACAATAGAGAGTTTGAATTTTAGTATTCAGACTTATGTACTGTATGTTCCCATTCCTCTGTACGTCATGTCAAAATTAACTTTCGATTCTATATTATCCCTGTCCAATGTCATAGTCATCACAGGTCTATCTGGGACAATGCAAAATAAACAGATGTTTCTAAAAGTTCAGCATTTCAAACCGTAATTTATTGTTTTACCTGCCGTTGAGTGCTAGGATTTTTATGTGAAAGCAAAGCATTGATAAACTGTTGGAAGTTTGGTGGAAACTCTATTCATAGTTTGCTAGTATGTTAGGGAACATTTGAAGAATATCTACAGCAGTAGCGGAACTACGGTTTAAGAGTGAGTTGAAATGATCCTAAATCGCTTCAAGATATCCTGGCTGCCTGTGAGAATGGCGGTATTATAATCAGCTTAGAGTTCCTGATGATGAGCGGACCGCACCATACAACTTCATCCGTCCTGCCTGAAAGATGCGTAAGTCTGAACTTGCTTGGCTTCTTGCAGCCACCCGTTATTCTTGATTTCCCCAACTTCAGACTGGCACTTGTGTTCTATTTCTTAAAAACGCTTTTTTCCCTCTTGAGGATGGATTTTGAGAAAAGGATTGTTAGACATCACGTTTAACCTCCATGAGTTTCAAATTTTCCTTTTTTCAACATTCAAACCAGTCTTGTCTCTTTCATCTCACATAGCCTACGACTTTCTGTGCAGACTCTGTAATCAATTATGAAGTGCGGTCCAATTATATTCTACATACTTCGTTTTGATTGGATTGTGAATTAGTTATTCAAAAACCGTTTTTGGTACTGTGTGGCAACACTATCCAGTTCTTCCTTTTGGATACCTGAAGTTGGTTCATGGCCGTTTTTGAATGGTAACCCTGAATCGAATAATGAGAAGTTAATGTTCTGTCTAGCAGATATCGATATTCCCGTCGGTTTTCGTGATTAGGAAATCATTCATGTGCAACTGTGGGGTGATGGCGTGATGTAGTATATGCCAAGATTTAGAGTGTGGGTGCATCTATGTTGTCTTGAAGTTATTCGGCAGTAGGAATTGGGTATTGGTGATAAAGAGCTCATGCACCAAACAGAGGCCAAGAAGTAACAACTATTAGCTTTGCAGTACACAATTGAAAGTTTTCCCATCACGTTTCCCCATAAGAGGAAGTCCCTCCACAGTCTGGCGTTGAAATCTCCTAGTAATGCAAGCTTGTCTGTAGCAGGGAGCTTGGTGATTACTGTGTTCAGTTTTTTTAGAAGCGGTACATAGAATCCTCGTCATCCTTATGAGGAAATGAGAGTAATGAATCTGTCTCCTGTCAGAGTTACGTGGGGAGTCAGGAGTCTCTAATTTACCGCGATGGAAGCGAGTCAATTATCATTCAAGAATTTTCTCTTTACTGTAAATCCCACACAAAAGAACTGATGTATATTTTCCCACTTTTTTTCCAGAAGATGATGTAGCGTGAAGAAATCTAGATGATTTTTCCTTTTCCTCCCAAACTGGTTTCACTCAAGGACGATGACATCAAAGTTGAGTAACTTATGCTCATGGCTGACGAGAGCTAAACTCATTCCTGGTCTGTAATCTTTGTGTTACAATGCTCTGAAGTTCCATACACAAATAGTGATGGACGTAGATCAGATATTCTTTTACGATTTTGACTGCAAGCCCAAACACAGATGCAGGATCGGATCCCTGTGAAGTCACAGTCATTCAGGAAGGCGACGATCACACATATATCGCCGACGTGGAAGTCCAAATTACGAAAAACCTACTTCCGTCATCCATACCCCATGCCTTTGCGCTTTTAGAGGAACAGCAGGGGATAATGCAATAGGCATGTGTTTGTTGTAGGTGGATCGCAACTCCGGTAGTGAGCCACACTCTATTGTGCTGGAACTATTCACTGCGACACATATAGCATGAGACGTGCAGTTTCCGGCATCAGAAATGAATTCGACTGCCGCAGGATCAGAGTACAGTCGAGTTGCGCCTTACAGGCAATCCATCAGGAATGACCTCTTTCACCTCCACAGCCGTTGGGGACTAAGAAAGCATAGGTGTATTGCAGTATCTTTTCCCCCACTGGGGCACCACCACACAACCATCAGTAGATTCCGCCCGCCCGAATCTGAAACCTCACTTACACAGAATATTGAAAATTAAAATGCCTAGCAGATTTCTAACCCTGAAAATTAACCGTATAGTTCCAAAACCTGCCTAATCCATTTTTAACACTTTAGAGGGAAGGCAAAAAACTGTCTCAACGTATGTTAAGTTATACATGACGTGTGTTACATATTTAAAATCATTTTGACTTGTAGACTTTAATTGTATACTGAAAGTTTATTGGTACAAATGTGTATCTGATATATTTAAGTTTGGATAAACTTAAATTGCAAATTTGGGACTACATATAGCAGTAGGCGGGTTATGGCGGATTTTGCACCGGATAAGGCGATTTATGGAACAATCCCTTGAAATATGAAAGAGGTAACGTTTGGAACAACAATGATACATGCAGGGTTTAGAAATAAAGAATTAAAGAATTATGCTTTCGAATATTGTGAATGGGTTACTTCCAGTCACACCTTTACAAAATAGTTTTTAGAAATCTTTTTCTTTGTTAAAATTAGTCAGATGTTTTTTAACCCTTAATTCATTCTTCCAAGAATCGCCGTCATTTTCACACAGATCTTCCTCTTCAACACCTTCACACCCTCTGTCTAGAAAGATATCATAGATAACCAGATCTCGGTTATCTTGCCAGTTTTCTCCAAAACGACTCGATAAGAAATCATCCACGTCGTTTAGCTCGGCAGGTATTACAGCGTTGCGTGGAGCAAATTCTCTCTGTTTGAATCTCGTGTGCTAACTTGTATTTTTTCATAACTGAGAGGGATAGTCCTATGTATGTATTGCAATAGCCCTCATTTCCATTTACGGTCATGCGCAGTAGTCTCTATAATTGGTCGGAAAAATTCTTAAGCGGTACAGAGTTTTGCCTAAAAATGTATAGTGTCAGTTATATCTTGCTGGATTACCTATATAACAACATCAATTCAATAACATTTCCGAAACCCGAACTGTCCTCTATAAGTTAAGAATTCATTGTGAAGTATACTACCAGCCACACCATTAGCCCCTTCAAATTGCGGCAAAACTTCTCTTTTATTGTCAGCAATGTGTCTAGAAAACGTTCATACGTCTAATTGAATCCATCATTTTCGGATGTTGATCTGAGAGGATTAAGTTACGTATATTTTTGTAATTCTTTCTAGTATTATACTTGGTAAAGTAATAACGACAGTGAGAGTAAAAAGAAATTGGAAAAGGGCGGCGATCTGGATGTTCGGCCCATTAAATCAACAGGGATAATCATCATCTTGCAATAAAATGTAATGCAATACAATCAACGGTTTTTCCAAAAAACAAATCTCAAAGAGTTTACAAAACTCGCAACATATCTCTTCGCCGTTGATCTATAGATTAAAGTATTTTTCCACAAGTAAATGCACAGATTTAATCGGTGTGTTTTTAGAAGTGCTATTGAAAGTCTTTACATCTGAAACTCTCAGCAATGCATCCTTTACCATATGTCTTTCAGTCTCACCAGCCATCTTGCATTTTAGTGCGTACGTTGTGCAATCCTTAGCACCACTATGTCACAAACTTAAATTTTGGTCTAGAGACATCCGATATTGCTACGTAGCACTCCATAGAAAAGGATTACTGGATTAACTTGTACAAACCTGCTTTAAGATGTGTTGTAGGCTTCCTACCTTGAATGGTAACGAAAGTGAACATGATTCAAATCACAACGAGGGAAGGCCATCAGTGCAGAACATAAATATTACTAGGATTTTGGAGGTTGTCCGAATTGTTTTCTTTTAAACGCTACCACAAAGTGTAGTGCCACCTGGTAGGATGTCTTGGCCCTCATTGATTAGCATGTGAACCGATTGGGTATTTTTCGTACCCATCGAATCTGTGGTAGCTGTGGCATTTGCAATTCACTTCCCAGCCTCTCCTCATTTTCTGCAATTACTATCTTATCGTTCTCAACACTTACACTTCCATTCAGTGGAGTATTATTTTTCTAACACCACCTGTCAATTATCTCCTCATCACTGCTGCGGTTTGTGCCACCTTTACCTTACTAGGGGAATGTCTTTCCTTGTACGACCTCTTCGTCTTTACTAACTGCTATTAAGAAAAACATCCGTTTCATTGTATTCTTTCTGATTTTTGACTACACGAGTTGTGTTTTTTTCTTCCCTTCTTGCCGATCTGTGTTTTTGCACAGTCGTCTTAGCACTGTTCTGCTGCATCCCTTGTTTGGCACTTTTTTAAAACAGAAAGGTGTTTAGTCTCGATAAAACCAACCGATGTATTGTTGACAGCGGCTTATCGTAAGGTTTATTGCACCTGTTGCGCGGACATCTTTGAGGTTCCTGCTAATCCTCCAAAAAAAGTTATTCTCATACCTTGCCGAAACTTGCTCGTGAATCATATCAAGACTGCGGTTGTTCTGTTAGATTTCACTTTGATCTGTTTTAATAACAATATGGCAATGGCGTATTGTGCTTTTGAAATAATACGTTACTTCTGGTGTTCTTATGTAGTCCGTTGGTCGCTTTTCCGAAGGCCCAGGCTGCATATGTGTGAAGATTTAGGAATGTGAATAAATGTACGAAGAAAATCTGGCAGATATTAGTGCTTAAATACTTAACGTAATGAAACTTATGAAAGTAGGAATTCGTGAGGAAGTGGTGTGTGGCACTTTGAGAAAGAGACTTTTGTAATTTGAAGTGTGTGTTTAGGAAGTATTGGCGTACGAGTGTCGTGCATCTTTTTTCGGGGAGGTGTGTGTTTTTTTGGCTTTTATATTGAGGGTGGGTGGGTGGGTCCCTTAGGATGCGGTGTTGTACCGTACCCAGGGGTAAGTACCCTCTAGGACTATGCCTCCATTCATGTAAGAATATCCGACTAACTCAGGGTTGGGCAGAGTGTGGGTTGGTTGTCGGCTGGGTCAGGATAAAAAGTCGAAGTTCTACTCTAAATATCAATCAATAACAGGAAATGGAGGTATAACACGAATGAGAAACAATCATAAGTGGGTAAGATGTATGTATTGATAAATATCCCCGATCATTTCACGAGAAAGCAAGTAAATCAAAAAAAATAATTTGTAAAAAAATGAACTCAAAATATTAGAAATAAGTCGAAATTAGAACGTTACTTGAATGATAATAACAAATTTGACATCAAAATCAAGTTCAATGAAGAACACAAAATACATCATACTGAGTTTCTTCTTATAGTCCAATGTTTATATTTTATGGCAACCAGTTTACGCAAACACTGACATGTGGTATTTCCGTATGGAGTTTCACACTATCGCATGCCAACGATACTGTTTCCAAAGTTAAGTTAATCCCGAGAGTCGCCGAAATTACAATTAAATAAAAGTTACATTATAAAAAAAGTTACGACGAAAAGAATAATAATTAATACGCAATGGACGCTATGTAAGTTATGCGAAATACTAGGGGCATATCCTATACTGTATTTACAACAATTCAAATAATCAAACTAAACACATCTGTGTACATCGGATATCGAGTAAAGTCTTAAATGCTACACAGATTCTAATGTGAAACCCGATTCACTGCAAAAGATCTAGATAGAACTTGATAAACCATCAATACTTCAGCACTCGGGCTATTCCCTTTTAAAACAACGAGACAAGGTATACAATCACAAATAACAATGTAAAATATCATCCTGTAAGAGAAAAACATATAAATAACCCTTGATATCATGAAGAAAGCAATGGGCAACATTGCCTCCTTCTACTGCATTTGAGCGCTCAACAGCGCGGTCATCCGTCATATACTTCCGGGTAGATTACGAGCTGAAAAGAAATGTTGAACTCCACTATGCTAAAGATTGGATTTTGTCTCCCGAGGCTGCCACAAGGAAATACTGTCTCCTTCACACCTACAGATAAACACAGGCCAGAAATCATCTTGCCATGAGATAACGCCTTTCATCGACTACACGGAAACTCACGTATATTCATTCCTTCTTAGCATGCTTGGGCCATTTAACAACATCAGACTCAATAGTCTGGAATTAACACTGTCCATTCTGATCACAATATATACTCAGAAGACACTAGGCAGGCACACACATCTGCACAATACTTCTATCTTGTCAGGCATACAATCAGCCTGCACCAATACATCATAATTCAGCATGCATTCTTTATCTCATTATTTCTCATGAATCCCATTGGCCTTCCATATTATGAGACGCAGTTCGTGTCCTTTGCAGACCATAATTCTCTAGTTTCTCAGAAGATGTCCCTACTTGTAAATTTTGAAGTGTTCTGAACGGTGTCGTTTTCGATGTATTTTTGTTTTGCCTGTAGTAAGAAGTGTGAACATTCTCTTCTAGATGGCACTACTGAAGGACTACAATTATGCACCCTAGTGCGAAGTGAAAGAATTGTATTTTTGGAAAAATTTTGTGTTCATAAGTTTGTTCTTTGTTAAATTTCTTTCAGTCATTGTTTAGGTTGGCTGTATAACCCTTCACCTTCCGCCAGTTTTGAATTCGACCAATGAGTAATTTTTGTAATTAATTTTCCACCAATCCTGGTTTTCTTCTTCACTTCTGACATGTAATCTTTTGGTCGTCCAATAAAATGATTGTGGGCGGGTGTTATCATTCCTGAAAGGTCTCGAATGTTCCGCGAGGGTATATAAACTGCTGATTTTCGGGTCTCTGCGCCACTTCAGTAACATCTATCAGTGTGTAAATTATGTAGCAGGGTGCGGGAAGCGCCTCTTTCTTCGGGCAGCAGTTCAACCACCAGGTATTGGCCGTCTTATAATTTATTTTCTTGCCAGCTCAGCAGTTTAACCCTCGGGGTGGGTTCGAAACCTTCTGCCATGTAACTTTCCTCTAAAATGTAAAAGATTCTTGATTTAAATTCTGCCTCTGTAACTACATATGGGGATAGAAAGTGCTTAAACCTCTCGAGCTCCCACTCATATTGCTTTGAGGTGAACTTATTTTCACAACCGTTTCTTCCCTTCTAATGTAATGTAAATCATTTTCTGATATAAGTCACTTCTTTAGTATGGGATTAGCCCTTGCATAAGCGGCCTAGTGCCAAATAGGTTTTTAAAGAAATGTATTAGGAGTGCAAGGACGCCTCCTCTCAAGTTGGTATTTTGGAGGCCATGTAATTAACCTGTTTCTTTACTTAATAGGCCTCAGTAGGTTGGGTATTTTTACCCCTGTTTTCATGTGTTTGGAGGTCAGCTTGAAAGTTGAGTTTGGTGTGGCCTATGATAGGCTGGAACTTTGAAAGCGGGTTGCTCTTTCAAAAAAGGTTTCTGTGTGCCTCGAGGAGGCTTTACTGTGTAATTGGGAGTAAGTGCCCCCGGGCATGATAGGAGTTTTATCCCCCTTGTGTTGAATCTTGTATATTCGAGTAAAGTTGGGCTAATTGCTCAAGAACTGTGTGTCTGGGTCTCAGAGCGTAAATCCTGTAACTACCGTAATGGTACATTCTTGATTGGTTGCTAGGTTACTTTGTACCTGTTATATTTGTTGTTTATTGACCTTGAAAAGAAAATATAACCTTGTTAAATTTTAAATTAACTTTAATTTCGTAGATTGAGACCTATTCATCCCAGCACCTTCTTTCACCTCTAACTACCACGGATAACTCCGTAACAAATATTATTATTATTATTATTATTATTATTATTATTAACGTACACGCACAAATATTGGTTAACATTGCAGAGAGAATAGAAACATACTTTTATGGGTAGGAAACAACGATGGAATAAAGAATATTAAACTTACATTTGTTTTGTTTTATAGTGGGCTGATCACGACCGTACTGCAAAAGAAACATTTTGAAGCGAAGACTAGTAGAGGAAGCGAGAGCCTCCCCGGAAGTGAAGTGAATTTGGCGGGATGAACCTGATTCTGCTAGTGAGAGAAGAGGGTTCTGAAGGCGCTAGTCGTAGTTACAAGGTCGCAGTGTTGACAGTTTGGCGGCCGAGGACAGAGGAGGAGTGCGCTCCGGCCGCCTGGGAAGGAAGGTGTCTCTTTGAAGAGTTGCACAGTTTAGGCGATGTGGGCTCATTTGACGGCGTGGCGCAGACAGGCCATTTTGCGCAATCTGTTGGTGGAGCAGGGGAAACTAGGAGGAAGCGCGGCGAGGTTCCTCGCCGCAGTCTTAGCCGCCAGGGTAAGGAAGGAACAGGTTACGATTGGGTTGACCCCTGCGAATACGCCAATAATATTGTAGGTATCTCGGGCGGGTAATTGTTGGTAGTCGACAGTGCGTTCGCGCTGGGGGTGTGTGTGTGTGTGTGTGTTTCCGTGCAGAGTTCGGTTCCCGAGTTGCCCGTTTTTGTTGTTGTCTTCCTCCGAAAGGAAAGAGAAATAAATAAACATCGTGGTTTTTACGTAATACCGTGTTTAGTGAAAATGGAATAGCTACAAGGAAGAGCAACAACGGTGTCTTTTATTGAGACCAGGAAAACGAAGTACATATCGCTGGCGGTTCAAAGTAATAGTGAGGTGGAGTGCTGCATTGGATTGTAATCTCTCGCATGCAAACAGCGTTATCATACTGTTCTTAAGGACAATTAGCTGGGCGCACCACGACATCCTCTGTCCACATACTTTTTCGGCTGGGTGGTGCTCTTCTCATCACTCTATTCGCTGACTCAGCCGGCCCAAGCATAATTTAATGGGCAGACGCCTCGTTGGTTGTCGCCTCCCTCCAACATGTCCTCCGGTCTCCTCAAGAATGTGGACACTGCTCACTCATCTCAGGACATCCGGCTCTCACTTCGCAACAACAGCATTGCGACCAGCTGTGTTCTCCGTCTCCAAGATGCCTCCTCTGGGCAAACTTCGCCCGACGTTTTGGTCCTCTTTCCATACTCTGGGCTTGGACCAGAATTCATCACTAAAGGCACTATCCCTCTCTTTCACGCTCAGTACAAAATTCTTCCCGTTCCAGACTACCTTTTTCACCAAGTGGCCTCAGATCCTGCCCTCTCTGCCAGTTTTCCGACCTCCTGTCTCCCTTCATCTACTACCACCGATATCTCCTCTGTCTATCGGTCTTCGCCTACTCTCACTACTACTACGTCCACTACAGTCACAACCTCTCTTCAGCTTCTCCGCTCATCTTCTTCCGCCACTCTTACGTTCAGTCATCCTTCTCCCATCATGTCTACCACCACACCCTCCCTAACTACGACCCCCCCCCCCCCAATCCCCAAGTACCCCTTGCTGATTCATTGGATACCGCCGCTACTGCTCAGCCAGCCTCCCACGGAGCATCTGGCGCTACCACGACCACCCGATTACCTCCAGTCTCCAGCTGTGTTCTTCGTGGCGTCGACCCGGCGATTTCTGAACAAGACGTCTTAAACGATCTCATCCTAGCAGGGGTTCCGGCACGCCGTGTTTTCCGTATCTTCAACAATACCGGTCCGACGTACATGGTGCGCCTTCAGCTTCCCACCGAAGACGACGTTACCCGTCTGCTCGCCAACGGAGTCCGACTTCACAATCGCACTTATCGTGTGGAGCCTTCCCGATCCTCACCTCGCGTTGCCCGTTCTCCCCCCTCTTCCCCCCTTTTCGCTCTCGTTCAAACCCACCACCAACCCCACCGCCGCAGCTGATTTCTCCACCTGTCTCCACTTTCAGACTCCCGCCTCTTACCATTCTCGAATTGTTCCATCTACTTGCCAACACCGTTACCAACCTTACGACTAGTCTCTATTATTTCCTTCTAAATTACCCGTGTCCATCTGATTATCCCTTCTTCCCTTCTACTCTACCTGTTTCTGCTCAACATCTCTGAATACCTTTGTCTCTGAATGTGCTTAATACCCCTGTCTCTCTATGTAACTTGTCTCTGTACCATTTAATATGTACTTGTCTGTCTACGTAGAGCCTTTCGACATGCGCGCCCGAGATATGTACCTACAAATAAATCTCTACTTTCCTTTCCTTTGGGTCTTTGTGGGGGTTGGTCTGTGCGGGCGGCTTTGCGGGTCCCCCCGTGGCCCGACTTGTTGTGTTGGTACCTCTGCGCCACTTTCACTCATTGTCTCTCCTTTCGGGCATGTACGATACATGCCATTCTACCTTTTGTTCTCTTGTATTATTTTCATTCGATGGCTGAAGAGCTCCATTGTTGAGCTGATGGCCCGCTTTCCCCCTTCAGGGGAAAGAATGAACATAACCTACTATAGGATAGGATAGGCGCACCATAGCTCTGGTTTCCCTTCAAAACGAATAAATCTTTCGCCTTTTACTAAAGATTTCCGTGGAGGGGAACATTTTGATGAGTCTTTTGAACAATTTTTTGTTTGGTCCAGCCGTTAAGGCGGACCTAAGATAGTAAAGAAACAAAAACTAGCAGTAGTGCAGACGATACAATAATTACAGCCCCTGCCATGACAGGAACTAAGAACAGTAGCGGAAAAGCTCTGTCCAGGAGCAAAAGGGCTTTCTTTTAAATATTATTATTATTATTGTTACCGAGTTTTGGTGGTAGGTAGAGGTGTAAGAAGGTGCGGGCGTGAATGGGTCTCAAACTACGGAATCAAAGTTAATGTAAAAGTTAACAAGGTTATATTTCCTTTTCAATATTAAGTAATAACAAAGAACAGGTACTTAGTAGCCGAAACACAATTTGAAATGTACAATTACAGGGATTACAGAGTTTGGGCTTCGAGCCCTGAGTTCACAATTTTTGAGCAACTAGCCCAACTTTCCGATATACAAATTTTAACAAAGGGGCAGAAGACCCCAATCAAACCCTGGAGCACTTGCTCCAAATTACACAGTAAAGCCTCCTCGAGGCATACAACACTCCGTTTCCAAAAGAGCCACACACTCTTTAATTTAAGCCTCTCCTAGGCCACACCAAACTCCACCTTCAAGTTGTCCTCAACGGACATAAACACAGGGGTAAAATACCCAATCTACTGAGGTCTATTAAATGAAAAGCAGGTTAATTGAATGACCTCTAAAACAATTTGAGAGGAGGCGAACTTGCACTCCTAATACACTTTGATTTTAAAACCTACTTTGGCACTAGGCCGTTATTACAAGGGCTAATCCCATACTACAGAGGTGACTTAATAGCAATTTACATTACATTACGGAAGAATTGATTGAGAGAATAAGTTCACCTCAAGACGATGTGAGTGGGAGCTCGAGAGGGTTAAGCACTCTCTATCCCGATATGTCGTTTTAAAATAGAATAGATACCAGTTGTTTTTACATTTTAGGAAAAGGTTACATGGTTGAACGCTTAGAACCCGCCCCGAAAGTTAAACTGCTGAGCAAGAAAAGAAAAATTTTATTAATCGGCCATTACCTTATTGTTGACCGCCGCCGAGGAAAGAGGCGCTTCCCGCCTCCTGCTATGTACTTAATACACTGAAAGATGGAACAGAAGTGGCCCGGAGACCCTAAAATCAGCAGTTTATATACTCTCGCGGAAGTTTCTAGGCGTTAGGGGAATGAAAACACCCGCCCACAATGTTTTTATTGGATAGGACCCCGCAACAGATACAAGTTGGGGGAAGATACACCAGATTGGTCAGAAATTACTAAAAGAAATTCGGGATTGGATAAATCTAAAACAAGGGGGAAAAGAGGGGTATACAGCCAACTTAAGCAATAACAGAAAGAAATTTAACAAGAAACAAACTTTTGAAATAAAATTTTCTCCAACAAAATAGTTCTTTGACTCCGCACTAGGGTGCGCTATTGTTGATCTTCAGTAGTGTACTCTAGAAGAGAAAGTTCACACTTCTTACTTCAAGCGAAACAAAAACACCTCAAAAGTGACACAGTTCAAAAACTCAAAATTTTCCACGTGGTGACATCTTCTGAGAAAGTAGAGAATTAATAGAGTAGATAAAGTTCAACCTTCCTCCAGAAGAGGAGTTTCAACTGGCGCAACTTTTAAATAAACGGTGTAGAGGTGTACCGCCCGGTACAATTATTATTAACGTACACGCACAAATATTGGTTAACATTGCAGAGAGAATAGAAACATACTTTTATGGGTAGGAAACGACGATAGAATAAAGAATATTAAACTTACATTTGTTTTGTTTTATAGTGGGCTGATCACGACCGTACTGCAAAAGAAACATTATGAAGCAAAGACCAGTAGAGGAAGCGAGAGCCTCCCCGGAAGTGAAGTGAATTTGGCGGGATGAACCTGATTCTTGCTAGTGAGAGAAGAGGGTTCTGGAGGCGCTAGTGGTAGTTACAAGGTCGCAGTGTTGACAGTTTGACGGCCGAGGACAGAGGAGGAGTGCGCTCCGGCCGCCTGGGAAGGGAGGAGTCTCTTTGAAGAGTTGCATAGTTTAGGCGATGTGGGCTCATTTGACGGCGTGGCGCAGACAGGCCATTTTGCGCAATCTGTTGGTGGAGCAGGGGAAACTATGAGGACGCGCGGCGAGGTTCCTCGCCCCAGTCTTAGCCGCCAGGGTAAGGAAGGAACAGTTTACGATTGGGTTGACTCCTGCGAATACGCCAATAATATTGTAGGTATCTCGGGCGGGTAATTGTTGGTAGTCGACAGTGCGTTCGCGCTGGGTGTGTGTGTGTGTGTGTGTGTTTCCGTGCAGAGTTCGATTCCCGAGTGGCTCGTTTTTGTTGTTGTCTTCCTCCCAAAGGAAAGAGAAATAAATAAACATCGTGGTTTTTACGTAATACCGTGTTTAGTGAAAATGGAATAGCTACAAGGAAGAGCAACAACGGTGTCTTCTATGGAGACCAGGAAAACGAAATACATATCGTTGGCGGTTCAAAGTAACAGTGAGGTGGAGTGCTGCATTGGATTGTAATCTCTCGCATGCAAACAGCGTTATCATACTGTTCTTAAGGAAAATTAGCTTGGCGCACCATACTCCCTATAGATTGTCGCTTAGTGGATGGATTCACGTGTTTCTTTGGTCTTTTCTAGAACCTTCGAGTATAATCCAGTGGAAGCTTCGTCATATCTTCGAGAACATTGGAGTATTTCTTTCTCCACCAGGACTCTTCCAGACTTTTCGATGGCTTCAGCCTCGCTACCGCCTCCGTCGCCAGAGATGGAGTCTGAGCAAATTAAACAAGCTCGTCTTTCTCCTGGACCTCTGGGAGACCGGAAAAAGATCTGTGGAACAACTGTGGCTTCTAACTCTTCTGGTTCTACTTACACTGCTTCCAGTTCGGCCGGTACTCAAGTCTCTGGCATCACACGCTTGGCTTCATCGGCGGACGGTGCCATGGCACCTCGCTCTACTTCACCACAGCCCCTGCCATCGCCTCCGGATCATTATCGGCCTCCCAACGTCCGCAGTTATTCTCACGCGGCGAAGAACCCGGCTCTTGCTCCAAATATTCGTCAGCGTAGCTTTGAGCATCACATTCACATTCCACCACCTACGTTTTACATCGTGAAACTGCAGCACATTGATCCTGATAAGGCCAACACCCGCTCCATTTACCAGCTTCTCAAGACCTTCACCCCGCAGCATCTAGACTTTGACATTGAGATTCAACGTACCCGTGAAGGGGATTTTCATATCAAGACTAACAAGCCTTTCTACCACCATCTCACCGAGACTATTGGGCTGGCCCACTTCGGCAGTCGCGTCAGGGCCACTAACATGACGCAACAGGCACCACCTCGCCGTACTGCACCACCTGCCCGCCGGCCACCACTCCATTCCGTTGTGGCTTATGGCGTCGATCGTGACTGGACGGATGATGAGATCTTTTCCCAACTCCAGCTTGGGGGCCACTTGGTGCACGAGGTGATACGCATCAAGAACGACCGCGGACCCACCAGCCTCGTCCGCATCTTAGCTGCTGACATCGCTACCTTAGACGCCCTCCTACGGGATGGCGTCGTCATCTATGGTCGTCGTCATCGCATCGAGCCCTCCCGTGCCGCGCCGCCGCAACGCATTCGTTGTACCCAGTGCCAGCGTTACGACCATCCTCCTGGCCAGCCCTGTCAGCACCCACAGGTATGTGCAATTTGTAGTCAGGAACATTCGACTAATAGTTATTCTAATAAGGCGATTCCTAAGTGTATTACGTGTTCCCAACCTCATCCTACCTTCTCTTACAAATGTAAATCCCGTCCCGCTCCCGACTCCTCTCAACCTGAATCAGTCATTCCTGTCGTTTCCCAGGACCTTCCCACTCCCTCCCACATTACTTCTCTCCCCGAAGTTTGTGCCGAGAACATCATTCGTTTCGTTACGATGGTGCTCCAAAGTATCCTCTCCTTCCACCGCCCACTTATCCTTAGTCAGGTCCAACTTGCCCCGCGATTGGTTTTTAATGCCCACCTGGATGTCACCAATGCGGGGAATAACATGCACTTTGCATTTTTTCCCCTTAGTGCCGTTCCCCTAGTGGGATGACATGTTCACTCTTTATTTTACTAACATTTGTTCTCTGAATTCCAATCGCGCGCTTTTGCACCTATCCCTCAACCTGTATGACCCGGACATTTTCGTTTTAAACGAAACGTTTCTTCGCACCCGTCTTCGCCCTCATTTTCCTAAGTACACTTTTCATCGCGCTGATCGTATATATGAAACACGTGGCGGTGTGGTCATTGGCACGAAACGCCACATTACCACTAAACGTTATTATTATCAATTTCGTGATAATTTTCGGGAATACTTAATTCTTGAAACCTTTCTCCCGAACCACACCACTATTGTAATTGTTACGCTCTATTTGCCCCCTCGAACTCCACCCCCTATTGATTTTCTTCACTACATTGACTCGACCTTTACGAACTACATCTTTATTGCTGATATTAATATACACTCTTATAATGTTACTCAATCTTCCGCTTTCACGACGTTAATATCTGAAATCCGGGGCATACAGGTTCCTTTTCCTTTCCCCACCCGCCCCGTCTCCCAAACCACTCCCGATGCCCTTGTCCTGTCCCCTTCCTTGTCCACTTCCATTACCATTGATAAATGTCTCTATTGATTCCGATCACCTCCCTGCTCTTCTTACTTTTTCTAACTTTTCTTATTCCACCCATCTCCCCCTTTCCCGAACCCCTCCTACCCGTCGTTTCACTCATGCCAACTGGTCCGCATATCGTACTACCATTGATAACCTCCTTCATGCGTTTCCTCCTCCCACGTCTATGCCCATTTTACTTTCTCTCATTTCCCAAGTCGAACATGCCCTTCAGGTTGCCGATCAACTTCATATTCCCCGTCGTTCTTTTCATCCTACAAAGCCCCCTATCCCTCCTAAAGCTCTTGTCCTTTTGCAGCTTGCACATGATTACTACCTTTCCTATCTTCCAACCCGGGACCCTACCACCCTCCTTGAACACCGTCGTACACCTCGCCATGCACGATCGTATATCAAAGCTCTCAAACGAAAATTCTTGATTACTGCCTGTTCTTCTCTCCCTGACTTGCAAAACTCCCGTGCATTTTGGACTACCTTTCATCGCTTGACGAAAACCCGCAAACCCCTGCCTACTTACCCTATCCATACTTCCACTCATACTCCTCTTACTAACAAAGATAAAGCTGATGCATTTGCTGACTATTATTCTCAGGTGTTTTCTCCTTCTTCTTCTCCCCAGTTCATTCACCCTGACGACCCTACGATTCAGCAATATTATGACCCCGCCCTCCCTCATCTTCAACCCTCTTTTGTTCATTTTGGTGACGTGGACTATACTCATCCTCTAAACGCCCCCATTACCCCTCATGAACTTCATTCTTACCTTCGTCACAAACGTAACACTGACCCCGGCTCCGATCATATCACTTGTCATATTCGCGAAGCCCCTCTCTCTCTCTCCACCATGCTCTCTGTTCCATTTATAATACTCTTCCCTATACAGGTTTTTACCCCGCCCACTGGGGACATGCTCTTATTCTCCTGTTTCTTAAACCTCATAAACCCCCTTCTGCTCTTACATCTTACCGCCCTATCTCGCTACTCCCAGTTCTGTCGAAGATCTTTGAAGGCATTCTGTGTCGTCGCCTCTCTCGCTATCTTCATTCTCTCAATCTCCTTCCTACTTCTCAAACTGGTTTCCGTCCTCATTTTTCTACTCATGACAACCTTTTTCATATCATACCTTCACTCTTCGTCTTCCTTAAAACCCACCGACCGGCTGCTCTGGTTTGTCTTGATGTAAATAAAGCCTTCGATTCCGTTTGGCATGCGGGCCTTCTCTACAAACTCCGTCACCTTCCTCTTCCTGTCACGATCATTCGTTTTCTATTTAATTACCTCGCATGTCGCACCGCGACAATTCTTATTCGTGGTGCTCGCTCTTATACTTTCCCTCTCACTTCTGGTGTTGTTTAAGGCTCCCCTCTTTCCCCCCATTCTCTATATTTTGTTTACTTATGATATTCCCCATCCTTCCCCTCCCCTTCGTTTATATCAATATGCGGATGATCTGGCTATTCTTGCTTTTAGCCGTACATTTACCTCCCTTACTACTCTTCTTCAAACGTATCTCAATACGTTGGAGTCTTGGTTCAATTCTTGGCACCTCACTCTTAACCCTAATAAAACACAATTTATTGTTTTTCGCCTTAAATCCCGCCTCCGTCCCATTAGTAACCGTATCCGCCTGACCTTGTACAATGTTCCTCTTGTTGAAACCAAATTACTTACTTATCTCGGTATTTCTTTTCAAAATAATTTCCGTTGGAACTACCACCTTGATGCCATTCACCGCAAAGCCCTCTCCCGTTTCCGCGCTCTTCGTTCCCTCATCGGCCCCTCGTGGGGCTTGAAGCCCCGCCATCTCCTTACTATTTATAAATCGTTTATTCGCCCCCTCATCACCTACGCTTCCCTGACCTGGCTTACTGCCTCCTCTACAGACTACGCTGGTTTACCTCCCTTCGATCGATACGCTCTCCGTATCGCATACCGTCTTCCGTTTGATACTCCTGCGCACTTTCACTCTCTTTATAGCTTTCCCTCCATCCTCACTCACCTTCACACTCTCCGTCTTAATTATCTTATTTCCGGTATTTCCCATCATAACCCTCTCATTACTGAAGCCCTTGCTCTCTCTCCTTTAGCCACTGCTATTTATAATAACACTCGTCTCCCTAATCATGATTTTCTTTTTCCCCCTGCTGCCTCCTAGCTTCCACTATCCCCTCTTTGCCGCGCCTTTGCTCGTTGTTTTGCCTTGCTCCGATGTTTATGTTATTCTTGATGTTCCTGGCTGCAGCTGCACATTTCTGTAACCACTTCGACAATTGCGCCACAAGCGCTCTCCGTGTTGTGTTCGTGTTCTACAGTCACACTTTTCGATGTTTCTTCTTCTTGTCCGTTTACCATCAAGTTTTTTGTTTTGCCGTCCTCATGTTCTCTTTACGTCCGTTATAGTGTACTCTCGAGTAATTGTACTTTTGTCTCTATACTTACTACTTTCTCCGTTTCCGACGTCTCCGTATCTTGGACGTCCTTTCGTGTGCTGTATCTAGTTCTGCGCATCTTTTGTTGCATTCTCTTCTCCTACCTTTTGTATTTCTTCTTCTGTCACTCCTTTTCCTTCGTCCCTCTTTGCACAATGCGCTTCTTTTCCTTTTCCATCTGTTATTTGGTGTATATTTATTGTTTGCTCATTCTTTTATTCTTTCTGGCCGTTTATAATGTTTCTTTATCATGTGGTGCACAGACTTTTTCTTATCACGCACAGTATACGGACAATCATAAGAAGATATATTATCTACCTCTGTAACTGCTCTTTGGCCCGCCCCACCCCTTCAGGGTGGGGAATGAAAACATTGAAGCAAGCAACTGCTCTTATTGTATATCTGTGCATTTATCATGTTTGTATCTGACTTCTTTTGCCAATAAATGGGTGTTTGTGGGGGTTCGCTTCTTGGGGGGTGTGGTGTGGGTCACCCTTGCGGGTCCGCCTGTTGCTCGCCTAACTCTTGCGCCGTGCTATGAAGATATTTTTCAGGTATGTACGATACATACGCCTATGCAGTTCTGGTTCTTTCCTTTCTTTTCTTTCTCCGAAGGCTGAAGAGCTCCTAGTTGAGCTGATGGCCCGCCCACCCCATTAGGGTGGGAATGAAATGACATGATGATGATGATGATGATGATGATGGGCGCACCATAGCTCTGGTTTCCCTTCAAAACGAATAAATCTTTCGCCTTTTACTAAAGATTTCCGTGGAGAGGATCATTTTGATGAGTCTTGTGAACATTTTTTTTTTTGGTCCAGCCGTTAAGGCGGACCTAAGGTAGTAAAGAAACAAAAACTAGCATTAGTGCAGACGATACAATACTCACAGCCCCTGCCATGACAGGAAGTAAGAACAGTAGCGGAAAAGCTCTGTCCAGGGACAAAAGGGCTTTCTTTTAAATATTATTATTATTATTATTATTATTAATATTATTATTATTAACGTACACGCACAAATATTGGTTAACATTGCAGAGAGAATAGAAACATACTTTTATGGGTAGGAAACAACGATAGAATAAAGAATATTAAACTTACATTTGTTTTGTTTTATAGTGGGCTGATCACGACCGTACTGCAAAAGAAACATTTTGAAGCGAAGACTAGTAGAGGAAGCGAGAGCCTCCCCGGAAGTGAAGTGAATTTGGCGGGATGAACCTGATTCTTGCTAGTGAGAGAAGAGGGTTCTGGAGGCGCTAGTGGTAGTTACAAGGTCGCAGTGTTGACAGTTTGGCGGCCGAGGACAGAGGAGGAGTGCGCTCCGGCCGCCTGGGAAGGGAGGAGTCTCTTTGAAGAGTTGCATAGTTTAGGCGATGTGGGCTCATTTGACGGCGTGGCGCAGACAGGCCATTTTGCGCAATCTGTTGGTGGAGCAGGGGAAACTATGAGGACGCCCGGCGAGGTTCCTCGCCCCAGTCTTAGCCGCCAGGGTAAGGAAGGAACAGGTTACGATTGGGTTGACCCCTGCGAATACGCCAATAATATTGTGGGTATCTCGGGCGGGTAATTGTTGGTAGTCGACAGTGCGTTCGCGCTGTGTGTGTGTGTGTTTCCGTGCACAGTTCGATTCCCGAGTGGCCCGTTTTTGTTGTTGTCTTCCTCCGAAGGGAAAGAGAAATAAATAAACATCGTGGTTTTTACGTAATACCGTGTTTAGTGAAAATGGCATAGCTACAAGGAAGGGCAACAACGGTGTCTTTTATAGAGACCAGGAAAACGAAATACATATCGTTGGCGGTTCAAAGTAACAGTGAGGTGGAGTGCTGCATTGGATTGTAATCTCTCGCATGCAAACAGCGTTATCATACTGTTCTTAAGGAAAATTAGCTGGGCGCACCATACACTCTCAGTTTTCGGCTAATGATCGGCCCAGCTACTATAAACGACGAGAGCTCCATAAGAAATTCAAGACCAGACGGAAGCTACACCATGAGTTCATCACCTTCTTCGCACTTGGCAGAGCGACCTCCGTCGCCGGATATGGATGTCACCCAGACCAACCAGCCTCGACGCCGGGCGGACACCGACGCTTCTGACGCTCCGGGTACTAAGCCTGCTGATTCTCCGGGTTCTAGCTGCTCAACATCTCCTGACCGACTTCTACTCAAAGGGCCATTTCTGACACTTTAGTGGGCATCGTTCCACTATCACAGCCATCTCCAACCACTTCTCACCAGCAGCCGCCTCCGCAGTTTATGCCTGGCCGCATGAAGACTTACGCCCAGGCTGCATTGAACCCGGCTTTACCAACGAACATCCGAAACCGAAGTGCCATTGACCAGTCCTTCAAGGCCACGATCCAGCCGGCATTTTTCCTTATGAAGCTTCGAGACCTTGATGAAACACATTCAAATATCAGGAAGCTCTACACCGAGCTCGATAGCTGCAGTCGCTTAAGTGCGGCCAGTATCCAGTATTCGGGAGATAGTAGGTTCGAACCCCACTGTCGGCAGCTCTGAAAATGGTTTTCCGTGGATTCCCATTTTCACACCAGGCAAATGCTGGGGCTGTACCTTAATTAAGGCCACGGCCGCTTCCTTCCCACTCCTAGCCCTTCCCTGTCCCATCGTCGCCATAAGACCTATCTGTGTCGGTGCGACGTAAAGCAACTAGCAAAAAAAAAACACCGTCTTGTGCTCTCATACGCTGAACTCTCAAGAATATAACATCGAAATCCAACGCGCCCGTGATGGGGGCTTTAACATCAAAACCAGCAAGCCGTTTTACACCCAGTTTATGACTAAAATTGGTACTACTCGACTGGGACCAAACGCCAAAGCTATCAACCTGTCTACGTGCAGCCCTGCTCATCGCCCCGAACCACCAGCCCGCACATCTCCCATCATGTCTGTGGTGGCCTATGGGGTGGACCGGGACTATACCGATGGTGAAATTCTTGACCAACTCCACCAGGACGGCCTCGATGTCTTTCGAGTCGTCCGCATCAAGAATGCCAGTGGCCCTACGTCCTTGGTTCGAATCCTGACCAAGACCGCCCCGACGCTGGACGCGCTGTTGCGAGACGGCGCGATGCTCTATGGCCGGCGTCACAGGGTGGAAACATCCAGGTCTGCACCTCCGCAACGGATCCGCTGTCATAAATGTCAACGTTACGACCACGCTCCCGGAGCTCCCTGCAATCACCCTGAGGTATGTGCACTTTGCTCAAGTCAGGAGCATTCTACACAAGTGTGTCCCAACAAATCTACTCCTAAGTGTATTAACTGCAACCTTGATCATCCCTCCTTCAGTTATAAATGTAAAAATAAACCACTCCCTGAACCTACTAAGCCTGAAACTGCCGTACCTGTCCAATCGCATGATCTACCTACTACACAATCCAATACTGCTCTCCTCCTTCCTACTTCTGAAAACGTCATCCGTTTCGTAACGATGGTGCTGCAGAACATCCTTCCCCACCATCGTCCCCATATTCTCTCCCAAATCCAGTTAGCGGCACGGTTGGTGCTCAATACACATGTCGATGAGGCGTACTCGGGGAGTCGAAAGCATTTTGCATTCATTCCTCTAAGTACGGTACATTTTATGCATTTAATTCAAGGTCTATTATGTTAATATAAGATTAATATAATAAATCTTTATTGCAACCAATGGTCAAATAAAAGTGTACCGAGTGGTACACCTCCACGTCGCTAATTCAAACCTTGCGCCAGTTGAAACTCCCCTACTGGAGGAACTCCGAACTTTATCTAAGGTGTTAATTTTCAAGTTTCTCAGAAGATGTCACTACTTGGAAATGTTGGAGTTTCTGAACTGGGTCGTTTTCGATGTATTTTTGTTTTACCTGTAGTAAGAAGTGTGAACTTTCTCTTCTAGAGGACACTACTGAAGAACTACAATAGTACACCCTGATGATGATGATGATGCTTATTGTTTAAAGGGGCCTAACATCGAAGGTCATCGGCCCCTAATGGAACGAGATCAACGACATGAGAGATGATGTTAAAATTTTAAAAACATATTCACTGAGTAGAGTTTAAAAAATGATGGTGAAAAATGAGGGTGAGATTAAAACAATCAGTGGATCTAATACGCAATGCCTTATTTTCTAATAAAATAAGAGAATCTACAGGAAAACAAAAGAATAAGGCATTGCCTGGTAGTACATGATTTACGAGAGACGTTAAAATAACACATTAAAATACGCAACACAAACTAATATTAAGTCAATAGGATAAAAGCGAAAGTGACACAAAACACACTAGGACAAAGGACAGCATCATACACGAGAAAACAGTCCACTATCCCTCATAAAGCGGACGACGAGGTCTGCTGACTGCTCGTCATCACGTAAGATAAGGGAGATAGTACTCGGAAGGTTAAGACTACGGCGCAGATCGACCAGGTCCACACACTCCGTAAGGATGTGCACCACGGTAAGATGGTCGCCGCAGGTACACACCGGAGGGGGTTCTCCTTTCAAAGATGCGAGTGAGTCAAGATACCGTGGCCGATCCGAAGACGACATAATACCACGGCTTCCCTCCGCGAAGCCCGAAGGGAAGTCCTCCATACCTTCGTTGTTCCTTCTATCGCTCTCAGCTTATTGGGAAGTGGAATGGCCTGCCACTCCATCTCCCAATGGGACATAACAAGACGTCGAAGCTGGGAGCGAATATCACTTACTGGAACCTTGAAAGGCAACGGGGGCAGTGTAACTGCCTCCTTGGCAGGCTGATCTACTAACTCGTTTCCCTCTATGCCCATGTGGCTTGGGAGCCACAGAAACGTGATTCTGGTGCCAGCATCCCAACACCCGGCCAGCAGGTCCTGGATTAGCTGCACCAGAGGGTGCCGAGGGAAACAGGTATCTATAGACTGGAGCGAACTCAAGGAGTCGGTACACAGAAGAAAGTGTCGGCGCTCATTGTACAGTGCGTACCGCAGAGCCTCATAGATAGCATAAAGCTCTGCTGTGTACACACTACAGGTTGCCGGAAGAGAAAAATGGAACCTATCATTGTTAACAACGAACGCACAGCCCACCTTCGTATCTGTCCTTGAACCATCCGTGTAGACGACGACTGAACCTGGATAGCGGCCAACAACGGACAGGAAGAGCCTCCGATAAATCGAAGGGTCCGTGTTTTCCTTTGGGCCAGTGTGCAGATCCAGGATTACTTCAGGTCGTCGTACGACCCACGGAGGTACCCCACTTAGTTGTCTGACAAGGCAAGGAACCGAAGGTACGTCAAACAATTTGGAAATGCTATCCAAGCGTATCCCAACCGGCCGCGTCGCTCGAGGACGAGCAGCGTACAGCAAACGGTTGCCATTGTTGAACACGCAAGGATAGCTTGGATGAAGTGGCATCTGTCGCAAATTTGCAGCATATGTAAGTAGAAGTTGCTGGCGCCTCAGGTGTAAAGGCGGCACACCAGACTCAGCGAGCAGGCTAGCGATGGGGCTTGTAGGAAAAGCTCCCGTCGCCAACCTAACCCCGCTGTGGTGGATACTGTTCAGCTTCGCAAGAACACTTGGTCTTGCGGAGCCATATGCTGCACTGCCGTAGTCTAACCGGGATAAAATGTGTGCCCGATTGAATCGCAGGAGCACCGTGCGGTCAGCCCCCCAAGAAGTGCTGCTAAGAAACTTAAGGATATTAAGCTTCCTAGTGCATTGCACTTTTAACTGCCGCACGTGTGGCTCCCACGATAATTTACTGTCAAAAAGGAGCCCAAGAAATCGGTAAGTGTCAACAACTAGAAGAACGACGTTGTCTAAATAAAGCTCAGGATGGGGATGAAGAGTACGTTGACGACAAAAGTGGACAACAGAGGTCTTTGCGGCAGAAAACCGAAAGCCATGTTCTAAGGTCCACTGCTCCACCCTCCTAATAGCGTGTTGTAATTGTCGCTCTGCGACTGCCATATTACGCGAGCTATAGTGCAGAGCAAAATCGTCCACATATAGCGACGGTATAACTGCTGGACCAGCAGCAGCAACAATACCGTTGATGGCAATCGCGAACAGAGTGACACTAAGGACCGATCCCTGTGGGACTCCATTTTCTTGTACGTGGTATTGCGAATATGTCCTCCCTACTCGGACACGGAATAGACGGAGGGACAAGAAATTCGCAATAAACGCCGGCAAGTTACCTCGGAATCTCCATTGATGCAGGGCTGAAAGGATACCATATCGCCATGTGGTGTCATAAGCCTTCTCTAAGTCAAAGAAAACAGCCACCAAGTGCTGTTTGCGGAGAAACGCATCCTGGATAGAGCTTTCCAGCCGTACCAAGTGGTCAGTGGTGGATCAAGCGGCTCGAAATCCACATTGGTACTCGGAAAAGAGTCCTTGTTTCTCCAGACACCACACGAGTCGGCGATTAACCATCCTCTCAAACAGCTTACACAGGCAGTTTGTAAGGCAAATCGTTCGGTAACTTCCTGCATACTTAGGATCTTTGTCAGGCTTGAGGACAGGAATAACTATGCCCTCTCGCCACTGAGACGATAATCACCCTCCATCCAGATTCGGTTGAACACACGAAGGAGATATAGTAAACTATCATCACTAAGGTGTTTCGACATCTGGTTATGGATGTTGTCCGGTCCAGGAGACGTGTCCTTGCAAAGCGCTAGGGCGCTGCGGAGTTCCCACTCCGTAAAGGGCACGTTGTAGTCCTCTGAAGCTTGAGAGGCAAAACTAAGGTGAAAACGTTCCGCCTCCCGCTTCAGAGCGAGGAAATCAGGATGGTAATTCCCGGAGCCAGATACATCCGCGAAATGACTAGCGAGATGGTCAGCAATCAGGAGGGGTTCAGTGACGATGTTGCCTGCAATGGAAATTCCCGGTACAGAAGATGATCCTTGGATACCCGAAATACGTCGAAGCTTAGTCCACACTTGAGATGATGGAGTATGTGACGTCATAGACGACACATATCTCTCCCATGAAGCCTTCTTACTTTGGCGAATAAGAACTCGCGCCTTAGCGCGGAGTTTCTTAAATGTTACCAAGTTGGCCGCAGTGGGCTGTCTACGGTAATGTTTGTGAGCGCGACGGCGTTCTTTGATGGCTGCTGCTATGTCTTCGATCCACCAAGGAACGAGTTTTCGGCGAGGAGTCCCCGAGTAGAATGGAATGGACTCCTCAGCAGCAGCAAGAATAACCTGGGTGATGTAAGTTATTTCCTCGCCTACGGTCCGCCTGATTTTGTCGTTAAAGACAGCTAGTGATGTGTACTTTGGCCAATCAGCATGTTGAAAAATCCATCGAGGGGGAGCCTCGACGGATTTGTGGTTCAGCAAAGTAAGAATTATGGGAAAATGGTCACTGTCACAAAGATCGTCGTGTGTGTTCCACCGAAACAGTGGAACCAACGTTCGGCTGCACAGACTTACGTCTATGCGAGAATAAGTGCCGTAACGTACACTGAAGTGTGTTGGTTCCCCTGTGTTCAAAATACATAAATCCAGCTCTGTTACTAATGTTTCCAGCTCTCTTCCCCGGGGGCAAGGCGACTCAGAGCCCCAGACGGGGGGATGGGCGTTGAAATCGCCCAACAAGAGGAAGGGAGGTGGAAGCTGATCTAGAATATCAGTGACATCATTGATGTTAAGAGCCTCACCTGGTGGAAAATAAACATTACACACTGTAGTTATGACAGGCAGCGGTACGCGAACAGCTACTGCCTCCAGCGGGGTTCGTATTGGAACCTCCTCGCTGTAGGTATCAGAACGGACAAAAATGCCAACGCCACCGGAAGCCCGGTGAGCATAATGTCGTTCTGTCGAGTATAGTCGAAAATTTCTCAGTACCGTATGATGACCAGGTCGGAAATTTGTTTCCTGAATACAGACTATACTCGCCGAATACTCGCTAATGAGCTGGCGCAACTCGGCAAGATGCCTATCATAACCGTTACAATTCCATTGTAACAGTGCCATAATGTAAGTGTGGACTATTGTGGTTTAGGTTAGAAGCAGCGTAATGCCACCTACCCTAACCTACACTCACCTCCCCATCCGAAGATGGAGATTCATGCTCCACGTGCATCTCCCCGTCACTAGACGAGGTGAAGCATGCCTTCAATTTCTTCGACGTACTTTTGGGGTGGGGTTTCCTCTTACGAGGGAAGCGCGCAGGTCTTCTAGAAGGAAGACCCGCTGGCGTGGAATCAGGCCCTCCGGGTGGAGGGCGTGAAGCCCCATTCGTAGGAGAAGTGGAAGAACGCCTGCTAAGGTCGCTCTTCTTCCCCACAGTCGATTCTTGTTGAGACGGGCTGGGAGATGGTTTCCCAGCCCTGGTCGACGATGCCACCTCCGCCGGCTTGGGCTCGGCTGTCGCCGATTTCGTGAGGGAAGGAGACGTTGCCTTCTTCCCTTTTTGTGCCGGCGTAGGTTTCCTAGCCGGCACAGGTATATTGGTGGTCGAAGGCCGGGACGGACCCACCTTCGAGCTAGGTCTCTTTGGCTTGGGCGCAGCGATCTTCTGGGCAGGTGTTCCAGTTGAAAATGAGGAACCTGGCAGGGACTGTGCTATCAAGCTGAAGTCAAGTGTCTTGGCCGGTGCATTTAGAGAAGTAAACTTACGACGCGCTTCCTGGTAGGAAAGACCATCCAGGGTCTTGATCTCCTGGATCTTCTTCTCGCTCAGATAGGTCGGACAATTCCGATCCCGAGGAGAATGAAGACCAGAGCAGTTAGTGCACTTGAACGGAGGTGTACACTCCTCCGCGCCGTGAGCTACTTTCCCACATGTACCACACACTGACGGATTCGAACAACGAGATACCATGTGTCCGAATCTCTGGCATTGATAGCATCGCATAGGAGGCGGGATGTACGGCCTCACATCGCAACGATAGGTTGTTACCTTGACTTTCTCGGGCAACACTGACAATTTGAAGGAGACTATGAACGCACCCGTGGCAACGTCTTCACCGTTGACTTTGCGTATGATACGCCGGACGTGGGTCACGCCACGGTGCTTCATGTCTTCCATCAATTCATCGTCAGTGTTCAGGACGAGATCACGGTGGAAAATAACTCCACGAACCAGATTCAATGTTTTGTGCTCTTCCACTTTGACGGGGATGTCGCCAAAATGGTCGCACTTAAGCAATTCATCGGCCTGGAGCGCAGTGCTCGTCTTCAGAAGCAAACCACCATTGCGCATTTTCTTCAGGTCCGCAAGTTCGCCATATACACCTTCGATGTACCTACTGAATAGGATGGATTTAACCAACTTGAAGTCCTGCCCATCGGTTCTGGTAGCAACCAGGAACCTAGGGAAGCTGGATCCCAAATTTAATCGCTGCGCCTGTTCCCAAGGGGTTGCCCCCCTTAGAGAATCCAAAGTTAAAGACTTGGGTAGCGAACTACCCGAGAATAGTACACCCTAGTGCGAAGTGAAAGAACTGTTTTTTGGAGAAATTTTTATTTCAAAAGTTTGTTTCTTGTTAAATTTCTTTCTGTTATTGTTTAAGTTGGCTGTGTAAACCTTTCTTTCATCTTGTTTTGAAATTTAGCCAATCCCGAAATTATTTAATTAATTTATAACCAATCAGGGGTATCTTCCCCAAAAGGGGATATATTACTTAACCCTAACCAATAAAGTTTTTGTGGGAGGGTGTTCTCTTTCCTCAAACGCCTCGAACCTTCCGCGGGAGTATATAAACTGCTGATTTTAGGGTCTCCGGGCCACTTCCGTACCATGTTTCAGTGTGTAAAGTACATAGCAGGGGGCAGGAAGCGCCACTTTCTTCGGGCAGCAGTTCAACAATAAGGTAATGGCCGTTTAATAACTTCTTTTCTTGCTTGCTCAGCAGTTTAACTCTCGGGGCGGGTCCGAAGTTTTTCCACCATGTAACTTTTCCCTAAAATGTAAAGACACTTAGTTTCAATTCTGTATTTTTAAACTAAAAACTGGGATAGAGAGTGCTTAACCCTCTCGAGCTCCCGCTCGTATTGCATTGAGGTGAACTTATTTTCTCTACCGTTTCTTCCTTAAAGTAATGTAAATTGTCTTCTTATATAAGTCACCTCTTTAGTATGGGATTAGCCCTTGCATTAGCGGCCTAGTGCCAAGTAGGTTTTAAACAAAAGGTATTAGGAGTGCAGCTGCGCCTCCTCGCAAGTTATGGTCGAGGCCATGTAATATTTTTGTTTCTTCACTGAATAGGCCTCAGTAGGTTGGGTATTTTTACCCCTGTGTATATGTCGTCGGAGGACAGCTTGAAAGTCAAGTTTGGTGTGGCCTTTGATAGGCTTAAAACTGTGAGAGCGGATTGCTCTTTTGAAATTGAGTTTGGTTCTGCGTGCCTCGAGGAGGCTTTACTGTGTAATTTGGAGCAAGTGCTCCTGGGCATGATTGGGGTTTTCTGCCCCTTTGTAAAACCTTATGTATAAGTAAAGTTGGGCTAATTGCTCAAGAATTGTAAGTCCGTGGCTCGAAGCCCAAATCTTGTAAATACTGTAATTGTGCTTTTGTTGCCTTGCTATTCTGTACCTGCCATTCTTGTTATTTCTTGATTTTACAAAGAAAATATAACCTTGTTAAATTTTAAACTAACTTTAATTTCGTATTTTGAGACCTGTTCACCCCCAGCACCTTCTTTCACCTCTAACTACCACGGAAAACTCCGTAACAAAAAGATGATGATGATGATGATGCTTGTTGTTTAAAGGGGCCTAACATCGAAGGTCATCGGCCCCTAATGGAACGAGATGGACGAAATGACATATGATAGTTAAAATTTAAAACGGAGCCACTGATTAGAGTTTTAAAAAATGCGATGAAAAATGAGTATGAAATTAAAACAATCAGTGGATCTAATTCGCAATGCCTTATTTGGAATAAAATAAGAAAAATTACAGGAGATAATGGAATAAGGCATTGCCTGCTAGTACAGATATATATACATACTTTACATTAGACGTGAAAAGAACACATTAAAATACGCAACACAAACTAAAATGAAGTCAATAGGATGAGAGCGTAATTGACACAAAGATACAAGCACAAAGGACATCATTACATACGATAAAACAGACCACTATCCCTCATAAAGCGGATGACGAGGTCTGCTGACTGCACGTCATCACGCAGGATAAGGGAGATGGTATCCGGGAGGTTAAGACTACGGCGAAGATCAACCAGGTCCGTACACTCCGTAAGCATGTGTACCACGGTAAGATGGTCACCGCAGGTACACACCGGAGGAGGTTCTCCTTTCAAAAGATGCGAGTGAGTCACGATACCATGGCCGACCCGAAGACGACATAATACCACGGCTTCCCGCCGCGAAGCCCGAAGGGAAGTCTTCCATACCTTCGTCGTTCCTTTTATCGCTCTCAACTTATTGGGAGGTGGAATGGCCTGCCACTCCATCTCCCAATGGGACATAACATGATGTCGCTGCTGGGAGCGAATATCACTTGCTGGAACCTTGAAAGGCAACGGGGGCAGTGTAACTGCCTCCTTGGCAGCCTGATCTGCTAACTCGTTTCCCTCTATGCCCATGTGGCTTGGGAGCCACAGAAACGTGATTCTGGTGCCGGCATCCCAACACCCGGCCAGCAGGTCCTGGATCCGCTGCACCAGAGGGTGTTGAGGGAAACAGGTATCAATAGACTGAAGCGAACTCAAGGAGTCAGTACACACAAGAAAGCGTCGGCGCTCATTGTATAGTGCGTACCGCAGTGCTCTGCAGATAGCATAGAGCTCTGCCGTGTACACACTACAGGTTTCCGGGAGAGCAAAAAGAAACCGATCATTGTCGACAATGAACGCACAGCCCACCTTCGTATCTGTCCTTGAACCATCCGTGTAGACGACGACTGAACCTGGATAGCGGCCAACAACGGACATGAAGAGCCTCCGATAAATCGAAGGGTCCGTGTTTTCCTTCGGGCCAGTGTGTAGGTCCAGGATTATTTCAGGACGTCGAACTACCCACGGAGGTGCCCCACTCGGTTGTCTGACAAGGCATGGAACCGAAGGTACGTTAAACAACCTGTAACTGCTCTCCAAGCGTATTCCAACCGGCCGCGTAGCTGGAGGACGAGCAGCGTACAGAAAATGGTTGCCATTGTTGAATACGCAAGGATAGCTGGGATGAAGTGGCATTTGTCGCAAATGAGCAGCATACGAAAGAAGCATTTGCTGGCGCCTCAGGTGTAAAGGTGGCACACCAGACTCAGCGAGCAGGCTAGCGATGGGGCTTGTACGAAAAGCTCCCGTCGCCAACCTAACCCCGGCGTGGTGGATGCTGTTCAGCTTCGCAAGAACGCTTGGTCTTGCGGAGCCATATGCTGCACTGCCGTAGTCTAACCTAGATAAAACGTGTGCCCTGTAGAATCGTAGGAGCACCGCACGGTCAGCTCCCCAATTAGTGCTGCTAAGAAATTTCAAGAGATTTAGCCTCTTGGTGCATTGCACTCTTAGGTCCCGCACGTGTGGCTCCCACGATAATTTACTGTCGAAAAGGAGCCCAAGAAATCGGTAAGTGTCAACCACGGGAAGAGCGACATTTCCTAGATAAAGTTCAGGATCTGGATGTAGAGTACGTTGACGGCAAAAGTGGACAACGGAGGTCTTTGCAGTAGAAAACCGAAAACCATGCTCAAAGGTCCACTGCTCCACCTTCCGGATAGCTTGCTGTAATTGTCGCTCTGCGACTGCCATACTGTGCGAGCTATAGTGAAGAGCAAAATCGTCCACATATAGCGACGGTATTACTGCTGGACCAGCAGCAGCAACAATACCGTTTATGGCAATCGCGAACAGAGTGACACTAAGAACCGATCCCTGTGGGACTCCATTTTCCTGAACGTGGTATTGCGAATATGTCCTCCCTACTCGGACACGGAATAGACGGAGGGACAAAAAATTCGCAATGAAAACCGGCAAGTTACCTCGGAATTTCCATTGATGCAGGACTGAAAGGATATCATATCGCCATGTGGTGTCGTAGGCCTTTTCTAAGTCAAAGAAAACATCTACCAAATGCTGTTTGCGGAGAAACGCATCCTGGATAGAACTCTCCAGGCGTACCAAGTGGTCAGTGGTGGATCGAGCGGCTCGGAAACCACACTGGTACTCGGACAAGAGTCCTTGTTTCTCCAGACACCACACAAGGCGGCGATTTACCATCCTCTCAAACAGCTTACACAGGCAGCTGGTAAGACAAATAGGTCTATAACTCCCTGCATATTTAGGATCTGTGTCAGGCTTGAGGACAGGAATGACGATGCCCTCTCGCCACTGAGACGGATAGTCACCCTCCATCCAGATTCGGTTGAACACACGAAGGATATAGAGAAGACTGTCCTCACTAAGGTGTTTCAACATCTGGTTATGGATATTGTCTGGTCCAGGAGACGTGTCCTTGCAAAGCGCTAATGCGCTACGGAGTTCCCACTCCGTAAAGGGCACGTTATAGTCCTCTGAAGCCTGAGTGGCAAAACTGAGATGACGACGTTCTGCCTCCCGCTTCAGAGGTAGGAAGTCACGATGGTAATTCCCGGAGCCAGACACGTCCGCGAAATGGCGAGCAAGATGGTTAGCAATCGAGAGTGGTTCAGTGACGATATTGCCTGCAATGGAAATTCCCGGTACCAAAGATGATCCATTAATACCCGAAATACGCCGAAGTTTAGTCCACACTTGAGATGATGGAGTGTGTGACGTCATAGACGACACATATCTCTCCCATGAAGCCTTCTTACTTTGGCGAATAAGAACCCACGCCTTAGCGCGGAATTTCTTAAATGTTACCAAGTTGGCCGCAGTAGGCTGTCTACGGTAACGTTTATGAGCACGACGGCGTTCTTTGATAGCTGCTGCTATTTCCTCGTTCCACCAAGGAACGAGTTTTCGGCGAGGAGTCCCCGAGAAGAACGGAATGGACTCCTCAGCAGCAGCAAGAATAACTTGGGTGACATAAGTTATTTCCTCGCCGGCGGTCCGCCTGATATCATCGTTAAAGACAGCTAGTGATGTGTACTTTGGCCAATCAGCATGTTTAAGAATCCATCGAGGGGGAGCCTCGACGGATTTTTGGTTCATCAAAGTAAGAATGATGGGAAAATGGTCACTGTCACAAAGATCGTCGTGTGTGTTCCACCGAAACAGCGGAACCAACGTTCGGCTGCATAGACTTACGTCTATGCGAGAATATGTGCCGTAACGTACACTGAAGTGTGTTGGTTCCCCTGTGTTCAAAATACATAAATCCAGGTCTGTTACCAATGTTTCCAGCTCTCTTCCCCGGGGGCAAGGCGTCTCAGAGCCCCATATGGGGTGATGGGCGTTAAAATCGCCCAACAAGAGGAAGGGAGGTGGAAGCTGATCTAGAAGATCAGTGACATCATTAATGTTAAGAGGTAGCCCTGGCGGAAAATAGACATTACACACTGTTGTTATGACAGGCAGCGGAACGCGAACAGCTACAGCCTCCAGCGGGGTTCTTAGTGGAACCTCCTCGCTGTAGGTATCAGAACGGACAAAAATGCCAACGCCACCGGACGCCCGGTGAGCATAATGTCGTTCTGTCGAGTATAGTCGAAAATTTCGCAATACCGTATGATGATCTGGTCGGAAGTTTGTTTCCTGAATACAGACTATACTCGCCGAATACTCGCTAATGAGCTGGCGCAACTCAGCAAGATGCCTATCATAACCGTTACAATTCCATTGTAACAGTGCCATATTGTAAGTGTGGACTTCTGAGGATTAGGATAGGAGCAACGGAATGCTACCTAACCTAACCTACACTCACATCCCCATCCGAAGATGGAGATTCGTGCTCCATGTGCAGCTCCTCGTCATCAGACGAGGTGATGCAGGCCTTCAACTTCTTTGACGTAGTCCGGGTGCGGGGTTTCTGCCCACGAGGGGAGCGCGCAGGTTTCCCCGAAGGAAGACCTGCTGACGCAGAATCAGGCCCTCCAGGTGGAGGGCGTGACACCCCATTTGTAGGAGATTTGGAAGAGCGCCTATTAAGGGCGTTCTTCTTCCCCGCCGTCGATTCTTGTTTAGACGGGCTGGGAGGGGAGTTCCCAGCCCTGGTCGACGATGCCGCCTCCGCCGGCTTAGGCGCGGCTTTCGCCGACCGTGTAGGGGAAGGAGACGAAGTCTTCTTCCCCTTCTGTGCCGGCGTAGGTTTCTTAGCCGGCACAGGCAGATTGGTGGTCGAAGGCCGGGATGGACCAGCCTTCGAGCTTGTTCTCTTTGCGGCGTTGCTGGCAGGAGCAACCGCCGCCTTGGGCGCAGCGATCTTCTGGACAGGTGTTGCAGGTGAAAAAGAGGAACCTGGCAGGGACTGAGCTATCAAGCTGAAGTCAAGTGTCTTGGCCGGTGCATTCAGGGAATTAAACTTACGGCGCGCTTCCTGGTAGGAAAGACCATCCAGGGTCTTGATCTCCTGGATCTTCTTCTCACTCAGATAGGTCGGACAGTTCCGATCCCGAGGAGAATGAAGACCAGAGCAGTTAGTGCACTTGTACGGAGGCGTGCATTCCTCCGCGCCGTGAGCTACTTTCCCACATGTACCACACACTGACTGATTCGAACAACGAGATACCATGTGTCCGAATCTCTGGCATTGATAGCACCGCATAGGAGGCGGGATGTACGGCCTCACATCGCAACGATAGGTTGTCACCTTGACTTTCTCTGGCAACACTGACAATTTGAAGGAGACTATAAACGCACCCGTGGCAACGTCTTCACCGTTGACTTTGCGTGTGATACGCCGGACGTGGGTCACGCCGCGGTGCTTCATGTCTTCCATCAATTCATCGTCAGTGTTCAGGACGAGATCGCGGTGGAAAATCACTCCACGAACCAGATTCAAGGTTTTGTGCTCTTCCACTTTGACGGGGATGTCGCCAAAGTGGTCGCACTTAAGCAAACGATCTGCTTGGAGCGCAGTGCTCGTCTTTAAAAGCAAACCACCATTGCGCATTTTCTTCAGGTCCTCCAGTTCACCGTAGACACCTTCAATGTGGCGACTAAAGAGAATCGATTTCACCAGCTTGAAGTCTTGCCCATCGGTCCTGGTAGCAACCAGGAACCTAGGGAAGCTGGAACCCAGACTAAGTCGCTGCGCTTGTTCCCAAGGGGTTGCCCCCCTTAGGGAATCAAAAGTTAAAGACTTGGGTAGCGAACTACCCGAGGTGGCAGGCGGAAGTTGTTTCGACGCCATGCCCGAAATCATCCTCCCCGAATGCCCCCCACTCCGATCAGGGGTCTCTGTAGCCGAACCAAGCAGCCAAGGCAATACCCACCTGGTCGTAGCAGGTATTGCCCGGGGTCCGATGTTGAACGATGCCTAATACGGGATGACTGAGGCAATGAGCACTAGGACTCCCTTCCTCCAGTCACCCGCAATAGCATGTACCCCATAGCGTGTACAGAGCACTAACAATAGGAAAAATAAATAAAAATAATTAATAATAATATGTCCTTCTGGCATTCGGCTGTGCGGGGACCTGCGTTGTCAGGCGGATACCACTGCCCGGGTACATGACACTCCCACCCGCCGCGTCCTGGGTGGTTGCTGGCACGGGCTTTCGAGCGTAGTCGCACACATAGGAGCTCCATCGCCGGGCAGCACGCACATCAAATTTTGAATGGTCTACATCTGACCCTCGGAAAAAAAATAAAAAATAAAGAGGGGACCATGGCCACATGACCCTTTAAGTCGCCTTCTACGACAGGCAGGGATTACCTATGGATGTATTCAGCCTCTCCCATCCACAGGAGGTCCATCACATTATACCAAACCGCAATCCATGTCCGCGCCAAGGTCGCCCCTTTTTGTCGCCTCTTACGACAGGCAGGGGATACCGCGGGTGTATTCTGCATGTGTGTCCCCCACCCGCAGGGGGTAGTGTGTTTGGTCCGCGAGAGGTATTTTATTTCCCTCAAGTCCGCCGGCAAGCCGGTTAGGACCCCCCTATCCGCCACCTGGGACGCGCCACGTGGGAGTATCACCTCTCCCCCTGCTACGCCATCGTAGTAGGTTCGTGGCGTAACAAAAAGAATAGAATACATAGCACTATTCACTACAGAGACGTTTCAGAGAGTAGGCTTTCTTTGGGCACTCCAAAGCGTGGTAACGGCCACAAAGTCTATTGCACCATCGACATACACAGTCACTATTCGGATCGTGAAAGCGGAGAGTAGCACATGCCTTGTGGTGAAATCCGTGGACCGCTGCACGGGTCACCGCGTGTCTCAGTTCAAAACGACTTTGTTGCCAGTCAGTTGTAATCATTGCGTCGGTTGTGTAGAAGTCACTCCATATTTCGGTCTTTTTAAATTTCAAATTACGCAGGAAGTCTTGGTATTCTGTCGTCGATTGCAGGGTCTTAGAAAACCGTAGGTCTTCGATGAAAAACAGTTCTCTTGTCAGTTCGTAAACAAGTCTCGAAGGCGTGTATTTGGACACACAAAGGATTCGTTTAAGGAAGGTAGCTTTAACCCTTTCTAATTCCTTTAGGTCTTTCTTTTTCAAGAAGGTTCTTCATAGTTCTAAACCGCAAGTTGCAATTGGAGTAATCTTTAGATGAAACAGTTTCATTGCTGTCTCAATTGATAATTGATTTATTGCTATTATTGCTGCAAGAGATCTTTCTTTCACGTGAGCTGAGAATGTTTTGCCGTTCATCTGGAGAGTTATTCCAAGGTATTTGAAAGAGTTCACAGAATTTAGAAGAGAATCTTCAAAATAGAAAGTATCTGCAGCCGCTCGTTTTCCTCCTCTTCTAAAAACCATCACTACTATTTTCTCTTTGTTAACTTCCAAACCGGCCTCTTCACACCATTTTGACAGTCTATCAAGTGCTGTTTGTACGTTTTTGTACTTAGCGAAACTTTCTTGACACCTGCATTCCACTCGAAACTTGCTCCATTTGTCCTATACCGCGCTGACCGTCCTGGCCAAGGTCGCGGTGGCGTCGCCATAGGCGTCCGTAGAACATACACCGTCATTCAACATTATTTTAACTTTCCTAATAACTTTTACGAATATCTTATTTTAGAAATCCTCATTCCTCAAAAATCGATCACTATTGCTACTCTTTACCTCACACCTGGTCTCTCAGCTCCTACGGCTTTTATTCAACACATAGATTCTACCTTCACAGATTATATCATCTTAGCCGATATTAATATAACCTCCTATACTCCCACCCAGCATCGTGACTTTACAGACTTATGTAATAATATCCGGGGTATACGTTATCCTTTCCCTTTTCATACCTTACCTGCTAATCAATCCACTCCCGATGTCCTTTTCTTTTCTCCCTCTCTGGCTTCTTCCCCCACTATTCAACAACTAGTCCCGCTGAAAAGCGATCATGCTCCAGCCCTCATTACTAGTCCTTGTGTTTATTGATGATGATGATGCTTGTTGTTTTAAGGGGCCTAACATCGAAGGTCATCGGCCCCTAATGGAACAAAATGAAGGACATGAGATATGAAGTTAAAATTTTAAAAAGTATCCACTGACTAGAGATAAAAAAGAATGGTAATGAAGAAAAATGAGGGTGAGATTAAAACAGTCAGTGGATCTAATACGCAATGCCTTATGTTCTATTAAAATAAGAGAAAGTACAGGAAATCGAAGGAATAAGGCATCGCCCAGTAATAAAGATATGAACACATAATGTACGTTAGACGTTAAAATAACACATTAAAATGCGCAACACAAACTAAAATGGAGTCAATGAGATAAAAGCGCAACTGACATAAACAACACTAGGACAAAGGACATCATCACACACGATAAAACAGACCGCTATCCCTCATAAAGCGGATGACGAAGTCTGCTGACTGCTCGTCATCGCGCAAGATAAGGGAGATAGTACTCGGAAGGTTAATACTACGGCGCAGATCGACCAGGTCCACGCACTCCGTAAGGATGTGTACCACGGTAAGATGGTCGCCGCAGGTACACACCGGAGGGGGTTCTCCTTTCAGTAGATGGGAGTGCGTCAAGATACCGTGGCCGATCCGAAGGCGACATAATACCACGGCTTCCCTCCGCGAAGCCCGAAGGGAAGTCCTCCATACCTTCGTTGTTCCTTTTATCGCTCGCAGCTTATTGGGAAGTGGGATGGCCTGCCACTCCATCTCCCAATGTGACATAACCAGATGTCTCAGCTGAGAGCGAATATCACTTGCTGGAACCTTGAAAGGCAACGGGGGCAGTGTAACTGCCTCCTTGGCAGCCCGATCTACTAACTCGTTTCCCTCTATGCCCATGTGGCTGGGGAGCCACACGAACGTAATTCTGGTGCCGGCATCCGAACACCCGGCCAGCAGGTCCTGGTTCCGCTGCACCAGAGGGTGCCGAGGGAAACAGGTATCAATAGACTGAAGCGAACTCAAGGAGTCAGTACACACGAGAAAGTGTCGGCGTACATTGTCTAGTGCGTACCGCAGAGCCTCACAGATAGCATAGAGCTCTGCCGTGTACACACTACAGGTGTCCGGGAGAGCAAAAAGAAACCGATCATTGTCGACAACGAACGCACAGCCCACCTTCGTATCTGTCCTTGAACCATCCGTGTAAACGACGACCGAACCTGGATAGCGGCCAAGAACGGACAGGTAGATCCTCCGATAAATCGAAGGGTCCGTGTCTCCTTTCGGGCCAGTGTGCAAATCCAGGATGATTTCAGGTCGTCGTATAACCCACGGAGGTACCCCACTTGGTTGTCTGACAAGGCAAGGAATCGAAGGTACGTCAAACAATTCATAACTGCTATCCAAGCGTATCCCAACCGGCCGCGTCGCACGAGGATGAGCAACGTACAACAAACGGTTGCCATTGTTGAATACGCAGGGATAGCTCGGATGAAGTGGCATCTCTCGCAAATTTGCAGCATACGTAAGTAGTAGTTGCTGGCGCCTCAGGTGTAAAGGCGGCACACCAGACTCAGCGAGCAGGCTAGCGATGGGGCTAGTACGAAAAGCTCCCGTCGCCAACCTAACCCCGCTGTGGTGGATACTGTTCAGCTTCGCAAGAACGCTTGGCCTTGCGGAGCCATATGCTGCACTGCCGTAGTCTAACCGAGATAAAATGTGTGCCCGATAGAATCGCAGGAGCACCACGCGGTCAGCTCCCCAATTAGTGCTGCTAAGAAACTTCAAGAGGTTAAGCCTCTTGGTGCATTGCACTTTTAGCTCCCGCACGTGTGGCTCCCACGATAATTTACTGTCAAAAAGGAGCCCAAGAAATCGGCAGGTGTCAACAACTGGAAGAACGACATTACCTAGATAAAGCTCAGGATGAGGGTGAAGTGTACGTTGACGACAAAAGTGGACAACGGAGGTCTTTGCGGCAGAAAACCGAAACCCATATTCTAAGGTCCACTTCTCCACCCTCCTAATAGCTTGCTGTAACTGTCGCTCTGCGACTGCCATACTGCACGAGCTATAGTGCAGAGCAAAATCATCCACATATAGGGACGGTATTACGGCTGGACCAGCAGCAGCGACAATACCGTTTTTGGCAATCGCGAACAGAGTGACACTAAGAACCGATCCCTGTGGGACTCCATTTTCTTGAACGTGGTATTGCGAATATGTCCTACCTACTCGGACACGGAATAGACGGAGGGACAAAAAATTCGCAATAAATACCGGCAAGTTACCTCGGAATCTCCATTGATGCAGGACTGAAAGGATGCCATATCGCCAGGTGGTGTCGTAGGCCTTCTCCAAGTCAAAGAAGACAGCTACCAAGTGCTGTTTTCGGAGAAACGCATCCTGGATAGAGCTCTCCAGGCGTACCAAGTGGTCTGTGGTGGATCGAGCGGCTCGAAATCCACATTGGTACTCGGACAAGAGTCCTTGTTTCTCCAGACACCACACGAGTCTGCGATTTACCATCCTCTCAAATAGCTTACACAGGCAATTTGTAAGACAAATCGGTCTGTAACTTCCTGCATACTTAGGATCTTTGTCAGGCTTGAGGACAGGGATGACTATGCCCTCTCGCCACTGAGACGGAAAATCACCCTCTGTCCAGATTCGGTTGAACACACGAAGGAGATATAGTAAACTATCATCACTAAGGTGTTTCAACATCTGGTTATGGATGTTGTCCGGTCCAGGAGACGTGTCCTTGCAAAGCGCTAATGCGCTGCGGAGTTCCCACTCCGTAAAGGGCACGTTGTAGTCCTCTGAAGCTTCGGTGGCAAAACTCAGGTGATGACGTTCTGCCTCCCGCTTCAGAGGGAGGAAATCAGGATTGTAATTCCCGGAGCCAGAGACATCCGCGAAATGACTAGCGAGATGGTTAGCAATCGCGAGGGGATCAGTGGCGACACTGCCTGCAATGGAAATTCCCGGTACAGCAGATGATCCTTGAATACCCGAAATTCGTCGAAGTTTCGTCCACACTTGAGATGATGGAGTATATGACGTCATGGACGACACACATCTCTCCCATGAAGCCTTCTTACTTTGTCGAATAAGAACTCGCGCCTTAGCGCGGAATTTCTTAAATGTTACCAAGTTGGCCACAGTAGGCTGTCTACGGTAACGCTTATGAGCGCGACGGCGTTCTTTGATGGCTGCTGCTATTTCATCGTTCCACCAAGGAACGAGTTTTCGGCGAGGAGTCCCCGAGAAAAACGGAATGGACTCCTCAGCAGCAGCAAGAATAACTTGGGTGATGTAAGTTATTTCCTCGCCGACGGTCCGCCTGACATCTTCGCTAAAGACAGCTAGTGATGTGTACTTTGGCCAATCAGCATGTTGAAGAATCCATCGAGGGGGAGCCTCGACGGGTTTATGATTCAACAAAGTAAGAACGATGGGGAAATGGTCCCTGTCACAGAGATCATCGTGTGCATTCCACCGAAACAGTGGAACCAACGTTCGGCTGCATAGACTAACGTCTATGCGAGAATATGTGCCGTAACGTACACTAAAGTGAGTTGGTTCCCCTGTGTTCAAAATACATAAATCCAGATCTGATAGGAGTGTTTCCAGCTCTCTTCCTCGGGGGCAAGGCGTCTCAGAGCCCCATATGGGGTGATGGGCGTTAAAATCGCCCAATAAGAGGAAGGGTGGTGGAAGCTGATCTATAAGATCAGCGACATCAGTGATGTTCAGATGCTGGCCTGGTGGAAGATAAACATTACACACTGTGGCTATGATAGGCAGCGAGACGCGAACAGCTACAGCCTCAAGAGGGGTTCTTAAAGGAACCTCTTCGCTGTAGCTATCAGAACGTACAAAAATGCCAACGCCTCCAGAAGCCCGGTGAGCATAGTATCGTTCTGTCGAGTATAGTTTGAAATTCCTCAAGACCGTGTGATGACCAGGTCGGAAATTAGTCTCCTGAATACAGACTATACTCGCTGCGTACTCACTAATAAGCTGACGTAACTCAGCAAGATGCCTGTCATAACCGTTACAATTCCACTGCAACAGTGCCATAGTGTGGACTATAAAAGGAGTGTTAGGTTATGAGCAACAAAATGCTCGTAAGCCTAAACACTATCTAGTTCTACATCCGTAGATGTAGAGGACAGCGCGACATCCATCCCGTCATCAAAAGATGGCAGGGGTGCCGCCCAGAACTTCGACGCTTTTCGGGCGCGAGGGGGTCCCCTACGAGGAGAGCGCGCAGGTTTGGGAGCAGGAGTGCCTCCCGGCGCAGACTCATATCCCCCAGATGGAGGGCATGACTTCTCCTTCGCAGGGGAAGTCCGAGAGCGCTCAGGACGGGCGCTCTTCTTCCCCTTTTTCTTTTCAAGTTTAGACGGGCTGGGAGATGGTTTCCCAGCCCTGGTCAACGAAGCCGCCTCCGCCGGCTGGGGCACGACTTTCGTCGACCTCATAGGGGGGGGAGACTTAGTCTTCCCCCCTTGCTGTGCCGGCTGGCAGTTCCCAGCCGGCACAGACTTCTGGTTGGTCAAAGGTGGGGTGGTCCCCCCCTTCGAGCTTTGACTATTTGCGACGTTGCTGGGAGCAGAAACAGTCGCCTTGGGCGCAGCGGTCTGGACAGGTGTCTTGGTCGTAAATGACGAACCTGGAAGACTCTGAGCTATCAAGCTATAGTCGAGTGTACGGGCAGGTGTATTCATAGAATGAAACTTACGGCGCGCTTCCTGGTAGGAAAGACCATCCAGGGTCTTGATCTCCTGGATCTTCTTCTCACTCAGGTATGTCGGACAATTCCGATCCCGAGGAGAATGAAAACCGGAGCAGTTAGTGCACTTGTATGGAGTTGTGCACTCCTCCGCGCCGTGAGCTACTCGTCCACATGTACCACATACAGCCTGATTCGAACAGCGAGATACCATATGTCCGAATCGCTGGCATTGATAGCATCGCATAGGAGGCGGGATGTACGGCCTCACATCGCAACGATAAGTTGTTACCTTGACTTTCTCTGGTAACACTGACAACTTGAAAGAGACAATGAAGGCACCAGTGGCAACGTCTTCACCGTTGACCTTGCGCGTAATGCGCCGGACGTGTGTCACGCCACGGTTCTTCATGTCTTCCATCAACTCGTCGTCAGTGTTCAAAATAAGGTCGCGGTGAAAGATGACTCCGCCAACCAGGTTCAAGGACTTATGCTCCTCCACTTTGACGGGGATTTCGCCAAAGTGCTCGCACTTAAGCAACTGATCAGCTTGCAGTGCTGTACGAGTCTTTAGAAGCAAACTACCGTTGCGCATTTTCTTAAGTTCCTCCAGTTCGCCATAGACGCCTTCGATGTGTCTACTAAACAGGATCGACTTCACCAGCTTAAAATCGTGCCCATCGGTTCTGGTAGCGACCAGAAACCTAGGGAAGCTGGATCCCATTCCTTCACGCTGCGCATGTTCCCAGGGAGTTGAACCTCTCAGGGAAGCAAAAGTTAAAGACTTAGGTGGGCGACCACCTTGTGAGAGCCGACTTCGTTTGGAAGCCATGCCCGATAGCATCCTCCCCGAATGCCACCCACTCCGATCAGGGGTCTCTGTAGCCGAACCAAGCAGCCAAGGCAATACCCACCTGGTCGTAGCAGGTATTGCCCGGGGTCCGATGTTGAACGATGCCTAATACGGGATGACTGAGGCAATGAGCACTAGGACTCCCTTCCTCCGGTCACCCGCAATAGCATGTACCCCATAGCGTGTACAGAGCACTAACAATAGAAAAAATAAATAAAAATAATTAATAATAATATGTCCTTCTGGCATTCGGCTGTGCGGGGACCTGCGTTGTCAGGCGGATACCACTGCCCGGGTACATGACACTCCCACCCGCCGCGTCCTGGGTGGTTGCTGGCAGGGGCTTTCGAGCGTAGTCGCACACATAGGAGCTCCATCGCCGGGCAGCACGCACATCAAATGTTGAATGGTCTACATCTGACCCTCAGAAAAATAATAAAAAATAAAGAGGGGACCATGGCCACATGACCCTTTAAGTCGCCTTCTACGACAGGCAGGGATTACCTATGGATGTATTCAGCCTCTCCCATCCACAGGAGGTCCATCACATTATACCAACCGCAATCCATGTCCGCGCCAAGGTCGCCCCTTTTTGTCGCCTCTTACGACAGGCAGGGGATACCGCGGGTGTATTCTGCATGTGTGTCTCCCACCCGCAGGGGGTAGTGTGTTTGGTCCGCGAGAGGTATTTTATTTCCCTCAAGTCCGCCGGCAAGCCGGTTAGGACCCCCCTATCCGCCACCTGGGACGCGCCACGTGGGAGTATCACCTCTCCCCCTGCTACGCCATCGTAGTAGGTTCGTGGCTGGTGTTTATTCTGGTTCTCGTATTTCCTCTTCTCGCCCTCCTCCTACCCGTCGTTTTTCACACACTAACTGGCAGAACTATCGCACTACTATTGAAGACTTGCTCCAAGGTACCTCACCTCCTAACTCCATACCCGCCCTTTACTCCCTTATTGATCATATTGAACGCGCCATTATAGTTTCTGATAATCTCCACATTCCTCGCCACTCGTACCACCCTTCTAAACCTCCTATCCCTCCTCAGGCTTTACGTCTCCTCCACCTCGCTCATGACTATTATAATTCTAATATCCGTACTAAAGACCTGACTACGTTACAGCTCCATAGACGTACATTACGACATGCTCGTTCTTATATTAAGGCCATTAAACGAAAACTTTGGATAGATAAATGTAACGATTTAGCTGACTATCATGACCCACGCAAGTTTTGGACGACTTTTCGACAACTTACTAAAACGAATAAGTCTCTTCCTACTTACCCCATTTTACATGCTCCGATACATCCCCGTACGGACAAGAACAAAGCGGACGTCTTTGCGGATTATTTTCGGACAGTTTTTTCTCCTAATTCGAACCCCGATTTTATACATCCCGATGAACATCTCGTTAATCATTTTTTTCACCCTGACCAACCTGATCTCAAGCCCTCTTTCCTACACTTCCCCCAAGTCGATTATACCCATCCCTTAAATGCTCCCATCACACCTTCTGATATTCGTAATTTTTTGAAACATAGAAAAAACACCTCCCCTGGCTCTGATCATGTCTCATACCGGCATATCCAAGAAGCACCTCCTATTCTCATAGACCTCCTCAGTACGATATATACCTTAATTCTTTATACTGGGGCCTACCCCGCTCATTGGGGTAAGGCCACCCTCCTTCTATTCCTTAAACCTCACAAACCTCCCTCTGACATACATTCCTACCGTCCCATTTCTTTACTTCCTGTTCTCAGCAAAATTCTCGAAGGTATCTTAAGAAGACGGCTTACTTCCTATCTCGATTCATTAGGTCTCCTTCCTTCTTCTCAGGCAGGTTTTCGCCCTCATCATTCTACTCATGAACATTTATTTCATATCTCTGCATCCCTCCATGCCTTTCTTCGACCTCGTAAAACGGCAGCATTAGTATGCCTTGATGTCAACCGCGCCTTTGACTCGGTCTGGCATCCCGGACTGCTCTATAAACTCCGCCATCTACCGCTTCCCTTTACCCTTATACGTTTCTTGTACAATTATCTGAAATGCCGCACGGCACAGATCACCATACATGGCACCCTTTCATATCCCTTCCCTTTAACTGCTGGCGTTGCCCAAGGATCACCTCTTTCTCCTCTTCTCTATATCCTATACACCCACGATATCCCTCACCCTGATCCTCCACTCCGCCTTTATCAATATGCTGACGACATCGCCATTTTAGCTCTTACTCCCACTACTACAACGTTAACAAAATATCTCCAAAATTATCTATCTGTTCTTGAAACTTGGTTCAATTCCTGGCACATTTCTATTAACCCAACCAAAACCCAACTCATTGTTTTTCGGAAAAAATCCCGTATTACTCAATCCCGGATCCGTGTCCATCTCACCATGTATAATACTGTTTTATCAGAGACCAACTTATTAACGTACCTGGGCATTAAATTTCAAAACAACCTTAAATGGAATTGTACCGGGCGGTACACCTCCGCGCCGCTAATTTAAACATTGCGCCAGTTGAAACTCCTCTACTGGAGGAAGCTTGAACTTTAACTTCCACATTAATGCTAAGATTTCTCAGAAGATGTCATTACTATAAATTTTGAAGTGTTCTGAACTGTGTCCTTTTCGATTTATTTTTGTTTTCTCTGTAGTAAGAAGTGTGAACATTCTCTTCTAGATGGCACTACTTAAGAACTACTATTGTGCACCCTAGTGCGAAGTGAAGGAACCTTTTTGTTGAAGAAATTTAGTGTTTAGAAGTTTGTTTTTTATTAAATTTCTTTCAGCCACTGTTTAAGTTGGCAATGTTAATCCTTTCTTTCCGCCAGTTTTGAAATTGACCAATCGCAAATTTCTGTAATTAATTTTCCACCAATCCTGGTTTTCTTCTCCAGTTTTGACATGTAATCTTTTGGCCGTCCAATACAAAGCTTGTGGGCGGGTGTTATCATTCATGAAAGGTCTCGAATGTTCCGCGAGGGTATATAAACTGCTGTTTTGCTGGTCTCGGTGCCACTTCAGTAACATCTATCATTGTGTAAATTATGTAGCAGGGGGCAGGAAGCGCCTCTTCCTTCGGGCAGCCGTTCATCAATAAGGTAATGGCCTTTCAATAACTTCTTTTCTTGCTAGCTCAGCAGTTTAACTCTCGGGGCAGGTTCGATACCTTTTACCATGTAACTTTCCTCTAAAATGTAATAGACTCTTGGCATAAATTCTGTCTCTTCAAACTACAAATTGCGATAGAGAGTGCCTAACCCTCTCGAGCTCCCATTATTTTTGTTTTGAGGTGACTACGTTTTCATAACTCTTTCCCTTCTAATCGTAATGTCATAAAGTTTTCTATCGTGTCACCTCCGTAGAATGGGATTAGCCCTTGCATAAGCGGCCTAGGGCCAAATTAGGTTTTAATAAAGTGTATTAGGAGTGCAAGTACGCCTCCTCTCAAGTTGGTATTTTGGAGGCCATGTAATTATCATGTTTCTTTATTGAGTAGGCCTCAATAGTTTGGGTATTGTTACCCCTGTTTTCATGTGTTTGGAGGTCAGCTTGAAAGTTGAGTTTGGTGTGGCCTTTGACAGGCTTGAACTTTGAGAGCGGGTTGCTCTTTCTTAAATGATATTTTCTGTGTGCCTCAAGCAGGCTTAACTGAGTAATAGGGAGCGAGTGCTTCTGGGCATGATTGGGGTTTTCTGCCCCTTTGTTAAACCTTGTGTATTAGTAAAGTTGGGCTAATTGCTCAAGAATTGTGTGTCGTCGGGGTCTCGGAGCCCAAATCCTGTAACTACAGTAATTGTACATTCTTGATTTGTTGCTAGGCTACTGTGTACCTGTTATATTTGTTATTTCTTGATCTTGAAAAGAAAATATAACCTTGTTAAATTTTAAATTAACTTAAATTTCGTATATTGAGACCTATTCATCCCAGCACCTTCTTTCACCTCTGCTGATCCACCAAATCACGGTACCAAGTGGTAGTAGAGCGTGGTTGAATGGATCTCGAATTAGCCCCTTTTGACGGCTAAACATTACCTTGCTCTCGAACTCTAATAATTTTCTCTGTCGCTGGACTTTTCCTTTTCATTTTTCAAAATTGTTTAATTGTTTGTCATCATGCCCTGCCCTGGCGATGTCCTCCATCTCAACTGTTTGCGCAAGGAGGAGTTGATCTATGAATTAACAATTAGAAATGTGCAATCTGGAGGCACGGTTGCGGTAGACACAAATAAGCTTAGAGAGTCCCTTGATTTTCCCATTTCCATCCCCACTTTGGGAGAGAAAGAAATTGACGACTCTCTCTCCACGTTCACGGACAATACTACTGACCTAGCATCTGTAGTTAGCTTTTTGAAGAAAATGACCCTTCTCCTAATCAAATTAAACGTGTACAAGCCAGGTTATTTCATTTCTCTAATAGAGTTAACGATCTGTTGTCTCTGAAGTTGAATGACATTCAGAGGAAGGAACCTAGTGTGGTTCTTGAAAATCTTTCTGAATTATCCAGTAAGGTTACCCAATTGTTAACCGGGGAATTTCCTCCAAAAACCAGCAACCCGCTACGGTAAACGTAGTCAGCGAGGACCGTTCTCCCACCGGGGAAGAAAGTACTAAATCGGTAGGAGTTCAACAAACCTCTGCCCCATTAGACCATGAATCTGAACGACGTACCTCATTGAATCATGTACGTTCTGAATTAGCTTCTTTGCCACTTAAACCTTTACCTACTATGTCACCCGGGTTCAGCAGCTTGCCTCATCCATTAGCAATGTTGCTCAGAGGTATTTCTAAGTTTTCGGTTAATTCTACCAGAGAAGTTATTTCATTCTTAAGGTTTTTAGTTGAATTTCAGGATCATGCCCTTGTTTTTTCTCTTTCTCCGTGCCAAATTTTGCAGATGATTTATCCCTACGCAATTGGTGATCTCTCAGACAAAATAGTCAGGGCAATCGCTGAACAGTCATATATTGAAGACTTTCATGCACACCTTCTCGCAAACTTCATTCCGGCTCGAGCTAAGTGATCGCTTATTCAAAAACACGACTATCGGGTACAGCGTCTGGACGAAAGTCTTGCCGACTTCATCCAGGACATCAAATTTTATACAAGGGTGTTTGCTCTTCACTTCCCTGAAGATCAGATTGTACAGACCATTGTGGAAGGCATTTCTCCATCTTACAGATCATACTTGTGTTTTGCGTCGCGTCCGCAAACTTTTGCCGAGTTAGAGGCTATGGCCGTCTCCGGGGAAGGAGTTAGATACGCCGATACCTTGCGTGTCGCGAAAGAACCCCCTCCTTCTTTTAGTAATCCCCGGCCTCCACCTCGCCGACCAGTCACACCCCGTAAATGTTATGCTTGCGGGTCGCCTGACCATCTTCGCAATAAATGTCCATTGGTCAAATCTAGTAGGACAAATAATGGAGCTGGTTCATCACAAGGCTGTTTTAAATGTGGGGCTTTCTCACATATCGCCAAGAATTGCCCAAATTTGAATAGCACCCCCTCCTGCTCAACTTCTGGTGCAACTTCCACCAATGCCAATAATAATAAGTGACTATTGGCTTCGGCTGAGTCGGCGAACCCTTCTTCTCGAGGCTCAGCCCTAAGTAAGCATGTCGAAATTTCAGGGAAAACTCAGTCTTCAAATGTATCTTTTGAAGGCCCTAAAGAATGTCTTAGGATTGCGGCGGATACCCCCGCAAATGTTCCATTTCTTAAGATTGAATTGAATAATGAGCCTGTAATGGCTCTATTAGATTCTGGCAGTGTTTGTTCCATTATTTTGGCTCAATGGTATTCGAAATTGAATTCCCCATTAGAAATTTTAGGCTCCTTAAAAGCCAAAATTCGTATTTCTAAATTTACTTGGAAAGTTAGATTGTTTGTGGCAAAGCACTTGTCTTGCCCCATTATATTGGGAGCCGACTTCATGTCCCATACTGGTCTAGTGCTCGATCTTCAGAGTAAGTCGTGCACGTTCAAATTTGCTTCTAATTGTAAAATCCAATTATTGAAATGTAAATCTGTATCATGTGCATCTGTTTCGCCTACCCAGGATGAGATGTTGTTAGGCCTTAGACATCTACCTGAGGAGCAGGCTGATAGTATTCGTAAGCTGTGTCAGTCGTTTCCAGAGGTGTTCTCTGATACCCTTGGTGTTACTGACCTTATTGAATACAAAATTGAGGTCACGGATTCGATTCCTGTCCGTTTTCCACCTTATAGGCTATCTCCACCTAAAATGAAGGCATTGAAACAAATCATCGATCAAATGTTAAAGGATGGTATTATTCGGCCCTCTAAGTCGGCGTATTCTTCGCCTATTTTTTTAGTCCCGAAACCCCAAGGTGGCTTCAGGCCTGTCATTGATTATAGGGTTCTCAATCGGAGGGTGGTGTTACAATCTATACCCCTTCCTGACCTTCATTCTTGTTTGTCATGGTTCCGTAAACCTAAGTTCTTCACCATCTTGGATCTGAATCAGGCCTATAATCAAATTCCTCTGGCTGAAGAATCGAAACATCTTACAGCGTTTGCCACGGATTGGAATTTGTATGATTACAACCGCGTGCCTTTTGGGCTCCCCACGGGAGCAGCTGTACTCACTAGACTGCTAGATAGGGTCTTCTCCGACATCAAATTGGAGTACTTGTACCACTATCTTGATGATGTCGTCGTATTTTCGGAGACTTTCGAAGAACACCTAGATCATCTGCGTGAAGTTCTCAATCGCCTTCGTAAGGCTGGGTTAACTGTGAAGTTGTCGAAGGTTGCCTTTGCTAAGCCCTCCATGTCATTCCTAGGGCATATTGTGTCGCCTGATGGTGTTGCTGTCGATCACTCTAGAACACAGGCCATCCGTGATTTCAAGCCTCCCAAGGACATCAAAAGTATTGCCAGATTCATTGGTATGGTGAATTTCTTCAGGAAATTTATTCCTAACTTCCTAATAGAGCGGCGCCCTTGAACCTTCTTCGTAGGAAATGCATCAAATTCGAGTGGAGGCTTCTCAACAAGCCGCTTTTGAAGACCTGAAATTAGCTCTTTGTAATGCCCCTGTCCTTGCTATGCCAGATTTCTCCAAGAAATTCATCGTCCAAACCGACGTGTCGTCGTCGGCAGTGGCGGCGGTCCTTCTTCAAGAGACCGAGCTAGGGAGGCGACCCATCGCCTATGCCTCTAGGACTCTATCGGCTCAAGAAGCCAAGTATTCCATCTACGAGCTCGAAGGCTTGGCAGTCTTATTTGCCTTAGAAAAGTTCCGTCTCTATCTGGAACATGTCCGATTCGACTTGGAGACTGATAATCACGCCTTAAGCTGGGTCTTAGGTAGGCCGCGTCGTACTGGTCGTATAGCCCGGTGGGCCATCCGAATTTCTGCCTTCCAATTTGACATTAGGCATATCAGAGGTACTGAAAATGTTGTTGCAGACGGACTTAGCCGTATGTTTTCCAATGAAGTCGAGACCCACGAACTGGTCGATAGTTCATCACCTCCCGTGTCCATACAATCTGAGGTTAATGCCATCCTGACTGATGCTGCCATGTTGTTTAGGGATATTGAAAAATATCAGCGTGAAGATTCAGTGCTGGCTCCCATTATGGAAACCCTTTCTTCTGGGGAACATGTCGTCCCTTATGTATTGAGGAATGGTGTTTTATGTTGCCCGTCGAGGCATGATCAAAAAATGAAAGTTGTAGTTCCAGCTGTACTTGTGCCAATGATCTTCAAGTACTATCATGAGACCCCATTAGGGGGGCATTTAGGCATCTTCAAAACTCGGGAAAAGATCCGTGAAATGTTTATCTGGAAGGGTATGGACGGTGAAATTCGTAAACTAGTTAAAGCTTGTAAATCTTGTTTGCTTACTAAACCAACCATGTCCACCAAGGTAGGCCTTTCGTCTTCTCATCAAGCGTCGCGCCCCATGGAACGTCTCTACATCGATTACGTAGGACCCTACCCCCAGTCAAAGGGGAATGCCAATAAGTTCATCGTTGTATGTGTAGATGGTTTTACAAGATTTTCCTGGTTATTTCCAACTAAGCTGGCTACCGCCCAGTCCACCATCACTTGTTTAAATTCCATTTTCGCTTCTTTTGGTCCGTGTCAATATATTGTGTCTGATAATGCTAAAGCTTTCACCTCCAATCTCTTTCGTAAATACTGTTTTGATCTGTCCATATCTCATGTGACAACTTCTGCTTATTATCCTCAACCATCTCTGGCTGAACGGGTTAATCGTAATCTGAGGTCCGCGTTGATTGCCTATCATCATGAAGATCATTCTAGGTGGGACACGTCCCTGCATTGGTTAGCTTTTGCTTTGAATTCGGCGGTTCATGAATCTCATAAGTTTACTCCAGCTTCGTTGATGTTCAAATTTGTTCCAAACACGCCGCTCTCTAACCTTTGGTCTCTGAGTGACATTCTACCTGAGACAATAGATCCTGATAATATTAAAGATCTTTGGAAGAAGGCTAAAGCCAATCTTAAAGTGTCTCATGAAAAGGATAGGGAAAGATATGATCGTGGACGCAGATCCACCCAATTGAAGGTAGGTGACCGGGTGATGGTCAAAAATTTTGTTCCCGCGGGCAAGCTTGCCCCCAGATTTCACGGGCCGTGCATAATCCTTGATTTTCTTACGCCGGTTACGCTGTTACTAAGCAATCCAGCCACCGAGAGGATATTTAGGGTTCACCTGTCGCAGGTGAAACCTGTGTAACTTACGCGCTAACGTAGCTGAGTTTATGTGTGTTTTAATATTTTGAAAGTATTCGGAAGGTTATATTTTTGGGGGTGTTTCATTTTGAGGCCTCTGCCCTTGGAATCGGGTTCTTTGTATTTAAGTATTTATTGTAAAACCTTCCCCGAACAGTTAAACTGCCATCCTGTCCTTGCCATGGCCATTACAATGCTCCCGTCTCCTGCTCACATAAAACAGTGGCTAAGTGAAATGAAAAACAAAACCTCCACGCCGCTGGCTCCTCAACCTCACCACAAAGACTGTACCCTAAAATCATCTGGTCCAACAAAATTCTGCCGCCGAGATTTTAATGTTTCAGTGCCCCCGCAGCCGCGCGGCGCCGTACCGCCACTGAGGTGGGGTACGGGCCCGCCCTTCTCCAGTGAGGCCAACCTGTGTACGGCGAGCCGGAGTCCTCCTCCCGGCCAAGGCTGATGTGCGGCGCACAACCTGCGACTTGCCCGCGACCTCTATGTTCGCCGCGGGCGCGGCGTGCTTCAACTCCACTACTCCTCTCATAGTGCGGGCGAGCGGTATCTCAGGGTACTTGAGGGGTCCGAGCGGTCTCCTCTGGACACATGCAGCAGCGGCTGGTCTGGCCGTCAAACTTAATCAACACTGAATGTATTTAATCAGCTACATGGACATTTAATATCAACAATAACAACATTTTTGGATTCAACTGCAATATTTGGTGAACTTAGAAAATTTTTTCCCTTTCAAGAATTAAAAGTTTTTCCTTCTGAATTCAACTTCTCCAAGCTTAAAGACATTACATAAAAAGTTACTAAAAAAGAAATTTTGAAACTGGAACAAACCAGTCTAAGAAAACTTGTTTGTAAATCCTTCTGCAATTAATTTTCTGTACCGGGCGGTACACCTCCACGCCGCCAATTCAAACATTGCGCCAGTTGAAACTCCTCTACTGGAGGAAGCTTGAACTTTAACTTCCACATTAATGCTAAGATTTCTCAGAAGATGTCATTACTATAAATTTTGAAGTGTTCTGAACTGTGTCCTTTTCGATTTATTTTTGTTTTCTCTGTAGTAAGAAGTGTGAACATTCTCTTCTAGATGGCACTACTTAAGAACTACTATTGTGCACCCTAGTGCGAAGTGAAGGAACCTTTTTGTTGAAGAAATTTAGTGTTTAGAAGTTTGTTTTTTATTAAATTTCTTTCAGCCACTGTTTAAGTTGGCAATGTTAATCCTTTCTTTCCGCCAGTTTTGAAATTGACCAATCGCAAATTTCTGTAATTAATTTTCCACCAATCCTGGTTTTCTTCTCCAGTTTTGACATGTAATCTTTTGGCCGTCCAATACAAAGCTTGTGGGCGGGTGTTATCATTCATGAAAGGTCTCGAATGTTCCGCGAGGGTATATAAACTGCTGTTTTGCTGGTCTCGGTGCCACTTCAGTAACATCTATCATTGTGTAAATTATGTAGCAGGGGGCGGGAAGCGCCTATTCCTTCGGGCAGCCGTTCATCAATAAGGTAATGGCCTTTTAATAACTTCTTTTCTTGCTAGCTCAGCAGTTTAACTCTCGGGGCAGGTTCGATACCTTTTACCATGTAACTTTCCTCTAAAATGTAATAGAATCTTGGCATAAATTCTGTCTCTTCAAACTACAAATTCGGATAGAGGGTGCCTAACCCTCTCGAGCTACCATTCATTTTGTTGTGAGGTGACTACGTTTTCATAACTCTTTCCCTTCTACTCGTAATGTCATAAAGTTTTCTATCGTGTCACCTCCGTAGAATGGGATTAGCCCTTGCATAAGCGGCCTAGGGCCAAATTAGGTTTTAATAAAGTGTATTAGGAGTGCAAGTACGCCTCCTCTCAAGTTGGTATTTTGGAGGCCATGTAATTGTCATGTTTCTTTATTGAGTAGGCTTCAATAGGTTGGGTATTGTTACCCCTGTTTTCATGTGTTTGGAGGTCAGCTTGAAAGTTGAGTTTGGTGTGGCCTTTGATAGGCTTGAACTTTGAGAGCGGGTTGCTCTTTCTTAAATGGTATTTTCTGTGTGCCTCAAGCAGGCTTAACTGAGTAATAGGGAGCGAGTGCTTCTGGGCATGATTGGGGTTTTCTGCCCCTTTGTTAAACCTTGTGTATCAGTAAAGTTGGTTCCCCCTGTGGGTGGGTGCGGTAGAATAACACCCACGGTATCTCCTGCCTGTCGTAAGAGGCGACTAAAAGTGGCCCAGGGGCTCTGAACTTTGAAGCGTGGGTTGGCGACCACGGGGCCCTCAGCTGAGTCCTGGCATTGCTTCCACTTACTTGTGTCAGGCTCCTCACTTTCATCTATCCTATCGGACCTCCCTTGGTCAACTCTTGTTCTTTTCCGACCCCGACGCTATTAGGTTTGCGAGGGCTAGGGAGTCTTTCATTTTCACGCCCTTCGTGGCCCTTGTCTTTCTTTGGCCGATATCTTCATTTTCGAAGTGTCGGATCCCTTCCATTTTTTCCGTCTGATTAGTGTTATATAGAGGATGGTTGCCTAGTTGTACTTCCTCTTAAAACAATAATCACCACCACCACCTAGTAAAGTTGGGCTAATTGCTCAAGAAATGTGTGTCGGGGTCTCGGAGCCCAAATCCTGTAACTACAGTAATTGTACATTCTTGATTTGTTGCTAGGCTACTGTGTACCTGTTATATTTGTTATTTCTTGATCTTGAAAAGAAAATATAACCTTGTTAAATTTTAAATTAACTTTAATTTCGTATATTGAGACCTATTCATCGCAGCACCTTCTTTCACCTCTGCTGATCCACCAAATCACGGTACCAGGAATCATCACATTAACCATATGTACAAACGTTCCCTTCACCGTTTTTATGCTCTCCGTCTTCTTACCGGTCGTACCTGGGGTCGCCGACCGCCCCAAGTACTCCGCGTCTACCAAACCTTCATCCGTCCTACCGTCACCTATGGCTCATTGACCTGGCTTCCGGCTGACAGCCGTCTTTACCTTCAATTACTTAAACTGGATAGGCATGCTTTTCGTATCGCATCGCCTACCGTCTCCCTTTTGATACACCATCTGCCAATTTTATTCCTCTTTATACCTTCCCTACTATTTTGTCACACCTACATGACCTTAGACTTAAATATCTTCAAACTGGTTACTCCAACCACAATTCCTCGATCATTGAAGCGCTTACACTTTCACCTTTAGCTACCCAAATCTTTAATAACAATAGGATACCTGGAACTTACCATCTCATTCCTCCCCCAGTTACGTAGCTTCCCTATTCGCTCAGCACTGCCCTCTATAATACATGATACTTATATGAGATTACTTGTTTACAATGTTCCTGACTGCAGTGGTGCACTATCTCCCGCTGTTTAACTGAGTGTTTCCATGGCACTAACGTGCTATCAATTGCATATCTGTTCCTCGTAATGTTGCCAGTACTCTTTAGTCATTTTCTCCCATACTATTCTTAACGTTCCTGTTTGATTGTTCATATACCTTAGCTCTCACTTGATGACGTTACTTTTTCACTTTCCTTACGTGTGTTATAATTGTAACTTTTCTAATTTTTACCAGTTCAGTGTTAATTCTTTTCCTTGTTCGTATAAATTTGCATGATGGATCATGTCTCCACCATGCCATTTGCGTTTTGTTTACATAGTGCCCAAGTACTTGGACTTGTTATTTGGCACTCTCTCAGTTTTTGGCTAATGATCGGCCCAGCTACTATGAGCAACGACGAATCCACACACTCTTCCAGACCAAAAGGAAGCTACAACATGAGTGACACATCTTCTACACCATTGGCAGATCGACCTCAATCGCCAGAAATGGACGTCACGCAGACCAAGCAGCCTCGACGACGGGCGGATTCCGACGCTTCGGATACAACCGGGGGCCGTAAGAAGATCCGTAACGCTCGGGGTACACAGCCTGCTGTTTCTCCTGCTTCCAGCCGCTCATCATCTTGTGACCGAGATCCTGCTCCTAGGGCCATTACTGACCCTTTAGCGGGAATCGAACCGCTTTCACAACTGACACCAACCACTTCTCAACAACAGCAGCCTCCGCCGTTTATGCCTGGCAGAATGAAATCTTACGCCCAGGCTGCGATGAATCCTGCCTTACCACCGAACATTCGCAACCGCAGTGCCATTGACCAGTCTTTCAAGGCCACGCTACAGCCGGCATTTTACCTTCTAAAGCTTCGAGACCTGGACGAAGCACACTCCAACATCAGGACGCTTCGCACAGTCTTGTGCGCCCGAGACGGGGGCTTCAACATTAAAACCAGCAAGTCGTACTACTCCCATTTTATAAAGAAAATTGGTATTACTCGACTGGGACCCAACGCCAAGGTCACCAACATGCCTCTGCGCAGCCCTGCTCATCGCCCTGACCCGCCCGCTCGCACATCTTCCATCATGTCAGTGGTGGCATACGGAGTGGACAAGGACTACACTGATAATGACATTCTAGATCAACTTCAACAAGACGGCCTCGACATCTACCGCGTCCACCGCATCAGGAATGCAAATGGTCCTACAACCTTGGTGCGCATTCTAACCAAGACTGCCCCGCCGCTGGACGCGCTGCTGCGAGACGGCGCGCTGATCTACGGCCGGCGTCACAGGGTGGAGCCATCTAGATCTGCGCCTCCACAACGGATTCGCTGTCCAAAATGTCAGCGTTATGACCATGCTCCTGGAGCGCCTTGTAATCACCCTGAGGTATGTGCCATTTGCTCAAGTCGGGAACATTCTACACAAGTGTGTCCCAATAAATCAACTTCCAAGTGTGTTAACTGTAACCTTGAACACCCTTCCTTCAGTTACAAATGTAAAAACAAACCTCTCCCTGAACGTAATAAGCCTGAAACCGCCGTACCAGTCCAATCCCATGATCTACCTACTACCCAATCCAATACTGTTCTCCTTCCTCCTACTTCTGAAAACATCATTCGTTTTGTCACGATGGTGTTGCAGAATATCCTTCCTACCCACCGTCCCCATATCCTTACCCAAATCCAGTTAGCGGCTAGGTTGGTGCTCAATACACATGTGGATGTGTCGTACTCGGGGAGTCGAATGCATTTTTCATTCTTTCCCCTGAGTACGGTACATTTTATGCGATAAATTCAAGGTTTATTATGCTAATGTAAGATCAGTTCGCGCCAACCTCCCGCTTCTGGATACGTCCTTTTCAATGTATACCCCGGACGTTTTTGTATTAAATGAAACCTTTTTGACGCCTGCTTTTCACCCTAAATTCGCTCCATTTGTACTTTACCGCGCTGACCGCCCTGGTCAAGGTCGCGGGGGCGTCGGCATCGGCGTTCGTCGCACATACACCGTAATTCAACATTATTTAACTTTCCTAACAATTTCTCCGAATACCTCATATTAGACATACTTACTCCTCACAAATCGATCACTATTGCTACTCTTTATCTCTCACCTGGTCTATCAGCTCCCACAGATTTTATACAGCACATCGATTCGACTTTTACCGATTATATCATTTTAGCCGATATTAAAATAACTTCGTATACTCCAACACAACATCGTGACTTTACAGACATGTCATCATATCCGGGGTGTACATTATCCTTTCCCTTTTCATACCTTACCTGCTAACCAATCCACTCCTGATGTTCTTTACCTTTCCCCCTCTTTGGCATCTTCTCCCACTATTCAACAACTAGTCCCGTTAAAAAGTGATCATGCTCCGGCCCTCATTACTATTTCTGGTGTTTATTCGGGTTCTCATCTCTCATCTTCCCGTCCTCCTCCCACCCGTCGTTTTTCCCATGCTAACTGGCGGGAATATCGCACTACTATAGAAAACTTACTCCACGGTACCTCACCCCCTACCTCCATCCCCGCCCTTCACTCCCTAATTGATACTATTGAACGTGCCATTATCATTTCTGATGACCTCCATATTCCTCGCCACTCTTATCACCCTTCTAAACCACCCATCCCACCTAAGGCTTTACGTCTCCTTCACCTTGCTCATGACTACTACAATTCATATCTACGCACCAAAGACTCGACTACGTTACAGCTTCATCGACGCACATTACGACATGCTCGATCATACATAAAGGCTATTAAACGTAAATTTTGGACTGATAAATGTACTGACAGCTGATTATCACGAACCACGAAAATTCTGGACGACTTTTCGACAACTCACTAAAACGCACAAATCCCTCCCCACCTACCCCATTTTACATGCTCCGAACTGATAAAGACAAAGCGAATATCCTTTGCGGATTATTTTCGGACAGTCTTTTCCCCTTCCTCGAACCCTGATTTTCTTCATCCTGAAGAACATCTCATTAATCACTTTTTTCACCCTGATCACTGTGACCTCGAACCTTCTTTTCTACATTTTCCCCAAGTCGATTATACCCATCCCTTAAATGCTCCTATCACACCTTCCGATATCCGTCATTATTTGAAACATAGGGAAAAATACCTCTCCTGGCTTTGATCGTATCTCATACCGGCATATCCAAGAAGCGCCTTCCATCCTCATCGACCTTCTCAGTACGATTTACACCTTTATTTTATATACCGGGGCCTACCCCGCTCATTGGGGTAAGGCCACCCTTCTTCTCTTTCTCAAACCCAATAAACTCTCATCTGACATACATTCCTACCGCCCGATTTCTTTACTTCCGGTTCTTAGTAAAATTCTTGAAGGAATCATAAGTCGCAGGATTACTTCCTACCTTGATTCCTTAGGTCTTTTCCCTTCATCTCAGGCTGGTTTTCGCCCTCATCATTCCACTCATGAACATTTATTTCATATCTCTGCCTCCCTCCATACCTTTCTACAACCTCGCAAAACAGCAGCATTAGTTTGCCTCGATGTCAACCGCGCCTTTGACTCGGTCTGGCATCCAGGACTACTTTATAAACTCCGTCATCTCCCGCTTCCGTTTACTATCATCCGTTTTGTGTACAATTATCTGAAATGCCGCACGGCACAGATCAACATCCATGGCACACTTTCTTATCCTTTCCCCTTAACAGCTGGCGTTGCCCAAGGCTCCCCTCTTTCTCCTCTTCTTTATATCCTATATACCCACGATATCCCCCACCCTGATCCCCCCCTCCGCCTTTATCAATACGCCGATGACCTCGCCATTTTAGCTTTAACACCCACTACTAAAACATTAACAAAACATCTCCAAAATTATTTAACCGATCTTGAAACTTGGTTCAATTCTTGGCACATTTCTATCAACCCAACTAAAACTCAACTCATAGTTTTTCGGAAAAAATCTCGAATTACTCAACCTCGAAACAGGGTCCATCTAACCATGTATAATACTCTTCTCTCCGAGACCAACTTATTAACGTACCTGGGCATTAAATTTCAAAATAACCTTAAATGGAATCATCACATTAATCATGTCTACAAACGCTCCCTTCACCGTTTTTATGCTCTCCGTCTTCTCACTGGTCGTACTTGGGGCCTTAGACCGCCCCAAGTACTCCGTGTCTAGCACACATTCATCCGTCCCATCGTCACCTATGGCTCCTTGACCTGACTTCCGGCTGACAGCCGTCTTTATCTCCAGTTACTTAAACTGGACAGGCATGCCTTACGTATCGCCTACCGCCTCCCATTTGATACTCCGTCTGCCAATTTTATTCCCCTTTATACTTTTCCCACTATCTTATCCCATCTACATAATCTTAGACTCAAATTTCTTCAAACTGGTCACTCCACCCATAATTCTTCGATCATTGAAGCACTTAAATTATCACCATTAGCTACCCATATTTTTACTAATAATAGGATACCTGGAACTTATCATCTCATTCCTCCACCAATCACGTAGCTTCCCTATCCGTTCACCACTGCTACCTATTACAAATGCTATTTATATATGTTTACTTGTGTACAATGTTCCTGGCTGCAGTGGTACTTACTCTCATGCTGCCTAACTGAGTGTTTTATGGCACTAACGTGCTATCCCTTACAATTCTGTTCTCCAAACTGTTGCTTGTACTCCTTAGTCATTTTCTCGTGGACTGATCTCAACATTACTATTGCTTGATGATATTCCTCAACTATCACATACTACCGTTTCTTTTCACCTTCCTTACGTGTATTATAATTGTACCTCTTCTACTTTCGACAGTACTGTGTTAAATATCTTCCTTGTTCGTATATGTCTGCCTGATGGATTATACCACCACCAGGCCATTAGTGTTCCGTTTCCATAGTGCACAAGGCCTTGCCACGAAAACATTTTCTTTTGGCCCACAGTTTCCAATGTATGTGTTTAAAGTTCTGTACTGTGTGTTCACATCCCTTCTTTTTACTGCCTTTATATATGTCATTTTCAGCGCAATGAACTATACTCAAGCACATCTCCATTCTAACAGTTGTCTTATATGTTGTTAACTGTATATATGTATTCCTGTCTTGATCAATAAATGGGGGATAACGGGGGTTAATGTGGGCGGGTGTAGTGTGGTCTCTCCCTGGGGTCCGCCTTGGGTGGTTTCGGTTGCCTCTGCGCCAAACCCTTTTCCATCTCCCTCTATGTATGTACGATACATGCCACACGCACGATGTTCACTTTCGCTATACAATTCAATTTACACGGCCTAAGAGCTACTGGATTAGCTGTGGCCCGCCCACCTAAATCAGAGGTGGGAATGAAAGAACTTCTTGTTGTTGTTGTTGTTGTTGTTGTTATTTGGCATAGAACACACACATACAGAGTCTCCATCGGCATCTGTGGATGTCATTCGAGTCGTTTTCCAGAACTTCTAGAACATTCTCGACGCTTCGTGCTGTGGAAGCTTCTACTATGAGTCAAAAAGGTTCTCCGTCTCCTCCTCGTGAAATGGACGCTACAACGCTAAAACAGGCCAGGAAAATTTCTCCGGAACTTACAGGCGACAGAAAGAAACGATGTGCTGAAGACCAGGCCTCATCAACATTCTCATCAGGCTCTACCTTCACGTCTCCAAACTCCATTATTCGCCAGGGTTCCATTTCTGACGCACCACCTTCCGATCTCGGCATATCTCCGCTGCTGAATCTGAACACGGCCAACGTCGTGGCGCCTTTCCATCTTCCGCCACGGTCGGCCCCGTCTAATAATGAATACATGCCTAGCAATGTACGCAGTTATGCTGCGGCGGCGAAGAATCCAGCCTTACATCCTGCTATACGTCAACGCAGTGTCGTCAGTCCTGTACCACTGCCATCAGCACCATTCTACGTTATCAAACTTATGCATATGGACCCGGACAAGGCTAATACTCGTGCTATATACACCATTCTCTCCAGATTCACTACAGACTTCAGTTCCTATAATCTTGAACTGCAACGTACTAGGGACGGCTATTTCCATATCAAGACTTCAAAACCTTATTATGATCATCTGATCTCTACCGTCGGATTGGCACATTTTGGGAAACACACTACTGCTTCCAACATTACGCAGCAAACACCGGCCCGGCGCTCTCCTCCATCATCTCGTACAATGCCTCTTTTGTCTGTGGTCGCCTATCGGGTGGACAGAGACTGGACGGAAGACGAAATTGCGGCCCAACTCCAACTTGAGGGTCATACTTTCTACAAGGTCGTCCGCATTCGCAACGCTCAGGGCCCTACCTCCCTCGTCCGAGTGCTGTCGAGGGACGTCGCTACGCTGGATGCCCTGCTTCGTGACGGCGTCGTCATCTACGGTCAACGTCACCGCGTCGAACCGTCCCGCTCTGCGGCACCCCAACAGATCAGATGTGAGCGGTGTCACCGGTATAACCACGCTCCAGGTGCTCCCTGTGTGAATAACGAGGTATGTGGTATCTGTAGTCAGGAGCATCCTACTTCTCAGTGCACCAATAAGGCTTCTCCCAAATGTGTGAATTACCGGGCGAGTTGGCCGTGCGCGTAGAGGCGCGCGGCTGTGAGCTTGCATCCGGGAGATAGTAGGTTCGAATCCCACTATCGGCCGCCCTGAAGATGGTTTTCCGTGGTTTCCCATTTTCACACCAGGCAAATGCTGGGGCTGTACCTTAATTAAGGCCACGGCCGCTTCCTTCCAACTCCTAGGCCTTTCCTATCCCATCGTCGCCATAAGACCCATCTGTGTCGGTGCGACGTAAAGCCCCTAGCAAAAAAAAAAAATGTGTGAATTGTGACCAACCTCATCCCTCTTTGTCCTACAAGTGTCGTGCTCGCCCTGTACCTGATCCCACTAAACCTGAGTATGTCACCCCAGTCATTTCACAGGATCTTTCTACCTCTGCCCCTTCCTCCTCCCTCCCCGCCCCTACTTCTGAGAACCTTATCAGGTTTCTCACTATGGTTCTCCAGAACGTTCTTCCATTTAACCGGCCCCATATCCTCTCCCAGGTCCAGTTAGCAGCGCGGCTGGTTCTAAATAGTGATGATGATGATGCTTGTTGTTTTAAGGGGCCTAACATCAAAGGTCATCGGCCCCTAATGTTACGAAATGAAAGAACAAAAATTGTAAAGAAATCCACTGACCAAAATAAAAATAAAATATGGCATGAAGAATGAATGGATGGACAGGAACCCAACAAAACACAAAACAAACAAACAAAAACAAAAACCAGTGGATCGGATTCAATAGAGAACGAAAATAACATTATTACCGACCAAGGAACCACTTATAAAGCACAATGATGCTTGGTGTCTAAAGGGGGTGCAATATCCACGTCTAAGGCCCCACAGAATGGTACATGTCGCGAGTAAAATAGAACCATGGTATGTGTCATGTTGGGGTATTAATCAGAAGTAGCGAAGACTCACGGTGTTCCACAAAAGATGGTACTACTCACAAGTACTGTATTCGTACACGTAACGCAGACCTATGGTGTTTCGCACACAATGGCGCCACTTACAGCCAACGCAAACCGATGAGTTTCCTCACCTAGGGTACTAGTCACGGGTGCCGGTCCCAAGGGCCCCGTGGTGTTCCGCACATAGTGAGTACTAATCACAGGCAACGCAGACCCACGGTGTCGCTCATATAGTGGTACAACTCACAGGCTACGCCCAGACCCGCGGTGTTGCCCACATGGGTACAACGCACGGGTACTGGAATCCACCAGGCCAGGCTTTTTACTGCAACGAATCACAAACATATTTCGTACCATGTTAGTGATACTACTCGCAAGTACATGCAACCCATGGTGTTCCCCGCATGATGGTACGAATCAAGAGTAGTTTCATGGTTCTAATTCATTCATCCCTTGGTCGCCCCTTTTAGTCGCCTCGCACGACAGGCAGGGGATACCGTGGGTGTATTATTCGTCAGCCTCCCCCACCCACAGGGGGTGTGTGTTTGGTCCGCGAGAGGTATTTTATTTCCCTCAAGTCCGCCGGCAAGCCGGTTAGGACACCCCTATCCGCCACCTGGGACGCGCCACGTGGGAGTATCACCTCTCCCCCTGCTACGCCTGCGTAGCAGGTTCGTGGGGTTCTAAATACTCATGTGGATGTCGCGTATTCGGGGAATAAGATGCACTTTGCATTTTTTTCCCTTAACGCGGTACCCCTTATGAGATAAAATGTTTCAGGTATATTATGTTAACCTTCAATCTCTTCAAACCAGCCGTGCTCTCCTGGACTTTGCCCTAAATCTGTACGCCCCGGACATTTTCATTCTTAACGAAACATTTTTGACCTATCAACAACAGCCCCATTTTCCGAAGTATAGCCTCTATCGCGCCGATAGGCAATATGAATCTCGAGGTGCTGTAGCTGTTGGAGTTAAACGCGGTATTACTGCTAAACGTCACTATTTCACTTTCCATAACAACTTCTCTGAATATCTCATTTTAGAAACGTTTCTCCAAAACAATACTTCTATTACTTTTGTTACTCTCTATCTCCCTCCTCGTACACCTCCTCCGATCGACTTCATTCGATATATCGATACCACTTTCTCTCACTATATTTTTGTCGCTGACATCAATATTACTTCATATACTGCAACTGAAGTTACTGCTTTTAATACGATGCTTACTCATATCCGGGGCGTGCAGATCCCCTTCCCTTTCCCCACCCGTCTCATTTCCAACTCTACCCCTGATGCCCTCATAGTTTCCTCATCCCTTTCCACTCTCACCCTTGATAAGCTTCTCCCTATAAATTCCGACCATACACCAGCTCTAATTACTGTATCTAATTATTCCTATACTACTCGCTCTCTTCCCCTTCGCCCTCCCCCTACCCGCCGGTTTTCCCAGACAAACTGGACTAACTATCGTACGACAATCACTGATTTACTTCAGGACTTTCCTCCCCCTATCTCCCTTCCTAACCTTAAGGCTCTAATCTCCCAAGTGGAACATGCCCTTTTTGTTGCTGATCAACGCCAAATCCCCCGCCATTCTTACCACCCCTCCAAACCCACTATTCCCCCTAAAGCCCTCTCTTTACTTCAACTTGCTCATGACTATTACCGTCCGACTCGTTGGCTGAACGGTCAGCGTACTGGCCTTCGGTTCAGAGGGTCCCGGGTTCGATTCCCGGCCGAGTCGGGGATTTTAACCTTAATTGGTTAATTCCAATGGCACGGGGTCAGGGTGTATGTGTTGTCTTCATCATCATTTCATCCTCATCACGACGCGCAGGTCACCTACGGGAGTCAAATAGAAAGACCTGCACCTGGCGAGCCGAACCCGTCCTGGGATATCCCGGCACTAAAAGCCATACGACATTTCATTTCATTTATGACTATTACCGCTCTTACTTACGTACTCGCGATCCTGTGACTTTACGTGAACATCGACGTCACTTACGTCACGCTCGATCTTACATCAAAGCATTTAAGAAACGACAATGGATGACTGCTTGTACTAACCTCAAAGATGTACATGAACCACATAAATTTTGGACAACTTTTCGACGCTTGACTAAAACGAATCAATCTTTCCGGACTTATCCTTTTCGTTTTGGCCCTTCCCCACCTATTACTGACAAAGATAAAGCCGACGTTTTTGCCGATCACTATTCACGTCTTTTTTCTCATCCTTCCCTCCCCCACTATTCCCATCCTGACGAGCCGCTTATATCCCAACACACCAACCCTGATCAACCACATTTGCAACCATTTTTCTTACATTTACGTGATCTTGATTATTCCCATCCGCTCAATACCCCCTATTACCCCTACTGAAATCCTGACTTTTTTACGCTATAAACGTAACACCGCTCCTGGACACGATCACCTTACCTATCGCCATATCCGCGAAGCCCCTGTACTCCTCATTCATATTCTCTGCTCTATATATAATACCATGCTATATACTGGTTTTTATCCCCAGCATTGGGGCCATGCTATTATTCTTCTTTTTCTCAAACCACATAAACCTCCCTCCGATATCCATTCCTATCGCCCCATTTCTCTTCTCACTGTTCTCTCTAAACTTTTGAAGGCATTCTTAGTAACCGCCTGTCCCATTATTTACATTCTCTTAACTTATTGCCTTCTTCCCAAGCCGGTTTCTGTTCTCACTTCTCTACTCAAGATCACCTATTTCATATTACTTCCTCTCTGTCCACCTATTTAAAGTCCCATAAACCCGCTGCCCTAATTTGCCTTGATGTAGATAAAGCTTTTGATTCTGTTTGGCATGCCGGCCTCTTATTTAAACTTAGTCATCTGCCTATTCCTACCACTCTCATTCGTTTCTTTTCCAACTATCTCCATTCTCGCACAGCCACTATTAAAATTCATGGTTCGCTTTCCTATACCTTTCCAATCACCTCCGGCCTTGCTCAAGGTTCACCTCTATCTCCGCTTCTTTATGTTCTCTTCACATATGATATTCCCCATCCTCAGTCCCCCCTCCGTCTCAATCAATATGCTGACGACCTAGCTATCCTCGCTTTCAGTCCTACTTACACTTCGCTTACTCGCCGCGCACAACAATATCTTAACACCCTTGAATCCAGGTTGAATAAATGGCCCCTTTCTGTAAATCCTACCAAGACTCAGTTCGTCGTCTTCCGTGCTAAATCCCGTATTTGTCCCTTACGCCATAAAATCCAACTAACAATGTATAACATCCCTTTCCCCGAAACTCAAATACTAACTTACCTTGGCATTCAAATTCAAAATAATTTTCGTTGGAACCACCACTTCACGACCCTTTATAAAAAAGTTGCACAGCGTTTCAGTGCCCTTCGATCCCTTACCAGTTCTACGTGGGGTCTTCCCCCCCCCCCTCAGATACTCCATATTTATAAATCCTTTATTCGACCTCTCATCACCTATGCCTCCTTGACTTGGATCGACGCCCAACCAACCGAGTACTTACGTCTGACTCGACTAGACAGACATGCAATCCGTATAGCCTATCGCCTCCCTTACGACACTCCCTCCGCCCACTTCCGTCCCTATTACTCTTTTCCTGGCGTCTTTACACATCTTCATACTCTTCGCCTCCAATACCTCACTCGCGCTATTTCCCATAATAATCCCATTGTCACTGAAGCCCTTACTTTATCCCCCCTAGCTACTGCCATCCTTACCGACAACCGAACACCACAATATTCTCATCTCTTTCCACCCCCTATTACTTAGCTTCCACTTTCTTCCAGACTTACCGCCCGTCACTCCTACTTATAATAATAATAACAATCATACTCCTCATGTATCGTTTTCAAGATGCTCCTGGCTGCGGTATTGCTCCTCTTGTCCACCACTGACGTTCCGGCGCCAAAAGCGCCCTCAATTAGTGTCTTACCGAGTGCAGTAAAGTGTACTTCACGTGCGTTTCTTTCTCTCAGTGTTTGTTCCTATTCGTCACGTCGTTATGGTTCCTTTCGTGTGATCTTATTCCCTTTATCGTATATCACTAAATATTACATGTTCTCATGTACTCACTTAGTTTCTTTGATGTTCTTAACCGCACTCGCTACTGAAGTATTCTGTAAGAATTGAACAATCTCTTCCAGTTTTACTCGTATTTTTGTCGTTGTGTCTAGTTTATTTTCTCTTTATTTTGTATTTGTCTTTTTTTTTTACGTTGCTCCGTGTAAGAAATGCTGCAGGACCTTCACAATTTTAATGTATCCCCTTGCGCTGGGACATTCTACATTTTATTTTACATATGTGCACAACATACTTGCCAGTTTTTGTTAAATTTACTCTCCATTTTTGCTTCGCAAGGCCTAAGATCCGCTAGTTCGGCTGATGGCCCGCCCGCCGCACTTGCGGCGGGAATGAAATAACTTACGTTTGTTTGTTTGTTTGTTTGTTTGTTTGTTTGTTTGTTATTTGGTGTACCTTTATTGTTTGCTCATTCTTTTATTCTTTCCAGCCGCTTATATTGTTTCCTTATCATGTGGTGCATAGACTTTTTCTTATCACGCACAGTATACGGACACAAATAAGAAGATATATTATCTACCTCTGTAACTGCTCTTATTGCATTTCAGTGCATTTATCATGTCTGTACCTGACTTATTTTGCCAAGAAACGGGTGTTTGTGGGGGTTCGCTTCTTGGGGGGTGTGGTGTGGTTCTCCCTTGCGGGTCCGCATGTTGCTCGCCTAACTCTTGCGCCGTTCTATGAAGATATTTTTCCGGTATGTACGATACATACACCTATGCAGTTCTGGTTCTTTCCTTTCTTTTCTTTATCCGAAGGCTGAAGAGCTCTTCGTTGAGCTGACGGCCCGCCCTCCCCATGAGGGTGGGAATGAAATGACTTGATGATGCTGATGATACGAGAACGTCATGGATCAGTATATCTCTCCGCGCGCGCATGAGCAGCTATTCATCGCTTCTCCCGGACGCTCTTCGAGAACCTTCTAGAAACTTCGTTGCATCTCTACGGCTTTCCAGCAACATGAGTCGGCAGCCACCATTGTCACCAACTCGTCAACGGACGCCACCGTCCTCTTCATCACCGTCGGAACGGGACATGGACGCCGAGAAGATCAAGACCAGTCGCCGCCGTGAGGAAGTGGAAAGTCCTGCAATGGACCCTGGACGCACGAAGAAACGCTGTGCCAATTCGCCTCCACCAGAATTCTCTTCCGGCTCAACGTACACTGGGTCCAGTTCTTTTGAAAGTTCTTCAGCCTGTACTTCCCCAGTACAACAGCCATCTGGTCTGGGCATTACTCCACTTGATACTCCGGCGCCTTCGTATCAATTCCCTGGTTCGTCGTCTGCTTCGCCCTTCATGCCAGACAACGCCAGGAGCTACGCCCAAGTTGCTCAAAATCCTGCTTCACCTCCATATATCCGAAATCGCAGTCTCCTATCGACTCAACGGACAATTGCCCCCCCCCCCCCAGCCTCCAACCCTTCTACATCATCAAGCTTACCAATATTGACATCACCAAGGCTAATGCCCGTTCTATTTATACGACTATTGCTCAATATACCCCTAATCTACCGGACTATGACCTGGAGATCCAGAAAACTCGAGACGGATTCAACCTCAAAACTTCAATATCATTCCACGCTCACTTTACTTCCAAAATAGGCCAGGACCGCTTCGGACCTCACTGCAAGGCAAAAGCGCTACCTCAACAACGACCGGCACAACGACCTGAGCCGCCTGCCCGAACCAGGCCCCTTCTCTCTGTCGTCGCCTATGGTGTCGACAGGGACTATTCGGACGACGACGTGCTCCTACAGCTTCAAAAGATCGATTCCATGATATACAAAGTTATTCGGATCAGGAACGCCCAAGGTCCCACCAGCCTCATCAGGATCTTGTCTCCGAATACTTCAACATTGGACGCCCTGCTCCGGGACGGCGCTCTTATCTACGACCGTCGACATCGTGTGGAACCGTCGCGCAGCTCACCCCCACAGAAGTTCCGGTGTGGGAAGTGCAACCGCTATGATCATCCACCTGGAGCGCCTTGCGTACAGCAGGAGGTATGTGCTATTTGTGCTAGCCCAGAGCATCCTACTACATATTGCTCAAACAAAAATAACCCTAAATGTATTAATTGTGGTCTCGCCCATCCGGCATTTAGTTATAAATGTAAAGCAATACCCCAACCTGACCCTTCCCAACCAGAAACGGTAGTTCCCGTCACGTCCCAGGACCTCCCTGATCCCCAACTCCCTTCCAAGCTCCCTCCCCCTAGTTCAGAGAGTACCATTCGCTTTATCACGATGGTACTCCAGAACATTCTCCCTTTCCAATGCCCTCACATCCTTCAACAAGTGCAATTAGCGGCTCGGTTGGCTTTCAATACCCATGTAGACGTTGTCTATTCCGGGAATAGAATGCATTTTGCATTCATTCCCTTGCGTACATTCCCTTTCATACATTAATAATATGAGAATTTATTATACTAACATACGTTCGCTTTCTGCCAACCGACCGCTTTTTGACACTGCTCTCTCACAATATACCCCGGATATCTTTGTACTAAATGAGACATTTTTGACCTCTCATCACACCCCCACTTTCCCTACTTTCAATTTTTTTCGCGGTGATCGTCCTCATTCCTCACGAGGTGGTGTAGCAATTGGTGTCCAAAAGGAATTTACGGTTATCCAACATCATTTCCCACCCTTCCACAACACATTCAACGAATACCTTATACTTGAAATCCTCACCCCTCGCAAAACATTTACAATCGCTACTCTTTATTTGCCATCCGGAAACCCGGTCCCTGTAGATTTTGTGAAGCATATTGATTTTCGGTTCACTGATTATGTCATCGTAGCAGACATTAATATTAATTCGTATAGCGCTGTTCAACGTGTTGAATTTCAGACACTATGTGCTCATATCCGCGGTATGCATTTCCCTTTCCCTTTTCATACGTTACCCTTATCCCAAACCACTCCCGATGTTCTTCTTCTCTCACCCTCTTTAGCTACTTCTGTCACCATCCGCGAACTCCAATTTGTCGGGAGTGATCATGCTCCTGCCCTTATAACCCTCTCTGACCTGTCTCCCTTTCCTATTCCTACCCCTCCCCGTCCCCCCCCCCCCTACCCGCCGTTTTGAACATACTAATTGGCATGCCTATCGTCTCACTATTGTCAACTGCCTTCAACACCTACCTCCACCTACCTCAATTCCAAACATACAACTTATCATAACCCGACTCGAACAGGCTCTTATTACTGCTGACGCGCACCATATCCCTCGCCATTCTTATCACCCTTCCAAACCTCCCATTCCCCCTAAGGCCCTGCGCCTCTTACACCTAGCTCACGATCTATATCATCATTACACTCGAACTCGGGACCCTACCACTCTACAACAACACCGTCGAACGTTACGCCACGCTCGCTCTTACATCAAGGCTATTAAACGAAAAATGTGGATGGATAAATGTACTGATCTTGCTGACTACCATGACCCCCGACAATTCTGGCACACTTACCCACGCCTTACGAAAACAACTAAACCTCTTCCCTCTTACCCCATACTTACTTCTCCCCCCCGTCCTCTTTCAGACAAATATAAAGCGGACCTCTTTGCCAACCATCTTCGTCTTCTCTTTACCCCTTCTGCTGCGCCCGACCTCTCCCACCCTGATGAACCTATCATTCACCAATATACTCACCCCCGTCTCCCTGAATTTCAACCTTCTTTTCACCACTTTCCTACTGTCGATCATACTCATCCTATTAATGTTCCTATTACTCCCTCAGACATTTCCCACTATCTGAAGAATAAGAAAAACAGTTCTCCTGGCCCTGACCGCCTCACTAATCGCCATATCAAAGAAGCCCCACCACTCTTTCTTGAACAACGTAGTACATTTTATACCTTTCTCCTCTATTCTGGCTACTACCCCCCTCATTGGGGTAATGCCAACATCCTCCTTTTTCCTAAACCAGCCAAACCTCTATCGGACCTCCACTCTTACCGTCCCATATCCCTTCTCACGGTTTTTTCTAAGATTCTCGAAGGTATATTGAGTAAGCGTCTATCATCTTATCTCCGCTCCCTAGGCCTTCTTCCCCAATCTCAAGTCGGTTTCCGTTCTCTTCATGCTACCCAGGACCATCTCTTTCACATTTCCGCCTCCCTTAATGCCTACTTACGTCCTCGCCGTACTGCAGCCTTGGTATGTCTCGATGTTAACAAAGCCTTTGACTCTGTATGGCATCCAGGCTTACTCTATAAACTTCGCCATCTCCCGCTTCCCATTACCATAGTCCGTTTTATTCATAATTTTCTACATCAACGTACTGCACAAATTCTCCTTCACGGTACACTTTCATATTCCTTCCCTGTGGCAGTTGGTCTGCCCCAGGGATCCCCTCTCTCTCCCATTCTGTACGTCATTTTCACCTACGATATTCCTCATCCTGACCCTCCCCTTCGACTTTACCAATATGCGGACGACCTGGCTATCCTTGCTCTTACCCCTACTGTTACCACCCTTACACGTAAACTGCAAACATATCTAAATATTCTGGCTTCCTGGCTAAATTCCTGGCACATCACTGTTAACCCTACTAAGACTCAATTCATAGTTTTTCGTACTAAATCCCGTCTCTGTCGTCCTCGCCATCGTGTTCACCTCACTCTGTATAACGTCCCATTAACTGAAACGTCCCTTCTTAAATATCTCGGTATTACTTTTCAAAACAACCTTAAATGGCTCCATCATCTTAACCTAGTCTATAAGAAAGCCCTACAACGTTTTCGGGTCCTCCGTATTCTCTCCGGAAATACGTGGGGACTCCGACCTTCTCAAATATTACATATATATATATAAAACCTTCATTCGCCCTGTAGTGACGTATGCCTCTCTGACTTGGTTGATGATGATGATGATTGATGATTGTTGTTTAAAGGAGCCTAACATCTAGGTCATCGGCCCCTAATGGTACGAAATGAGACGAAATGGAATGACATATTAAAAGTCTAAAATTCTCCACTGACCAGAATTCAAAAACGTGAGAACGAAGAATGAATGGATGGACATGAATTTAAAACAATCAGTGGTTGCGACCCGCCATGTCTCACATTCACATAAACAGACGTGACAATATCGTATTACTGACCAAGGAACTACTGCTATAGCAGAACACTGAATCGATTATGCGTGCAGTCAAAAGGGGGTCCTAAATCGCAGTTATCCGCCCCTCATAACGGTACTGATCGCTATCAGAATAGAACCATGGTATTTGTTCTGTTGCGGTACTAATCAAAAGTAGCAGAGACTTGCGGCATTCCACACATTATTGTACTACTCAGAGCTTATGAAATTCGACATAATACAGACCTATGCTTTTCTCACTTTGCGGCGCCATTTACAGGCAACGCAAACCTATGGTGTTCATCACATAAGAGTACTAACCACAGGGACCTCTCCCTATCCCGTGGTGTTCCTCATATAGTGGGTACTAATCATAGGCAAGGCAGAACCATGGTAGCTATCATCCCATGGTCCTGCTCATATGGTGGTACTAATCACAGGTACTGCAAAAGCCGACCGCGCGGAGCTCCTGTGTGCTACTGATCACAAACCAATTTCGTACCTAATGTAGTGGTACTACGTACAAGTAAAAGCAACCCTTGGTGTTCTCCGCGTGGTGGTACTAATTACAAGTAGTTTCATGGTTCTAATACAATCAACCCTTGGTCGCCCCTTTTAGTCGCCTCTCACGACAGGCAGGGGATACCGTGGGTGTATTATTCGTCAGCCTCCCCCACCCACAGGGGGTGTGTGTTTGGTCCGCGAGAGGTATTTTATTTCCCTCAAGTCCGCCGGCAAGCCGGTTAGGACCCCTCTATCCGCCACCTGGGACGCGCCACGTGGGAGTATCACCTCTCCCCCTGCTACGCCTGCGTAGCAGGTTCGTGGTGACTTGGTTGACTGCCGACACCACATCTTATACGAAACTCCTTACATTAGACCGACATGCTATACGTATAGCCTACCATTTCCCTTACGACACACCTACTGCCAACTTCCAACCGTACTATTCCTTCCCCTCCATTCTCACCCATATCCATGATCTCCGGCTCGCCTACCTCACTTCCGGTCTCACACATCAAAATCTCTCCATTACTGAAGCGCTTAATCTTTCTCCCCCCGCTAAAGCCATTCATCGTCATTCTCCTACCCCTTCCTCCTCCCACCTCATTCCTCCTGATGTCACGTAGTTTCCCCCCTCTAGATGCCCCACTGCCCTGACTATTTCTTTCGGCTCTCATCATTATTTTTCGGATGCTCTTGGCAGTGTTGGCACACGCCCTCTATGTCAGTGATACTGATCCAAAGGCACTAACCGTGCTATCACATAACTTTATTGCTGTTACACTTTGGTTTTTTCTCCAGTCCTCTTATCCACCATGCCTTTTCCTTTTCACTTATCCTATATATAACTCTTCTTGCCGTTCCTTTTCCTACCAAAAAGAACACTGCCCCTGGTCTAGATCAGATTACTTACCGACACATCAAAGAAGCTCCACATCCCTTCCTAAACTCCTAAGTGCAGTATATACTATCATTCTCCATACTGGATTCCTTCGTGCCCATTGGGGACATGCTACTATTTTGTTATTTTTAAAACCTAAAAAACTACCATCTCTCCTAAATAATTTCGTCCTATCAGCCTTGTAACAGTGTATTCTACAATCTTAGAAACCATCCTCGCAAGCCGTATATATTCCTATCTCAACTCCCTCCATCTCATACCTCAATCGCAAGCCGGTTTCCGTCCTTAGCACTCCACACATGGCCACCTCTTTCATATCTCTGCATCCCTCACAAAATATTTACCTCCCAAAAACCGCGCAGCCCTTATCAGTCTAGACGTTCAGAAAGCCTTTGACAAGGTATGGATTGACGGATTGATATTTAAACTTCGTCACCTCCCGCTACCTATGACGATCATCCGTTTCTCGCCAACTTTCTTAAATCCCACACAGCCCAAATCAATATCCATAATACATTATCCTACACCTTTCCTATTAATGCAGGAGTCCTACAAGGTAGTCCGTTGTCACCGCTTTTGTATATCTTGTTTTGTATCGATATTCCCCAACCTCTTCCCCCACTCAGATTATATCAATTTGCTGATGACATAGCAATACTGGCTCTAGGAACTAATAACAATAACCGATCCCTGCAATCCCGATTACAAACCTACTTAAATGAGCTCGAACAATGGGCACATCAAAATCAATGTAAGTAAAACACAATTTATGATTTTCCGCAATCGTAAACGTAGATCCGTCCTACTAACCAAATTTACCTATCCTTACATGATCAACCCCTTACCGAAACCACCACTCTTACCTACCTAGGCATTGTTCGAGCTCATTTAAGTAGGTTTGTAATCGAGAGGGAGCCTCAGGTCGACGGGCTGGTTGCTGCTGAGTAAGTTTACTCGCCCGGTCGTGTTTTACCAAGTTGGTGGGCTCCAATCGCCGAAGTGAAATGCGAGTAGAAGGGCTTGGACGTTTTCAGGTTGAAGCCTTCTCTTGTACGCGTAATCTCCAGATCGTCTTGAGAGATGTTGGGGGTAAACCTGGAGATAAGCTGGTAAAAAAAATGAAATGGAATGGCGTATGGCTTTTAGTGCCTGGAATACCCAAGGACAAGTTCGGCTCGCCAGATGCAGGTCTTTTGATTTGACGCCCGTAGGCGAACCCGCGCGTCTTGATGAGGATGAAATGATGACGATGAAGACGACACATACACCCAGCCCCAGTGGCAGCGGAATTAACCAATTATGGTTAAAATTCCCGCCCCTGCCGGGAATCGAACCCGGGACTCCTTTGCCAAAGGCCAGCACGCTAACCATTTAGCCATGGTGCCGAATATAAGCTGGTAGAGAGAGCGGGTATTGGCCAGATGTGTTTCAATATTAATCAGTTTGATAACGTAAAAAGTAAGTGGAAGCTGTGGTGTGGGAGAAATGATACTGCACTGTCGGATATTAAAAGGAAGAGTCGGGTTTTTCGCAACCGTAGCATAGCTACGAATATTAGGAGGCATATATAGAAGAGGTGAGGGAGCTTGATACTGAGGTGGCGAAGGTGGTAATTGTTGGATGCCCAGAACCGAGGACGGCGTGCCTGCTCACTCGGACTGGGAACTGGCTGGAGTATATATAGAACCAGTCGAACTAGAAGCTAAACTGGCCTCATCATGGCGTTTCTTAATTTCACGTTCAGAACTAGAGTGGTGGTTATAGCCGCTATCCAGTGGTCGGGCTAAATCAGCAGATTCGTCGTCCATAACGCGGGATCCAGAATGATCTCGTTCCGTCTCCTGGAGCTCCGACATGATACCGGACGAAGTTTCCAGAAGTTTCGGAAGATGGCACTGATAGTGAAGAGTCGCCTCGATGAGTAGAAAGCTTGAAAAACTGTCACCAGATGGCGGAGATGGTAGATGGTCGCCGCAAACGCCTGAAGATAGAAGTGAGTTTCGATTACGTAGTTAGCTGGATCGAAGTAGATGTTGCTTCCCTCAATAATTCCCGCCACGCTGCAGAACTATTATGTCCGATGTGTATGGTGCCCCCAAATAAATATCTGTCATGAGGTTGGTTCATTCCTTCCCCAAGTGGGGAGGTGGGCCACCAGCTGAACATAGCAGCTCTTTGGCCAGTGAAGAAGGAATATATATGCATTGAAATGTACAGTAGAGAAGTATGTGTAGTACATACGTAAAGGAGCGAAAGTAGAGCGTCTGGCATAGAGGGAACCGCGTAAGTTGGTAATAGGAACGTTGGGACTATTGAATTCCGGCCCTAGAAACAGCCGGCCGGTTCATTGTGAAGTTGCACAGTAGCTCAAATGCGTAGCGTTTCTGTTAGTCACGCACGAGGCAAGCTGAGCGAGCAACGTATCACATGTTAAGACATTGATTAAAAGTGATCTCAGACGTTTATAAAAGTATCGACAAAATAGATAATGTTTCTCCAGGTATGTAGTTTATTATTCAAACCTTATTAGATGTTAAACAAAATATTAACAGTTGTCTATTTATAATTAACTTTTATGCTAAATAACGTAAAATAATACTGAAATATAGTAACAAATGATAGGTAAAAGTTATGTATACGACAGCATTCGGCTAAATCTCGCACACTATGATGAAGTATAATTAATTTACTTTCAAAATCTCTTGGAAAAACGCACTACTAGCCACTACTCCGGTAATGAATCACATTTGGAGTGAAAATTGGTATTAGCCGATATTTATGCATTTTGTAAAAAGTTATATAAAAGTTCAGTTACAGCAATATTTCTGTGAATTATGCTATTATTTATACGTGTAGCATAGTAAAGGAAAGAATGTGATGAAAGGAGATGGAAACATTGACCCTTCTTTTGAAGTATCTGACGCATAACTTAGAAAAGGACAAACGATATTCTGTCCTATCTTTTTTTCATACACACACAGACACACACAAACATATGTATATACATGTATATTATTTTATATGCTTTTTCAGGTTCATCTAGTAACCACGATAATGCGCATTTTGCGAGAAAAGACATTTTCATCCAAATGAAAACATATCTCTCCAGTGACCTGCAAGTAGTTGTTGACAATTTGGAAAAGTTTGTGGCTGACAATATTGGACAACCTTATACATTACCGGAATACATGAGGCCAATTATTTCAACTTTATTTCACGTGTTTAGGACCAAACATAAGCAGGCTTCCAAACGTGATGATTATTTTTTTTAAGAAAAATGAAACATGGCTAAATATTTTAATTAATTTTCCTGTACCTGGTGTTACCACGAGAAGCGAACAGCGTGGATCAATGGGTCGACCTCCAAAAGAATTTGACGAAATGTCTGACAGATCAAAAAGAAGAAGAACCGCGGAGATTCGTGAGAAGTATAATAACAAAGAACTGGCATACGCTGCGCAAATGAGTCTCCGAGCTTCAGGAAATTTAGATGCTTCCAAAATTGTGAAAGTTGTTTCAATATCTAATCCATCTGACGTCGCAGAATTTCGGAAAAAATTATCGTCTTCAAATAATACAGGCTTTAACGGGGATGAAGCTCTAGCTCTTATTTTTGATCAGTAGGTTGGGTATTTTTACCCCTGTGTTTATGTCTTTAGAGGACAACTTGAAGGTGGAGTTTGGTATGGCCTTTTATAGGCTTGAACGTTGAGAGCGGTTTGCTCTTTTTGAAATTTGGTTCTGCGTGCCTCGAGGAGGCTTTACTGTGTAATTTGGAGCAAGTGCTCCTGGGCATGAATGGGGTTTTCTGCCCCTCTGTTGAAACTTGTTTTGGGGTAAAGCTGAGCTAATTGCTCAAGAATTCTGAGTTCAGGGCTCGAAGCCCAGATCCTGTAAATACTGTAATTGTACTTTTGTTGCCTTACTACTCTGTACCTGCCATGCTTGTTATTTCTTGATTTTGAAAAGAAAATATAACCTTGTTAAATTTTATCTTAACTTTAATTTCGTATTTTGAGGCCCGTTCACCCCCGCACCTTCTTTCACCTCTGCTGTTCCACAGATACCTCGGAACACAGTCCATTGAAGAAACGTGCCCAAGAAAAGCAAGATGTACCTATGTCCATCAAGAAGAAAAAGAAAATTGAAGACAAGAAGAAAATTCGTGAGTGGCTTGGAGTTTTACCTAAAGTTCCCAGCCATTATTGTCGAAAGTCCACGAAAAAGGTATACGTTGAGCCAACTTTTCGATCAAAAATACATATGTTTTCAGTCTACAAGGAATGGTGTGACGAAAACAACAAATCTCCGAGCTGTAGAACCCTTTTCATGGATAAGCTGGAAGAAGACAAAATTGATATACATCTGCCTAAAAAAGACCAGTGCGACATTTGCTGTGCATATAAAGTTGGTCAAGTAGAAGAAGAAGAATATCAAAAACACCTCCTAAGGAAAGACGAGGCTCGGGAAGCGAAGAATAAAGCTAAGGGGGCAGTACTGATTCTCATGTTGTGGTAACAATGGATCTTCAAAGTGTTCTTTTGTGTCCTAAGTTGCTAGCATTCAAGACATACTACAGACAGAAACTTCAAGTGCACAATTTATGATCTAAGAAACGGTGATGTTACACTTTATGTATGTCACGAGGGCAATGGTGGTGTAAGTGCAAATGAATTTACATCATGCATAGTTCATTTCATTGAAAATTTGTCACCTCCAATCAATAAGGTTACCTTAATTTCTGATGGCTGTAATTATCAGAATAGGAACAAGGTATTAGCCAGCGCCTTAAGTAATGCCGCTAGATCTAAGAACATCACCGTGGAACAACTATATCTGGAAACGGGGCACACTATGATGGAATGTGATAGTGTCCATGCCACTCTAGAGCGCTACTTCTCTCCACAAATTAATTCACCCATGGATTATATAGCAAGAATGAGGCAAGCTAGACCCACGAAACCATACAATGTGAAAAGTGTCGACTTCAGATTCTTTAAGGATTTTGAGCATAAATCAAACCTCCCATCATTACGGCCTGGAAGAAAATCTGGCGACCCTGTAGTGACAGATATCCGCCAACTGCAGTACTTACCTGATGGAAGAATAAATTACAAATTGGAACACACAGCAGAGTGAGAAGAACTTCCACAGAAGAGGAGAATGAGTTATCCAATTGGTGATCCACGCAGTTTATACACTGTACAATTGCCAATTACAATATCTAAGTTCACTCATCTGCAGGAACTGAAGCAGGTAATTGAGCATGACCACCACTCTTTCTATGATAATTTCTCTGTAAAGCCGGACAAGTGAAAAGTTCCCAGAAAAGGATAGTGATCAATTTGCACAGTATACATTTAATAAAATACAATGAGGAAGCATTGGTGTAATAAAATTCAGCTGAATAAACTGTAATGATTCATGTGTTTGAATAAAACTTCAATACAATAAAAGTTTCATTCTTAAAGCAAAATCTCGTATGTGTAATTTCGTGGAAACCATAACCTCCTATGTGTCAACGTAATGAACAAAAATTAAATATCTCGTGAAATAATTGATATTACTGCAGTTAAACAGTACAGGGTTATAAAAAGACAGGTACAAAAGGGAACTAGATTACTTCGATTATTATGAAGTTAAGTATTATTATATGAAATAGTTTTTTGTCTCTCCTGAAAAAAACTGTTATTTTGCACATAGGAGGTTTGTTCTCGGCAACGACGATATTTTCTATGTTCATGTGTCTGTACTTGGTTTTTGATCAATAAACGGGGGACTAGTGGGGGTTTACTATGGCGGCTGCGGGGCGGATCTGCCCTGTGGGTCCCCTTGTGGGGTTGCGGTTCCCTCTATGCCAGACGCTCTACTTTCGCTCCTTTACGTATGTACTACACATACTTCTCTACTGTACATTTCAATGCATATATATTCCTTCTTCACTGGCCAAAGAGCTGCTATGTTCAGCTGGTGGCCCACCTCCCCACTTGGGGAAGGAATGAACCAACCTCATGACAGATATTTATTTGGGGGCACCATACACATCGGACATAATAGTTCTGCAGCGTGGCGGGAATTATTGAGGGAAGCAACATCTACTTCGATCCAGCTAACTACGTAATCGAAACTCACTTCTATCTTCAGGCGTTTGCGGCGACCATCTACCATCTCCGCCATCTGGTGACAGTTTTTCAAGCTTTCTACTCATCGAGGCGACTCTTCACTATCAGTGCCATCTTCCGAAACTTCTGGAAACTTCGTCCGGTATCATGTCGGAGCTCCAGGAGACGGAACGAGATCATTCTGGATCCCGCGTTATGGACGACGAATCTGCTGATTTAGCCCGACCACTGGATAGCGGCTATAACCACCACTCTAGTTCTGAACGTGAAATTAAGAAACGCCATGATGAGGCCAGTTTAGCTTCTAGTTCGACTGGTTCTATATATACTCCAGCCAGTTCCCAGTCCGAGTGAGCAGGCACGCCGTCCTCGGTTCTGGGCATCCAACAATTACCACCTTCGCCACCTCAGTATCAAGCTCCCTCACCTCTTCTATATATGCCTCCTAATATTCGTAGCTATGCTACGGTTGCGAAAAACCCGACTCTTCCTTTTAATATCCGACAGTGCAGTATCATTTCTCCCACACCACAGCTTCCACTTACTTTTTACGTTATCAAACTGATTAATATTGAAACACATCTGGCCAATACCCGCTCTCTCTACCAGCTTATATTCGGCACCATGGCTAAATGGTTAGCGTGCTGGCCTTTGGCAAAGGAGTCCCGGGTTCGATTCCCGGCAGGGGCGGGAATTTTAACCATAATTGGTTAATTCCGCTGCCACTGGGGCTGGGTGTATGTGTCGTCTTCATCGTCATCATTTCATCCTCATCAAGACGCGCGGGTTCGCCTACGGGCGTCAAATCAAAAGACCTGCATCTGGCGAGCCGAACTTGTCCTTGGGTATTCCAGGCACTAAAAGCCATACGCCATTCCATTTCATTTTTTTTACCAGCTTATCTCCAGGTTTACCCCCAACATCTCTCAAGACGATCTGGAGATTACGCGTACAAGAGAAGGCTTCAACCTGAAAACGTCCAAGCCCTTCTACTCGCATTTCACTTCGGCGATTGGAGCCCACCAACTTGGTAAAACACGACCGGGCGAGTAAACTTACTCAGCAGCAACCAGCCCGTCGACCTGAGGCTCCCTCTCGTCCCGCCGCCATCTTATTTGTCGTTGTGTATGGGGTCGAATGGGACTACACGGAGAAAGAAGTGGCGGCCCAGCTCCAACAAGACGGCCACCAAATATATCGCGTCCTCCGCATCAGGAACGTCGAGGGACCAACTACTCTGGTACGCATTCTCTCCCGGGATGTTAACACACTTGACTGCCTGCTCCACGATGGCGCCATGATCTACGCCCGCCAAAACCGAGTCGAGCCATCCAGGTCATCACCCCCCAGGAGGATCCGCTGTGACCGCTGTCAGCGGTACGACCACCTGCCGAGTGAACCCTGCAAACAAGATCAGGTATGTGCCACATTTGCGCAGGAAAATCCTACATTTTCTTGCCCTAATCGTCGGAATCCGAAGTGCATTAATTGTAAAGAACCTCACCCTGCCTATAGTTATAAATGTAAAGTTAAACCCGCTCCTGAACCCTCTCACCCCGAGGCTGTTGCACCCGTCACGTCATTTCCCAGGATCTTCCAACCCCCGCCTCTTCCTCTTCCCTCCCCTACCCTAGTGTAGAGAACATCGTCCGCTTTATGACGATGGTCCTCCAAAACACCCCTCCTTCCACATCCTTCCCCAGATCCAATTAGCGGCACTATTAGTTCGAAATACGCATGTCGATGTTGGTTATACGGGGCATAAAATGAATTTTGCATTCCCCCCCCCCCCCGAAATACCGCCCCCATTCGATAGTTCTTTGAAGGTTTATTATGATAACATAACATCACTTCAGTCTAACCGTGCCCTGTCCACCACTTCCATTTCTATTTACACCCCGGATATTATTGTGCTTAATGAGACCTTCCTGACACAGCAACAACGACCTAACTTTTCTACTTACACACTGTGATGATGATGATGATGATGCTTGTTGTTTTAAGGGGCCTAACATCGAAGGTCATCGGCCCCTAATGGTACGAAATGAAAGAACAAAAATTACAAAGGCATCCACTGACCAAAATAAAAATAAAAAATGTCATCAAGGATGAATGGATGGACAGGAACCCAACAAAACACAAAACAAACAAAAACCACTGGATAGGATTCAATAGAGAACAAAAAGAACATTATTACCGACCAAGGAACCACTTATAGAGCACAATGATGCTTGGTGTTTAAAGGGGGTGCAAAATGCACGTCTAAGGCCCCTCAGAATGGTACATGTCGCGAGTAAAATAGAACCATGGTATGTGTCATGTTGGGGTATTAATCAGAAGTAGCGAAGACTCACGGTGTTCCACAAAAGATGGTACTACTCACAAGTATTGTACATCGTACAGGTAACGCAGACCTATGGTGTTTCGCACACAATGGCGCCACTTACAGCCAACGCAAACCGATGCGTTTCCTCACCTAGGTGTACTAGTCACGGGTGCCGGTCCCAAGGGCCCCGTGTGGTTCCTCACATAGTGAGTACTAATCACAGGCAACGCAGACCCACGGTGTCGCTCATGTAGTGATACAACTCACAGGCTACGCCCAGACCCGCGGTGTTGCCCACATGGGTACAACGCACGGGTACTGGAATCCACCCGGCCAGGCTTTTTACTGCAACGAATCACAAACATATTTCGTACCATGTTAGTGATACTACTCGCAAGTACATGCAACCCATGGTGTTCCCCGCATGATGGTACGAATCAAGAGTAGTTTCATGGTTCTAATTCATTCATCCCTTGGTCGCCCCTTTGAGTCGCCTCGCACGACAGGCAGGGGATACCGTGGGTGTATTATTCGTCAGCCTCCCCCACCCACAGGGGGTGTGTGTTTGGTCCGCGAGAGGTATTTTATTTCCCTCAAGTACGCCGGCAAGCCGGTTAGGACCCCTCTATCCGCCACCTGGGACGCGCCACGTGGGAGTATCACCTCTCCCCCTACTACGCCTGCGTAGCAGGTTCGTGGCTTACACACTGTATCGCGCTGACCGACCCCATAAGGCTAGTAAAGGCGTAGCTATTGGTGTCAGGCGGGATCTCACTACTGATGATAATGATGATGATGATTGTTGTTTTAAGGGGTCGAAGGTCATCGGGCCCTGATGGAACGGATGGACGACATGATACATGACAGTTAAAATTTTAAAACGTATCCACTAACTAGAGGTAAAAAATAATGGTGATGAAAAATGAGTTTGAGATTAAAACAATCAGTGGATCTAATTTGCAATGCCTTATTTCCTAATAAAATAAGTGGAAATACAGGAGACAAAGGAATAAGGCATTGCCTGCTACTACAGATATATATATACAAATACTTTATATTAGACGTTAAAAATGATGATGATGCTTGTTGTTTAGAGGGGCCTAACATCTAGGTCATCGGCCCCTATGTACGAAATGGAATTACAATATTTAAAAGTACAAAATTCACCCATTGACCCGAATTCAAAACGTGATGATGAGGAATGAATTTATAAATATGAATTTAAAACAATCACTGGATAAGACGCGCAATGCCTAACATTCCCACAAACAATATTACTGACCAAGCGACTGCTTCCAAAGCCCAATCCTGAATCGATGATGCTTGTCTGAATGGGTCAAGATATCTACGACAACGATCCCGCATAATAGTATTTATCGCTAGTAAAGGAGAACAACGGTATTCCTCAAGCTGCGGTACTAATCAAAATTAGCGTAAACTCACGGTGTTCCAAACATTAAGGTACTATTCGCAAGTATTGTACGTCGTAAAGGTAACGCATACCTATGATGTTTCTCACACAATGGCGCCACACACAGCCAACGCAAACCGATGAGGTTCCACACCTAGGTGTACTAATCACGGGCGCCGGCATTCCCGTGGTGTTCCTCACATAGTGGGTATTAATCACTAGCAACGCAGTCCCACGGTGTCGGTCATATGGTGGTACAACTCACAGCCAACGCACAGACCCGTGGTGTTGCTCACAAGGGTACGACTCACGGGTACTGGAAACCGACACTGAACCCCGCTTGAGTGCTACGATTCACAAAACTATACAGTCCCTACCAGAGTGGTACTACTCGCAAGTATAGGCGACCCAAGTTGTTCCTCACGTGATGGTACGATTCAAAAGTAGTTTCATGGTTCTAACTCAATCATCCTTTGATGATGATGATGCTTGTTGTTTTAAGGGGCCTAACATCGAAGGTCATCGGCCCCTATTGGAACGAAATGAATGACATGAGACATGAAGTTAAAATTTTAAAAAGTATCCAGTGACTACAGTTAAAAAAGAATGGTGATGAAGGAAAATGAGGGTGAGACTAAAACATTCAGTGGATCTAATACGCAATGCCTTATGTTCTATTAAAATAAGAGAACATACAGGAAAACGAAGGAATAAGGCATAGCCCAGTAGTACAGATATTTACACATAATTTACGTTAGACGTTAAAATAACACATTAAAATGCGCAACACAAACTAAAATGAAGTCAATGAGACAAGAGGGCAACTGACATAAACAGCACTAGGACAAAGGACATCATCACACACGATAAAACATGATGATGATGATGATGCTTGTTGTTTAAATGGGCCTAACATCGAAGGTCATCGGCCCCTAATGGAACGAGATGGACGAAATGACATATGATAGTTAAAATTTAAAACGGAGCCACTGATTAGAGTTTTAAAAAATGCGATGAAAAATGAGTATGAAATTAAAACAATCAGTGGATCTAATTCGCAATGCCTTATTTTGGAATAAAAAAAGAAAAATTACAGGAGATAATGGAATAAGGCATTGCCTGCTAGTACAGATATATATATACATACTTTACATTAGACGTGAAAAGAACACATTAAAATACTCAACACAAACTAAAATGAAGTCAATAATATGAAAGCGTAATTGACACAAAGATACAAGCACAAAGGACATCATTACATACGATAAAACAGACCACTATCCCTCATAAAGCGGATGACGAGGTCTGCTGACTGCACGTCATCACGCAGGATAAGGGAGATGGTATCCGGGAGGTTAAGACTACGGCGAAGATCAACCAGGTCCGTACACTCCGTAAGCATGTGTACCACGGTAAGATGGTCACCGCAGGTACACACCGGAGGGGGTTCTCCTTTCAGTAGATGAGAGTGCGTCAAGATACCGTGGATGATCCGAAGGCGACATAATACCACGGCTTCCCTCCGCGAAGCCCGAAGGGAAGTCCTCCATACCTTCGTTGTTCCTTTTATCGCTCTCAGCTTATTGGGAAGTGGGATGGCCTGCCACTCTATCTCCCAATGAGACATAACCAGATGTCTCAGCTGAGAGCGAATATCACTTTCTGGAACCTTGAAAAGTAACGGGGGCAGTGTAACTGCCTCCTTGGCAGCCTCATCTGCTAACTCGTTTCCCCCTATGCCCATGTGGCTGGAGATCCACACAAACGTAATTCTGGTGCCGGCATCCGAACACCCGGCCAGCAGGTCCTGGATCCGCTGCACAAGAGGGTGCCAAGGGAAACAGGTATCAATAGACTGGAGCGAGCTCAAGGAGTCAGTACACACAAGAAAGTGTCGGCGTTCATTGTACAGTGCGTACCGCAGAGCTCCACAGATAGCATAAAGCTCCGCTGTGTACACACTACAGGTGTCCGGGAGAGCAAAAAGAAACCGATCATTTCCGACAACGAACGCACAGCCCACCTTCGTATCTGTCCTTGAACCATCCGTGTAAACGACGACTGAACCTGGATAGCGGCCAACAACGGACTGGTACAGCCTCCGATAAATCGAAGGGTCCGTGTCTCCTTTCGGGCCAGTGTGCAAATCCAGGATGATTTCAAGTCGTCGTACAACCCACGGAGGTACCCCACTTGGTTGTCTGACAAGGCAAGGAATCGAATGTACGTCAAGCAATTCATAACTGCTATCCACGCGTATTCCAACCGGCCACGTCGCACGAGGATAAGCAGCGTACAACAAACGGCTGCCATTGTTGAACACGCAGGGATAGCTCGGATGAAGTGGCATCTGTCGCAAATTTGCAGCATACGTAGGTAGGAGTTGCTGGCGCCTCAGGTGTAAAGGCGGCACACCAGACTCAGCGAGCAGGCTAGCGATGGGGCTTGTACGAAAAGCTCCCGTCGCCAAATTAACCCCGCTGTGGTGGACACTGTTCAGCTTCGCAAGAACGCTTGGTCTTGCGGAGCCATATGCTGCACTGCCGTAGTCTAACCGGGATAAAATGTGTGCCCGATAGAATCGCAGGAGCACCACGCGGTCAGCTACCCAATTAGTGCTGCTAAGAAACTTCAAGAGGCTAAGCCTCTTGGTGCATTGCACTTTTAGCTCCCGCACGTGTGGCTCCCACGATAACTTACTGTCAAAAAAGAGCCCAAGAAATCGGTAGGTGTCAACAACTGGAAGAATGACATTTCATAGATAAAGCTCAGGATGTGGGTGAAGAGTACCTTGACGACAAAAGTGGACTACGGAGGTCTTTGCGGCAGAAAACCGAAAGCCATGTTCTAAGGTCCACTTCTCCACCCCCGTAATAGCTTGCTATAATTGTCGCTCTGCGACTGCCACACTGCACGACCTATAGTGCAGTGCAAAATCGTCCACATATAGCGATGGTATTCCTGCTGGACCAGCAGCAGCGACAATACCGTTTATGGCAATCGCGAACAGAGTGACACTAAGGACCGATCCCTGTGGATGATGATGATGCTAGTTGTTTTAAGGGGCCTAACATCGAAGGTCATCGGCCCCTAATGGAACGAGATGGACGACAGGATACATGACAGTTAAAATTTTAAAACGTATCCACTGACTAGAGTTTAAAAAATGGTGATGGAAAATGAGTATGAGATTAAAACTGTTACGGAGTTTTCCGTGGTAGTTAGAGGTGAAAGAAGGTGCGGGGGGTGAACAGGTCTCAGGCTACGAAATTAAAGTGAATTTAAAATTTAACAAGGTTATATTTTCTTAGCAAAAAACAAGAAATAACAATGATGGCAGGTACAGAGTAGCAAAACCACTAATCGAGAATGTACAATTACAGGGTTTGGGCTCCGAGAGCCCGACACACAATTCTTGAGCAATTAGCCCAACTTTACGATATACAGAATTCAACAAAGGGGCAGAAGACCCCAATCAAGCCCAGGAGCACTTGCTCCCAATTACATAATAAAGCCTCCTCGAGGCGCGCAGAAACAAATTTCAAAAGAGCGATCTGCTCTCAAAGATTAAGCCTATCAAAAGCCACACCAAACTCCATCTTCAAGTTGTCCTCTAAGGACATAAACACAGGGGTAAAGATACCCAACCTACTGAGGCCTATTAAGTGAGAAAAGTTAATTACATAGCCTCTAAAATACCAATTTGAGAGGAGGCGAACTTGCGCTCCTAATACACTTTGTTTAAAACCTACTTGGCACTAGGCCGTTAATGCAAGGGCTAATCCCATACTAAAGAGGTGACTTTTAGAAGGAAACAATTTACATTACGTTAAGGAAGAAACAGTTGTGAAAATAAGTTCACCTCAATGCAATATGAGAGGGAGCTCGAGAGGGTTAAGCACTCTCTATCCCAATATGAAGCTTGAAAGAGAATAGATACAAAGATTCTTTACATTTTAGGGAAAGTTACATGGTGGAAAAGCTTCGGACCCGCCCCGAGAGTTAAACTGCTGAGCTAGCAAGAAAAGAAGTTATTAATCGGCCATTACCTTGTTGTTGAACTGCTGCCCGAAGGAAGAGGCGCTTCCCGCCCCCTGCTACGTACTTTCCACACTGAAAGATGTTACTGAAGTGGCGCAGAGACCCTAAAATCAGCAGTTGATATACTCTCGCAGAAAGTTCGAGGCGTTTCAGGAAGGAAAACACCCGCCCACAATCATTTTATTGGTGGATAAAGAAAACCCCAACACAAGATGAAGAAGAAACACATTATTGGTGGAAAATTAATTAAAGAAATTCGGGATTGGCTAAATTCAAAACAAGGGGAAAGAAAGGGTTAATATTGCCAACTTAAACAATGACTGAAAGAAATTTAGCAAAGAACAAACTTTTGAAATTAAATTTTCTCCAAAAAAAACAGTTCTTTCACTTCGCACTAGGGTGCATCGTTGTAGTTCTTCAGTAGTGTCCTCTAGAAGAGAATGTTCACACTTCTTACTACAAGCAAAACAAAAATACGTCGAAAACAACACAGTTCAGAAACTTCAAAATTTCCAAGTAGTGACATCTTCAGGGTAACTTGAAAATTAACACATAAGACAAAGTTCAGACTTCTTCCAGTAGTGGGGGGGGGGGGTTTCAACTGGCGCAAGGTTTGAATTAGCGGCGTGAAGGTGTACCGCCCGGTACAAAAACAATCAGTGGATCTGATTCGCAATGCCTTATTTTGGAATAAAATAAGCAAAAATACAGGAGACAAAGGAATAAGGCATTGCTTGCTAGGACAGATATAGATACGTACTTTACATTAGACTTTAAAAGAACACATTAAAATGCGCAACACAAACTAAAATGAAGTCAATGGAATAAGAGCGCTATTGACACAAAAATCACTAGGACAAAGCACATCATCACACACGATAAAACAGACCGCTATCCCTCATAAAGCGGATGACGAGGTCTGCTGACTGCTCGTCATCTCGCAAGATAAGGGAGATTGTACTCGGAAGGTTAAGACTACGGCGCAGATCGACCAGGTCCACACACTCCGTAAGGATGTGTACCACGGTAAGATGGTCGCCGCAGGTACACACCGGAGGGGGTTCTCCTTTCAGTAGATGGGAATGCGTCAAGATATCGTGGCCGATCCGAAGGCGACATAATACCACGGCTTCCCTCCGCGAAGCCCGAATGGAAGTCCTCCATACCTTCGTTGTTTCTTTTATCCCTCTCAGCTGATTGGGAAGTGGGATGGCCTGCCACTCCAGCTCCCAATCAGACATAACCAGATGTCTCAGCTGAGAGCGAATATCACTTGCTGGAACCTTGAAAGGCAACGGGGGCAATGTAACTGCCTCCTTGGCAGCCTGATCTGCTAACTCGTTTCCCTCTATGCCCATGTGGCTGGGGAGCCACACAAACGTAATTCTGGTGCCGGCATCCGAACACCCGGCCAGCAGGTCCTGGATCCGCTGCACCAGAGGGTGCCGAGGGATTCAGGTATCAATAGACTGGAGCGAACTCAAGGAGTCAGTACACACGAGAAAGTGTCGGCGTTCATTGTACAGTGCGTACCGCAGAGCTCCACAGATAGCATAAAGCTCCGCTGTGTACACACTACAGGTTTCCGGGAGAGCAAAAAGAAACCGATCATTTCCGACAACGAACGCGCAGCCCACCTTCGTATCTGTCCTTGAACCATCCGTGTAAACGACGACTGAACCGGGATAGCGGCCAACAACGGACAGGTAGAGCCTCCGATAAATCGAAGGGTCCGTGTCTCCTTTCGGGCCAGTGTGCAAATCCAGGATGATTTCAGGTCGTCGTACAACCCACGGAGGTACCCCCCACTTGGTTGTCTGACAAGGCAAGGAATCGAAGATACGTCAAACAATTCATAACTGCTATCCAAGCGTATCCCAACCGGCCGCGTCGCACGAGGATATGCAGCGTACAACAAACGGTTGCCATTGTTGAACACGCAGGGATAGCTCGGATGAAGTGGCATCTGTCGCAAATTTGCAGCATACGTAAGTAGTAGTTGCTGGCGCCTCAGGTGTAAAGGCGGCACACCAGACTCAGCGAGCAGGCTAGCGATGGGGCTTGTACGAAAAGCTCCCGTCACCAACCTAACCCCGCAGTGGTGGATACTGTTCAGCTTCGCAAGAACGCTTGGTCTGCAGAGCCATATGCTGCACTGCCGTAGTCTAACCGGGATAAAATGTGTGCCCGATAGAATCGCAGGAGCACCGTGCGGTCAGCCCCCCAAGAAGTGCTGCTAAGAAACATAAGGATATTACGCTTCCTAGTGCATTGCACTTTTAACTGCCGCACGTGTGGCTCCCACGATAATTTACGATCAAAAAGGAGCCCAAGAAATCGGTAAGTGTCAACAACTAGAAGAACGACGTTGTCTAAGTAAAGCTCAGGTTGGGGGTGAAGAGTACGTTGACGACAAAAGTGGACAACAGAGGTCTTTGCGGCAGAAAACCGAAAGCCATCTTCTAAGGTCCACTGCTCCACCCTCCTAATGGCTTGTCGTATTTGTCGCTCTGCGACTGCCATATTACGCGAGCTATAGTGAAGAGCAAAATCGTCCACATATAGCGACGGTATAACTGCTGGACCAGCAGCAGCAACAATACCGTTGATGGCAATCGCGAACAGAGTGACACTAAGGACCGATCCCTGTGGGACTCCATTTTCTTGTACGCGGTATTGCGAATATGTCCTCCCTACTCGGACACGGAATAGACGGAGAGACAAGAAATTCGCAATAAGCGCCGGCAAGTTACCTCGGAATCTCCATTGATGCAGGGCTGAAAGGATACCATATCGCCATGTGGTGTCATAAGCCTTCTCTAAGTCAATGAAAACAGCTACCAAGTGCTGTTTGCGGGGAAACGCATCATGGATAGAGCTCTCCAGGCGTACCAAGTGGTCATTGGTGGATCGAGCGGCTCGAAATCCCCATTGGTACTCGGACAAGAGTCCTTGTTTCTCCAGACACCACACGAGTCGGCGATTTACCATCCTCTCAAACAGCTTACACAGGCAGTTTGTAAGGCAAATCGGTCTATAACTTCCTGCATACTTAGGATCTTCGTCAGGCTTGAGCACAGGAATACCTATGCCCTCTCGCCACTGAGACGGAAAATCACCCTCCATCCAGATTCGGTTGAACACACCAAGGAGATATAGTAAACTATCATCACTAAGGTGTTTCAACATCTGGTTATGGATGTTGTCCGGTCCAGGAGACGTGTCCTTGCAAAGCGCTAGGGCGCTGCGGAGTTCCCACTCCGTAAAGGGCACGTTGTAGTCCTCTGAAGCTTGAGAGGCAAAACTAAGGCGATGACCTTCTGCCTCCCGCTTCACAACGAGGAAATCAGGATGGTATTTCCCGGAGCCATATACATCCGCGAAATGACTAGCGAGATGGTCAGCAATTAGGAGGGGTTCAGTGACGATGTTGCCTGCAATGGAAATTCCCGGTACAGAAGATGATCCTTGGATACCCGAAATACGTCGAAGCTTAGTCCACACTTGAGATGACGGAGTATGTGACGTCATAGACGACACATATCTCTCCCATGAAGCCTTCTTACTTTGTCGAATAAGAACTCGCGCCTTAGCGCGGAGTTTCTTAAATGTTACCAAGTTGGCCACAGTAGGCTGTCTAGGGTAACGCTTATGAGCGCGACGGCGTTCTTTGATGGCTGATGCTATTGCATCGTTCCACCAGGGAACCAGTTTTCGGCGAGGAGTCCCCGAGGAAAACGGAATGGACTCCTCAGCAGCAGCAAGAATAACTTGGGTAACGTAAGTTATTTCCTCGCCGACAGTTCGCCTGATATCATCGTTAAAGGCAGCTAGAAATGTGTACTTTGAACAATCAGCATGTTTAAGCATCCATCGAGGGGGAGCCTCGACGGATTTCTTTTTCAACAAAGTAAGGATGATGCGAAAATGGTCACTGTCACAGAGATCATCGTGTGCATTCCACCGAAACAGTGGAGCCAACGTTCCGCTGTATAGTCTTGCGTCTATCCGAGAATAAGTGCCCTAGCGTACACTAAAGTGAGTTGTTTCCCCTGTGTGATCAAAATACATAAATCCAGATCTGTTAGTAGTGCTTCCTGCTCTCTTCTTCGGGGGCAAGGCGTCTCAGAGCCCCATATGGGGTGATGGGCGTTAAAATCGCCCTACAAGAGGAAGGGAGGTGGAAGCTGAGCTATAAGATCAGCGACATCATTTATGTTCAGATGCTGGCCGGGTGGAAGATAAACATTACACACTGTTGCTATGACAGGCAGCGGAACGCGAACAGCGACAGCCTCAAGTGGGGTTCTTAATGAAACCTCTTCGCTGTAGGTATCAGAACGGACAAAAATGCCAACACCACCGGAAGCCCGGTGAGCATTATACCGTTCTGTCGAGTATAGTCTGAAATTTCTCAAGACCGTATGATGATCAGGTCCGAAGTTAGTCTCCTGAATACAGACTATACTCGCTGCGTACTCACTAATGAGGTGACGTAACTCAGCAAAATGCCCGTCATAACCGTTACAATTCCACTGTAACAGTGCCGTAGTGTGGACTATAAAAGGAGTGTTAGGTTATGAGCGAAAAAATGCTCGTTAGCCTAAAGACTATCTACTTCTACATCCGTAGATGTAGAGGACAGCGCGACATCCATCCCGTCATCAAAAGATGGCAGAGGTGCCTCCCAGAACTTCGAAACTTTTCGGGCGCGAGGGGATCCCCTACAAGGAGAGCGCGCAGGTTTGGGAGCAGGAGTGCCTCCTGGCGCAGACTCATACCCCCCAGATGGGCGGCATGACTTCTCCTTCGCAGGGGAAGTCCGAGAGCGCTCAGAACGGGCGCTCTTCTTCCCCTTCTTTTTTCAGGTTTAGACGGGCTGGGAGATGGTTTCCCAGCCCTGGTCAACGATGCCGCCTCCGCCGACTGGGGCACGGCTTTCGTCGACCTCCTAGGGGGCGGGGAGACTTAGACTTCCCCCTTTGCTGTGCCGGCTGGGAACTGCCAGCCTGCACAGACTTCTGGATGGTCGAAGGTGGGGTGATGATGATGATGCTTGTTGTTTTAAGGGGCCTAACATCGAAGGTCATCGGCCCCTAATGGAACGAAATGAATGACATGAGACATGAAGTTAAAATTTTAAAAAGTATCCACTGACTAGAGTTAAAAAAGAATGGTGATGAAGAAAAATGAGGGTGAGATTAAACCAGTCAGTGGATCTAATACGCAATGCCTTATGTTCTATTAAAATGAGAGAAAGTACAGGAAATCGAAGGAATAAGGCATTGCCCAGTAGTACAGATATTAACACATAATTAACGTTAGAGGTTAAAATAACACATTAAAATGCGCAACACAAACTAAAATGAAGTCAATGAGATAAAAGCGCAACTGACATAAACAACACTAGGACAAAGGACATCATCACACACGATAAAACAGACCGCTATCCCTCATAAAGCGGATGACGAGGTCTGTTGACTGCTCGTCACCGCGCAAGATAAGGGAGATAGTACTCGGAAGGTTAATACTACGGCGCAGATCGACCAGGTCCACACACTCCGTAAGGATGTGTACCACGGTAAGATGGTCGCCGCAGGTACACACCGGAGGGGGTTTTCCTTTCAGTAGATGGGAGTGCGTCAAGATACCGTGGCCGATCCGGAGGCGACATAATACCACGGCTTCCCTCCGCGAAGCCCGAAGGGAAGTCCTCCATACCTTCGTAGTTCCTTTTATCGCTCTCAGCTTATTGGGAAGTGGGATGGCCAGCCACTCCATCTCCCAATGAGACATAACCAGATGTCTCAGCTGAGAGCGAATATCACTTTCTGGAACCTTGAAAAGTAACGGGGGCAGTGTAACTGCCTCCTTGGCAGCCTCATCTGCTAACTCGTTTCCCCCTATGCCCATCTGGCTGGGGAGCCACACAAACGTAATTCTGGTGCCGGCATCCGAACACCCGGCCAGCAGGTCCTGGATCCGCTGCACCAGAGGGTGCCGAAGGAAACAAGTAACAATAGACTGGAGCGAGCTCAAGGAGTCAGTACACACGAGAAAGTGTCGGCGTTCATTGTACAGTGCGTACCGCAGAGCTCCACAGATAGCATAAAGCTCCGCTGTGTACACACTACAGGTTTCCGGGACAGCAAAAAGAAACCGATCGTTTCCGACAACGAACGCACAGCCCACCTTCGTATCTGTCCTTGAACCATCCGTGTAAACGACGACTGAACTGGGATAGCGGCCAACAACGGACAGGTAGAGCCTCCGATAAATCGAAGGGTCCGGGTCTCCTTTCGGGCCAGTGTGCAAATCCAGGATGATTTCAGGTCGTCGTACAACCCACGGAGGTACCCCACTTGGTGGTCTGACAAGGCAAGGAATCGAAGATACGTCAAACAATTCATAACTGCTATCCAAGCGTATCCCAACCGGCCGCGTCGCACGAGGATGAGCAGCGTACAACAAACGGTTGCCATTGTTGAACACGCAGGGATAGCTCGGATGAAGTGGCATCTGTCGCAAATTTGCAGCATACGTAAGTAGGAGTTGCTGGCGCCTCAGGTGTAAAGGCGGCACACCAGATTCAGCGAGCAGGCTAGCGATGGGGCTAGTACGAAAAGCTCCGGTCGCCAACCTAACCCCGCTGTGGTGGATACTGTTCAGCTTCGCAACAACGCTTGGTCTTGCGGAGCCATATGCTGCACTGCCGTAGTCTAACCGGGATAAAATGTGTGCCCGATAGAATCGCAGGAGCACCACGCGGTCAGCTCCCCAATTAGTGCTGCTAAGAAACTTCAAGATGTTAAGCCTCTTGGTGCATTGCACTTTCAGCTCCCGCACGTGTGGCTCCCACGATAATTTACTGTCAAAAAGGAGCCCAATAAATCGGTAGGTGTCAACAACTGGAAGAACGACATTTCCTAGATAAAGCTCAGGATGAGGGTGAAGAGTACGTTGACGACAAAAGTGGTGATGATGATGATGATGATGATGATGCTTGTTGTTTTAAGGGGCCTAACATCGAAGGTCATCGGCCCCTAATGGTACAAAATGATAGACCAAAAATTGCAAAGGCATCCAATGACCAAAATAAAAATAAAATATGACATGAAGAATGAATGGATGGACAGGAACTCAACAAAACACAAAACAAACAAAAACCAGTGGATCGGACTCAATACACATCGAAAATAACATTATTACCGACCAAGGAACCACTTATAAAGCACAATGATGCTTGGTGTCTAAAGGGGGTGCAAAATCCACGTCTAAGACCCCAAAGAATGGTGCATGTCGCGAGTAAAATAGAACCATGGTATGTGTCATGTTGGGGTATTAATCAGAAGTAGCGAAGACTCACGGTGTTCCACAAAAGATGGTACTACTCACAAGTATTGCAATACGTACAAGTAACGCAGACCTATGGTGTGTCTCACACAATGGCCCAACTCAGAGTCAACGCAAACCGAGAAGGTTCCCCACCTAGGTGTACTAAACACGGGCGCCGGTATTCCCGTGGTGTTCCTCACATAGTGGGTACTAATCACAGGCAACGCAGACCCACGGTGCTGCTCATATAGTGGTACAACTCACAGGCTACGCCCAGACCCGCGGTGTTGCACACATGGGTACGACGCACGGGTACTGGAATCCACCAGGCCAGGCTTTTACTGCTACTAATCAAAAACCGATTTCGTACCGAATTTAGTGGTACTACTCGCAAGTACAGGCAACCTATGGTGTTCCCCGCGTGATGGTACGATTCAAAATTAGTTTCATGGTTCTAATTCAGTCAGCCCTTGGTCGCCCCTTTTAGTCGCCTCTTACGACAGGCAGGGGTTACCGCGGGTGTATTCTACATGTGCGTCCCCCTCCCGCAGGGGGTGACAAAAGTGGACAACGGAGGTCTTTGCGGCAGAAAACCGAAAGCCATATTCTAAGGTCCACTTCTCCACCCTCCTAATAGCTTGCTGTAATTGTCGCTCTGCGGCTGCCATACTGCACGACCTATAATGCAGAGCAAAATCATCCACTTAGGGACGGTATTACTGCTCGACCAGCAGCAGCGACAATACCGTTTATGGCAATCGCGAACAGAGTGACACTAAGGACCGTTCCCTGTGGGACTCCGTTTTCCTGAACGTGATATTGCGAATATGTCCTCCCTACTCGGACACGGAATAGACCGAGGGACAAAAAATTCGCAATAAATACCGGCAAGTTACCTCGGAATCTCCACTGATGCAGGACTGAAAGGATACCATATCGCCATGTGGTGTCGTAGGCCTTCTCTAAATCAAAGAAAACAGCTACCAAGTGCTGTTTACGGAGAAACACATCCTGGATAGAGCTCTCCAGGCGGACCAAGTGGTAAGTGGTGGATCGAGCGGCTCGAAAACCACACTGGTATTCGGATAAGAGTCCTTGTTTCTCCAGACACCACACGAGTCGGCGATTTAACATCCTCTCAAGTAGCTTACACAGGCAGTTGGTAAGACAAATCGGCCTGTAACTTCCTGCATACTTAGGATCTTTGTCAGGCTTGAGGACAGGAATGACTATGCCCTCTCGCCACTGAGACGGAAAATCACCCTCCATCCAGATACGGTTGAACACACGAAGGAGATAGAGTAGACTATCATCACTAAGGTGCTTCAACATTTGGTTGTGGATGTTGTCCGGTCCAGGAGAAGCGCTAGGGCGCTGCGGAGTTCCCACTCCGTAAAGGGCACGTTGTAGTCTTCTGAAGCTTGAGAGGCAAAACTAAGGTGATGACGTTCTGCCTCTCGCTTCACAGCGAGGAAATCAGGATGGTAATTCCCGGAGCCAGATACATCCGCGAAATGACTGGCTAGATGGTCAGCAATCAGGAGGGATTCAGTGACAATATTGCCTGCAATGGAAATTCCCGCTACAGAAGATGATCCATGGATACCCGAAATACGTCGAAGCTTCGTCCACACTTGAGATGATGGAGTATGTGACGTCATAGACGACACATATCGCTCCCATGAAGCCTTCTTACTTTGACGAATAAGAACTCGCGCCTTAGCGCGGAGTTTCTTGAATGTTATCAAGTTGGCCGCAGTAGGCTGTCGACGGTAACGTTTGTGAGCGCGACGGCGTTCTTTGATAGCTGCTGCTATTTCTTCGTTCCACCAAGGAACGAGCTTTCGGCGAGGAGTCCCCGAGTAGAACTGAATGGACTCCGCAGCAGCAGCAAGAATAACTCGGGTGATATAAGTTATTTCTTCGCCGACGGTCTGCCTGATATCATCGTTAAAGGCAGCTAACGAAGTGTACTTTGGCGAATTCAGCATGTTTCATAATCCATCGAGGGGGAGCCTCGACGGATTTTTGGTTCATCAAAGTAAGAATGATGGGAAAATGGTCACTGTCACAGAGATCATCTTGTGTATGCCACCGAAACAGTGGAACCAACGTTCGGCTGCATAGACTTACGTCTATGCGAGAATATGTGCCGTAACGCACACTAAAGTGAGTTGGTTCCTCTGTGTTCAAAATACATAAATCCAGGTCTGTTACTAATGTTTCCAGCTATCTCACTCTGGGGCAAGGCGTCTCAGAGCCCCAGATGGGGTGAAGGGCGTTAAAATCGCCCTACAAGAGGAAGGGAGGTGGAAGCTGATCTATAAGATCAGTGACATCTTATGTTAAGAGCGTGACCTGGTGGAAAATAAACATTACACACTGATGTTATGACAGGCAGCGGAACGCGAACAGCTACAGCCTGGAGGGGAGTTCTTAATGGAACCTCTTCGCTGTAGGTATCAGAACGTACAAAAATGCCAACACCACCGGACGCCCGGTGAGCATAATACCGTTCTGTCGAGTATAGTCTGAAATTACTCAAGACCGTATGATGACCAGGTCTGAAGTTGGTCTCCTGAATACAGACTATACTCGCTGCGTACTCACTAATGAGCAGACGTAACTCAGCAAGATGCCTGTCATAACCATTACAATTCCACTGTAACAGTGCCATAGTGTGGACTATAAAAGGAGTGTTAGGTTATGAGCGAAAAAATGCTCGTTAGCCTAAACACTATCTAATTCTACATCCGTAGATGTAGAGGACAGCGCGACATCCATCCCGTCATCAAAAGATGGCAGGGGTGCCGCCCAGAACTTCGACACTTTTCGGGCGCGGGGAGGTCCCCTACGAGGAAAGCGCGCAGGTTTAGGAGCAGGAGTGCCTCCTGGCGCAGACTCATACCCCCCGATGGGGGGCATGACTTCTCCTTCGCAGGGGAAGTCCGAGAGCGCTCAGAACGGGCACTCTTCTTCCCCTTCTTTTTTTCAGGTTTAGACGGGCTGGGAGATGGTTTCCCAGCCCTGGTCAACGATGCCGCCTCCGCCGGCTGTGGCACGACTTTCGTCGACCTCCTAGGGGGGGAGACTTAGTCTTCCCCCCTTGCTGTGCCGGCTGGCAACTGCCAGCCTGCACAGACTTCTGGTTGGTCGAAGGTGGGGTGGTCCCCCCCCTTCGAGCTTTGACTATTTGCGACGTTGCTGGGAGCAGCAACAGTCGCCTTGGGCGCAGCGGTCTGGACAGGTGCCGAGGTCGTAAATGACGTACCTGGAAGACTCTGAGCTATCAAGCTATAGTCGAGTGTACGGGCAGGTGTATTCGTAGAATTAAACTTACGGCGCGTTTCCTGGTAGGAAAGACCATCCAGGGTCTTGATCTCCCGGATCTTCTTCTCACTCAGGTATGTCGGACAATTCCGATCCCGAGGAGAATGAAAACCGGAGCAGTTAGTGCACTTGTATGGAGTTGTGCACTCCTCCGCGCCGTGAGCTATCTCGTCCACATGTACCACATACAGCCTGATTCGAACAGCGAGATACCATATGTCCGAATCGCTGGCATTGATAGCATCGCATAGGAGGCGGGATGTACGGCCTCACATCGCAACGACAAGTTGTTACCTTGACTTTCTCTGGTAACACTGACAACTTGAAAGAGACAATGAAGGCACCAGTGGCAACGTCTTCGCCGTTGACCTTGCGCGTAATGCGCCGGACGTGTGTCACGCCACGGTTCTTCATGTCTTCCATCAACTCGTCGTAATAAGGTCGCGGTGAAAGATGACTGCGCGAACCAGGTTCAAGGACTTACGCTCCTCCACTTTGACGGGGATTTCGTGATGATGATGATGCTTGTTGTTTTAAGGGGCCTAACATCGAAGGTCATCGGCCCCTAATAGTACGAAATGAAAGAACAAAAATAGCAAAGGCATCCTCTGACCGAAATAAAAATAAAATATGGCATGAAGAATGAATGGATGGACAGGAACTCAACAAAACACAAAACAAACAAACAAAAATCAGTGGATCGGACTCAATACAGATCGAAAATAACATTATTACCGACCAAGGAACCACTTATAAAGCACAATGATGCTTGGTGTCTAAAGGGGGTGCAAAATCCACGTCTAAGGCCCCACAGAATGGTACATGTCGCGAGTAAAATAGAACCATGGTATGTGTCATGTTGGGGTATTAATCAGAAGTAGCGAAGACTCACGGTGTTCCACAAAAGATGGTACTACTCACAAGTATTGCAAAACGTACAAGTAACGCAGACCTATGGTATGTCTCACACAATGGCCCAACACAGAGTCAACGCAAACCGAGAAGGTTCCCCACCTAGGTGTACTAAACACGGGCGCCGGTATTCCCGTGGTGTTCCTCACACAGTGGGTACTAATCACAGGCAACGCAGACCCACGGTGCTGCTCATATAGTGGTACAACTCACAGGCTACGCCCAGACCCGCGGTGTTGCACACATGGGTACGACGCACGGGTACTGGAATCCACCAGGCCAGGCATTTACTGCTACTAATCACAAACCTATTTCGTACCGAATTTAGTGGTACTACTCGCAAGTACAGGCAACCTATGGTGTTCCCCGCGTGATGGTACGATTCAAAATTAGTTTCATGGTTCTAATTCAGTCAGCCCTTGGTCGCCCCTTTTAGTCGCCTCGCACGACAGGCAGGGGATACCGTGGGTGTATTATTCGTCAGCCTCCCCCACCCACAGGGGGTGTGTGTTTGGTCCGCGAGAGGTATTTTATTTCCCTCAAGTCCGCCGGCAAGCCGGTTAGGACCCCCCTATCCGCCACCTGGGACGCGCCACGTGGGAGTATCACCTCTCCCCCTGCTACGCCTGCGTAGCAGGTTCGTGGGACGGGGATTTCGCCAAAGTGCTCGCACTTAAGCAACTGATTAGCTTGCAGTGCTGTACGAGTCTTTAGAAGCAAACTACCGTTGCGCATTTTCTTAAGTTCCTCCAGTTCGCCATAGACGCCTTCGATGTGCCTACTAAAAAGGATCGACTTCCCCAGCTTAAAATCGTGATCGGTTCTGGTAGCGACCAGAAACCTTGGGAAGCTGGATCCCATTCCTTCACGCTGCGCATGTTCCCACGGAGTTGAACCTCTCAGGGAAGCAAAAGTTAAAGACTGAGACCGTATTAAGTAGTTTGAGACTCCCCCTATAACCTTTTCGAACTGGCGTGTGTGTTGCCATTTGGAAATTCTATGTCAATCGGCTTTTGCCAATATACCCTTTTGTTATGGTATGCCGTGCGCTGCTGAACTGAGTATTGGTCTGCGCCTACTGCGCGTGCGCGAGTGGTGTGACGCGAGTCTACTGTTGGCTGCTAGCGACTACTTCCGAGTGAGTCGGCGTCCTGTAGCCGCCATGGATGGACGTGAATGTGTGTGTTCTGCTATGCGGCGGGTGGTTGTGCTGAAACCCCCGTGAAATCCAACTTAAGAGGGATTATCCCTTATTCCATTAGTTGCTGGCCTCCTACTGTTTCATTGGACTATGTTTTTGCTACGATAATTCTCCAGGATCCTTGGTGAATAACCTTAGTTCACGGCCTCGTGGTTGCCGCTCTTCAATAACAATGGCCAGGTTTGAACTTCTTAATTTTTCTGGACTCTAAGGTATGTAACTGTTTTGGATTAAAGTAATTCTGGGGAAGCAAGAAGATTAATGTGTTTCGGCGTACTTCAAGATAACTGTAATAATAATAATAATAATAATAATAATAATGATAATTTGGATTAAGACTTCCTCTTCGAAATTTGTGCTGGATATCGTGTGCGTCTGTGAACCATAGGAAACGGTTTCGGCAATTAATCATTTTAGAATGCAGTTCGTACGGTGAAAGAAATTAGCGTGTTTTTCTTAAAATTAAGTAAAAGTTTTTTTTTTTCACTTTGATTGTACCTCTAGGTGTGAACCAAGGCGCTGTTTCCAAGGTAGCGGGGTTAACTTTTCTTCGGGTTCCTTGCCTTCTGGGATTTATTTCCCCTTGCTTTGTTTTATTGCGTTGTTTCTGGGATTTCTGTGAAATTTTATTTTTAATTTAAAACCGTTGGTTTTCCTTCTTATTTGTAGACTGTGCTTCGCTTGTCCGTTACTATGGCAACGTGTGTTTGGGTAATTGTTGTGGGCAGTTTGGTTTTTAATGGGGATTGTTGTTGGTTTGTGTGTTTTTCTTGGATGAAATATTTTGTTGCCTGGTATCGTTGGCATTTCTTTCAAATAAAGTGATTAATTTTGGCCTACCTCTTTGTTGTTTCGCCTCGTACCTTGTCCGGGCGAAATGTGTAGCTTCTACCTTTATTTTCGTGTGACCTTGGAAAATGCCCTTGGTAGAAATTGGAATGAATTGTGGTAAAGTTAAAAGGCAACCGGCCTAACGGTCATGGAACTACTGATTGTTTACTAAGTATGGTATTTGTTTTTTCTTTTTAACGCGTGATCGATCACATTTAAATCAACATTTTACTTATCTTGTTTGAGGTATGGAGGTCATTGTTGTTTTTCCTTGTTGATATTTACGGATTAGTACCTTTATTATTTGTTAAATGAAGTCTACATTTTCTTATTTGAAGCTGCCTTTTTGGCTATTTATTAACTCAACATATTAAGTTCTTGCAAGTTAAACTAATTACTGTTAAACGAGTATTTACATTCTTTAACATCTGGTTCAAGTTATTATCTGACTTTGATCTTCTCTTTTAATGATGAACCTGGGTGTCCTCCAGATATTATCTTTTTGAATTGTTACCTCTCACTTTAATTTCTATTAAAGTTGTCTTTCATATCACTTAAAAGTTGGTTTTCATTTACCACATTTGGTGCAGCGCTGCAACTATTTCTTGGTTTGGGTGTCCACGGGCCTTAAGCCGCTTTTCCTCCATGTTTTGGGTAAGTGTCTCTATTTTTTTTTTCCTTTTGGGTAATTTTAGCATCATGTTGTTGGCTGGTGTTGGTTTTATCCTTGAATTTTTTGATGTACTGTGACTTGTTGTTTCACTTTGGCCCTTGTTCTCTCTTGTGTTCGCTTAATCTACCCATTTGGGGCGGACACAATAGCAACCTTCACACCAGGCTCTCTCTCTCTCTCTCCCTCTCTCTTTCTTTTTTACCTCAGCTGGTGGGTAAGGTTATTAACCTCATCACCGCTAGGATGTTACCGGGGTCCTAGAGGGTGGTGCCGGTTAGAAGACTTAGGTGGGGGACCACCTTGAGAGAGCCGACTTCGTTTGGAAGCCATGCCCGATAGCATCCTCCCCGAATGCCACCCACTCCGAACAGGGGTCTCTGTAGCCGAACCAAGCATTCAAGGCAATACCCACTTGGTCATAGCAGGTACTGCCCGGGGTCCGATGTTGAACGATGCCTAATACGGGATGACTGAGGCAATGATGATGATGATGATGATGATGCTTGTTGTTTAAAGGGGCCTAACATCGAAGGTCATCGGCCCCTAATGGAATGTGATAAACGACATGAGAGATGATGTTAAAATTTTAAAAACATATCCACTGACTAGAGTTTAAAAAATGATGGAGAAAAATGAGGGTGAGATTAAAACAATCAGTGGATCTAATACGCAATGCCTTATTTTCTAATAAAATAAGAGAAATTACAGGAAAACAAAAGAATAAGGCATTGCCTGGTAGTACATAATTTACGAGAGACGTTAAAATAACACATTAAAATACGCAAAACAAACTAAAATTAAGTCAACAGGGTAAAAGCGAAAGTGACACAAAACACACTAGGACAAAGGACAGCATTACACACGAGAAAACAGTCCACTATCCCTCATAAAGCGGATGACGAGGTCTGCTGACTGCTCGTCATCACGCAAGATAAGGGAGATAGTACTCGGAAGGTTAAGACTACGGCGCAGATCGACCAGGTCCACACACTCCGTAAGGATGTGCACCACGGTAAGGTGGTCGCCGCAGGTACACACCGGAGGGGGTTCTCCTTTCAAAAGATGCGAGTAAGTCAAGATACCGTGGCCGATCCGAAGACGACATAATACCACGGCTTCCCTCCGCGAAGCCCGAAGGGAAGTCCTCCATACCTTCGTTGTTCCTTTTATCGCTCTCAGCTTATTGGGAAGTGGAATGGCCTGCCACTCCATCTCCCAATGGGACATAACAAGATGTCTCAGCTGGGAGCGAATATCACTTACTGGAACCTGGAAAGGCAACGTGGGCAGTGTAACTGCCTCCTTGGCAGCCTGATCTACTAACTCGTTTCCCTCTATGCCCATGTGGCTTGGGAGCCACAGAAATGTGATTCTGGTGCCAGCATCCCAACACCCGGCCAGCAGGTCCTGGATTAGCTGCACCAGAGGGTGCCGAGGGAAACAGGTATCTATAGACTGGAGCGAACTCAAGGAGTCGGTACACAGAAGAAAGTGTCGGCGCTCATTGTACAGTGCGTACCGCAGAGCCTCATAGATAGCATAGAGCTCTGCTGTGTACACACTACAGGTTGCCGGAAGAGCAAAAAGGAACCCATCATTGTTAACAACGAACGCACAGCCCACCTTCGTATCTGACCTTGAACCATCCGTGTAGACGACGACTGAACCTGGATAGCGGCCAACAACGGACAGGAAGAGCCTCCGATAAATCGAAGGGTCCGTGTTTTCCTTTGGACCAGTGTGCAGATCCAGGATTACTTCAGGTCGTCGTACGACCCACGGAGGTACCCCACTTGGTTGTCTGACAAGGCAAGGAACCGAAGGTACGTCAAACAATTCGGAAATGTTATCCAAGCGTATCCCAACCGGCCGCGTCGCTCGAGGACGAGCAGCGTACAGCAAACGGTTGCCATTGTTGAACACGCAAGGATAGCTGGGATGAAGTGGCATCTGTCGCAAATTTGCAGCATATGTAAGTAGAAGTTGCTGGCGCCTCAGGTGTAAAGGCGGCACACCAGACTCAGCGAGCAGGCTAGCGATGGGGCTTGTACGAAAAGCTCCCGTCGCCAACCTAACCCCGCTGTGGTGGATACTGTTCAGCTTCGCAAGAACGCTTGGTCTTGCGGAGCCATATGCTGCACTGCCGTAGTCTAACCGGGATAAAATGTGTGCCCGATAGAATCGCAGGAGCACCGCGCGGTCAGCCCCCCAAGAAGTGCTGCTAAGAAACTTAAGGATATTAAGCTTCCTAGTGCATTGCACTTTTAACTGCCGCACGTGTGGCTCCCACGATAATTTACTGTCAAAAAGGAGCCCAAGAAATCGGTAGGTGTCAACAACTGGAAGAACGACATTACCTAGATAAAGCTCAGGATGAGGGTGAAGTGTACGTTGACGACAAAAGTGGACAACGGAGGTCTTTGCGGCAGAAAACCGAAAGCCATGTTCTAAGGTCCACTTCTCCACCCCCCTAATAGCTTGCTGTAACTGTCGCTCTGCGACTGCCATACTGCACGAGCTATAGTGCAGAGCAAAATCATCCACATATAGGGACGGTATGACGGCTGGACCAGCAGCCGCGACAATACCGTTTATGGCAATCGCGAACAGAGTGACACTAAGAACCGATCCCTGTGGTACTCCATTTTCTTGAACGTGGTATTGCGAATATGTCCTCCCTACTCGGACACGGAATAGACGGAGGGACAAAAAATTCGCAATAAATACCGGCAAGTTACCTCGGAATCTCCATTGATGCAGGACTGAAAGGATGCCATATCGCCAGGTGGTGTCGTAGGCCTTCTCCAAGTCAAAGAAGACAGCTACCAAATGCTGTTTGCGGAGAAACGCATCCTGGATAGAGCTCTCCAGGCGTACCAAGTGGTCTGTGGTGGATCGAGCGGCTCGAAATCCACATTGGTACTCGGACAAGAGTCCTTGTTTCTCCAGACACCACACGAGTCTGCGATTTACCATCCTCTCAAAGAGCTTACACAGGCAATTTGTAAGACAAATCGGTCTGTAACTTCCTGCATACTTAGGATCTTTGTCAGGCTTGAGGACAGGGATGACTATGCCCTCTCGCCACTGAGACGGAAAATCACCCTCTGTCCAGATTCGGTTGAACACACGAAGGAGATATAGTAAACTATCATCACTAAGGTGTTTCAACATCTGGTTATGGATGTTGTCCGGTCCAGGAGACGTGTCCTTGCAAAGCGCTAATGCGCTGCGGAGTTCCCACTCCGTAAAGGGCACGTTGTAGTCCTCTGAAGCTTGGGTAGCAAAACTAAGGTGATGACGTTCAGCCTCCCGCTTCAGAGGGAGGAAATCAGGATTGTAATTCCCGGAGCCAGAGACATCCGCGAAATGACTAGCGAGATGATTAGCAATCGCAAGGGGATCAGTGGCGACACTGCCTGCAATGGAAATTCCCGGTAAAGCAGATGATCCTTGAATACCCGAAAGTCGTCGAAGTTTCGTCCACACTTGAGATGATGGAGTATGCGACGTCATGGACGACACATATCTCTCCCATGAAGCCTTCTTACTTTGTCGAATAAGAACTCGCGCCTTAGCGCGGAGTTTCTTAAATGTTACCAAGTTGGCCACAGTAGGCTGTCGACGGTAACGTTTATGAGCGCGACGGCGTTCTTTGATGGCTGCTGCTATTTCATCGTTCCACCAAGGAACGAGTTTTCGGCGAGGAGCCCCCGAGAAAAACGGAATGGACTCCTCAGCAGCAGCAAGAATAACTTGGGTGACGTAAGTTATTTCCTCGCCGACGGTCCGCCTGACATCATCGTGAAAGACAGCTAGTGATGTGTACTTTGGCCAATCAGCATGTTTAAGTATCCATCGAGGGGGAGCCTCGACGGGTTTATGTTTCAACAAAGTAAGAATAATGGGAAAATGGTCACTGTCACAGAGATCATCGTGTGCATTCCACCGAAACAGTGGAACCAACGTTCGGCTGCATAGACTTACGTCTATGCGAGAGTATGTGCCGTAATGTACACTAAAGTGAGTTGGTTCCCTTGTGTTCAAAATACATAAATCCAGATCTGTTATAAGTGTTTCCAACTCTCTTCCTCGGGGACAAGGCGTCTCAGAGCCCCATATGGGGTGATGGGCGTTAAAATCGCCCAATAAGAGGAAGGGTGGTGGAAGCTGATCTATAAGATCAGCGACATCATTGATGTTCAGATGCTGGCCGGGTGGAAGATAAACATTACACACTGTTGCTATGACAGGCAGCGAGACGCGAACAGCTACAGCCTCTAGAGGGGTTCGTAATGGAACCTCTTCGCTGTAGCTATCAGAACGTACAAAAATGCCAACGCCTCCGGAAGCCCGGTGAGCATAGTATCGTTCTGTCGAGTATAGTTTGAAATTCCTCAAGACCGTATGATGACCAGGTCTGAAATTGGTCTCCTGAATACAGACTATACTCGCTGCGTACTCACTAATAAGCTGACGTAACTCAGCAAGATGCCTGTCATAACCATTACAATTCCACTGTAACAGTGTCATAGTGTGGACTGTAAAAGGAGTGTTAGGTTATGAGCGAAAAATGCTCGTTAGCCTAAACACTATCTAATTCTACATCCGTAGATGTAGAAGACAGCGCGACATCCATCCCGTCATCAAAAGATGGCAGGGGTGCCGCCCAGAACTTCGACAAATTTCGGGCGCGAGGGGGTCCCCTACGAGGAGAGCGCGCAGGTTTGGGAGCAGGAGTGCCTCCTGGCGCAGACTCATACCCTCCAGATGGGGGGCATGACTTCTCCTTCGCAGGGGAAGGCCGAGAGCGCTCAGAACGGGCGCTCTTCTTCCCCTTCTTTTTTTCAGGTTTAGACGGGCTGGGAGATGGTTTCCCAGCCCTGGTCAACGAAGCCGCCTCCGCCGGCTGGGGCACGACTTTCGTCGACTTCCTAAGGGGGGGAGACTTAGTCTTCCCCCCTTGCTGTGCCGGCTGGGAGTTCCCAGCCGGCACAGACTTCTGGTTGGTCGAAGGTGGGGTGGTCCCCCCCTTCGAGCTTTGACTATTTGCGACGTTGCTGGGAGCAGCAACAGTCGCCTTGGGCGCAGCGGTCTGGACAGGTGTCTTGGTCGTAAATGACGAACCTGGAAGACTCTGAGCTATCAAGCTATAGTCGAGTGTACGGGCAGGTGTATTCATAGAATGAAACTTACGGCGCGCTTCCTGGTAGGAAAGACCATCCAGGGTCTTGATCTCCTGGATCTTCTTCTCACTCAGGTATGTCGGACAATTCCGATCCCGAGGAGAATGAAAACCGGAGCAGTTAGTGCACTTGTATGGAGTTGTGCACTCCTCCGCGCCGTGAGTTACTCGTCCACATGTACCACATACAGCCTGATTCGAACAGCGAGATACCATATGTCCGAATCGCTGGCATTGATAGCATCGCATAGGAGGCGGGATGTACGGCCTCACATCGCAACGATAAGTGGTTACCTTGACTTTCTCTGGTAACACTGACAACTTGAAAGAGACAATGAAGGCACCAGTGGCAACGTCTTCACCGTTGACCTTGCGCGTAATGCGCCGGACGTGTGTCACGCCACGGTTCTTCATGTCTTCCATCAACTCGTCGTCAGTGTTCAAAATAAGGTCGCGGTGAAAGATGACTCCGCGAACCAGGTTCAAGGACTTATGCTCGTCCACTTTGACGGGGATTTCGCCAAAGTGCTCGCACTTAAGCAACTGATCAGCTTGCAGTGCTGTACGAGTCTTGAGAAGCAAACTACCGTTGCGCATTTTCTTAAGTTCCTCCAGTTCGCCATAGACGCCTTCGATGTGCCGACTAAAAAGGACCGACTTCACCAGCTTAAAATCGTTCCCATCGGTTCTGGTAGCGACCAGAAACCTAGGGAAGCTGGATCCCATTCCTTCACGCTGCGCATGTTCCCAGGGAGTTGAACCTCTCAGGGAAGCAAAAGTTAAAGACTTAGGTGGGCGACCACCTTGAGAGAGCAGACTTCGTTTGGAAGCCATGCCCGATAGCATCCTCCCCGAATGCCACCCACTCCGATCAGGGGTCTCTGTAGCCGAACCAAGCAGCCAAGGCAATACCCACCTGGTCATAGCAGGTACTGCCCGGGGTCCGATGTTGGACGATGCCTAATACGGCATGACTGAGGCAATGAGCACTAAGACTCCCTTCCTCCAGCCACCCGCAATAGCATGTACCCCATAGCGTTTACAGAGCACTAAATATAGAGAAAAAAATAAAAATAATTAATAATAATATGTCCTTCTGGCATTCGGCTGTGCGGGGACCTGCGTTGTCAGGCGGATACCACTGCCCGGGTACATGATACTCCCACCCGCCGCGTCCTGGGTGGTTGCTGGCACGGGCTTTCGAGCGTAGTCGCACACATAGGAGCTCCATCGCCGGGCAGCACGCACATCAAATTTTGAATGGTCTACATCTGACCCTCGGAAAAATAATAAAAAAATAAAGAGGGGACCATGGCCACATGACCCTTTAAGTCGCCTTTTACGACAGGCAGGGATTACCTATGGATGTATTCAGCCTCTCCCATCCACAGGAGGTCCATCACATTATACCAAACCGCAATCCATGTCCGCGCCAAGGTCGCCCCTTTTTGTCGCCTCTTACGACAGGCAGGGGATACCGCGGGTGTATTCTGCATGTGTGTCCCCCACCCGCAGGGGGTAGTGTGTTTGGTCCGCGAGAGGTATTTTATTTCCCTCAAGTCCGCCGGCAAGCCGGTTAGGACCCCCCTATCCGCCACCTGGGACGCGCCACGTGGGAGTATCACCTCTCCCCCTGCTACGCCATCGTAGTAGGTTCGTGGCTGAGGCAATGAGCACTAAGACTCCCTTCCTCCAGTCACCCGCAATAGCATGTACCCCTTAGCGTGTACAGAGCACTAAATATAGAGAAAAAAAAATAAAAATAATTAATAATAATATGTCCTTCTGGCATTCGGCTGTGCGGGGACCTGTGTTGTCAGGCGGATACCACTGCCAAGGTACGTGGCGCTCCCAACACGCAATGTTCCTGGGTGGACAGTTGCGGGCTTTTGGGCGTAATCGCACACGTAAGAGGCCCATTTCCGGGCAGCACGCACATCAAAATTTTGAATGGTCTACATCTGACCCTCGGAAAAATAATAATAAAATAAAGAGGGGACCATGGCCACATGACCCTTTAAGTCGCCTTCTACGACAGGCAGGGATTACCTGTGAATGTACTGGACCCCTCCCATCCACAGGAGGTCCAACACATTATACCAAACCACAATCCATGTCCTCGCCTAGGTCGCCCCTTTTAGTCGACTCATACGACAGGCAGGGGTTACCGCGGGTGTATTCTACATGTGCGTCCCCCACCCGCAGGGGGTAGTGTGTTTGGTCCGCGAGAGGTATTTTATTTCCCTCAAGTCCGCCGGCAAGCCGGTTAGGACCCCCTATCCGCCACCTGGGACGCGCCACGTGGGAGTATCACCTCTCCCCCTGCTACGCCTTCGTAGCAGGTTCGTGGAGAGATTATATCCTAGAAGTAACGCATTTATGGTTGAAACTTAATATTTTCCTAGAGGAATTTTAGATGTTGGGCTATCTCCAAGCTGATTTCCTGTCAAAGTCATGATTGGAAGTAGGAAACGTCTTCATAATTTAGATAACTACCGTCCGTAAATAGGTGACCTTCATATACAATGTTCTTCGAAATTTTTCGCGGATTGATGATTGTTTTTGAATCAAGGTATATCAATACCATCAGAATGACTTGCTTGTTGACACACGAGTGCTACGTTAGGTTAATCCTACACATTTACAAGGAATATTATGAATATGTAAGTTTACTTAGTAGACATAATACTTATCTTTAAGTTGATTTTCGTTGATATGTCAGTGAATGGCAATTTTAAGCCATGTTAAGTGGTACTCGCCCACGTTGCTTACGTTAAAAAAACTTGAGAAAACCGAAACCAAAGATATTTAACCGATATCTTGAGAAAATCAAGGACACTTAACTGATATTTAAACAATACTTTGAAGACATTTTAATGATGATGCTTGTTGTTTAAAGGGGCCTAACATCGAGGTCATCGGCCCCTAATGGTACAAAATGAAATAAAAAAATCAAAATCATCCACTGACAAAAATAAAAAAATGGTCATGAAGAAGGAATGGATGGACATGAACCAAAAACAAAAACAACAAAAAACGAGCAAACAAAAAAGGAGTGGACACAATTCAAAAAAGATCATAGATAATTCATTACTGACCAAGGGCCCATTCATGAAGCACAATCCTGAATCGAGGATGCTTGATGTCTAATGAGGTCCAAAATCCATGTCTAAGGCCCCTCAGAATGATATTATGTCGCGAGTAAAGTAGAACCATGGTATTTCTCAAGCTGCGGTACTAATCAAAGGTAGCGTAAACTCACGGTGTTCCAAACATTAAGGTACTACTCACAAGTATTGTACATCGTAAAGGTAACGCAGACCTATGGCGTTTCTCACAAAATGGCGCCACACACAGCCAACGCAAACCGCTGAGGTTCCTCACCTAGGTGTACTAATCACGGGCGCCGGCATTCCCGTGGTGTTCCTCACATAGTGGGTACTAATCACTGGCAACGCAGACCTACGGTGTCGCTCGTATAGTGGTACAACTCACAGGCTACGCCCAGACGCGTGGTGTCGCGCACACGGGTACAACTAACAGGCAACGCCCAGACCTGTGGTGTTGCACACACGGGCACGACTCACGGGTACTGGAAACCCATACTGAACCCCCCTCGAGTGCTACGAATCACAAAAATATGGAGTACCTTACAGATTGGTACTACTCGCAAGTAAAAGCGACCGATGGTGTTCCGCGCGTGATGGTACTAATCAAAAGTAGTTTCATGGTTCTAATACAATCATTCCTTGGTCGCCCCTTTTAGTCGCCTCTCACGACAGGCAGGGGATACCGTGGGTGTATTATTCGTCAGCCTCCCCCACCCACAGGGGGTGTGTGTTTGGTCCGCGAGAGGTATTTTATTTCCCTCAAGTCCGCCGGCAAGCAGGTTAGGACCCCCCCTATCCGCCACCTGGGACGCCCACGTGGGAGTATCACCTCTCCCCCTGCTACGCCTGCGTAGCAGGTTCGTGGAAGACATTTTAATAGTTTGAATGATATGAAATAGACATTCTTGATATTTAACTAGTATTTAAATAATACTTTTATGACATTTCTATAATTCTTCAAGATGATTCATCAATTCTAAATGATATTTGAAACATACTTAAATGATAAACAATAATATTCTTCAATGACAATGTAAATAATTTTGTAACTTCATTCCAAGTACTATCATTTAATTATTTTTTCTTCTTCTTTTCTTTTCTCAATAAAATAGGTGATAAGGATTTTGATTGGAAATCTTGTTATATATTTATTCACTTCATAATTTGAAGAGGTATTTGTAGGAAAACGTACATGTTGAACAGTGAATGAGTCCAAAGTTATTCTTAGTTATTGACTACAGATGAGCGGAGATGGTTTGCGAATGAACTTAGAAAAGAAGCTGTGCGTTTTCCTTAGTTGAGTCCACGTAAAAAAAAAGGAAAAAGGAAATATTTTTTATCACAATCTTTATCCCTGATAAGTATCGTGCACCGAATTGATATATGTGGCTGACATCAAAACATGAAAAATAAGTGGTATTTGATTGAATGAGTAAAAGTAGGTGGAGGCGAAGGAATACTTATGTCGGATGGGATGAAATATTCGAATGATAGGTCAAGTCTGGATATTTATATTATTATCAGGTCGCAGAGTTTGGATGATGTACCCATATCTCATTCCCATCTGCATGATGACTTGATGATTGTGGGGATTCAGTAATTTATTTGACCGCTCAACATGAGATAATGGATTATTGGCCGGAGTATTTGAGGTAGTTGTGAGTAAAGGCACGATACCAATAATGTACCCCCGTAAGGTGCAATATGTACATCTAGTTGATTATATATGGTGGGTAGTGGTTGTCGACGTGTTTTCGTACGTACAACAGTGGTTTCCCCTATGGTGTTACATTTGTAATGTTAAAGTACCGCCTTTTTACGTGATATTTCCCGTTAGCCAATCCCAGCGATCCGGCTACTCCGGCCGCCTTGCTTTTTATATTACGGCCTGAGGATTGGAGTCGGTCCTGACCAACTACAATACCTCAGACCTTAACCGACCTATCGATATGTCCATAATGGCGGCAACTGGAGTGCTAGCATGCGTTTGTTTTGATTTGTGTAAGTCGTGTTGTTGCTAAATATTTACGGAAATTTGAATATTATTGATCGTAAATTATATTTATTTATAGTCTTAAAAAGGTTCAGTGCTATAAGAAGCTGATTGTTCTCAAAGAGCTTATTTATTCCAACAATATCGGTGGTGATTAGGTTAATGTTGATTCTCGTGTTCTTCACTGAATGTATTTTCTTCATTTTTAGTTACCTCTTCAAGATGTTTATAGTTCACTGTGCTGTGTGCCCGGATATAAGTACAGGGCCCCATACACGCGCAGACTTAGCCGGAGGTAGGTCTGCGCAAACCAGTCTTTCCACACTAGTGATGATGATGATGCTTGTTGTTTAGAGGGCCCTAACATCTTGGTCATCGGCCCCTATAGTACGAAATGAGACAAAATGGGATTACAATTTAAAAGTACAAAATTCATCCACTGACCCGAATTCAAAACGTGATGATGAGGAATGAATTGATGAATATGAATTTAAAACAAGCAGTGGATAAGACGCGCAATGCCTCACATTCCCAGAAAAAAAAATGTTACTGACCAAGGTACTGCTTCCAAAGCCCAATCCTGAATAGATGATGCTTGTCTTAATGGGTCGATATCTATGTCGACGATCCCGCATAATGGTACTCATCGGTAGTAAAGGAGAACCATGATATTTCTCAAGCAGCGGTACTAATCAAAGGTAGCGTAAACTCACGGTGTTCAAAACATTAGGGTACTATTCACAAGTATTGTACGTCGTAAAGGTAACGCAGACATATGGTGTTTCTCACAAAATGGCGCCGCTCATAGCCAACGCGAACCGATGAGGTTCCTCACCTAGGTTTACTAATCACGGGCGCCGGCATTCCCGTGGTGATCCCCACATAGTGGGTACTAATCACTGGCAACGCAGACCCACGATGTCGTTCATATAGTGGTACAACTCACAGGCAACGCCCAGATCCGTGGTGTTGCTCACATGGGCACGACTCTCGGATACTGGAAACCCACACTGAACCACGCTTGAGTGCTACGAATCACAAAACTATTCAGTACCTAACAGAGTGGTACTACTCGCAAGTAAAAGCGACCCATGGTGTTCCGCGCGTGATGGTACTAGTCAAAAGTAGCTTCATAGTTCTAATACAAACAGCCCATGGTCGCCCTTTTTAGTCGACTCTCACGACAGGCAGGTGATACCGTGGGTGTGTAATTCGTCTGCCTCCCCCACCCACAGGGGGTGGCTGTTTGGTCCGCGAGAGGTATTTTATTCCCCTCAAGTCCGCCGGTAAGCCGGTTAGGACGCCCCAATCCGCCACCTGGGACGCGCCACGTGGGAGTATCACCTCTCCCCCTGCTACGCCTGCGTAGCAGGTTCGTGGCGCCTGCGTAACAGGTTCGTGGTTTCCAGACTAGTGTCCGCGTGTATGGCCGTTAAGTCCACCGACAAAAAGTCCGAAGACAAGTCTCCGACCTTATAGCAGTGCTTGAATTCAGACGATATAGGTGGCGGCAGAAAGTGAAAACGTGATAACATACGAGGGTGAAACTGCGATCTCTCGTCGTATTTATTTGTTGACGTACCATTGAGGTCGATTGAGGTTAAGGTCCGCTATTGATAGGCAGTGATTTGTTTGCTAGTGTTTTGTGATTTGGTTTATTATCGATGGCTGAAGCAACTTGTTCCGCTGACATGGGAAATTACTCTCAGTTCATTGTGCAATTCATTGAGTTGTATGAGTCGTTCCAAAACTGTGGAAAATTATAAGCAAGGAATATTCCAATAAATTAATGAAGCAAGAAGCTTATGAAGTTCTCGTTGAGAAATTAAGAAAGGTGGACGTTAACGCGGACAAGCACGCAGTCATTAAGCGGATTAACAATTTAAGATCGTGTTATAGAAAGGAAGCAAAAAAAAAAAAAGTGGTGTGGACAGCATTCATATACCCAAACTGTGGTACTATCAATATCGACATTTCCTGTACGACCAAGAGCTCCCTTCTACAAGCACTGGAAATATGAGTGAAAATGAGGAAGAAAATAGAGACGTAAATTACAGCTTAATCATGATACTGCTGCTTGTTGTTTTAAGGGGCCTAACATCGAAGTTCATCGGCCCCTAATGGAACGAGATGGACGACATGATATATGACAGTTAAAATTTTTAAAAACGTATCCACTGACCAGAGTTAAAAGAATGGTGATGAAAAATGATGATGATGATGCAGGTAGTTTAAAGGGGCCTAACATCGAGGTCATCGGCCCCTAATGGTACGAAATGAAATGGCGGCAAAGAATTCAAAATCATCCACTGTCCAAAATAAGAAAATGTCATGAAGAATGAATGGATGAACATGACCCCCCCCCCCAAAAAAATAAACAATCAAACAAACAAAAACAGTGAATCCGACGCAAAAAAAATCATAAATAATAGTGTACCGGGAGGTACACCTCAATGCCGCGCATTTAAAACTAGCGCCTAAAAGAACACCTCTGTTGGTAAAACAGTGAAACTGAAACTACACCAACTTAGAAATTTAATCAGAAGATATCACCACTAAAATATCGGGTAATTTTGTTATTGGGCAGTTGCCTTACTGACTGAATTTATTAGTGTTTTGGGTTGCCATTCATCAGGAAGTTTGGACATTTTCCCACAGATAACACTACAAAACTATGATCATGCACCCAAGTGCGAAGTGAAAGATAGTTTTTTTCTAATTGATGTTCATTATTTTTGGGTTGGCAATATTTTCTTTTCCTTTCCGCCAGTTTTGAATTTAGCCAATCCCCAATTTCTATAATAAATTTTCCACCTATCACAGGCTTCTTCTCTGATTCTGAGTGTTACTTTTGATATCTACCAATAAAATTCTGTGGGCGTGTCTTGATTATTCATGAATGATCTCGAACCTTCACTGAGGGTTTATAATCTGCGGCTTTTCACGTCTCTTGGCCAATTGATCGTCAGCTTACTGTACCATTTCATCGTCCTAATAACGAAATAAACGCGGTAATACGGCGCTAGAATTTGCCATGCACCATAGTAAGATGACGAACATTATGCAGTAGAACAAGTAATATGAGAAATACCGAAATATCAAGTTAAATAGGCCGTGATTACTTCATAAAATACGGACAGATAGAGTCAAAGAAATCGTGAATGCCGCGAACAGAATACTAATTTAACGAATCAATTAAGCCATGATCGCGATGTAAGACAGTCAGACTTACAGAATCCACGTGGCCGTGAAAAAAATGCAGGGTGTTTCAGATTGTTAAAAAAAAATATTACTACTATTCACGGAAAGAAGAAGGCATTACAAAAATAAACTTCTACGGAGCAAGAATTGAAGAAGAACTAATACGTCAAGTAGTATTAAAAATTGCGCCAACCACGTACATATATATCAAGTCTAACGAGGAGGAAATCTTAAAGAAACGAGGAGGAAATCGTAATTAAAGAACGAGGATATATATTATCGAAGAATAAGTTTAACAGCGAAAGTTGACGCGAGTCACCAGTTAAAAATAAATTATCGCCAATTAAGAATATATTAACGAAAGGCTGAAAGTGGACTAGAATACTATTACAAAGTTTCTGACGTAGAATTAACATTGAATTTTGGTAGAATAACTTGTTAAAATTGTAGTTAGATACAAGAGAAGTTCCTCAAGAACAACTAGATTATGTCACTAACTATGATGTTGGATATGTTTCCATTACATGCAATCAACGGCCTCGTCATGAGTGGCTAAATCCGAGATGGGATTGATAACTGACCAACTCCACGCCAGCTGATTCTACAAGCCCGTAACCAGTTGCTACTTCCAATATGTGACGCAGCCATGACCTGAAGGCGGCCAGCTGCCTAAAGATGACGAAGAAGTCTAGCCCAGTCCAGTAATGCCTGCGGATAAAGTTAAGTTCCATGTAATTTTATTTATTCAAAGTAAATAGTACATAAATTATAGATGTAGTAATTAGAGGTTAGAGGCATGATTTTCATGAAGATTGCAATTAGATCTTCGAGATATATTTTCAGTGAGCAGTGTCGTCGCTTTAAAACTATGGAAATAGGTAATCTTCATTTACGGAAACCAATATCCTTATGTAGGAATGTTTTTAGACAGATATGGAGAGATTTGAAATAATGCTTCGATGATTACCAAGGAAATGTGAAACGCATAATGTGTTATAATCTAACCGTAATACGGAGAGGAGTTAGATGTTTTTATTGGTTATTAAGATCTGGTTATCGGCAGTACGCAGTCACATGTGAGTAAATATGAACTTGATTTGTTCATACTTGTATTTCTCTTACTGGGATGAGTAATTATGTGTTTTTGAGTAGAAATATATCCCATTAATGCAATGTTGTCACTCGGTGATAGAATATTGAGACTTTACGCCGCTTAGAAGTAATGTTAGATATTTATATGAGTAATTAAGAGTTTATTCGTCGTAAATATGAGATTATAAATATAAATATTCTGAGGGATATGTTTGTAGGGATGAATTAGGTGAAGTTGTAATGTTTACGGATCAGATATGGAGAGAGATGCATACTTGAGATTTATTGGTAGTAATTACATGCTGTAATACTAACCACTGATTATATCTGACGTGTCGGCGGCATGAATTTAATAACATGATAAGATATTTTTGGATTAATGTGATATTATTGCGGTGAATACGTGACGCAATTCGTAGGTTGATAACCATATATATAACCATATTTACTCATCGAAATAACATCTCCAAATAATAAATATTGAGGTAAACCTGAATTCTTCTAACAAGATTTCGCATGTTGTAACGAGTCTTGATTGGTATTGGTTGTCAAAGTCATCATTTATGAAAGGAAGCATTTTCTTGAATTAAGTCTCTGCCGTTGGTAAATAAATTTTGTTACTAACTATATTCTCTAAAATTCCATGAAATGGTAGTTGAACTTAGACGCAATCTTGAATCTCGACATATGTAAGACCTCATAGGATTATGACAATTTATTGTTAAACAATACCTACATCTATTTCTTAGGAAATAATATGGACATGTTTATCCAGTAACTTGGAGAAACTGATTGATATATATATTGGAATATATTTAAATAGCCATTGGGAGCTATAATAATGTGGAACTTCGCTTTCTCCGCTAGCATTACATTTGGAGATCATAGATGTATGGAATAATGAATAATTAAAAAAAATTCAAAATAAGCAATTTCAAGTTAAATGAATGCGATTCAATTTTGATGTTAACCATTTTTAATTTATTTGCTTACGACTTTATTCATACTTTAACGTAAATAATACTTTGATTACATGGATATTCAACAAGAATGCTATCTAATGAGATTGTTACTTACGACTTATGCCACTCCTTAAAGTGTTCTTTGTTTTTTACGTTGTAAGAATTATAATTTTTTTTTAACGAGAAGAATGATTAAGCTTAATCATAAATTTTATCGATTTATCCTTTCAATGAAGAAATACTGAATGTAATTGGATATTATTTTACGATTTTATTTCATCCCATATTAATTCTTTGAATAAACCAAGTATTTACATATTTAATTTAATACTATTGTAGTTTATTTTCATAAATATAGCAGATAAGCTTACGCCGAACAATTACATGATTATTCTTAGTTGAATGAGTTTGGATGATGACTCTATTAGGATTTAAGGATCAATGGATGTGCCGGTAAATCATATCAAAGGAAATGCTGGTTCCCAGTCGGCCTCACGTTAAAATAATATACCTTACTGATGCACATTAATTACCCCTGAGAGGTATCGGATAGCAAGTCGGAGATGATTTTAACGCTTTCAGCAGAACGTAGAATGGTGAAATCTGCTTAAATTGGAACTTGTGCAAGCGTGATGAACTTATTATACACCAATTAATGGAGACAAACATAGCTACCGATACTTGACATCACCATTAATGCATGATCCATTCAGTTGACTCCAATTTCTGATGCAATTGGAAGGGGGGGGGGGAAAGCCGGTGCAATACATGGGTCGCCCGATAGGGTTCTAGAAAGAGTTTCCCCCGAAGGATGGTGCATTACTAAGTGTGTGTGTCAAAGCAGGAGGCGGGCGGCCTCTTAAATCAGGCAGCGGCACATCTACAAGGTAATGGCCACATAACATCTTTCTTTCCTGCTACCTCCGCAGTTTAACCCGAGGGAAAAGTCCGAATCTTAAATTAATTATGTAATCAACTTGTCTAAAATGTAAATCTCCTTTCGGCTACTGTAAAAACCTCCTAAACTCTTTAATAACTGTAAATCGGGGATAGAGAGTGGATTACCCTCTCGAGCTCCCCTTCATCTTGGTTTGAGGTGACAACGTTTATAACGGTTTTTCATTCTGTAATGTGGTAAATTACTCCCTATACGAGTCACCTCAGTAGACTGGGAATAGCACCCGTTTCATCGGCCTAGTGCCATCGTTCAATCTGGAGGCACGGTTGCGGTGGATGCCAATAAACTTAAAGATTCCCTTGATTTGCCTATAACCACCCCAACGTTGGGAGAGAAAGAAATTGACGACGCTCTCTCCACGATCAATGACAATACTACTGAGCTAGCATCTGTAATTAGTTTTTTTGAAGAAGGGAATCCATCCCCTAATCAATTTAAACGTGTGCAAGCTCGACTATTTCATTTTTATAATAGGCTTAATGATCTATTGTCTCTCAGGTTGAGTGACATTCAGGGAAAGGAGGCTAGTGCCCTCATTGAAAACATTTCTAAATAGTCCAGTACTGTCGGTCAATTGCTATCGGGGGTAACGACTCCCAAAACTGACCTGCCCATGGCGGTAAACACTGTTAGCGAGGAAACTTCTTCCAAAGGGGAAGAAAATAGAACAGCTGGGGTTACTCAAAAGACATCTGCTCATCTAGAAACCGGCCCTGGTCGTCGGCCCTCAATTCCGCCCTTCTTTTTGAATAATGCTCCCTCCGAGCCTCCGTCACCCCCTAGGCAGTTACTTACTATGTCACCTGGGTTCAGTAGTTTGCCTCATCCATTAGCCATGTTACTTAGGGGTATTTCTAAGTTTTCGGTCAACTCTACCAGTGATGTAATTTCTGTTTTGAGATTTTTGGTCGAATTCCAGAATCATGCTCTAGTGTTTTCCCTCTCTGCTTCGCAAATTCTTCAAATTATATATCCATATGCCATAGGGGTCCTCTCGGACAAGATTGTTAGGGCAATAGCTGAACAGTCATCGATTGAAGACTTTCATGCACACCTCCTCGCAAATTTCATTCCTGCGCGTGCGAGGTCATCTCCCATTCAGAAATACTACTATCGAGTACAGAGACTGGATGAAAATCTTGCGGATTTCATACAAGACATCAAATTCTATACCAGGGTGTTTGCTCTTCATTTTCCAGAAGATCAAATTGTTCATGCTACTGTGGAAGGAATATCACCATTCTATAGGTCATATTTGTGTTTTGTGGCGCGCCCACAAACCTTTTCCGAGCTAGAAGCATTGGCCGTGTCAGCCGAAGGGGTTAGGTATGCGGACACACTATGTGTCGCGAGGGAGCCCCCTCCGTCATCAAGTAACTTTCGGCCTACACCTCGCCGAACCATCACTGCCCGTAAATGTTATGCTTGTGGGTCGCCTGACCATCTCCGGAACAAGTGTCCATCAATTAAATCTAGTGGGACAAGGAATGGAGCAGGGTCGTCCCAAGGCTGTTTTAAATGCGGCGCCTTTTCCCATATTGCCAAGAACTGCCCTAATGCTAACAGCACCCCCTCCTGCTCAACTTCCCGTGCAACTTCCACCAACAAGTATAAGTGACTAGTGGCTCCGGCTGAGTCGGCAGATTCATCTTTCCTAGGCTGAGCTCAGGTTAAATCCGGCGAAAGGTCGGGGAAATGTCAGTCTTCTAATTTATCATTTGAAGGCCCTAACGAATGTCTAAGGATTGCGACGGATTCCCCCGCACCAGTACCTTTCCTTAAAATTGAGGTTAATAATGAGCCTGTAACTGCTCTTTTAGATTCTGGCAGTGTTTGTTCTATTATTTCGGCTGAATGGTATTCAAAAATTGAAATTTGTTTGTAAACTTCCTGACTATTGCTCGTCTTCGGTTCAATACGTTTCGGCTAATTCTTCTCCATTAGAAATTTTAGGCTCCTTAAATGCCAAAATTCGTATTTCTAAATTTACTTGGAAAGTTAAATTGTTTGTGGCAAAGCACTTGTCTTGCCCCATTATATTGGAAGCCGACTTCATGTCCCATACCGGTCTAGTGCTCGATCTTAAGAGCAAGTCGTGCACATTCAAATTTGCTTCTAATTGTAAAATCCCTTTACTTAAATGTAGTTCTGTGTTATGTTCATCTGTTTCGCCTACCCAGGATGAGATGTTGTAAGATCTTAGACGTCTAACTGAGGAGCAGGCTGATAGTATTCGTAAGTTGTGTCAGTCATTTCCAGAGGTGTTTTCTGATAATCTTGGTGTTACTGACCTTATTGAATACAAGATTGAGGTTACGGATTCGATTCCAGTCCGGTTTCCGCCTTATAGGCTGTCTCCTCCTAAAATGAAAGCTTTGAAGGAAATCATAGATCAGATGCTGAAGGATGGTATTATTCGGCCCTCTAAGTCGGTGTATTCTTCGCCTATTTTTTAGTCCCGAAACACCAAGGTGGCTTCAGGCCTGTGATTGATTATAGGGCTCTCAATCGGAAGGTGGTGTTACAATCTGTGCCCCTTTCTGACCTTCATTCTTGCTTTTCCTGGTTTCGTAAAGCTAAGTTTTTCACCATCTTGGACCTCAACCAGGCTTATAACGAGATACCGTTAGCAGAGGAATCCAAGCACCAAGGAGATGATGAAAACAGAAATTGGTAAAATCGGAAGAGACGTTTTCGAAATAAAAACTGGATTAACGAATCTTCGAACCGAAATGATTGAAACAATGGAAAATAAGAATAAGGAGATCTATGAAGAAGTAAATAGAATCAGAGGCAAATTAACAGAAAGTAAGAAGTATATTCAAAGCTTGAAAGAGGATGAGATCAAGAGTCTAACTGACAATATGGAGTCAATAAAAATAGATTCACAAGAAAAATGGAATCAGTACGAAGGAAAGATAGAAACAATAAACGAAATTGTACAAACGACGAACAAAACAATGGAAGTGAACTTTATAACAGCTAGTGAAGAATTGGAAACAAAAGAAGAAGGACGTATAAGTCCGCAAAAATCATTACATGAAGAAACCGGGAAGCAGGAGAAGAAGCAAGAAGAATGGCGGCAGAAGCAGCTAGGACAAATAAGAAGAACGGAAGAGAGGCAGAAGAAAAGAAGAAAGGTGGAAATTGGAATAGTCCGAGCAGAAATTTGGCAAATGCAGAACGAATTAGAGAGGAACCAAATCAACGAACAGGACCAAGAAGGAAGATACTTATTTGAGTCAGACCAAATAATGATGAAGAGAATCGTGAGAGAGCTTACAACTATAACAGGTGTAAGTCAAGTACATCACCATGGAGGAGGTGAACCGAATCCAAAGGTGAAAATAAAAGCAGAACAGGCAAGAACGGATGTCAAACGGACAAGGAAATTTCCCAAGGAAAGGAAGAACGAAATGGATTATCGAAATAAAAGAAAACGAACCAGAGAAAAGTACAGATGGGAAGGAGCGATTAAAGGTCGACATATCAATGGAGATATAGAGGAAGTCGAGGGTCTAGAACTTCAGGAGGATAAAAGAAAAGATAAAGAAGAGCAGAAATTGAATACGAAAACCCAAACTTGTCAATTATGAAGAAGACCGAGAATAGAATGTAGAATGCTTCATTAGAACTATGCAGGACACTATAATATAAACAGGTCAATGAAAGCTCCATTTATATACAAAATTGGAATGGAAATAAATATACTGCAAGCAGTACATTTATTTACCCATAGCAGGGGAGAAAAATGTACCATTTCATTGCCCTGGTCATTTAGAATCGCGACATTGAAATAGTCATTTGCCGAGAATAGCGGTAAAGTTCCGTAAATCGTGCGGCAGAAAGTTCGAAGTAATGAAATACAGACTAATGGAATCCATGTGGCCGCTAACATAAGGGAAAATATACAGGCAAACGGAATCCAGGTAACCGTGATATAAGAAAAGTTCACTATAAACCAACAGTATAGTAATGGGAAGGAGCAGTTCACCTGTGGGAACTAGTTCATTTACTCTCGCTCCCAAGAAAGAACTACTTCATGAACTACTTCACCAACTACTTCAAAATGTTTAACTTTCCCGCTAGACTACTCTGCAACCGCTGAAGTAGTTCGTCAGCGAACAAGTTCTTTCCCATTCCCTTCACACTCGTGAAGTTCTACAGTTCGAGAAGTAGTTCTCGAGAGACGAGTAAACACTTCACAGTTCGTGGGAGTGAAGTAGTTCACGAGAACTAGTTCGTTCGCGAACTACCCATCACTACAACAGTAGGAACATTCGAAGATCGTAAAAAGGAAGAATATACACAGAAGATTTCAAGAAGCTACTGTATAAAGAAATAGCAGGTTTTAGAGAGAAGATACTAACATTATCGGAAGAATTGACAAAAATACGAAGTCCAAATGTTATATTTCTCGTAAAGATATAGGGTCATAGGCAAATTACACTGCAATTCGTGTTGTTAAAACTGCAATAGTTGAATTTGCGTCATCATATTCTCCTCATAAGATCCTAAAGAATATAAGAAGGCTTTATAACTATGGAGACCGTGGAATTAATGTTATGTTTGTCTATGTTTTACATGCACGTACGTGAAAACGCTGTGATGGCCTGCTAAATAGAGAGGGGATTGGCGACAGACGGGAACCGAACCGGCCTTGCCCGACAACACAAGTCCAGCGATCAAGACTCGGAGATGCCTCAGATATAAACCAGAGATGATCGCCACATAAGAGGACGAAATGACAGCAGTCCCAGCCCAAAACACAGGCAGAATAAGATAAGTTTAAAAGCTGTATTTTTCAAAAGTAGATATTTGTGTAGTATCATGTAGTAATTTGTTGGTTGTGTTGATGTAAGGAATGGATCGATGTATCTTCGAGAGATGACTTATAAAGATAGTTTCATCGCGAACGTATTGATAATGCTGTTCAGATGAAGGTGTTTGGTAATCTTCAAAAGCAGATAAGAACTTCCATATGTAGGAAATGTCGCATTCGCCAATGAAGCACTATAATAACGTCTTGTCAGTCGATTTTCAAAGAGTTATGCCATAATCTAGCCGTTCAAATGTACTTGGAGTAAGTAAATACCGGTAATGCAGATCGAATCGTAGGTTACCTAGATCATCATTAACACCAACTTATTGCCAAACGTGAATAAATATGGGTTATATTTATACATATATATTTTGACAAATCAAGTGCATATTGTCAGAAATAGATGTTGTCGATCCATAATATTGTAATTTCATTGGGATATGGAATTATTCAAATCGAGCGTTACATTGAATAGATCAAATGAAGTTTATGTATGCGGTGATGTAAGGATATGATGGAAATATGAGATAGGGAGTGCGAATAATAAATAATAGATATCCTTGAATATTTGTTTGGGGAATGATAATAAATGGAAGGTCGTTTGAGGAAAGAATCTCACGTATAAGTAATTAATGAGAGTGTATGTAACGTAGTGTAGAATTAAGGTTTTATTTAATGCTTAAAGCGACGTAACCTCGAATAATCTATATGTGACGTATTGGCAAATTGAAGATGGGTTTACAGGATGTTAATGAAGTATGGTCATCGGAAATAAATATCAATTAACCTACAACTCAGGCTATTATGGCAACCTCAAAGAAAATTTCCACATCCTATTTGATATTTAAGTTGATTTAAGCTGAAACACTAGATTAGTGTCGGCAGGTATGAAATTAGTGTCATCGTAATGTTAGCTAATCACTATTAATGGCTTAGGAACTGTCATCTAAGGTATTCCTTGACTTATTGCAAACATATAATTGAATTTATTAAGCGATGCGACATATTATAACCTGAATGCAAAGGTGTTGAGTCTATCTTGAAGATTTTATAGGTTTCATAGGAATATTTTGTTGACATCTAGTCATGAATAATGATATATATATGTGTGTGTGTGTGTGTGTTATATATATATTAACGTAGGTAGCTATTACGAGCTACAATCATGAAACATTTCTTATTCTGCGTGTGTTTTCTGAAAGATAAAGTTAGTTGAAGAGCCCAGACAGATAATTAAGCTTACTTACCAAAAGTTAAAAAAAAAAAAAAAAAACAGAAAAAAAATATTCTCGGATTCTTAAGTTTGAAACTTTGTAAAATATCAATAACCGAAACTGGATGTTTGTCAGAACTCGACTTTCTGCTGGAATTTCACGAGAATTTGACTTTATTCATGAAAGTTTCACTTTTATTTTACTCTTGTTGTGTCATTTACACAATTTCAAGCTAATTCATTAATCTAATTATTTTATAAATGTCAATATAAAGAACTATACAATTATAATTTTTTTAATAAGAGAATGAGAATATGAAGATAGATTGTAATTCATGAAAAGTCAGGATGAATTCATCAAACAATCTTAATCCATGAAAAATTTTAGGAGAAGAATTATTTGGTAGGACGAGACCATAGGTAATAATGAGGCAGTTTTTTGATTAATTATCATGGACTTCAAGGACTAGTTCAAGATTTTTTTTGTTTGGATGAAATACCAATGTACATACAAAATATTTAGAAAACATTTAGCTCATCTGAAAATATGATATAATTTTGAATAAATATTAATAATTTAGAATTTAAGCGATTTTATATTATTTATAGATTATAAGATTAATTTAAGGTAATATCTTACCTGATGATGGTAACTAATTGAGTTTGAAACCGAGTCTTCGTGACCAAAATATTCCAATCGATGTTCGGATATAATGAAAGGTAGAGAAGGTAATCCCAGTCGGATTCACGGTAAAAAAAATGCTGATGTAACTTATTCCCTGAAATATTGTTCGAACATTGAATTTTCTTGATTGCTGAGTAGGACCGAAAGGTGGTATAGGCACTGTAGCACGGCTCTAGATAAATAGTCACCCATAAGAACGGTGCAAGAAAGGAAATTGTTGCCCACTCGTAGAGCTTGAAAGGAGAAAGACGCCGCGGGACTAAGCGTTCGATTCAGGAAAAAGGTAGTCGCCCACTCATGGCAAGAAAATTTTCCCTACTTCGGCTCAAGAAAAATTGGCGCCCATCGTTGGAGCAAGACTGAGGATACCCGACGTGGATACAAAAATAAATGTTGGGCGTAACGACAACAAAAAGTCGATGCCTAACAGTACAGCAGGACTGAGAGATTGGAGGATGCCCAACAGTGAGGCAAGTCGTAGGAAGAGGATAACATGACCAAGAGAAAGAATAAATAAGAAAATTTGATACATAATTTTGAAATGATCTGAGATGAATGCGAAAATAGCTAAAATTTGACACTCATGATGGAGGTCAAGAGAGGAAAAGGAGAGTAGAAGAACAAAAATTATGTAATACTACGGTATAGAAGATTGAGAAAAGGAGGACAAATCAACAGTCAAGAGAGAAGTCCTGCAGATGCATACAGAAACAAAAGAAGAAATAGATAATAATAAATATTAATTAAACTTGCAATAATAATTTGAATAATTGATAGGCTAAGATAATTAATAGTATTATTTTAGATTATGGTATGATTTAATATTAAGATAGATATAGTTAATTAGACAATAATTTAAGAAATACCGAGAATATTTTTTTATGAAGGGCTGGGACAATAGGATAGTCGGTTTATTGGTGAATGTCTGGTCGTCAATCCCAAATTGGATTGAAGTATTGATATAAGTATTGTAATTATAATCTATACATATATTGAGAAATTGGAACTTTAGCGAAACTGTATAGTTCAAATATTAAAATGTCTAATATAAATCAACTTCGCTCACAATTCGAGGAGTATCAGAGGGAGCAGCAAGAGAGATTACAGGAAAAGGATGAGGAGATAGAGAAGATAACCGAGGACTTAGAAAAGGCAAAAGAAGAGCAGAAAGGAATAATAGAAATATTGAAAGAGATGAGCAGAAAACAAGAAGAAAAACAAGAAGAAATGATCAGAAAACAAGAGGAGAGACAGCAGGAAATGATTAAGAAGCAAGAGGAGAAACAGAAGAAGCAGTTGGAAGAATTATTTGGAAAATTTCAAGAAGAGTACCAACAGAAACAGGAAGAGCTGCAGCGAAACCAGATGGAAGAGATAAGAAAAATGGAAGAGAGGCAGAAGGAGATGATGAAAACAGAAATTGGTAAAATCGGAAGAGACGTTTTCGAAATAAAAACTGGATTAACGAATCTTCGAACCGAAATGATTGAAACAATGGAAAATAAGAATAAGGAGATCTATGAAGAAGTAAATAGAATCAGAGGCAAATTAACAGAAAGTAAGAAGTATATTCAAAGCTTGAAAGAGGATGAGATCAAGAGTCTAACTGACAATATGGAGTCAATAAAAATAGATTCACAAGAAAAATGGAATCAGTACGAAGGAAAGATAGAAACAATAAACGAAATTGTACAAACGACGAACAAAACAATGGAAGTGAACTTTATAACAGCTAGTGAAGAATTGGAAACAAAAGAAGAAGGACGTATAAGTCCGCAAAAATCATTACATGAAGAAACCGGGAAGCAGGAGAAGAAGCAAGAAGAATGGCGGCAGAAGCAGCTAGGACAAATAAGAAGAACGGAAGAGAGGCAGAAGAAAAGAAGAAAGGTGGAAATTGGAATAGTCCGAGCAGAAATTTGGCAAATGCAGAACGAATTAGAGAGGAACCAAATCAACGAACAGGACCAAGAAGGAAGATACTTATTTGAGTCAGACCAAATAATGATGAAGAGAATCGTGAGAGAGCTTACAACTATAACAGGTGTAAGTCAAGTACATCACCATGGAGGAGGTGAACCGAATCCAAAGGTGAAAATAAAAGCAGAACAGGCAAGAACGGATGTCAAACGGACAAGGAAATTTCCCAAGGAAAGGAAGAACGAAATGGATTATCGAAATAAAGAAAACGAACCAGAGAAAAGAACAGATGGGAAGGAGCGATTAAAGGTCGACATATCAATGGAGATATAGAGGAAGTCGAGGGTCTAGAACTTCAGGAGGATAAAAGAAAAGATAAAGAAGAGCAGAAATTGAATACGAAAACCCAAACTTGTCAATTATGAAGAAGACCGAGAATAGAATGTAGAATGCTTCATTAGAACTATGCAGGACACTATAATATAAACAGGTCAATGAAAGCTCCATTTATATACAAAATTGGAATGGAAATAAATATACTGCAAGCAGTACATTTATTTACCCATAGCAGGGGAGAAAAATGTACCATTTCATTGCCCTGGTCATTTAGAATCGCGACATTGAAATAGTCATTTGCCGAGAATAGCGGTAAAGTTCCGTAAATCGTGCGGCAGAAAGTTCGAAGTAATGAAATACAGACTAATGGAATCCATGTGGCCGCTAACATAAGGGAAAATATACAGGCAAACGGAATCCAGGTAACCGTGATATAAGAAAAGTTCACTATAAACCAACAGTATAGTAATGGGAAGGAGCAGTTCACCTGTGGGAACTAGTTCATTTACTCTCGCTCCCAAGAAAGAACTACTTCATGAACTACTTCACCAACTACTTCAAAATGTTTAACTTTCCCGCTAGACTACTCTGCAACCGCTGAAGTAGTTCGTCAGCGAACAAGTTCTTTCCCATTCCCTTCACACTCGTGAAGTTCTACAGTTCGAGAAGTAGTTCTCGAGAGACGAGTAAACACTTCACAGTTCGTGGGAGTGAAGTAGTTCACGAGAACTAGTTCGTTCGCGAACTACCCATCACTACAACAGTAGGAACATTCGAAGATCGTAAAAAGGAAGAATATACACAGAAGATTTCAAGAAGCTACTGTATAAAGAAATAGCAGGTTTTAGAGAGAAGATACTAACATTATCGGAAGAATTGACAAAAATACGAAGTCCAAATGTTATATTTCTCGTAAAGATATAGGGTCATAGGCAAATTACACTGCAATTCGTGTTGTTAAAACTGCAATAGTTGAATTTGCGTCATCATATTCTCCTCATAAGATCCTAAAGAATATAAGAAGGCTTTATAACTATGGAGACCGTGGAATTAATGTTATGTTTGTCTATGTTTTACATGCACGTACGTGAAAACGCTGTGATGGCCTGCTAAATAGAGAGGGGATTGGCGACAGACGGGAACCGAACCGGCCTTGCCCGACAACACAAGTCCAGCGATCAAGACTCGGAGATGCCTCAGATATAAACCAGAGATGATCGCCACATAAGAGGACGAAATGACAGCAGTCCCAGCCCAAAACACAGGCAGAATAAGATAAGTTTAAAAGCTGTATTTTTCAAAAGTAGATATTTGTGTAGTATCATGTAGTAATTTGTTGGTTGTGTTGATGTAAGGAATGGATCGATGTATCTTCGAGAGATGACTTATAAAGATAGTTTCATCGCGAACGTATTGATAATGCTGTTCAGATGAAGGTGTTTGGTAATCTTCAAAAGCAGATAAGAACTTCCATATGTAGGAAATGTCGCATTCGCCAATGAAGCACTATAATAACGTCTTGTCAGTCGATTTTCAAAGAGTTATGCCATAATCTAGCCGTTCAAATGTACTTGGAGTAAGTAAATACCGGTAATGCAGATCGAATCGTAGGTTACCTAGATCATCATTAACACCAACTTATTGCCAAACGTGAATAAATATGGGTTATATTTATACATATATATTTTGACAAATCAAGTGCATATTGTCAGAAATAGATGTTGTCGATCCATAATATTGTAATTTCATTGGGATATGGAATTATTCAAATCGAGCGTTACATTGAATAGATCAAATGAAGTTTATGTATGCGGTGATGTAAGGATATGATGGAAATATGAGATAGGGAGTGCGAATAATAAATAATAGATATCCTTGAATATTTGTTTGGGGAATGATAATAAATGGAAGGTCGTTTGAGGAAAGAATCTCACGTATAAGTAATTAATGAGAGTGTATGTAACGTAGTGTAGAATTAAGGTTTTATTTAATGCTTAAAGCGACGTAACCTCGAATAATCTATATGTGACGTATTGGCAAATTGAAGATGGGTTTACAGGATGTTAATGAAGTATGGTCATCGGAAATAAATATCAATTAACCTACAACTCAGGCTATTATGGCAACCTCAAAGAAAATTTCCACATCCTATTTGATATTTAAGTTGATTTAAGCTGAAACACTAGATTAGTGTCGGCAGGTATGAAATTAGTGTCATCGTAATGTTAGCTAATCACTATTAATGGCTTAGGAACTGTCATCTAAGGTATTCCTTGACTTATTGCAAACATATAATTGAATTTATTAAGCGATGCGACATATTATAACCTGAATGCAAAGGTGTTGAGTCTATCTTGAAGATTTTATAGGTTTCATAGGAATATTTTGTTCACATCTAGTCATGAATAATGATATATATATATATATGTGTGTGTGTGTTATATATATATATATATATTAACGTAGGTAGCTATTACGAGCTACAATCATGAAACATTTCTTATTCTGCGTGTGTTTTCTGAAAGATAAAGTTAGTTGAAGAGCCCAGACAGATAATTAAGCTTACTTACCAAAAGTTTAAAAAAAAAAAAAAAAACAGAAAAAAAATATTCTCGGATTCTTAAGTTTGAAACTTTGTAAAATATCAATAACCGAAACTGGATGTTTGTCAGAACTCGACTTTCTGCTGGAATTTCACGAGAATTTGACTTTATTCATGAAAGTTTCACTTTTATTTTACTCTTGTTGTGTCATTTACACAATTTCAAGCTAATTCATTAATCTAATTATTTTATAAATGTCAATATAAAGAACTATACAATTATAATTTTTTTAATAAGAGAATGAGAATATGAAGATAGATTGTAATTCATGAAAAGTCAGGATGAATTCATCAAACAATCTTAATCCATGAAAAATTTTAGGAGAAGAATTATTTGGTAGGACGAGACCATAGGTAATAATGAGGCAGTTTTTTTGATTAATTATCATGGACTTCAAGGACTAGTTCAAGATTTTTTTTGTTTGGATGAAATACCAATGTACATACAAAATATTTAGAAAACATTTAGCTCATCTGAAAATATGATATAATTTTGAATAAATATTAATAATTTAGAATTTAAGCGATTTTATATTATTTATAGATTATAAGATTAATTTAAGGTAATATCTTACCTGATGATGGTAACTAATTGAGTTTGAAACCGAGTCTTCGTGACCAAAATATTCCAATCGATGTTCGCATATAATGAAAGGTAGAGAAGGTAATCCCAGTCGGATTCACGGTAAAAAATATGCTGATGTAACTTATTCCCTGAAATATTGTTCGAACATTGAATTTTCTTGATTGCTGAGTAGGACCGAAAGGTGGTATAGGCACTGTAGCACGGCTCTAGATAAATAGTCACCCATAAGAACGGTGCAAGAAAGGAAATTGTTGCCCACTCGTAGAGCTTGAAAGGAGAAAGACGCCGCGGGACTAAGCGTTCGATTCAGGAAAAAGGTAGTCGCCCACTCATGGCAAGAAAATTTTCCCTACTTCGGCTCACTAAATGGGTCCAAAATACAGGTCAAAGGCCCCTCAGAATGATACTTATCGCTAGTAATGCAGAACCATGGTATCTGTACTGTTGCGGTACTAATCAAAAGTAGCAGAGACTTGCGGCATTCCACACATTATTGTACTACTCAGAGGTTATGAAATTCGACGTATAATACAGACCTATGTTTTTCCCACTTTGCGGCGCCATGTACAGGCAACGCAAACCTATGGTGTTCAGCACATAAGAGTACTAACCACAGGGACCTCTCCCTATCCCGTGGTGGTCTTCATATAGTGGGTACTAATCATAGGCAAGGCAGAACCATGGTAGCTATCATCCCATGGTCCTGCTCATATGGTGGTACTAATCACAGGTACTGCAAAAGCCGACCGCGCGGTGCTCCTGTGTGCTACTAATCATAAACCTATTTCGTGCCTAATATAGTGGTACTACGCACAAGTAAAAGCGACCCTTGGTGTTCTCCGCCGGGTGGTACTAATCACAAGTAGTTTCATGGTTCGAATGCAATCATCCCTTGGTCGCCCCTTTCAGTCACCTCTCACGACAGGCAGGGGATACCGTGGGTGTATTATTCGTCTGCCTCCCCCACCCACAGGGGGTGTGTGTTTGGTCCGCGAGAGGTATTTTATTTCCCTCAAGTCCGCCGGCAAGCCGGTTAGGACCCCCCTATCCGCCACCTGGGACGCGCCACGTGGGAGTATCACCTCTCCCCCCGCTACGCCTGCGTAGCAGGTTCGTGGGCAGTGTTATTTGACTAAGTGAAATTTCTAAATAATCTGCTTGCTGTTTCTTTTTAATTTCGGGGTTGTCCATTTATTGTAGTAGAATACATGTACATCTAGTAGATTATATGTGATGGGTAGTGGTTGCCGACGTGTTTTCGTACGTACAACAGTGGTTTCGCCTATGATGTTACATTTGCAATGTTAAATTACCGCCTTTTTACGTGATATTTCCCGTAAGCCAATCCCAGCAATCCGGCTACTCCGGCCGCCATGCTTTTTATATTACGGTCTGAGGATTGGAGTCGGTCTTGACCAACTACAATACCTCAGACCATAACCGACCTATCGATTTGTCCATAATGGCGGCAACTGGAGTGTCAGCATGCGTTTGTTTTGATTTGTGTAAGTCGTGTTGTTACCAAATATTTGCGGAAATTTGAATATTATTGATCGTAAATTATATTTATTTATAGTCGTAAAAAAGTTATAGATCCTCTTTCAGTGCTATAAAAAGCTGTTTGTTCTCAAAGAGCTTATTTATTCCAACAATGTCGGTGGTGATTAGGTTAATGCTGATTCTCGCGTTCTTCTCTGAAAGTATTTTCTTTATCTTTACTTACCTATGCAAGATGTTTATAGTTTAATGTGCTGAGTGCCCGGATGTAAGTACAGAGCCCCATACATGCGCAGACTTAGCCGGAGGTAGGTTTGCGCAAACCAGTCTTTCCAGACAATTCTCCGCGTGTATGGTCGTTAAGTCCGCCGACAAAAATTCCGCAGACAAGTCTCCGACCTTCTAGCAGTGCTTGAATTCAGACGATATAGGTGGCGGCAGAAAGTGAAAACGTGATAACATACGAGGGTGAAACTGCGATCTCTCGTCGTATTTATTTGTTGACGTACCATTGAGGTCGATTGAGGTTAAGGTCCGCTATTGATAGGCAGTGATTTGTTTGCTAGTGTTTTGTGATTTGGTTTCTTACCGATTGCTGAAGCAACTTGTTCCGCTGACATGAGAAATTACTCTGAGTTCATTGTGCAATTCATTGAGTTGTATGAGTCGTTCCAAAACTGTGGTAAATTATAAGCAAGGAGTATTCCAATAAATTAATGAAGCAAGAAGCTTATGCAGTTCTCGTTGAGAAATTAAGAAAGGTGGACGTTAACGCGGACAAGCACGCAGTCATTAAGCGGATTAACAATTTACGATCGTGTTATAGAAACGAAGCAAAAAATAAAAAATAAAAAAAATGGCGAGGACAGCGTTTAATATACCCAAACTGTGGTACTATAAATATCGACATGTCCTGTACGACCAAGAGCTCCCTTCTACAAGCACTAGAAATATGAGTGAAAATGAGGAAGAAAATAGAGACGTAAGTACACAGTTTAATGATGATGATGATGATGATGATGATGATGATGATGATGATTGTTGTTTTAAGGAGCCTAACATCGAAGGTCATCGGCCCCTAATGGAACGAGATGGACGACATGATATATGACAGTTAAAATTTTAAAACGTATCCACTGACTAGAATTTAAAAGAAAGTGGTGATGAAAAATGAGTATAAGATTATGCTTGTTGTTTAAAGGGGCCTAATATCGAGGTCATCGGCCCTTAATGGTACGAAATGAAATAACAAAAAGTTCAAATTCATCCACTGACCAAAATAAAATAAAAAATGTCATGAAGAATGAATGGATGGACATGAACTCAACAAAAAACTTAAAAAACACAACAACCTGTGGATCAGACTCAAAAAAAGATCGTAAATAATATGATTACTGAAAAGGGGCCACTTATAAAGCACAATGATGCTTGATGTCTAAAGGGGTGCAAAATCCACGTCTAAGGCCCCACAGAATGGTACATGTCGCGAGTAAAGAAGAACCATGGCATTTGTCACGTTGGGGTACTAATCAAAAGTAGCGAAGACTCACGATGTTCCACACAAGATGGTACTACTCACAAGGATTGCACTTCGTACAGGGAACGCAGACCTATGGGGTTTCTCACACAATGGCGCCACTCAGAGCCAACGCAAACCGATAAGTTTTCCCACCCAGGTGTACTAATCACGGGCGCCGGTATTCCCGTGGTGTTCCTCGCATAGTGGGTACTATTCACAGGCAACGCAGACCCTCGGTGTCGCTCATATAGCGGTACAACTCACAGGCTACGCCCAGACCCGCGGTGTTGCTCACATGGGTACGACGCACGGGTACTGGAAACCCCCAGGGCAGCCTCTTTATTGCTACTAATTACAAACCTATTTCGTACCAATTTAGTGGTACTACTCGCAAGTACAGGCAACCCATGATAATCCCTGCATGATGGTACGAATCAAGAGTAGTTACATGGTTCTGATTCAATCATCCCTTGGTCGCCCCTTGTAGTCGCCTCTTACGACAGGCAGGGGATACCGCGGGTGTATTCTACATGTGCGTCCCCCACCCGCAGGGGTAGTGTGTTTGATCCGCGAGAGGTATTTTATTTCCCTCATGTCCGCCGGCAAGCCGGTTAGGACCCCTCTATCCGCCAGCTGGGACGCGCCACGTGCGAGTATCACCTCTCCCCCTGCTACGCCTGCGTAGCAGGTTCGTGGAGTATGCGATTAAAATAATCAGTGGATCTAATTCGCAGTGCCTTATTTTCTAACAAAATAAGAGAAAATACAGGAGACAAAGGAATAAGGCATTGTCTGCTAGTACAGATATATATACACATAATTTACGTTACACGTTAAAATAACATATTAAAATACGCAACACAAACTAAAATGAAGTCAAGAGGATAAAAGATTGATGATTGATGATTGTTGTTTAAAGGGGCCTAACATCTAGGTCATCGGCCCCTAATGGTACGAAATGGAATGACATATTAAAAGTCTAAAATTCTCCACTGACCAGAATTCAAAAACGTGAGAACGAAGAATGAATGGATGGACATGAATTTAAAACAATCAGTGGTTGCGACCCGCAATGTCTCACATTCACATAAACAGACGTTACAATATTGTATTACTTTTTTTTTTTTGCTAGGGGCTTTACGTCGCACCGACACAGATAGGTCTTATGGCGACGATGAGATAGGAAAGGCCTAGGAGTTGGAAGGAAGTGGCCGTGGCCTTAATTAAGGTACAGCCCCAGCATTTGCCTGGTGTGAAAATGGGAAACCACGGAAAACCATCTTCAGGGCTGCCGATAGTGGGATTCGAACCTACTATCTCCCGGATGCAAGCTCACAGCCGCGCGCCTCTACGCGCACAGCCAACTCGCCCGGTTATTGTATTACTGACCAAGGGACTACTGCTATAGCATAACACTGAATGGATTATGCGTGCAGTCAAAAGGGGGTCCTAAATCGCAGTTATCGGCCCCTCATAACGGTACTGATCGCTATCAGAATAGAACCATGGTATTTGTTCTGTTGCGGTACTAATCAAAAGTGATGATGATGATGATGCTTGTTGTTTTAAGGGGCCTAACATCGAAGGTCATCGGCCCCTAATGGTACGAAATGAGACGAAATGGAATGACATATTAAAAGTCTAAAATTCTCCACTGACCAGAATGTAAAAACGTGAGAACGAAGAATGAATGGATGGACATGAATTTAAAACAATCAGTGGTTGCGACCCGCAATGTCTCACATGCACGTAAACAGACGTGACAATATAGTATTACTGACCAAGGGACTACTGCTATAGCATAACACTGAATGGATTATGCGTGCAGTCAAAAGGGGGTCCTAAATCGAAGTTATCGGCCCCTCATAACGTTACTGATCGCTAGCAAAATAGAACCATGGTATTTGTTCTGTTGCGGTACTAATCAAAAGTAGCAGAGACTTGCCGCATTCCACACATTAGTGTACTACTCAGAGCTTATGAAATTCGACATATAATACAGACCTATGTTTTTCTCACTTTGCGGCGCCATGTACAGGCAACGCAAGCCTATGGTGTTCATCACATAAGAGTACTAACCACAGGGACCTCTCCCTATCCCGTGGTATTCCTCATATAGTGGGTACTAATCATAGGCAAGGCAGAACCATGGTAGCTATCATCCCATGGTCCTGCTCATATGGTGGTACTAATCACAGGTACTGCAAAAGCCGACCGCGTGGTGCTCCTGTGTGCTACTAATCACAAACCAATTTCGTACCTAATATAGTGGTACTACGCACAAGTAAAAGCAACCCTTGGTGTTCGCCGCGTGGTGGTACTAATCACAAGTAGTTTCATGGTTCTAATACAATCAACCCTTGGTCGCCCCTTTTAGTCGGCTCTCACGACAGGCAGGGGATACCGTGGGTGTATTATTCGTCAGCCTCCCCCACCCACAGGGGGTGTGTGTTTGGTCCGCGAGAGGTATTTTATTTCCCCCAAGTCCGCCGGCAAGCCGGTGAGGACCCCCCTATCCGCCACCTGGGACGCGCCACGTGGGAGTATCACCTCTCCCCCTGCTACGCCTGCGTAGCAGGTTCGTGGCGAGGATAAAAGTGCAATTGAAACTGTACCGGCTGGTACACCTTTAAGCCGCACATTTGAATTTTCCGCCTCAAAGTCCTCCTCTACAAGAGAATCCCTGAACTTTAAAAACTGGATCAACTCATAAGTTTCTCAGAAGATGTCGCTAACATAAATTTTGAGATTACGAAGTTGTCAATACCGTGTGGATTTCAACTTGTTTTGTTTTCCATTGATCAAGAAGTGTACATCCTCTTATAATGTCTCTACAAAAAAAACCATGATCATGCACCCTGGTGCGAAGTGAAGGAACTTTTTTGAAGAAATTTTCTATTCATAAGTTTCTTATTACTAAATTTCGTTCTTTCATTTGTGGGTTGGCAATATTAATCTTTTCCTTCCGCCAGTTTTGAAGTTAGCCAATCAATTATTTCTGTAATTAATTTTGACCCATCGTGTCTTTCTTCTTCGATTTTGATGTGTAACTTTTAGCTAACCAATAAAAGCCTGTGGGTGTGGCTGTTTTATTCATGAAAGGTCTCGAATTTTCCTCGAGGGTATAAAGACTGCTGATTTTCTTGTCTCTCGGCCACATCATCATTTAATTTGGTATATGAACGTGTAGCAGGAGGCGGGAAGCGCTTCTTTCTTCAGGCAGCAGTTCTTCAATAAAGTAATGGTCGCCTAACATCTTTATTTCTTGCTAGCTCAGCACTTTAACCCGCGGGGAAGGTCCGAAACCTTTACTATGTAACCTGTCTTCAACTATGTAATTTGCCGTCGCTTTTATAAAAGTTCATATACCTTTAACTGTAAATCGGGGATAGAGAGTGCTTTACCCTCTCGAGCTCCCCTTCATTTTTGATTTGAGGTGACTACTTTTTCGTAACCGATTTTCTACTCTTCCTTAATGTGTTAAATTTATTCTGTATAAGAGTCACCTCCATAGTTTGGGAATAGCCCCTCTTCCATCGTTCTTGGGCCTCTTAGGTTTTAGGTTTCAGTCAGGAGTGCAAGTATACGCCTCCATTCATTTTGTATTTTGGGCCATTTACTTAACCTATTCTTTTTCTGCTAAGGCCCAGTAGATTGGGTACAAGATACCCCTGTTTCAGTGGTGTAATTTGTGCCTTGATGGCAAGTGATTGTAAGGTATGGTATGCCTTTAATAGGCTTGGAAAACTGAGAGCGGGTCAGCTCTTTTATATATTGGAGAAGTGCCTCTATGAGGCTTGACATTGCTAGGTGGGAGCAAGTGCTCCATGTAATTAGGAGATTTCTGCCCTTTGGTAATATGTGTTTGTGAGCTGAGAGCTCAAGAAATGTAAACTTGGGGCTTGAAGCCCAGCTTGTTAAATTGTCTCCGAATCTTGGCTTTTCCTGGTCTTGTACCTGAGCGTCGGTTACTTGTTCACTTGTTGTTACTTGTTAAATTTTCAAATTCAATTTGAAAATTGTGAAGTTACGCTATTTTCGAAAATATAACCTTTAATGAAATTTTAATTCATATCTCGGCTTTGTGGATAGACCCATTCCAGCCCGCACTTTCTTTCACCTCTGAATTCCACGGGTATCCCCGTAACAGACACAAAGACACTTGCACAAAGGACATCATTACACACGATAAAACAAACCACTATACCTCAAAGGGGATGACGAGATCTGCTGACTGCTCGACATTTGGCAAGATAAAGGAGATTGTACTCGGGAGGTCAAGACTATGGTGAAGATCGACCAGGTCCATACACTCCGTAGGATGTGTACCACGGTAAGATGACGATGATGCTTGTAGTTTAAAGGGGCCTAACATCAAGGTCATCGGCCCCTAATGGTATGAAATGAAATGGCAACAAAAAATTCAAAATCATCCACTGACCAAAATAAGAAAATGTCATGAAGAATGAATGGATGAACGTGAACCCAAAAAAACAATCAAACAAACAAAAACAGTGAATCCGACGCAAAAAAAAGATTATAAATAATAGTGTACCGGGAGATACACCTCAATGCCGCGCATTTAAAACTAGCGCCTAAAAGAACGCCTCTACTGGTAAAACAGTGAAGCTGAAACTACACCTACTTAGAAAATTTAACAGTAGATGTCATCACTAAAATATCGAGTAATTTTGTTATTGAGCAGTTGCCTATACTGACTGACTTTATTAGTGTTTTGGGTTGCCATTCATCAAGAAGTTTGGACATTTTCCCACAGATGATACTACAAAAACTATGATAATGCACCCTGGTACGAAGTGAAAGAACTTTTGATTTAAAGAAGTTTTGTATTCATAAGATTTTTCTAATTGATATTCATTTATTTTTGGGTTGGCAATATTTTTTTTTTCCTTTCCGCCAGTTTTGAATTTAGCCAATCCCCAATTCCTGTAATTAATTTTCCACCTATCACAGGCTTCTTCTTTGATTCTGAGCGTTATTTTGAAAACTACCAATAAAATTCTGTGGGTGTGTCCTGATTATTCATGAATGATCTTGAACCTTCACTGATGGTTTATAAACTGCGGTTTTTCACGTCTCTTGGCCAACTGATCGTCAGGTTACTAAGAGTGTGTGTCAAAGCAGGAGGCGGGTGGCCTCTTCATTAGGCAGCGGTACACCTACAAGATAATGGCCACATAACATCTTTTTTTCTTGCTACCTCCGCAGTTTAACCCGAGGGAAAGGTCCGAATCTTTAATTATGTAACCAACTTTTCTAAAATATAAATCTCCTTTCGGCTAATGTTTAAACCGCGCAAACTCTTTAACTGTAAATCGGGGATAGAGAGTGAATTACCCTCTCGAGCTCCCCTTCATCTTGGTTTGAGGTGACTACGTTTATAACTGTGTTTCATTCTGTAATGTGGTAAATAACTTCCTATACGAGTCACCTCAGTAGTTTGGGAATAGCCCCCGTTTCATTGGCCTAGTGCCATTTTGGTTTTAAGTGTTCATATCTAGGAATACAAGTATTCGCCTCCATTCACTTTGTGTATGGGCCGTTAGTTTAACCTGTTATTCTCCCAGAGTAGTTTCATGGTGCTAATTCAATCATCCCTTGCTCGCCCCTTGTAGTCGCATCTTACGACAGGCAGGGGATACCGTGGGTGAATTCTTCATCTGCGTCCCCCACCCGCAGGGGTAGTGTGTTTGATCCGCGAGAGGTATTTTATTTCCCTGAAGTCCGCCGGCAAGCCGGTTAGGACCCCCCTATCCGCCACCTGGGAGTACCATCTCTCTCCCTGCTACGCCAGCGTAGTAGGTTCGTGGGTTATATGTTGTTCTGTGCTGTTTTGAAGGAATGTTTCCCTTAATTTACGAGAGTTAGCTTTACATAAGTTTTTATTCTCAAGAAAGTAAAGGTATGTACTTCATTCTAGATGCATATATTTAAAATATTAGCTCAATTACTCCCAGAAATTTGAATTAATTATATGATGTACAAATACATCACCATGCACTGTGGGTACTATCCTTTGTATTTTTTGTAGGATGGCTCGTTCATTGAGAGGAAAAGATATAGAGCAGTTACTTGCTGACCTGGAAGGTGGATATATTTCTGAAGATGGATTGGATGATGATGATACACATCACGATTTCTAGGTGAGTGATAATCAACTGATAGAAGATTTACAGGACGATCAGAGCAGCTCGGATGGAGAGAGTTTCCCACCGGAAGTTGAAGAGCAGCCCACAAATTCATCTAGCCAACCACCAGTATGATGAGAAAAAGTTTATTCGGAAGAAGGCGAATTTAGTTTACAGTGACGCTGAAATTGCATTCCAAGGCAGTACAGTAATGAACCCTGACATTATAAATCTAGATCGGGCCAACTCCATACAGGTGCTTCCGTCACTTTTTCACCCATGATTTCATTAAAAGAATTACTGATGAAACCAATCTGTATTCTACCCAGAAGAATCCTTCAAATCCCTTTGTTGTGACAACAGGAGATATATAAGTAATAATAATAACAACGTAAACGTTTCCACCTTTTCAATACTAAAATATATTCACAAAATTATAAATTACACGGTACTAGTTTCGACCCATCTAGGGGTCATCATCAGCCGTATTCGAGCAAAGATCACTTTTGGCGAAATCCTAAGAAAATGTATTTTAAAGAATAACAAGTGAAATGATATGTTATTATGGTAATAGTTAATAATACAAGGAATATACATACTAAGAGGTTTTTAACAAAGAACAAAGAATAAAGTATAAATGGGGTGTTGTAAAAATTATAATCATGGAAATCAGTAAGTTCTTGTATTGAAATGACATATATAAATTTATATTATGGCTTAGGAAGAGGGCTTAAGGTGGGGCTGAAGGGTGCGGGAGAAAGTGTAATTGTCTTGGAAAAGTACCTTTGATTAAATTTAGGATTGAGTTTAGGTTGGCTGCATTATTGTTTCTGAGGAAAGTGATAAATAGATCGAAGAGTATGTTGGGTTTCTCTGAGATTTCATTGAGATTGTGACTGGCATTAAAGTATTGGTCTAGGTGTATGTAGTAATTTTCCATTATGTTGAATAAAGGGCCCTTGTTTGCTAATACGAGGATGTCCATGTCTTGTTCAATATTGGTGAAATTATGGTTATAATCTTGCATGTGTTGGCCGATGGCTGAAAACCTGTTGTATTTTATTGCGTTAGTGTGCTTGTGGTATCTGATAATGAAGTTTCTCCCGGTTTGCCCGATGTAGGTTTTTTTACAGGTGGTACATTTGATCCTATAAACTCCTGATTTTAAAAAACTGCTGGTCTTGTTGATGTGTGAAGTATTGTATAAAACGTTCATGTTCTTATTGTTGGTTTTGAAGGCTATTTTAACGCCTTGTTTCTTACAGATGTTGGTTAACTTGTAGATATCATTGTTGATGATGATGATGATGCTTGTTGTTTTAAGGGGCCTAACATCAAAGGTCATCGGCCCCTAATGGTACGAAATGAAAGAACAAAAATTGCAAAGGCATCCACTGACCAAAATAAAAATAAAATATGGCATGAAGAATGAATGGATGGACAGGAACTCAACAAAACACAAAACAAAAAATCAAACAAAAACCAGTGGATCGGACTCAATACAGATCGAAAATAACATTATTACCGACCAAGGAACCACTTATAAAGCACAATGATGCTTAGTGTCTAAAGGGGGTGCAAAATCCACGTCTAAGGCCCCACAGAATGGTACATGTCGCGAGTAAAATAGAACCATGGTATGTGTCATGTTGGGGTATTAATCAGAAATAGCGAAGACTCACGGTGTTCCACAAAAGATGGTACTACTCACAAGTATTGCAATACGTACAAGTAACGCAGACCTATGGTGTGTCTCACACAATGGCCCAACTCAGAGTCAACGCAAACCGAGAAGGTTCCCCACCTAGGTGTACTAAACACGGGCGCCGGTATTCCCGTGGTGTTCCTCACATAGTGGGTACTAATCACAGGCAACGCACACCCTCGGTGCTGCTCACATAGTGGTACAACTCACAGGCTACGCCCAGACCCGCGGTGTTGCACACGTGGGTACGACGCACGGGTACTGGAATCCATGAGGCCAGGCTTTTACTGCTACTAATCACAAACCTATTTCGTACCGAATTTAGTGATACTACTCGCAAGTACAGGCAACCTATGGTGTTCCCCGCGTGATGGTAGATTCAAAATTAGTTTCATGGTTCTAATTGTCAGCCCTTGGTCGCCCCTTTTAGTCGCCTCTTACGACAGGTAGGGGATACCGCGGATGTATTCTACATGTGCGTCCCCCACCCGCAGGGGGAAGTGTGTTTGGTCCGCGAGAGGTAATTTATTTCCCTCAAGTCCGCCGGCAAGCCGGTTAGGACCCCCCTATCCGCCACCTGGGACGCGCCACGTGCGAGTATCACCTCTCCCCCTGCTACGCAGGCGTAGCAGGTTCGTGGATATCATTGTTGAACGTGAAGGTGAAAAATGTTAGAGGTTTGGTTATTTCTTTTTTGAGGGTAGTTTTTGGGCGATGTTTGTGTTTATTGATTATCCTTTCTATAAAATGATTGCTGAAGCCATTGAATTTTGCGATTCTGCGGATTGTGTTGAGTTCGTTTTTTAGATCTTTATTGGACATAGGTATGCTGAAGGCTCGGTGAACTAGGCTGTTGTATGTGGCTCGTTTGTGGGACTGGGGGTGCACTGAATCTTGGCGAATGGTGGAGGCTGTTTGAGTGGGTTTTCTGAAAATTTTATAACTGAAAGAATCTGAGTTTCTAGTGATGGTTAAATCTAGAAAGTTGATTTTTTGATTTGATTCGGATTCTAGTGTGAATTTGATATGAGGATCAATATTGTTGAGTCTTAAGAGGGTGGTGGGTGCGTTAATTGATTTCTCATTCATGATTACAAAGACATCGTCGACATATCTGGCCCAAAAGAGAATGTTTTCGAATTCGTTGTCAATTTTGGTGTATTCGAGGAAGTCCAGGTATATTTCTGCTAAGATACCTGAGGCCGGTGACCCCATTGCCAAACCATTTTGTTGATATATGACATTGTCAAAAGTGAAGAAGTTATTGTCGATGACAAGTTTTAATATTGTGATAAAGTCTTGTATCTCTAGTTTGCTTAAGTGGCTGTTTTTGTTTAAATTGTTTATAATTATCGGAATTAATTTTGATACTTGTATGCTTGGGTACATGTTTACAATATCGAAAGAGTGGATGGAGTGATCCGGTTGCAAATTGAACTTGTTTAGTTTTTCTACTAGCTCAGATGTGTTTTTAATAGACTTTTTGGATAAGAATTGATAATTTTTTCTTAAGAAACATTGGATGAATTGTGATATTTTGTATAAGGGGCTCGGTCTATAGTTGATAATTGGCCGGATGGGAATTCCGGTTTTGTGAATTTCGGGAAGAGCTTTAGCAGTGGGGAGTCCTGGGTTCATATGTATGAGTTTGGATTTTTCCTGTTCGGTAAATAAAAATGAAGTGTTTTTAAGAGTTTGTTTAAGTAGTTTTTGAATTTTTTGGGTGGGGTCTTTTTTGATTATGGAAAATGAGCTGTCTGTGAAAAAGTTTTTTGTTTTTTCAATATATACTTTTTTATCCATGATAACTATTGCATTGCCTTTGTCAGCTTTGGTTACGATGAGTTCTTTGTCTTTAATTTTCTTCTTGAGGGCGTATACGCGCTTTTGTTCAGCAATTTTTTCTCTATTATTGAGGTTATTTGCGGGGTTAGTTAAATTGGGGAGGATATCAGTCAGTTTCCTTTTAACATCGGTTCTAACTTCATTTTGCGTGTCTTCCGGCATTTTGCTGATGGCTAGCTCTGATTCTGTGATCATAGTAGCGGCTATGTTGAGGCTGTTCAAGTTTGGCCAGTTGTGTTTCGGTCCTTTGGATAAAGTTAAGTGTTCACTTTCACTTAAGGGCGTGTTAGATAGATTTACAACAGGTGGATGAAACTGCGTACGATCGAACGTGTTACTATTGGAGTTTCTAGTTTGTTGGTTATGTAGTTGGCAGTTTTTTAGCCTGTTGAGTTTATTCTCCAAATTTGAATGTTTTTTGGCTAGTTCGTAGAATAATTTGTTCTCTACTTCTTGATAGAATAGTGCCCATTGTGCGTTTAAAAGTAGTTTAGTCGCTGCGAGGTGAGTGTCGTATAATTTCTGATTCAAAAAAGATTTCTTCCTGTACAAGAATTTAATTTCGTCTCTTAACCATATTTTGTTTGTTTTGTTTTGAGTTTTGATGGTTTGAGTTGAAGTCCGATGTTTCTTTTTATTGCTTCTTAGAAAATTAGGTGTCAAGTTAAGTGATATACATTGCTTTAAGAAATCGATGTCTTTGCGTAATTTGGCTATCTTTAATTTTAGGCCTAGATATTGAAAGGCTTTCTGTTTTGCCTGGTAAGCTACATTATTAATGGTTATGAATTTCATGTTTTTGGACCGTATTGAACTGAGAATAATATATAAGTAATAATAATAACAACGTAAACGTTTCCACCTTTTCAATACTAAAATATATTCACAAAATTATAAATTACACGGTACTAGTTTCGACCCATCTAGGGGTCATCATCAGCCGTATTCGAGCAAAGATCACTTTTGGCGAAATCCTAAGAAAATGTATTTTAAAGAATAACAAGTGAAATGAGATATTATGGTAATAGTTAATAATACAAGGAATATACATACTAAGAGGTTTTTAACAAAGAACAAAGAATAAAGTATAAATGGGGTGTTGTAAAAATTATAATCATGGAAATCAGTAAGTTCTTGTATTGAAATGACATATATAATTTTATATTATGGCTTAGGGAGAGGGCTTAAGGTGGGGCTGAAGGGTGCGGGAGAAAGTGTAATTGTCTTGGAAAAGTACATTTGATTAAATTTAGGATTGAGTTTAGGTTGGCTGCATTATTGTTTCTGAGGAAAGTGATAAATAGATCGAAGAGTATGTTGGGTTTCTCTGAGATTTCATTGAGATTGTGACTGGCATTAAAGTATTGGTCTAGGTGTATGTAGTAATTTTCCATTATGTTGAGTAAAGGGCCCTTGTTTGCTAATATGAGGATGTCCATGTCTTGTTCAATATTGGTGAAATTATGGTTATAATTGTAACGGTTCAAATCCCGGTACAAGATGATATCTGTATTTTTATTATTGTATGATTTTATCTATATTTTATTATTATTATTATTATTATTATTATTATTATTATTATTATTATTATTATGTCAGTATTATTATTAGGTTATCTGTGATATTGTACTATTATTGTAATTATCCGTTTTATTCAATTTTGCAATTGCCTGTTGCTTGCAAATTGCACTTAGATGTATACACATATACGTATGTGTAGTATAACACTCAATACCTGTACAGTGAGAACTGTTGTATATATCAGAGATTAGATGTGACGTTGGGGCATTGTGCAATATTAGTGGCGATTCTGCCAAGTCATCGCCGCGCCATGGCTATGTCATCGTATTTATTTAGCAATGCGCGCACGGAGTTAGTCGCCGAGGGGCTATTTCACCACTGTATGTAATATCTGTCGCGTAGGTGGGAGTATGTCATTGTTATTTCTGGAGATTACGTAGTTGTGTCAACCAACGTCTATATAAGATAGCTCCATATTGTAGCGTCAGTCATTACTTATACGGATGCAGTACAGTGAAGCAGTCTACTAGATCAAGAGGCCTTAGGTGGTCAGCCAACGAGTGTGAACGAGAGATGGAGAAGACTCAGTGAGCCATTAAATATTGGTTATTGAGAGAGTGAGACCAAATGGTTGGTCCGTCACTTAGTGGAAGACGCGGACGCAAGGCTTACCAAGGAGTCAGAGAGGGCAACCCTGGACCTGCCAAGAGGTCATACCATATTGACTTACAAAGAAGTCAGATGATATGTATCACCACGTTAGGCGTGACACATCTACAGTAAACACCAGAGCAATGGATTACGTCGTAATTACACTCAAAGTGTTAAAGGTACAGTCAAGTGAATCAGTGAGGGAAATATTTCGTATAAATTGTTAAATGTCCGGTCAAGAAGAATTCAAATTCATGCCTAGTTTCTTTCATTTGCAATGTCATAATTTCATATTCTCATCTGTTTTATCGCAACAAGACTCACTATTTTTTGATATAGTATTTAAAGAATATATATTGTTCTATCAAACGAATTCAGAGTTTCATTTCATTGACAGTAAAATATCTTAACCTCAAAATTAATGGGGAAACCGAACGCCAATCTCCTTTTCCCAGAACTTATATGGTATGTTGTCAAAAGTAAGCTTATTGCCCCACACCCTAGAGATGGTCAAGAGTCTCATTCTATTATTGCTGTACTGAGTGACAGCTGGCGCCCTTCAAATAACGTATGTGTAAGTAAGCAGGTAACAAGTAAGTGTGAGTACAAGGTTCGACAAGTGTGTAATTTATTTAATGAATGCAGATATTCAGATTTTTCAAGTAAAATGCAGATTTATATGTCTCAAAAGTTAGTCAGACAGTTTGGAAGTTTTCAGTGTGGCGCCCAACGTGGGGCGATGGGGGGAATTCTGACGGGTGTGCAACTATCGAGCCTCGTCATGAGAGAGATCGGGAGAATATTCAGAGCATACGTACATGATAAGCACAGTTCGTGGTTTTCACGACTGGGTGATGTAGAACGATGGTGTAACACTACGTTACACGAGTCTACGGGATGTACGCCGTATGAAATTCATTTTGGTAGGAAGCCAACCGATCATATTGCAAGTATGCTAGGCTTAGACTTGGGAGAGGGAAAATCTAAGGATTATTATATCCAGCTGGCTAGGGAAAATTTAATCAAAGCAGGCAATAAACGCATTCGCCAGCATAAAAAGGGCAAAATTGGACGAATTCAGTTTGGGTGACAAGGTGCTACTTAGAGTTCCATTCCCATCATCTGCAGAGGCGGGAAATATGTCTAAATTCTTTCTTTTGTATCAGGGGTATTTCACTATTGTGAGCCGTATCGGGAAGTGTGCATATTCCTTAAAAGATCAGGAAGGGAAGATTGTTGGTACTTACAACATTAAGAACTTAAAGAAGTATTTCACGTGAGATTTGTTGAAATAAGAGTAAGATGAATAATTTTGTGAGAAACTGGCAAAATAAAACTAACATCTGCGATATGCGTGTGAACCAAGTGTCGTATTGGTGTATTGGAAGAATAAGTGCTACATTGTCATGTACTGTATGACAAAAAAAACGGAGAACAGGACATTGGACAGTTATCTGCGATAACAATATGCGAGAACAGTTCTCATATGAGATATTTCACAAAAAGTTTTGATATGTTAAAAAAAGAAGAATGCAGTGTAATCATTTAAAATTATTTGTATGTATTTAATCAAGTGCTGTACTCTTGTGATTTGTATGAGAGAAAAAGAGAATGGGACACTGAACAGTTATCTACGATGGCAATGTGCGAGAAAAATTCTTATATATGTGATGTATCATAAAATGTATGGATGCTGAAAAAGAAAATTATTGTTGTATACTCATTTAAAGTGTTTATATGTGTCAGTGTTATATATATATATATATATATATATTATGTTGTTCATAAATCAATCGATTCTTTGTTCTTCGATTTATTTATGAGGGAGGTCCCCATTCTCTTTTTCTCTCATACAAATCACAAGAGTACAGCACTTGATTAAATACATACAAATAATTTTAAATGATTACACTACATTCTTTTTTTTTAACATATCAAAACTTTTTGTGAAATATCACTTATATGAGAACTGTTCTCGCATATTGTTATCGCAGATAACTGTCCAATGTCCTGTTCTCCGTTTTTTTTGTCATACAGTACATGACAATGTAGCACTTATTCTTCCAATACACCAATACGACACTTGGTTCACACGCATATCGCAGATGTTAGTTTTATTTTGCCAGTTTCTCACAAAATTATTCATCTTACTCTTATTTCAACAAATCTCACGTGAAATACTTCTTTAAGTTCTTAATGTTGTAAGTACCAACAATCTTCCCTTCCTGATCTTTTAAGGAATATGCACACTTCCCGATACGGCTCACAATAGTGAAATACCCCTGATACAAAAGAAAGAATTTAGACATATTTCCCGCCTCTGCAGATGATGGGAATGGAACTCTAAGTAGCACCTTGTCACCCAAACTGAATTCGTCCAATTTTGCCCTTTTATGCTGGCGAATGCGTTTATTGCCTGCTTTGATTAAATTTTCCCTAGCCAGCTGGATATAATAATCCTTAGATTTTCCCTCTCCCAAGTCTAAGCCTAGCATACTTGCAATATGATCGGTTGGCTTCCTACCAAAATGAATTTCATACGGCGTACATCCCGTAGACTCGTGTAACGTAGTGTTACACCATCGTTCTACATCACCCAGTCGTGAAAACCACGAACTGTGCTTATCATGTACGTATGCTCTGAATATTCTCCCGATCTACTGGCATTAAAGTATTGGTCTAGGTGTATGTAGTAATTTTCCATTATGTTGAGTAAAGGGCCCTTGTTTGCTAATATGAGGATGTCCATGTCTTGTTCAATATTGGTGAAATTATGGTTATAATCTTGCATGGGTTGGCCGATGGCTGAAAACCTGTTGTATTTTATTGCGTTAGTGTGCTCGTGGTATCTGATAATGAAGTTTCTCCCGGTTTGCCCGATGTAGGTTTTTTTACAGGTGGTACTTTTGATCCTATAAACTCCTGATTTTAAAAAACTGCTGGTCTTGTTGATGTGTGAAGTATTGTATAAAACGTTCATGTTCTTATTGTTGGTTTTGAAGGCTATTTTAACGCCTTGTTTCTTAAAGATGTTGGTTAACTTGTAGATATCATTGTTGAACGTGAAGGTGGAAAATGTTAGAGGTTTGGTTATTTCTTTTTTGAGGGTAGTTTTTGGGCGATGTTTGTGTTTATTGATTATCCTTTCTATAAAATGATTGCTGAAGCCGTTGAATTTTGCGATTCCGCGGATTGTGTTGAGTTCGTTTCATAACCATTAGCAAGAGATATAGTAGTAGATCTTGCGGTGATAAATGCTTGGGTTCTGTAAAAAAATGAATTGTGATGCTAGTAGGTAAATTTGGATAGAGCCAGTTCACCTCAGCCTCTGCGCCCCTTGCGGGGCCTCTCACTGGCCAGGCCAGGCGTGTGCGGAATGTTAACTACACACCGCGAGGTCTTTATGTAAGAGGAAATTATTTCCGAAGGTTATTGTTGTGGGCGAGGTGCAGAGACCATGCGGCGACTGGATTTGCTTTAAAGTTCACTTGGTGGTGAAAGGTGAACAGGATGTTAGTTTATGCAGGAAGCAACTTGTTCTTTACTGAAGCCCCCCACCCCCTACTGTGCGTGAGGGGAAAAATAAGGAGAGGTTCAGTGCACCTGATAATAGGCAAGGTCTGCTTTGCAGCTTGTTGAAGGTTATCTACCCGCGAAAGATGAACAGGATGTTTATGGCAAGTTTTAATTTTGTGTGAAGGCGAACTAGCAACGACTCCACCCAACTGGTGAGGAGTGAAGGTGGAGGCAGGGAGTATTTAAGGAGCAGAGCACAGCATGCTAACTATCATCTAGTTCAGGGTCGGCCAACTGACTGGCGTGTGATGTAAGAGAGACCGTGTGACGTCGGAGAGCCCATATGACGTAAGAGCGCAGAAGGTGGGTAGACTGGAGACGAAGAGACAGCCTCGCTTTGTAGTAAACACGTGAAGTGCCTTGCGTGCTGGTGGCTACGGGTTTTATAGACACTGTACCAGGCGGTACACCTCTACAACGCAAGTTCAAATCTTGCGCCAATTGAAACATCTCTACTGGAGAAACCCGGAACTTTAACAACTGAATCAACTCTACGGTTTACCAGAAGATGTCACTGAGTGTTTTTGATTTGCTTTTGTTTTTAATTGATCAAGAAGTGTGGACATTCTCTAACAGATGTCTCGACCAAAAACTATGATAACTATGGTGTGAAGGAATGAACCTTCTTGGAGAAATGTTGTATTCATAAGTTTTGTCCTTACTAAATTTTGTTCTGCGGTTTGTGGGTTGGCAACATTAATCCTTTCTTTCCGCCTGTTTTGAATTTAGCCAATCCGTAATTTCTGTAATTAATTTTCCTCCAATCATTGCTTTCTTCTTCGAATTTCCATGTGTAATTATTAGTCAACCAATAAAAATTGAGGGGGGGTGTCTACTCATTCCTGAAAGGTCTCGAATTTTCCACGAGGGTATAAAAACTGCTGATTTTCTTGTCTCGGGGCCACTTCAGTAACATCTAGCGTAGTGTGTGAATATGTAGCAGGGGGCGGGAAGCGCCTCGTTCTCCAGACAGCAGTTCTTCAACAAGGTAATGGCCTTTTAACATCTTTATTTCTTGCTAGCTCAGCAGTTTAACTTTCGGAGAGGGTTCGAAACCTTTAATATGTAAACTATTAAACATGTAAACCCTTTTCCTGGTAAACTACAGTTTTCTTGAACTTTAATTCGGGGATAGAGAGTGCTTTACCATCTCGAGCTCCCCTTCATTTCAAATTGAGGTGACTACGTTTTCGTAACCCATCTCTTCTTTATGATGATGATGATGATGATGATGATGATGCTTGTTGTTTTAAGGGGCCTAACATCAAAGGTCATCGGCCCCTAATGGTACGAAATGAAAGAACAAAAATTGCAAAGGCATCCACTGACCAAAATAAAAATAAAATATGGCATGAAGAATGAATGGATGGACAGGAACCCAACAAAACACAAAAAAGCAAACAAAAACAAAAACCAGTGGATCGGATTCAATAGAGAACGAAAATAACATTATTACCGACCAAGGAACCACTTATAAAGCACAATGATGCTTGGTGTCTAAAGGGGGTGCAAAATCCACGTCTAAGGCCCCACAGAATGGTACATGTCGCGAGTAAAATAGAACCATGGTATGTGTCATGTTGGGGTATTAATCAGAAGTAGCGAAGACTCACGGTGTTCCACAAAAGATGGTACTACTCACAAGTACTGTACTTCGTACAGGTAACGCAGACCTATGGTGTTTCGCACACAATGGCGCCACTTACAGCCAACGCAAACCGATGAGTTTCCTCACCTAGGGTACTAGTCACGGGTGCCGGTCCCAAGGGCCCCGTGGTGTTCCGCACATAGTGAGTACTAATCACAGGCAACGCAGACCCACGGTGTCGCTCATATAGTGGTACAACTCACAGGCTACGCCCAGACCCGCGGTGTTGCCCACATGGGTACAACGCACGGGTACTGGAATCCACCAGGCCAGGCTTTTTACTGCAACGAATCACAAACATATTTCGTACCATGTTAGTGATACTACTCGCAAGTACATGCAACCCATGGTGTTCCCCGCATGATGGTACGAATCAAGAGTAGTTTCATGGTTCTAATTCATTCATCCCTTGGTCGCCCCTTTTAGTCGCCTCGCACGACAGGCAGGGGATACCGTGGGTGTATTATTCGTCAGCCTCCACCACCCACAGGGGGTGTGTGTTTGGTCCGCGAGAGGTATTTTATTTCCCTCAAGTCCGCCGGCAAGCCGGTTAGGACCCCCCTATCCGCCACCTGGGACGCGCCACGTGGGAGTATGATCATGATGCTTGTTGTTTAAAGGGGCCTAACATCGAGGTCATCGGCCCCTAATGGTACGACATGAAACGACAAAGTAAAAGTTCAAAATTATCCACTGACCAAAATAAAAAATGTCATGAAGAATGAATGAACGAATGAATGAACATGAATTTAAAACAATCAGTGGATCCGACTCAAAAAACTATCATAGTTAATAGTATTACTGACCAAGGGACCACTTCCAAAGCAAATCGAGGATGCTTGGTGTCTAAATGGGTCCAAAATACAAGTCAAAAGCCCCTCAGAATGATACTTATCGCCAGTAATGTAGAACCATGGTACCTGTCCTGTTGCGGTACTAATCAATGGTAGCAGAGACTTGCGGTATTCCACACATTATTGTACTACTCAGAGGTTATGAAATTCGACATTAATACAGACCTATGTTTTTCTCACTCTGCGGCGCCATTCACAGGCAACGCAAACCTACGTTGTTCATCACATAAGAGTACTAACCACAGGGACCTCCCCCTATCCCGTGGTGTTCCTCATATAGTGGGTACTAATCACAGGTAAGGCAGGTCCATGGTAGCTATTATCCCATGGTCCCGCTCATATGGTGGTACTAATCACAGGTACTGCAAAAGCCGACAGCGCGGTGCTCCTGTGTGCTACTAATCACAAACCTATTTCGTACCTAATATAGTGGTACTACGCACAAGTAAAAGCGACCCTTGGTGTTCTCCGCGTGGTGGCACTAATCACAGGTAGTTGCATGGTTCGAATACAACCATCCCTTGGTCGCCCCTTTTAGTCGGCTATCACGACAGGCAGGGGATACCGTGGGTGTATTATTCGTCTGCCTCCCCCACCCACAGGGGGTGTGTGTTTGGTCCGCGAGAGGTATTTTATTTCCCTGAAGTCCGCCGGCAAGCCGGTTAGGACTCCCCTATCCGCCACCTGGGACGCGCCACGAGGGAGTATCACCCCTCCCCCTGCTTCGCCTGCGTAGCAGGTTCGTGGCATCTCTTCTTTAATGTATTAAAGTTTTCTCATACGAGTCACCTCCCTCGCTTGGGATTAGCCCCTGTGTATCGGCCTAGAGCCACTTGGGTTTTAAAATGTAGATTTAGGAGTGCAAATTCACGTCTCCATCCTTTTGTTTTGGGCCATTTAAATTAACCTAGTTTTTGCACAATAAGGCCCAGTAGATTGGGTACGAGATACCCCTGTTTCTTTATTTTGCCTTGATGGCAGTTTGTGTAAAAGTCTGTTGTTGTCTTTATAGGCTTGAAAGATTGAGAGCGGGTCAGCTCTTTGTGGTGTTGTGGTAAAAGTGCCTTAGAGAGGCATGAGATGTAAAGTTGGGAGCTAATGCTCCATGTAATTAAGGGTTTTCTGCACTTTGGTATTTTGTGGTTGTGAGCTGAGAGCTGAGAGATTGTAAAAGGTGGGGCTTGAAGCCCAGATCATTAATTTGTATCTAAATCCTTGCTTTTCTGGTCTTGTACCTGATTGGCTAGTTAAGTTTTCAAATTCTATATAAACTTTTGTTAACTCTTGTTGTCCATCGAAAATATAACCTTTATTTAAATTTTAAATTCATCTTTCGGACCTGTATAGACCCATTCCAGCCGCACATTCTTTCACCTCTGACTTCCACGGATAACTCCGTAACAAGTGGTAGCAGAGCGTGGTTGAATGGGTCTCAATGTAACCCCTTTTGACGGCTAAACATAGCTTTCGATTCGAACTCTAACAATTTTCTCAGTCGCTGGAATTTATGATTTTTCTAAATTCTTCTGTCATCATGCCCGGCCCTCGCGATGTCCTCCATCCCGGCTATTTGCGCAAGGAGGAATTAATCTATGAATTGATGATGATGATGCTTGTTGTTTAAAGGGGCCTAACATCGAAGGTCATCGGCCCCTAATGGTACGAAATGAAACGACAAAGTAAAAGTTCAAAATTATCCACTGACCAAAATAAAAAATGTCATGAAGAACGAAGGAACGCATGAATGAATGAACATGAATTTAAAACAATCAGTGGATCCGACTCAAAAAACTATCATAGTTAATAGTATTACTGACCAAGGGACCACTTCCAAAAGCAAATCGAGGATGCTTGGTGTCTAAATGGGTCCAAAATACAAGTCAAAGGCCCCTCAGAATGATACTTATCGCTAGTAATGTAGAACCATGGTATCTGTCCTGTTGCGGTACTAAGCAATGGTAGCAGAGACTTGCGGTATTGCACACATTATTGTACTACTCAAAGCTTATGAAATTCGACATTAATACAGACCTATGTTTTTCTCACTCTGCGGCGCCATTCACAGGCAACGCAAACCTATGATGTTCATCACATAAGAGTACTAACCACAGGGACCTCTCGCTATCCCGTTTTGTTCCTCATATAGTGGGTACTAATCACAGGTAAGGCAGGTCCATGGTAGCTATCATCCCATGGTCCCGCTCATATGGTGGTACTAATCACAGGTACTGCAAAAGCCGACCGCGCGGTGCTCCTGTGTGCTACTAATCACAAACCTATTTCGTACCTAATATAGTGGTACTACGCACAAGTAAAAGCGACCCTTGGTGTTCTCCGCGTGGTGGTACTAATCACATGTAGTTGCATGGTTCGAATACAATCATCCCTTGGTCGCCCCTTTTAGTCGGCTCTCACGACAGGCAGGGGATACCGTGGGTGTATTATTCGTCTGCCTCCCCCACCCACAGGGGGTGTGTGTTTGGTCCGCGAGAGGTATTTTATTTCCCTCACGTCCGCCGGCAAGCCGGTTAGGACCCCCCTATCCGCCAACTGGGACGCGCCACGTGGGAGTATCACCTCTCCCCCTGCTACGCCTGCGTAGCAGGTTCGTGGAATCTATGAATTAACAATTAGAAATGTTCAATCTGGAGGCACGGTTGCGGCCGATATCACTAAGCTTAAAGATTCTCTTGATTTGCCGATTACCACCCCAACTTTGGGAGAAAAAGAGATTGACGACTCTCTCTCCACGGTCACCGACAATACTACTGAGCTAGCATCCGTAGTTAGTTTTTTTGACGGAGGGGATCCACCCCCATATCAACTCAAAAGAGTACAGGCCAGATTGTACCATTTTTCTAATAGAGTTAATGATCTGTTGTAATTAAAGTTGAATGACATTCAAGGGAAGGAGGCTAGTGCTGTTCTCGAAAACCTTGCTAAACTGTCCAGCGAGGTTACCCTATTGTTAACTGGGGCAGTCCCTCCCAAAACCGACCAACACGCCACGGTAAACGTAGTTAGCGAGGAAGAGTCTTCGAAAGGAGAAGAAAGTAGGAAATCAGTAGGAGCCCAACAAACCTCTGCCCCATTAGACAACGAATCTGAACGTCGTAACTCGTTGAATAAGGCACCTTCTGAATCGGCTTCTCCGCCACTTAGGCCTCTACCTACTATGTCACCTGGCTTCAGCAGTTTGCCCCATCATTTAGCTATGTTGCTCAGAGGTATTTCTAAGTTTTCTGTTAACTCTACCAGTGACGTTATTTCATTCTTAAGGTTTTTTGTTGAATTCCAAGATCATGCTCTTGTTTTTTTTTTCTCTTTCCGCGTGTGAAATTTTGCAGATTATTTATCCCTATTCAATTGGCGTTCTATCTGACAAAATAGTTAGGGCAATTGCCGAACAATCAACTATTGAAGAGTTTCATGCACACCTTCTGGCAAATTTTATCCCCGCTCGGGCTAGGTCATCGCTAATTCAAAAGTACTACTGCCGAGTACAGCGTCTGGATGAAAACCTTGCCGACTTTATTCAAGATATCAATTTCTATACTAGAGTATTTGCCCTCCATTTTCCAGAAGATCAAATTGTTCAGGCTATTGTGGAAGGAATTTCACCATCTTACAGGTCCTACTTGTGTTTTGCGTCGCGTCCGCAAACTTTTGCCGAGTTGGAAGCTATGGCTGTCTCAGCCGAAGGGGTTAGATATACCGACACACTACGTGTCGCGAAAGAACCCCCTCCATCTTCTAGTAATTTTCGGCCTCCACCTCGCCGAACCGTAACACCCCGCAAATGTTATGCTTGTGGGTCATCCGACCATCTTCGAAACAAGTGCCCCCTGATTAAATCCAATGGGACAAACAAGGGAGCAGGGTCATCCCAAGGCCGTTTTAAATGCGGCGCTTTTTCCCATATTGCCAAGAATTGCCCGAATTTTAATAGCACTCCCTCCTGCTCAACTTCGGGTCTAACTTCCACCAACAATCATAAGTGACTAGTGCCTTCGGCTGAGTCGGCTAACCCATCTTCCCGAGGCTCAGCCCCAAGTAAACCAGCCGAAATCTCAGGGAAAACTCAGTCTTCGAATTTATCTTTTGACGGTCCCAAAGAATGTCTTAAGTTTGCGGCGGATTCCCCAGCACCTGTTCCATTTCTCAAAATTGAATTGAACAATGAGTCTGTAACTGCCCTTTTAGATTCTGGCAGCGTGTGTTCCATTATTTCGGCCGAGTGGTACTCCAAATTGAAATCTGTGAGTAAAATTCCGGACTATTGTTCGTCTTTGATTCAATATGTTTCGGCTAACTCATCTCCATTAGAAATTTTAGGGTTCCTGTATGCCAAAATTAGAATTGCCAAATTTACTTGGAAATTTAAATTGTTAGTGGCGAAGCACTTGTCTTGCCCCATTATACTAGGAGCGGATTTCATGTCACACACCGGTCTTGTGCTCGACATTCAGAGCAAGTCGTGCACTTTCAAATTTGTCGGTAATTTCAAAATTCCTTTATTAAAATGTAATTCTGTGTCGTGTTCATCTGTTTCGCCTACCCAGGATGAGATGTTCTTAGACCTTAGATATCCACCTGAGGAGCAGGCTGATAGTATTCGTAAGTTGTGTCAGTCGTTTCCAGAAGTTTTTTCTGATACTCTTGGTGTTACTGACCTTATCGAATACAAGATCGAGGTTACGGATTCGATTCCTGTCCGCTTTCCACCTTATAGGCTATCTCCACATAAAATGAAGGCTTTGAAGGAAATAATAGATCAGATGTTGTTAAGATGATATAATTCGGCCCTCTAAGTCGGCGTAATCATCGCCTATTTTCCTTGTTCCGAAACCCCAAGGTGGCTTCAGGCTTGTGATTGATTACAGGGCTCTCAATCGGAAGGTGATGTTACAATCTGTGCCCCTTCCCGACCTTCATTCTTGTTTTTCATGGTTTCGTAAAGCTAAGTTCTTCGCCATATTAGACCTCAATCAGGTTTATAACCAGATTCCTCTGGCTGAAGAATCTAAACATCTGACAGCATTTGCCACTGATTGGAACCTGTACGAATAACACCGCGTGCCTTTTGGGCTCCCCACGGGAGCAGCCGTGCTTACGAGACTGCTAGATAGGGTCTTCTCCGACATCAAATTTGAGTATTTATACCATTATCTTGATGATGCCGTTGTATTTTCTGAGACCTTTGAAGAACATCTAGATCATCTGAAAGAGATCCTGAGTCGCCTTCGTAAAGCAGGGTTAACGGTGAAGATGTCCAAGGTTGCTTTTGCTAAGCCTTCTATGTCATTTCTAGGCCATATTGTGTCGCCCGAGCGTGTCGCTGTAGATCATTCTAGAACACAGGCCATCCGTGATTTCAACCCTCCTAAGGACATCAAAGGTATTGCCAGGTTCATAGGCATGGTGAACTTCTTCAGGAAATTTATTCCAAATTTCGCTAATAGAGCGGCGCCCTTGAACTTACTCCGCAGGAAAGGCGTCAAATTTGAGTGGGGGGCCTTCTCAAAAAGCCGCTTTCGAAGACCTCAAATTAGCGCTATGTAATGCCCCTGTTCTTGCTATGCCGGATTTCTAAAAGAAATTCACCGTACAAACCGACGCGTCGTCGTCGGCGGTAGCTGCAGTCCCTCTTCAAGAGACTGAAAGAGGGAGGCGAACCATCGCCTATGTTTCTAGGAATCTTTCGGCTCAAGAAGCCAAGTATTCCAGCTATGAACTTGAAGGTTTAGCAGTCTTGTTTGCTCTAGAAATGTTCCCCCTCTATCTGGAACATGTCAAGTTCGACTTGGAAACGGATAACCAAGCCTTAAGTTGGGTCTTAGCTAGGCCGCGTCGTACTGGTCTTATAGCCCGGTGGGTCATCAGAATATCTGCCTTCCAATTTGACGTTAGGCATGTTAGAGGTACTGAAAATGCTGTGGCAGACAGACTAAGTCGCATGTTTTCTTAATGATGTACAGCACCTTGAACAGGTGATGATGATGATGATGATGATGATGCTTGTTGTTTAAGGGGCCTAACATCGAAGGTCATCGGGCCCTAATGGAACGAAATGAATGACATGAGACATGAAGTTAAAATTTAAAAAGTATCCACTGACTAGAGTTAAAAAAGAATGGTGATGAAGAAAAATGAGGGTGAGATTAAAACAGTCAGTGGATCTAATACGCAATGCCTTACGTTCTATTAAAATAAGAGAAAGTACAGGAAATCGAAGGAATAAGGCATTGCCCAGTAGTTCAGATATTAACACATAATTTACGTTAGACGTTAAAATAACACATTAAAATGCGCAACACGAACTAAAATGAAGTCAATGAGATAAAAGCGCAACTGACATAAACAACACTAGGACAAAGGACATCATCACACACGATAAAACAGACCGCTATCCCTCATAAAGCGGATGACGAGGTCTGCTGACTCGGAAGGTAAAGACTACGGCGCAGATCGACCAGGTCCACACACTCCGTAAGGATGTGTACCACGGTAAGATGGTCGCCGCAGGTACACACGGGAGGGGGTTCTCCTTTCAGTAGATGGGAGTGCGTCAAGATACCGTGGCCAATACGAAGGCGACATAATACCACGGCTTCACTCCGCGAAGCCCGAAGGGAAGTCCTCCATACCTTCGTTGTTCCTTTTATCGCTCTCAGCTTATTGGGAAGTGGGATGGACTGCCACTCCATCTCCCAATGAGACATAACCAGATGTCTCAGCTGAGAGCGAATATCACTTGCTGGAACCTTGAAAGGCAACGGGGGCAGTGTAACTGCCTCCTTGGCAGCCTCATCTGCTAACTCGTTTCCCTCTATGCCCATGCGGCTGGGGAGCCACACAAACGGAATTCTGGTGCCGGCATCCGAACACCCGGCCAGCAGGTCCTGGATCCGCTGCACCAGAGGGTGCTGAGGGAAACAAGTATCAATAGACTGGAGCGAGCTCAAGGAGTCAGTACACACGAGAAAGTGTCGGCGTTCATTGTACAGTGCGTACCGCAGAGCTCCACAGATAGCATAAAGCTCCGCTGTGTACACACTACAGGTTTCCGAAAGAGCAAAAAGAAACCGATCAATTCCGACAACGAACGCACAGCCCACCTTCGTATCTGTCCTTGAACCATCCGTGTAAACGACGACTGAGCCTGGATAGCGGCCAAGAACGGACAGGTAGATCCTCCGATAAATCGAAGGGTCCGTGTCTCCTTTCGTGCCAGTGTGCAAATCCAGGATGATTTCAGGTCGTTGTACAACCCATGGAGGTACCCCACTAGGTTGTCTGACAAGGCAAGGAATCGAAGGTACGTCAAACAATTCATAACTGCTATCCAAGCGTATCCCAACCGGCCGCGTCGCACGAGGATGAGCAGCGTACAACAAACGGTTGCCATTGTTGAACACGCAGGGATAGCACGGATGGAGTGGCATTTGTGGCAAATTTACAGCATAAGTAAGGAGGAGTTGCTGGCGCCTCAGGTGTAAAGGCGGCACACCAGATTCAGCGAGCAGGCTAGCGATGGGGCTAATACGAAAAGCTCCCGTCGCCAACCTAACCCCGCTGTGGTGGATACTGTTCAGCTTCGCAAGAACGCTTCGTCTTGCGGAGCCATATGCTGCACTGCCGTAGTCTAACCGGGATAAAATATGTGCCCGATAGAATCGCAGGAGCACCACGCGGTCAGCTCCCCATTTAGTGCTGCTAAGAAACTTCAAGAGGTTAAGCCTCCTGGTGCATTGCACTTTTAGCTCCCGCATGTGTGGCTCCCACGATAATATACTGTCAAAAAGGAGCCCAAGAAATCGGTAGGTGTCAACAACTGGAAGAACGACATTTCCTAGATAAAGCTCAGGATGAGGGTGAAGAGTACGTTGACGACAAAGGTGGACAACGGGGGTCTTTGCGGCAGAAAACCGAAAGCTATGTTCTAAGGTCCACTTCTACACCCTCCTAATACCTTGCTGTAATTGTCGCTCTGCGACTGCCATACTGCACGACCTATAGTGCAGAGCAAAATCGTCCACATATAGCGACGGTATTACTGCTGGACCAGCAGCAGCGACAATACCGTTTATGGCAATCGCGAACACAGTGACACTAAGGACCGATCCCTGTGGGACTCCGTTTTCCTGAACGTGATATTGCGAGTATGTCCTCCCTACTAGGACACGGAATAGACGGAGGGACAAAAAATTCGCAATAAATACCGGCAAGTTACCTCGGAATTTCCATTGATGCAGGAATGAAAGGATACCATATCGCCATGTGGTGTCGTAGGCCTTCTCTAAATCAAAGAAAACAGCTACCAAGTGCTGTTTACGGAGAAACGCATCCTGGATAGAGCTCTCCAGGCGGACCAAGTGGTCAGTGGTGGATCGAGCGGCTCGAAAACCACACTGGTATTCGGATAAGAGTCCTTGTTTCTCCAGACACCACAAGAGTCGGCGATTTACAATCCTCTCAAACAGCTTACACAGGCAGTTGGTAAGACAAATCGGTCTGTAACTTCCTGCATACTTAGGATCTTTGTCAGTCTTGAGGACAGGAATGACTATGCCCTCTCGCCACTGAGACGGAAAATCACCCTCCATCCAGATACGGTTGAACACACGAAGGAGATAGAGTAGACTATCATCACTAAGGTGCTTCAACATCTGGTTGTGGATGTTGTCCGGTCCAGGAGACGTGTCCTTGCAAAGCGCTAGGGCGCTGCGGAGTTCCCACTCCGTAAAGGGCACGTTGTAGTTCTCTGCAGCTTGACAGGCAAAACTAAGGTGATGACGTTCTGCCTCTCGCTTCACAGCGAGGAAATCAGAATGGTAATTCCCGGAGCCAGATACCTCCGCGAAATGACTGGCTAGATGGTCAGAAATGAGGAGGGATTCAGTGACGATATTGCCTGCAATGGAAATTCCCGGTACAGAAGGTGATCCATGGATACCCGAAATACGTCGAAGCTTAGTCCACACTTGAGTTGATGGAGTATGTGACGTCATAGACGACACATATCTCTCCCATGAAGCCTTCTTAATTTGACGAATAAGATCTCGCGCCTTAGCGCGGAGTTTCATGAATGTTATCAAGTTGGCCGCAGTAGGCTGTCGACGGTAACGTTTGTGAGCGCGACGGCGTTCTTTGATAGCTGCTGTTATTTCTTCGTTCCACCAAGGAACGAGCTTTCGGCGAGGAGTCCCCGAGTAGAACGGAATGGACTCCGCAGCAGCAAGAATAACTCGGGTTATATAAGTTATTTCCTCGCCGACGGTCTGCCTGATTTTGTCGTGAAAGACAGCTAGTGATGTGTACTTTGGCCAATCAGCATGTTTCAAAATCCATCGAGGGGGAGCCTCGACGGATTATTGGTTCATCAAAGTAAGAATGATGGGAAAATGGTCACTGTCACAGAGATCATCGTGTGTATGCCACCGAAACAGTGGAACCAACGTTCGGCTGCACTATGCGAGAATATGTGCCGTAACGCACACTAAAGTGAGTTGGTTGCCCCGTGTACAAAATACATAAATCCAGCTCTGTTACTAATGTTTCCAGCTCTCTCCCCCTGGGGCAAGGCGTCTCAGAGCCCCAGATGGGGTGATGGGCGTTGAAATCGCCCAATAAGAGGAAGAGAGGTGGAAGCTGATCTATAAGATCAGTGACATCAGTTATGTTAAGAGCGTGACCTGGTGGAAAATAAACATTACACACTGTTGTTATGACAGGCAGCGGAACGCGAACAGCTACAGCCTCAAGGGGAGTTCTTAATGGAACCTCTTCGCTGTAGGTATCAGAACGTACAAAAATGCCACCACCACCGGACGCCCGGTGAGCATAGTCCCGTTCTGTTGAGTATAGTCTGAAATTTCTCAAGACCGTATGATGACCAGGTCTGAAGTTGGTCTCCTGAATACAGATTATACTCGCTGCGTACTCACTAATGAGCTGACGTAACTCAGCAAGATGCCTGTCATAACCATTACAATTCCACTGTAACAGTGCCATAGTGTGGACTATAAAAGGAGTGTTAGGTTATGAGCGAAAAAATGCTCGTTAGCCTAAACACTATCTAATTCTACATCCGTAGATGTAGAGGACAGCGCGACATCCATCCCGTCATCAAAAGATGGCAGGGGTGCCGCCCAGAACTTCGATACTTTCCGGGCGCGAGGGGGTCCCCTACGAGGTGAGCGCGCAGGTTTAGAAGCAGGAGTGCCTCCTGGCGCAGACTCATACCCCCCAGATGGGGTGCATGATTTCTCCTTCGCAGGGGAAGTCCGAGAGCGCTCAGAACGGGCGCTCTTCTTCCCCTTCTTTTTTCAGGTTTAGACGGGCTGGGAGATGGTTTCCCAGCCCTGGTCGACGATGCCGCCTCCGCCGGCTGGGGCACGACTTTCGTCGACCTCCTAGGGGGGGGGAGACTTAGATGATGATGATGATGATGCTTGTTGTTTTAAGGGGCCTAACATCGAAGGTCATCGGCCCCTAATGGTACGAAATGAAAGAACAAAAATTACAAAGGCATCCACTGACCAAAATAAAAATAAAAAATGTCATGAAGAATGAATGGATGGACAGGAACCCAACAAAACACAAAACAAACAAACAAAAACAAAAACCAGTGGATCAGATTCAATAGAGAACGATAATAACATTATTACCGACCAAGGAACCACTTGTAAAGCACAATGAAGCTTGGTGTCTAAAGGCGGTGCAAAATCCACGTCTAAGGCCCCACAGAATGGTACATGTCGCGAGTAAAATAGAACCATGGTATGTGTCATGTTGGGGTATTAATCAGAAGTAGCGAAGACTCACGGTGTTCCACAAAAGATGGTACTACTCACAAGTATTGTACTTCGTACAGGTAACGCAGACCTATGGTGTTTCGCACACAATGGCGCCACCTACAGCCAACGCAAACCGATGAGTTTCCTCACCTAGGGTACTAGTCACGGGTGCCGGTCCGAAGGGCCCCGTGGTGTTCCGCACATAGTGAGTACTAATCACAGGCAACGCAGACCCAAGGTGTCGCTCATATAGTGGTACAACTCACAGGCTACGCCCTGACCCGCGGTGTTGCCCACATAGGTACAACGCACAAGTACTGGAATCCACCCGGCCAGGCTTTTTACTGCAACGAATCACAAACATATTTCGTACCATGTTAGTGATACTACTCGCAAGTACATGCAACCCATGGTGTTCCCCGCATGATGGTACGAATCAAGAGTAGTTTCATGGTTCTAATTCATTCATCCCTTGGTCGCCCCTTTCAGTCGCCTCTCACGACAGGCAGGGGATACCGTGGGTGTATTATTCGTCAGCCTCCCCCACCCACAGGGGGGGTGTGTTTGGTCCGCGAGAGGTATTTTATTTCCCTCAAGCCCGCCGGCAAGCCGGTTAGGACCCCCCTATCCGCCACCTTGGACGCGCCACGTGGGAGTATCACCTCTCCCCCTGCTACGCCTGCGTAGCAGGTTCGTGGGGGGGAGACTTAGTCCTCCCCCTTGGGCACAGACTTCTGGTTGGTCGAAGGTGGGGTGGTCCCCCCCTTCGAGCTTTGACTATTTGCGACGTTGCTGGGAGCAGCAACAGTCGCCTTGTGCGCAGCGGTCTGGACAGGTGTCGAGGTCGTAAATGACGAACCTGGAAGACTCTGAGCTATCAAGCTATAGTCGAGTGTACGGGCAGGTGTATTCGTAGAATGAAACTTACGGCGCGCTTCCTGGTAGGATAGACCATCCAGGGTCTTGATCTCGTGGATCTTCTTCTCACTCAGGTATGTCGGACAATTCCGATCCCGAGGAGAATGAAAACCGGAGCAGTTAGTGCATTTGTATGGAGTTGTGCACTCCTCCGCGCCGTGGGCTACTGGTCCACATGTATCACATACAGCCTGATTCGAACAGCGAGATACCATATGTCCGAATCGGTGGCATTGATAGCATCGCATAGGAGGCGGGATGTACGGCCTCACATCGCAACGATAAGTTGTTACCTTAACTTTCTCTGGTAACACTGACAACTTGAAAGAGACAATGATGGTGATGATGATGATGCTTGTTGTTTAAAGGGGCATAACATCGAGGTCATCGGCCCCTAATAAGAGACAATGAAGGCACCAGTGGCAACGTCTTCGCCGTTGACCTTGCGCGTAATGCGCCGGACGTGTGTCACGCCACGGTTCTTCATGTCTTCCATCAACTCGTCGTCAGTGTTCAAAATAAGGTCGCGGTGAAAGATGTCTCCGCGAACCAGGTTCAAGGACTTATGCTCCTCCACTTTGACGGGGATTTCGCCAAAGTGCTCGCACTTAAGCAACTGATCAGCTTGCAGTGCTGTACGAGTCTTTAGACGCAAACTACCGTTGCGCATTTTCTTAAGTTCCTCCAGTTCGCCATAGACGCCTTCGATGTGTCTGCTAAGAAGGATCGACTTCACCAGCTTAAAATCGTGCCCATCGGTTCTGGTAGCGTCCAGGAACCTTGGGAAGCTGGATCCCATTCCTTCACGCTGCGCATGTTCCCACTGACAACTTGAAAGAGACAATGAAGGCACCAGTGGCAACGTCTTCGCCGTTGACCTTGCGCGTAATGCGCCGGACGTGGACCTTCCTCTCAGGGAAGCAAAAGTTAAAGGCTTAGGTGGGGGACCACCTTGAGAGAGCCGACTTCGTTTGGAAGCCATGCCCGATAGCATCCTCCCCGAATGCCACCCACTCCGATCACTGGTCTCTGTAGCCGAACCAAGCAGCCAAGGCAATACCCACGTGGTCATAGCAGGTACTGCCCGGGGTCCGATGTTGAACGATGCCTAATACGGGATGACTGAGGCAATGAGCACTAAGACTCCCTTCCTCCAGTCACCCGCAATAGCATGTACCCCATAGAGTGTACAGAGCACTAAATATAGAGAAAAAATAAAAATAATTAATAATAATATGTCCTTCTGGCATTCGGCTGTGCGGGGACCTGTGTTGTCAGGCGGATACCACTGCCAAGGTACATGGCGCTCCCACCACGCAATGGTCCTGGGTGGACAGTTTCGGGGTTTTGGGCGTAATCGCACACGTAAGAGGCCCATCTCCGGGCAGCTCGCACATCAAAATTTTGAATGGTCTACATCTGACCCTCGGAAAAATAATAATAAAATAAAGAGGGGACCATGGCCACATGACCCTTTAAGTCGCCTTCTACGACAGGCAGGGATTACCTGTGAATGTACTCGACCCCTCCCATCCACAGGAGGTCCAACACATTATACCAAACCGCAAACCATGTCCGCGCCTAGGTCGCCCCTTTTAGTCGACTCATACGACAGGCAGGGGTACCGCGGGTGTATTCTACATGTGCGTCCCCCACCCGCAGGGGGTAGTGTGTTTGGTCCGCGAGAGGTATTTTATTTCCCTCAAGTCCGCCGGCAAGCCGGTTAGGACCCCCCTATCCGCCACCTGGGATGCGCCACGTGGGAGTATCACCTCTCCCCCTGCTACGCCTTCGTAGCAGGTTCGTGGACCTTGAACAGGAAGACTGTTCTTCACTTCCCGAGTCCATACCAGCTGGCGTAAATGCCATACTAACGGATGCTCCCATGTTCTTTAGGGATGTTGAAAAATATCAACGTGAAGATCCGACGCTGGCCCCAATCATAGAAACCCTTCCTTCTGGGGAACATGTAGTCCCTTATCTATTGAGGAATGGTGTTTTATGTTGGCCGTCGAGGCATGATCAAAAGATGAAATTTGTGGTTCCAGCTGTTCTTGTACCAATGATCTTCAAGTACTACCATGAGGCCCCGTTAGGGGGCATTTATCTTCAAAACTAGAGAAAAGATCCGAGAAATGTTCATTTGGAAGGGTTTGGACGGAGAAATCCGTGAATTGGTAAAGGCTTGTAAACCTTGTTGGCTTAGTAAACCCACCATGTCCACTAAGCAAGGGCTCTTATCTTCTCATCAAGCGTCGCGCCCCATGGAACGTCTTTACATCGACTACGTAGGACCCTTCCCCCAGTCCAAGGGGAATGCCAACAAGTTCATCCTTGTGTGTGTAGATGGCTTCACTAGATTCTCATGGTTATTTCCGACTAAGCTGGCTACCGCTCAGTCCACCATTTCTTGTTTAAATTCCATCTTCGCTTCTTTTGATCCGTGTCAATATATTGTTTCTGATAATGCTAAAGTTTTCACCTCCAATCTCTTTCGTAAATTCTGTTTTGATCAGTCCATCTCTCATGTGACTACTTCTACTTACTATCCTCAACCATCTCTTGCTGAACGGGTCAATCGCAATCTGAGGTCGGCTCTTATTGCCTATCATCATGAAGATCACTCCAGATGGGATACATCCCTGCATTGGTTAGCTTTCGCTTTGAATTCGGCGGTTAATGAATCCCATGAATCCCAACACGCCGCTCTCTAACCTATGGTCTCTTAGTGATATTCTACCTGAGACAATAGATCCAGATAATATTAGAGAACTTTGGAAGAAGGCAAAGGCCAACCTTAAAATTTCTCATGAAAAGGTTAGGGGAAGATATGATCGTGGACGGAGACCCATCAATTTAAAAGTAGAAGACCAAGTTATGGCCAAGAATTTTGTTCTCGCGGGCAAGTTGCCCCCAGATTTCATGGGCCGTGCAAAGTCTTGGATTTTCTTACGCCGGTCACATTGTTAGTGAGCAATCCAGCCACCGAGAGAATCTTTAGGGTTCACCTGTCTGAGGTGAAACCTGTGTAAATAACTTGCTCATTGGATCTGTAACATTTTGTAAGAACCCCAAAGGTTATATTTTTTTGGGGGGGGGGGGTGATTTTTAAGGCCTTCTGCTCTGTGTTTGTTCATTTACCTTGTAAAACCACCTCCATAGTTACTCTGCTGTCCTGTCAATTCGGCCATTACCACGCTCCCGTCTCCTGCTAAACCACACCAGTGGCAATTAAATAAAGTTTCCTCGCCGCTGGCCCTCAGCCTCACAACAAATACTGTACCCTAAAACCATTATCGTCCAACACAAATTCTACCGCCGAGATCTTACTGTTTCAGTGCCCCCACAGCCGTGCGGCGCCGTACCGCCACTGAGGTGGGGTACGGGCCCACTCCACTCCAGTGAGGTCAACCAGTGTACGGCGAGGCGGAGCCCTCCTTCCGGCCAAGGCTGATGTGCGGCGCACCACCCGCAAGCTACTCGAGGACTGTAAACAAACTTCGCATCTGCGGCGTGCTTCACCACGACTACCCCTCTCATAGTAGCGGGAGAGAGGTATCTCAGGGTACTTGAGGGGTCCGAGCGGCCTCCACTGGACACAAGCAGCGGCGGCAGGTCTTGGCGTCAAAATTAATCGGCAGCTAATGTATTTCAACAGTTACATGGACACTTTATTTCTGCAATTAATAATTTTTTGCTTCAATCAACCTTTGGTGTACATAGAAAAATATTACTTCCATGAATTAATGTTTTTGTTTTGCAATTCTACTACCACAAAGAAATTCTAAAACTGGACTTAATCTAGTCGCACCCATCTATATCAAACAACTTAAGTGACCTCCGACTACTGAAAAATTGAATTTTCTCTTCTAAATTCTTCTTCAACCAATCAGCAACAACTTGGACTTTGTTTTGGGAATTTTTTTTCTTTTCTCTTCTGTGTCACCCCTTGGAAGGACTTTTGGGGGTTGAGGTCTGTACCGGGCGGTACACCTCTACGACGCAAGTTCAAATCTTGCGCTAATTGAAACTTCTCTACCGGAGAAACCCGGAACTTTAACAACTGAATCAACTCTACGGTTTATCAGAAGATGTCACTGAGTGTTTTTGATTTGCTTTTGTTTTTAATTGATCAAGAAGTGTGGACATTCTCTAACAGATGTCTCGACCAAAAACTATGATAACTATGGTGTGAAGGAATGAACCTTCTTGGAGAAATGTTGTATTCATAAGTTTTGTCCTTACTAAATTTTGTTCTGCGGTTTGTGGGTTGGCAACATTAATCCTTTCTTTCCACCTGTTTTGAATTTAGCCAATCCGTAATTTCTGTAATTAATTTTCCTCCAATCATTGCTTTCTTCTTCGAATTTCCATGTGTAATTATTAGTCAACCAACAAAAATTGAGGGGGTGTGTCTACTCATTCCTGAAAGGTCTCGAATTTTCCACGAGGGTATAAAAACTGCTGATTTTCTTGTCTCGGGGCCACTTCAGTAACATCTAGCGTAGTGTGTGAATATGTAGCAGGGGGCGGGAAGCGCCTCGTTCTCCAGACAGCAGTTCTTCAACAAGGTAATGGCCTTTTAACAACTTTATTTCTTGCTAGCTCAGCAGTTTAACTCTCGGGGAGGGTTCGAAACCTTTAATATGTAAACTATTAAACATGTAAACCCTTTTCCTGGTAAACTACAGTTTTCTTGAACTTTAAGTCGGGGATAGAGTGTGCTTTACCCTCTCGAGCTCCCCTTCATTTGCAATTGAGGTGACTACGTTTTCGTAACCGTTTCTTCTCTTCCTTAATGTATTAAAATTTTCTCATACAAGTCACCTCCCTAGCTTGGGATTAGTCCCTGTGTATCGGCCTAGAGCCACTTAGGTTTTGAAATGTAGATTTAGGAGTGCAAATTCACGCCTCCATCCTTTTGTTTTGGGCCATTTAAATTAACCTAGTTTATGCACAATAAGGCCCAGTAGATTGGGTACGAGATACCCCTGTTTCTTTATTATGCCTTGATGGCAGTTTGTGTAAAAGTCTGTTATTGTCTTTATAGGCTTGAAAGATCGAGAGCGGGTCAGCTCTTTATGGTGTTGTGGTAAAAGTGCATTAGAGAGGCTTAAGATGTAAAGTTGGGAGCTAATGCTCCATGTAATTAAGGGTTTTCTGCCCTTTGGTATTTTGGGGTTGTGAGCTGAGAGCTCAGAGATTGTAAAAGGTGGGGCTTGAAGCCCAGATCATTGATTTGTATCTAAATCCTTGCTTTTCTGGTCTTGTACCTGATTGACTTTTCAAATTCTATGTAAACTTTCGTTAACTCTTGTTGTCTATTGAAAATATAACCTTTATTTAAATTTTAAATTAATCTTGCGGACTTGTAGTTAGACCCATTCCAGCCCGCACCTTCTTTCACCTCTGACTTCCACGGATAACTCCGTAACAGACTCTTTTCAGGAAAAGCCACACAAATCCTTCTTATTTAAAAAATTCTCTCGTAGTTCTCTATCGCACTGTAAATCTAATAACTCTAACTCTAGATCAACGTTATCTGCAATAACCGAAAATGGCGTGGTTAAAAGTTGAACATATGTTTCCAGACACTCCAAATTGTTAAATCTAGGATCAAATTCCGAATAAAGGTTTTTTTAATGATTTTGACATACCTATCAATATCCTCAGCCGTATGGTGTTAGTGGTACAGGACAGTACATAAGTATGGACGAACCGGGCACATCACGGTGCGAGAAGCTATCTACGCCACCGATCTTTTTACCTTTATGGTAAGATCTATATTTATTTGTTGAAAATGATCTAGGGTACAGCTAAATGTTTAGTTTGTAGAAAAGAGCTACAGTACGTAAAAATATATAATTTACAACGCCACTACAGTTTGTATCAAGCTGCAGATTATGATCAGTATCAAGGCGAGGAAGGGGTACGTGTAATTACAGAACTAAAAGGTAAATTAAATAACCATGTCGAGCATTCGATCAGTGAGTCAGCAGTTCGACTGAGTTAAAAAATTTCATATTTAATTGCAAAGAAACTTAAACAGTTCAGTGGTGGTGAATTCGGAAAGGAATGTTTAATTCTAGCAGGTGAGGAGTTTTGTCTAAATATCATTCAAGAGTTCGAAGCTACCAGCTTGTCCGCGCACACAGTGTCGACAAAAATTCAAGACCTATCTGATGATGTCCACCTACAATTATTAGAACTGACAAAACAGCTTCCGGGCATACTCCTTAGCAATTGACGAGGGCACAGATATTTCTGACACGGCCCAGCTAGCCGTTTTCATACGAGGGGTTGACAAAAACTTTACAATTTGGGAGGAAATATTGGATTTAGTGCCTATGAAGAATACCACGAAAGGCATCGATATTTTCAACTGCATTGTAAGTGTTGTTGAAAATGCTTCTTTGCCATGGAGCAAACTAGTTTCAGTAGCAACAGATGGTGCACCTTCTATGGTAGGGCGCAATTCTGGAGTAGTTGGACTCATAATATTTAAAAAAAGTTTCCCCGATTGCATAGGTTTGCAGCGAGAATGTTGAGTATTTTCGGTTCTACGTATGCCTGTGAACGAATCTTTTCTATTTTAAATCAACAAAACCAAAACATTGAAGCCAGTTTTCAGATCACGATTTGAAGTGTGCTCTTAAACTTAGTGTACCGAGCGGTACACCTCCATGCCGCGAATTCAAATATTGCGCCAGTTGAAACCTCTCTACAGGAGAAACTCTGAACTTTAAAATCGGTATTAAATCAAAGGTTTCTCGGAAGATGTCTCTACTGTAAATTTTGAAGTGTTCTGAACTATGTCTATTTCGATTTGTATTTGTTTGCTCTGTAGCAAGAAGTGTGGACATTCTCTTCTAGATGTCACTACTTAAAAACTATAACCGTGCACCCTGGTGCGAAGTGAACGAACTGTTCTTTGAAGAAATTTTGTATCTATAAGTTTGTTCTTTGTTAAATTTCTTTCTTTCTTTCTTTCTTTCTTTCTTTCATTTTTTGGGTTGGCAATATTGATCTCTGTTTCCGCCAGTTTTAAATTTAGCCAATCCTAAATTTTCTAAATTAATTTTTCACCAATCCTAGATTTCTTCTTCAGTTTTGCCTTGTAATCTTTAGCCGATCAATAAAAGTTTGTGGGCGGGTTGTTATCATTCATGAAAGGTCTCGAATGTTCCACGAGGGTATATAAACTGCTGATTTTCTGGTCTCCGGGCCATTTCAGTAACATCTTTCGCAGTGTGTGAATATATATAGCAGGGGGCAGGAAGCGCCTCTTCCTCCAAGCAGCAGTTCATCTACAAGGTAAATGGCCTGTTAACATCTTCATTTCTTGCTAGCTCAGCAGTTTAACTCTCGGGGAGTGTTCGAAACCTTTAGTATGTAACCTACCCTTTTAAAACGTAAATTCTTTTCTGTCTACCTACAAATTACTAATCTGTAAAGCGGGGATAGAGAGTGCTTCACCCTCTCGAACTCCCCTTCATTTTGAATTTGAGGTGACATGTTTTCGTAACCGTTTTTCTCTTCCTTCGTAAAGTCTTAAACTTATTTGCCAACTAGTCACCTCCACAGATTGGGATTACCCCCTGTATCATCGGCCTAGCGCCACATAGGTTTTAGACAAAAGTTTCATGTAGGAGTGCAAGCTACGCCTCCAGTCAATTTGTTTTTTTGGGCCATTTAATTAACCCAGAGTTTTTCTTCATGTGAAGGCCCTGTAGGTTGGGTACAAGATACCCCTGTTCCACTGTATGTGTGCCTTAAGGGCAGTTAGGAATGAAGGTTGTTGTAGCCTTTGATAGGTTTGTAAAATTGAAAGCGGGTCTGCTCTTTTCCTCTTAACTTGGTAATTAGGAGCAAGTGCTCCTCGTACTTAGACGTTTTCTGCCCTTCAGCTATGGTGGTTGTGAGCTGAGAGCTCAGGAATTAAACTTGGGGCTCTGTAAATTCTTAAATTGTTGATCTGCTACTTGGTACCTGTTATATCTTTGTTATTTGTTGTCATTTGTTGATTTTGGAAAAGAAAATATAACCTTTGTTGAAGTTTTAAATTAACTTTAATTCTGTAGTTGAGACCTATTCCCGCCCGCACCTTCTTTCACCTCTACCTACCACGGATAACTCCGTAACACTTAGTATTTCCTCAAACATTAATTCCAAATATTGCAAAACTAGTAAACGAAACAAGACTACAAAAATCAAGAAAACCCGCGAGTGGCAACTGAGTATCGATATCATGAGATAAAACGTATGTTTTGAGTTTAGAGATTAATCTCTGTACTATTTTCTTTGTAAAACTGTACTGTTTGTTACTATTAGCACTATTTTCTTTTACGGTGGGTGATATTGTAAAACACAGCAATTTTGTGTTCAAATATCAGTTCCGAAGATTCACCGGGAAAAGCTAGTTTAGTTTGTATATGCAGAAATAAAGTTGCTTTATAACTTTTATGTTAATTCATAACAAAGTTACGTTACAATAAATTATGTGGAGAGAAATACGTACTACACATAACCGCATTGTACTACCTGCAGCCCTCTGGCCTCCCCCTACGAATGACGTTGTGTTTCCCCTCGGCCCTCTAGCCTTCACTTCTCAGTTACAGTACTAAGTACTTCGTTTCGCTGCCCGAGCAGAGTGTGTGACGTATTACCTGACATCACACGTACACGCAGTTGGCCGATCCTGATCTAGTTGGAAGAGAACTTCTTTTCTTTCCTCTTCTGTAAGTGAGTTAAAGTTTATTTAGTTTGTTATTTCTAAAAGCAATACTAATTTCAACAGAATGGATATGCTACTGAAATTAAATAAGATAGCGAAGGCACCTCAGTTTCAGAACAGAAAATTAAGCGAGTTGCAAATTAACCATACTTTTAAGGTTAAAGAACTGAGAGCAGTGGAAATACGTCTCGGAAGGAAAATGATAGCCGATATTAAGGATGAAGATGAGGAGACCGTGAGTGTTATCCTACCAGCGCAATTTGCGAAACATTCTGCAGAAGAATTATAAGAAATACATTTATTAAAAAAATGACCTGAAAATGATGTATAAAGGCATGGAGAGGGGATATCATTAAGTGTGCTTCCTACAGTAGAATGCCGACAGTTACAACAATTCTTTTTACTAAGTATGCAGAAGGTTTTTTTCTTTCTTATACGTAACTTTTTTCCTTATTTGTATTATTTTGTAATTTAAAATAGTATGTGCTGTTTCTTTTCAGGTGCGTGTTGCTGTGATGAAGTGGAATAAAGTGGAGATTAAGGCTGGATCCGAAAATCAAGCATATCCAATCATACAGAGTCAACGACTGCAAGTACATCGAGGAGGCAGTCGACAGTATTTCACAGCATGATCAAGGTGAAGCGGGACAGCTGAGCACTGAACAACAGCAAGAACTGTCTGGTAACTGCATTGAACTATGGAACAGAGGGTGTGCACACTTATGTGACGAACCTTAGTAGAGCATATGAAAGCCAGGTAACAGCTGCTGTAGTGCGACTTCCCATAACCGAATTTTCAGATAATGAACATTTTTACTGTTTGTTGGGTACAACACATTCGAAGAAATATATAAAACTGAATTTTTCTTTTCCTCACAAGAATCGACTAAAATTTCTTATTACCGCAAAACATACTTAGGGAAGCTTCACGACGAGTTTCGAAGCGAAGCTATTCACCAGATAGAGGAAATCGACATAGTAGGTCTGATGATTGGAGCAAGGGGAACGATTCCCGCTTTTGCCGCTAATTTCTGGAAACAGATGTCTCTGCCAGTTACAGCGTTACGAGAGATTGCCATCATAGCCTGAAGGGGCTCACTGATAATTCTAAGAAATCACTGTTACAATTAGATTACCATCAACATTTATCAAGTACAGTATATCTATTTATCTTCTAAAAATAAATGTACCGAGCTCGATAGCTGCAGTCGCTTAAGTGCGGCCAGTATCCAGTATTCGGGAGATAGTAGGTTCGAACCCCACTGTCGGCAGCCCTGATGATGATGATGATGATGATGATGCTTGTTGTTTTAAGGGGCCTAACATCGAAGGTCATCGGCCCCTAATGGTACGAAATGAAAGAACAAAAATTACAAAGGCATCCACTGATCAAAATAAAAATTAAAAAAGTCATGAAGAATGAATGGATGGACAGGAACCCAAGAAGACACAAAACAAACAAACAAAAACCAGTGGATCGGATTCAATAGAGAACGAAAATAACATTATTACCGACCAAGGAACCACTTATAAAGCACAAAGATGCTTGGTGTCTAAAGGGGGGTGCAAAATCCATGTCTAAGGCCCCACAGAATGGTACATGTCGCGAGTAAAATAGAACCATGGTATGTGTCATGTTGGGGTATTAATCAGAAGTAGCGAAGACTCACGGTGTTCCACAAAAGATGGTACTACTCACAAGTATTGCAATACGTACAAGTAACGCAGACCTATGGTGTGTCTCACACAATGGCCCAACTCAGAGTCAACGCAAACCGAGAAGTTTCCCCACCTAGGTGTACTAAACACCGGCGCCGGTATTCCCGTGGTGTTCCTCACATAGTGGGTACTATTCACAGGCAACGCAGACCCACGGTGCTGCACATATAGTGGTACAACTCATAGGCTACGCCCAGACCCGCGGTGGTGCACACATAGGTACGACGCACGGGTACTGGAATCCACCAGGCCAGGCTTTTTACTGCAACGAATCACAAACATATTTCGTACCATTTTAGTGATACTACTCGCAAGTACATGCAACCCATGGTGTTCCCCGCATGATGGTACGAATCAAGAGTAGTTTCATGGTTCTAATTCATTCATCCCTTGGTCGCCCCTTTTAGTCGCCTCGCACGACAGGCAGGGGATACCGCGGGTGTATTCTACATGTGCGTCCCCCACCCGCAAGGGGTGTGTGTTTGGTCCGCGAGAGGTATTTTATTTCCCTCAAGTCCGCCGGCAAGCCGGTTAGGACCCCCCTATCCGCCACCTGGGACGCGCCACGTGGGAGTATCACCTCTCCCCCTGCTACGCCAGCGTAGCAGGTTCGTGGCGGCAGCCCTGAAAATGGTTTTCCGTGGTTTCCCATTTTCACACCAGGCAAATGCTGGGGCTGTACCTTAATTAAGGCCACGGCCGCTTCCTTCCCACTCCTAGCTCTTTCCTGTCCCATCGTCGCCGTAAGACCTATCTGTGTCAGTGCGACGTAAAACAACTACCAAAAAAAAAAAAATGCCAACGCAAACCGATTATGTTCCTCACCTAGGTGTACTAGTCACGGGCGCCGGTATTCCCATGGTGTTCCTCACATAGTGGGTACCAATCACAGGCAACGCAGACCCAAAGTGTCGCTCATATTTCGGTACAACTCACAGGGTACGCCCAGACCCGCGGTGTTGCTCACATGGGTACGACGCACGGGTACTGGAAAACCCCCAGGCCAGCCTCTTTACTGCTACGAATCACAAACCTATTTCGTACCTAATTTAGTGGTACTACTCGCAAGTACAGGCAACCCATGGTGTTCCCCGCGTGTTGGTACGAATCAAAAGTAGTTTCATGGTTCTAATTCAATCATCCCTTGGTCGCCCCTTTTAGTCGCCTCTCACGATAGGCAGGGTATACCGTGGGTGCATTATTCGTCTGCGTCCCCCACCCACAGGGGGTAAAGAGAGAGAGAAAAAAGGGATCCGTCACTTCGAAAAATGAAGTAACGGACGAAGAAAGGCAAGGGCCACGAGGGGCATAAAAATGAAAGACTCCCTAGGCCTCGAATGCTCTAATACCGTCGGGGTCGGAAAAGAACAAGAGTTGACCAAGGTAGGTCGGACAGGATAGACGAAAGTGAGGAGCCTGGCACAAGTAAGTGGAAGCAATGCCAAGACTATGCTAAGGGTCCCGTGGTCGCCAATCCACACTCCCAAGTTGAGAACCCCTTGGGCCCCTGTTAGTCGCCTCTTACGACAGGCAGAAGATACCGCGGGTGTATTCTACATGAGAGCAACTGTTGGACTTGTCTTAAGAACGCAGAAAAAAATTTTTTTTAGTCATGGAGTTTCCTTCGAGCAAACGTAGAAAATTAGACAATTTACAGACCGATGAAGATGAGGGAAGAAGGCACGCTCATTTTGATAGAGCGCTTGATGATGATGATGATGATGATGATGATGATGCTTGTTGTTTAAAGGGGCCTAACATCGGAGGTCTTCGGCCCCTAATGGAACGAGATGGACGACAAGATATATATTAAAAATTGTAAAATGTATCCACTGACAAGAGTTTTAAAAAATGGTGATGAGAAAATGAGTAGGAGATTAAAACAACCAGTAGAATTAATTCGCAATGCCTCATTTTCTAATAAAATAAGAGAAAAAACAGGGAAAAAGGAATAAGGCATTGCCTGGTAGCGCAGATATATATACATAATTTACATTAGACGTTAAAATAACACATTAACATACGCAACACAAACTAAAATGAAGTCAATGGGATAAAAGCGCAACTGACACAAATACACGAGGACAAAGGACATCATTAGACACGATAAAACAGACCACTATCCCTCCTAAAGCGGATGACGAGATCTACTGACTGCTCGTCATCTCGCAAGATAAGGGAGATTGTACTCGAGAGGTTAAGACTACGGCGAAGATCGACCAGATCCATACACTCCGTAAGGATGTGTACCACGGTAAGATGGTCGCCGCAGGTACACACCGGAGAGGGTTCTCCTTTCAAAAGATGCGAGTGAGTCAGGATACCATGGCCGATCCGAAGACGACATATACCACGGCTTCCCTCCGCGAAGCCCGAAGGGAAGTCCTCCATACCTTCGCTCTCCGCTTACTTGGAAGTGGAATGGCCTGCCACTCCATCTCCCCACGGGACATAACCAGGTGTCTCAGCTGAGAGCGAACATCACTTGCTGGAACCTTGAAAGGCAACGGGGGCAGTGTAACTGCCATCTTGGCAGCCTGATCTGCTTATTCGTTTCCCTCTATGCCCATGTGGCTAGGGAGCTACAGAAACGAGATTCTGGTACCGGCATCCGCACACCTGGCCAGCAGTCCTGGATCCGCTGCATCAGAGGGTGCCGAGGGAAACAAGTATCTATAGACTGGAGCGAAATCAAGGAGTCAGTACACACAAGAAAGTGTCGGCGCTCATTGGACAGTCCGTACCGCAGAGTTTCACGGATAGCATGGAGCTCAACTGTGTACACACTACAGGTTTCCACCTTCGTATCTGTGATGATGATTGTTGTTTAAAGGGGCCTAACATCAAGGTCATCGGCCCCTAATGGTACGAAATAAGACGAAATGAAATGACATATTAAAAGTCTAAAATTCTCCACTGACCAGAAAAAAGCGTGAGAACGAAGAATGAATGGATGGACATGAATTTAAAACAATCAGTGGATGCGACCCGCAAGGTCTCACATTCACATAAACTGACGTGACAAAATAGTATTACTGACCAAGGGACTACTGCTATAGCATAACACAATCGATTATGCGTGCAGTCAACAGGGCATCCTAAATCGAAGTTATCGGCCCCTCATAACGGTACTGATCGCTAGCAAAGTAGAACCATGGTATTTGTTCTGTTGCGGTACTAATCAAAAGTAGCAGAGACTTGCGGTATGCCACACATTATTGTACTACTCAGAGCTTATGAAATTCGACATATAATACAGACCTATGTTTTTCTCACTTTGCGGCCCCATTTACAGGCAACGCAAACCTATGGGGTTCATCACATAAGAGTACTAAACACAGGGACCTCTCCCTATCCCGTGGTGTTCCTCATATAGTGGGTACTAATCATAGGCAAGGCAGAACCATGGTAGCTATCATCCCACGGTCCTGCTCATATGGTGGTACTAATCACAGGTACTGCAAAAGCCGATCGCATGGTGCTCCTGTGTGCTACTAATCACAAACCAATTTCGTACCTAATGTAGTGGTACTACGCACAAGTAAAAGCGACCTTTGGTGTTCTCCGCGTGGTGGTACGAATCACAAGTAGTTTCATGGTTCTAATACAATCAACCCTTGGTCGCCCCTTTTAGTCTCCTCTCACGACAGGTAGGGGATACCGTGGGTGTATTATTCGTCTGCCTCCCCCACCCACAGGGGGTGTGTGTTTGGTCCGCGAGAGGTATTTTATTTCCCTCAAGCCCGCCGGCAAGCCGGTTAGAACCCCCTAACCGCCACCTGGGACGCGCCACGTGGGAGTATCACCTCTCTCCCTACTACGCCTGCGTAGCAGGTACGTGGCTTCGTATCTGTCCTTGAACCACCCGTGTAGACGACGACTGAACCTGGATAGCGGCCAACAACGGACAAGAAGGTGATGATGATCATGCTTGTTGTATAAGGGGCCTAACATCGAGGTCATCGGCCCCTAATGGTACGAAATGAAATAACAAAAAGTACAAATTCATCCACTGACCAAAATAAAATAAAAAATGTCATGAAGAATGAATGGATGGACATGAACCCAACAAAATACAAACAAACAAAAACAGTGGATCAGACTCAAAAAAGATCGAAAATCATAGTATTACTGACCAAGGGACCACTTATAAAGCACAATGATGCTTGATGTCTAAAGGGGTGCAAAATCCAAGTCTGAGGCCCCGCAGAATGGTACATGTCGCGAGTAAAGTAGAACCATGGTATTTGTCATGTTGGGGTACTAATCAAAAGTAGCGAAGACTCACGGTGTTCCACACAAGATGGTACTACTTACAAGTATTGCACTTCGCACAGGAAACTCAGACCTATGGTTTTTCTCACACAATAGCGCCATTCATAGCCAACCCAAACCGGTAAGGTTCTTCACCTAGGTGTACTAATCACGGGCACCGGTATTCCCGTGGTGTTCCTCACATAATAGGTACTAATTACAGGCAACGCAAACCCACGGTGCCGCTCATATAGCGGTACAACTCACAGGCTACGCCCAGACCCGCGGTGTTGCTCACATGAGTACGACGCACGGGTGCTGGAAACCTCCAGGCCAGCCTCTTTACTGCTGCTAATCACAGATCTATTTCGTACCTAAATGGTACTACTCGCAGGTACAGGCAACCCATGTTGTTCCCCGCATGATGGTATGAATCAAAAGTAGTTTCATGGTTCTAATTCAATCATCCCTTGGTCGCCCCTTTTAGTCGCCTCTCACGACAGGCAGGGGATACCGTGGATGTATTATTCGTCTGCGTCCCCCACCCACAGGGGGTAAAGAGAGATAAAAAAGAAGAAAGAAGGGATCCGTCACTTCGAAAAATGAAGTAACGGACGAAGAAAGGCAAGGGCCACGAAGGGCGTGAAAATGAAAGACTCCCTAGGCCTCGAATGCTCTAATACCGTCGGGATCGGAAAAGAACAACATTAGACCAAGGGAGGTCGCATAGGATAGACGAAAGTGAGGAGCCTGGCACAAGTAAGTGGAAGCAATGCCAAGACTCAGCTAAGGGGCCCGTGGTCGTCAATCCAAACTCCTAGTTCAGAGCACCTTGAGCTCCTTTTAGTCGCCTCTTACGACAGGCGTGGGATACCGCGGGAGCATTCTATATGTGCGTCCCCCACCCGCAAGGGGTCGAATAAGAACTCGCGCCTTAGCGCGGAGTTACTTAAATGTTACCATGTTGGTCACAGTAGGCTGTCTACGGTAACGTTTATGAGCGCGACAGTGTTCTTTGATAGCTGTTGCTATTTCTTCGTTCAACCAAGGAGTCCGCGAGAAGAACGGAATGGACTCCTCAGCAGCAGCAAGGATAACTTGCGTGATATAAGTTATTTCCTCGCCGACGGTCTGACTGATGTCGTCGTTAAAGACAGCTACCGATGATGATGATGATGCTTGTTGTTTTAAGGGGCCTAACATCGAAGGTCATCGGCCCCTAATGGTACGAAATGAAAGAACAAAAATTGCAAAGGCATCCACTGACCAAAATAAAAATAAAATATGGCATGAAGAATGAATGGATGGACAGGAACTCAACGAAACACAAAACAAACAAACAAAAAGCAGTGGATCGGAAACAATACAGATCGAAAATAACATTATTACCGACCAAGGAACCACTTAGAAAGCACAATGATGCTTGGTGTCTAAAGGGGGTGCAAAATCCACGTCTAAGGCCCCACAGAATGGTACATGTCGCGAGTAAAATAGAACCATGGTATTTGTCATGTTGGGGTATTAATCAGAAGTAGCGAAGACTCACGGTGTTCCACACATGATGGTACTACTCACAAGTATTGTACGTCGTACAGGTAATGCAGACGTATGGTGTTTCTCACACAATGGCGCCACTCATAGCCAACGGAAACCGATGAGGTTCCTCAACTATTGTCGCGGCCACGAAATTAGGCGGGTGAGGAAAACTGCGCTGTCGTCAGATATGGGAACGGCGAAGCGACAGATGGTCGAGAGTCGCTTACCTCCGAGCACAGATGGCAACGCTGATCGTGCAGTGCTGTCTAGTTGAAGCCCATCCGCTCCAGGCCACCTTACCCGAGTCATTCCCTGTCAAGCAGCTGTTGATCTCGCACCGTAAGTGCAGTTAAAGATGGTGATGATGATGATGATGCTTGTTGTTTTAAGGGGCCTAACAGCGAGGTCATCGGCCCCTGATGGTACGAAATGAGACGAAATGCAATGACAAAATAAAAATACAAAATCCTCCACTGACCAGAATTCAAAACGTGAGGACGAAAAATGAACGGATGGATATGAAGTTAAAACAATCAGTGGAGCCGACCCGCAATGTCTCAGTCTCAGGAACTGACGGAGAACAATGGTAATACTGACCAAGGGACTACTTCTAGAGGTCAATACTGAATTGATGATGCTTGCAAGCTAAAGGGGTCATCGGCCTCTCATAATGGTACTTATCGCTTGGAAAGAAGAACCATGGTAGTTGACATGGTGCGGTACTAAGCAACAGTATCGTAGACTCGCGGTATTCCACACATTATGGTACTACTCACAGGTAATACAGACCTATGGTGTTTCACACATAGCGGCGCCATTTATAGGCAACGCAAACCTATGGTTTTCATCACATACGTGTACTGACCACAGGGACCCGTACTATCCCGTAGTGTTCCTTATGTAGTGGGTAGTAATCATAGGCAAGCCAGAACCCTTGTGTCGCTCATATAGTGCTACTAATCACAGGTACCGTAAAAGCCTGACCGCGTGGTGCTCCTGATTGCTACTAATCACAAACCTATTTGGTACCTAACATAGTGGTACTACGCGCAAGTAATAACGACCCATGGTGTTCCCCGCGTGGTGGTACTAATCACAAGTAGTTTCATGGTTCGAATCCAATCATCCCTTGGTCGCCCCTTTTAGTCGCCTCTCACGACAGGCAGGGGATACCGTGGGTGTATTATTCGTCTGCCTCCCCCACCCACAGGGGGTGTGTGTTTGGTCCGCGAGAGGTATTTTATTTCCCTCAAGTCCGCCGGCAAGCCGGTTAGGACCCCCCTATCCGCCACCTGGGACGCGCCACGTGGGAGTATCACCTCTCCCCCTACTACGTCTGCGTAGCAGGTTCGTGGAGTTAAAGATGGATAGTTAATGTGTTCAGCCTGGTGTTTCTTCGGGTCTGTTATCTGAAGACGACGAAGTAAGTGCGAGAAACGAACAAGAAACTCCTCTGAAGCGTCGTCGGTTGGAAGGGCTTAAGAAGAAGGATTTAGCCAGCCAGACAAAATCCGTAATTGTGAATGTATTGCAATACGTGCAGAAGTTGGCCGATTCAAATATTTTGCAGACTGCGAACTTCAAGAAAACCCAAGAATTGACTGCAACAATGTGTAATGTTAGCCTTCGTTCGGTCCAGAGATGTGTTAATGAAGCGAAATATTCACCCAACCAAAAAATACTTTCATCTCAAAGGAAAAACTACGTAAGGGAGAAAAAACTTAGTGTGCTTAGTGATTTTCACTGCGATGTAGTTAGGCGAAATGTGCTCGAATTTTACGACCGTGGGGAATTTCCCACAGCGGAAAAAGTGTGTAATCAGCTAAGAGAGAAGATTCGATATAGTGGAAGTGTACGTTCAGTGCGACGAGTGCTGCACAACTTAGGTTTCAAATACAAGAGGGCTAACGATGGAAGAAAATTTCTGCTAGAAAGACAGGACATTGTTGTAGCTCGTGCACGATTTTTGAGAAAAATGCATGACCTCAAACATGAACAATACCCGAGGCAACGTATTTATTTAGACGAGACTTGGGTTAATCAGTCGCACAGTAAACAGTTTATCTGGCAACATTCAGATAAGAGCGGTGAATTGAAGGTGCCCACTGGGAAAGGTGGAAGACTGATTGTTTGCCACGCACGTGGTATTAAAGGTTTTATACACCAGTGTAAGTGGGTGTTCCTATCAAAGAAGAATAGCCTGGTCTACCACTCAGAAATGAACCAGACATCATTTAAAATGGTTTGTAGAAGATCTGCTATTAAGTTTGGAGGAACCGTCTATAATAGTTATGGACAATGCTCCATATCATTCAGCTTTACTTGAAAAAAGTACCCAACGCAAGCTGGAAGAAGAAAGAAACTCAAGAGTGGTTGCTGAAGAGAAACATACCTTTTAGTGAACAAGAAACTCGAGCTGAACTTTTGGAAAAAGTTGCTCCCTTCAAAGTAGAAAAAAAGTACCAGCTTGATGAATTAGCTCTCTCTTGGGGCCATGAGGTAGTAAGGTTGCCACCCTACCACTGCCAATACAACCCAATAGAATTGATATGGGCTCAAGTCAAGAGAGAAGTGGCAGAGCGGAACAAGACATTCAAAATAAAGGACGTAGAAAAACTCACGTCAGAAGCCATCGACCGTGTGACTGCTGCAGACTGGGAAAAGTGCTTCAATCGCGCGGAAAATCTCCAAACAGTTGATTGGGCCAAGGAAATAGTAAGGGACGAAAGAATGGGGCCATTCATCATCAGTGTAAATGACGACTCGACAGATAGTGAGATGAGTGATGCCAGTGACTAAGAAATCAGACTGCCTTGTAGCTAGAAGCCGATTCTTAATTCATGGTAAGTTCATGTAAACCTATTCTTTAAAGTAGTTCTTTTTCTATATTACTCAGTGCAATATACAGTATTCAAATATTTAAAGTTATAATGTAATAAAACTGATACAGATTAATATGTAACCAGAAAGTATTTACGGTGCCCTGCAGCCTGTGCTGGCGCGCGCGCCCCGAACTGACTCAGCTAGCGATGATCGCTTTCCGAGTCATTTTCCAGGAAAACTACAAGACTCACGGGAATATGTTTCAGATAAAAGTATTAGTCAGGCAATGTTTTACATTTTTCCCGCAGACAAAATTTTATTGGCTGAAGAAATAAAAACGTGGCCACTTACTGAAATTTTCAATACATGATTCTATGGATTTAAATTTACTCGTTCAAGATTTTATTTTTTAACTATTATTTAAAGTGGTTTATATGGAAAATGGTTATACCATTGAAACCAGCAGTCTTTTCTGAAGATTGTAGTATAATTTGTTTTGAAACATTGGATGACGTAACATCAGGAGCTTGATAGAGAACAACTTGCCACGCGCTCCGAAATTGTGTGTTCAGTTAGACATTTCTTCGCCAGTTGCTATATAACCTTGGCAACAGCGTAATTTCACCCGCCTAATTTCGTGGCCGCGATAATAGGTGTACTAGTCACGGGCGCCGGTATTCCCGTGGTGTTCCTCACGGTACTAATCACAGGCAACGCAGACACGCGGTGGCGCTCATATAGTGGTAAAACTCACAGGCAACGCCCAGACCCACGGTGTTGCTCACATGGGTACGACTCACAGGTACTGGAAACCCACAGGCGAACCACTCTCTGCTAATACTAATCAGAAACCTATTTCGTATCTAATATAGTGGTACTACTCGCAAGTAAAGGCGACCCATGGTGTTCCCCGCGATGGTACTAATCAAAAGTAGTTTCATGGTTTGAAGACAATCATCCCTTGGTCGCCCATTTTAGTCGCCTCTCTAGATAGGCAGTGGATACCGTGGGTGTATTTTTCATCTCCTTCCCCCACCCACAGGGGGTAGAGAGAGAAAAAAGAGGGGATCCGTCAGTTCGAAAATGAAGTAATGCATGAAGAAAGGCAAGGGCCACGAAGGGCGTGAAAATGAAAGACTCCCTAGGCCTCGAATGTTCTAATACCGTCGGGGTCGGAAAAGAACAGGAGTTGACCAAGGGAGGTCGGACAAGATAGATTAAAGTGAGGAGCCTGCCACATGTGGAAGCAATGCCACTACTCAGTTAAAGGCCCCCATGGTCGCCAACCCACGCTCCCAAGTGTAGAGCCCCTAGGACCCCTTCTAGTCGCACCTTACGACAGGCTGGCGATACTGTGGGTGTATTCTTTTTTCTACGTCCCCAACAGCAGGGGTTGTCAATTAGTGTATTTGTCAACTGAATTATCGGCTTTTTTAAAATCCACCAACCTGGGCCAAAAATCTGGAAAGTCAGAGTAACATCATCATCATCATCATCACTGGCACGACAGCCCTTTGTGGACCTCGCCTTTCTTCGTTTTCCCCATTCTTTCCTGTTAAGTGCAGAGCTCCTCCAAATCTTGATTCCAATTTTCTTTACATCCTCTCTCACCCCTTATTCTCACCTTAACTTTGGTCTTCCAACATTCCTGATTCCTTCTGGCACTGCATTAAATATCTTCTTTATCATTCTGTCATTGGCACGTAGCATATTTCCTGCCCATTCCAAATTGATCTTTATGCAGTTAACTATGTTTGATTCATTACATGAATTATACAATTCATGACTGTATCTTCTCCAGACGCCGTTTTCGTCCACTGGCCCAAAAATTTGCCTCAAAATCCTTTTTTTCAAATATACTGAGCTTTCATCAGATTTTGACAGTGCCAAGGACTCAGCACCATATGTTAATACAAGCTTTACTAAAACTTTATACTGTACCGGTTACGACCTGTACATAAGTATTTTTTGAGCATAAGTTACGTTTATTTACCACGCGTAATGTTCCGAGAACGCCTGGTTTGTTTACCAGCAGCGAGGACCAGCTAGCGAGTGTATGACGACTGTGAGCTGTGACGTAGCCACAGGGGCTAGCTAGACCGCCCGCTCGTCTCAACACGTGTTACCAGCCTTGACTGGTATTTTCTGGATTCCACGTCACTTGTTCTAGAGAGTTCGATGGAGAAAATTTTGAAATTTCTATAATAATGATGCTAGCGAATCGAGCGATATGTCATCTTGTTTGGGATCACCTAAACGTCCCAATGCTCGAGTTTCAAGCAAATCCATCGAGGGATTCGGGAGATATTCAATCAAACCGTAATATGACGTAGACATCCCGGATTGAATAAAAGGAGGACCTACTGTAGCCTATTCAGACAGTCTCAGCTGAGTAGTCAGCGGGGACACTCTTGCTGCTACTATCATCGTGGAACTCTGTCATTATACAAGTGTGGGAAGACGATTCTTCCAAGTACTATAAAGTGGACTCGTAAGACTTCGAGTGTTTTCTAAGTCTTCGTAATTGAACTTAGAATATTTACAAGTGTTTGTGAAATGAACTTGTATTATTTACATGGGTTCGAGAGAAGAATTCTTCTAAGTGTTAATTAAATGGACTTGTATTATTTACGTGCCTTCGAGACTGAAACTTTTCTAAGTGTTTGGACTTGTATTATTTACGTGTCTTCGAAGCTGGAATTTTTCTAAGTGTTTGTGAAATGGACTTGTATTATTTACGTGGAATATTTGCGACTGGTGAGGAACTCATCCTTCTAATAGACAGTGATTGATTAACATTGCTAGTGATGAACTTTAACTTTCCAACGGCTTTAAACGAAGTTAGGATTTCACTTACATTTACTCAAAGACTTGTACATTTGCCAGTGTTGGTTTAAAAGACTTATAAATTTCGTCAGTGAATTTATTTATGTGGAAGAACTTGTGTTTTCGTCAGTGGTCACTCAAAGACTTTATGAATTTCACCAGTGATTAACTTTAAATATATTCAAACTTCCAAGGGAATGGACTTGTGTTTTCATTCGAGTTTAGGCAAAGACTTGCACCTTCGCCAGTAATGAACTTTGAGTTTAACTATAATTTCACAAGAAGGGACTTGTATTTTTCGTTGCCAAAAGTTATTCAGGGACGAGGATTTTTCTAGTGGTGAACTCTAAATTATTAATACCACTCATATCGTTTTAGGAGTGTTGGAAGTCTTGATGTACAATTATCAAGAACTCTGCTTATAAGTTGATCATCCAAGGTTTTCATGGACTCAGTGCTACTAGTGACCTTGGGAACATCAATCCTCTCAGTCTCATTGGGCTGAGGTTGTACATGACTATCTACAACATCGCCTGGATCACCGGGGTTCAACCCGGGCCTCAGAGTTCGAGACATCTCTACTTGCCGTCAATCCAGACAGTCCAGCTGCCTCTGTCTGGAGTATCTGGAGTCCCTGGAATCCCTGGAGTCTTCTGGAACGTGCTTCAACCAGCTTGGCTTGGTGAGCTGGAGAACCCGAGCCATGCTATTGGAATACGAGGAAGACAATCCATTTCTACTTAGAGGTGATGTGCAAATTCATGACTTATTTGAATAAACTCTTGTGCAATCAGAGTCAGTTTTTCTGTAGATAGGACCCTACCTCCTGTACCGAGCCCTAGCTACAATTAATCCAGTTTTTCGCCCTGAGAACTATAGTCATGCTACTTTAAAATTTAATCTGAGAGTCGGGCTCTTTTACTGGTACAATACATTATGACTTTAGTTTTCCTCAACAACAGCTTAGACTTCAGATGTTTTCTGTGGCCATGATAGCACTTGTTAGCAGACAGTATACGTTTTTGGATTTCAGAACTTTGTTCTTCGAATTAACTTCTGACCCAAGGTAGGTAAAGCTACGCACAACATCAAACTTATGCGAGCCAATTTATATGAATGTAGATCCACTAGGGTAGTCTTTCTTGGTTACGGGTATGTACTTGATTGATTGATGTTTGTTGTTTAAAGGGGCCTAACCTCGAGGTCATCGGCCCCTAATGGTACGAAGTTATATGACAACGTAAAAAGTCCAAAATCCTCCACTGACCAGAATTCAAAACGTGAGGACGAAGAATGAATGGATTGATATGAATTTAAAACGATCAGTGGATCCGACCCACAGTGCCTCACATGTACAGAAGATGGCACAAAACAATAGTATTACTGACCAAGGGACGGCTTCAATAGGACGATTCTGAATCGATTGTGCTTATAGTCGAAACGGGTCCAAAATCCAGGTCATCAGCCCCTCATAATAGGATTTATCGCTAGGAAAGTAGAACCATGCTATGTGTAATGTTGCGGTACTAATCAAAAGTAGCGGAGACTCGCGGTATTCCACACATTATGGTACTATTCACAGGTAGTGTAATGTGCATATTTAACACAGACCTATGGTCTTTCGCACATTGCGGTGCTATTTGCAGGCAACGCAAATCTATGGCGTTCCTCACAGAATTGGACTAACCACAGGGACCCGTACTATCCCGTGGAATTCCTCACGTAGTGGGAACTGAGCACAGGTAAGGCAGAACCATGGTGTCGCTATATAGGGGTACGAATCACAGGTACTGCAGGACCCACATCCTGATTCACACACTGTCGCTACTAATCACAAACCCATTGTGTACCCAACATAGTGGTACTACGCGCTAGTAAATGCAACCCATGGTGTTCCCTGCGCGATGGTACTAATTACAAGTAGTTTCATGGTTCTAATTGGATCATCATTTGGTCACCCCTTACGACAGGCAAGGGATACCGCGGGTGTACTCTACATGTGCGTCCCCCGCCCACAGGGGGTGGGCATGTACTTACTTTTTTCTTCATTAATCTTTAAATTCATCTTTCTTGCTGCTTTTTTGAGGCTAGTGAAAGCTTCTCGCAATGCTCTTCGTGTTGTGATTAAATCAATATCATCTGCATATGTCAAAATTTGAACAGATTTTTTGTGTTGATTCTTGCATCTCCAACAACTTTCTCCAAAGCTCTATTGGACAAAAGGCATGAGTAATGAATCTCCTCGACAGCACTTGATAACATATTCTGGATCTTAATTTGAAGTATTTTTCATAGTGGCCTTCATAAGGGCGATCAATTTCTTAGAGATCGCAAACTCTTCCGTTGCTACATTGAGATTACTTCAATCAATGCTGGCATAGGTTGATCCTTAGTCAATGAAGAGATGGTGTGTATCAATTCCAAATTCCTTCCATTTGTCAAGTAATTGGCGGATTGTGAAGATCTGATCAATAGCAGATCTTCCTTGGCAAAATCCGCACTGATAAGTCGCCAACCGCAATTTCCACATAAGGCACCAATCTGATAAAGAGAATATTGCAAAATATTTTATAAACAATGGATAATAGGCAGATACCTATATAGTTAAAACATATCATATCATCTTTCTCATGTACGGGCAGATGATACCTACATTACATCATAAGGGACTGTTTCAGCTACCCATATCTTGGCCACTAGTTTGTGAAAATGTTTAACAAGTTATTTTCCAGCATTTTTTACAAGCTCTGATTGTATCAAATCCATTCCCGGGGCGTTGTTATCCTTTTACTTCTTAATGGCAAGACCAACTTCCTCAGTAGTAGGTATCGGTACATCTATTTCTGATTTTCTTGTATTTATAGCAAGTAACGTTTATTGGCCATCAGCTGGACTTTCATTCAACAGTTCATCAAAATCTTGGGGCCATATTTCTAGTATTGCTTCCTCACTGTCCAATATGCCATCCTTATCTCTACACAAATTTGATCTAGGCTGGAAATTCTAAGACTTTCACTTCTGATAGAAAGCTCTCACAATCCCTTTCAACCGTTCTATTTCTTTCCTCTCATACTCTCTTCTTGTGCAATCTCTCTTTTTCTCTTCTGTATGTTCGATACTCTTCCACTGTTTTTCGCGTGGTTCCGCCGTTGCATTCTCTTGTATGCTTCAAGGTTATTGCTCGTGCACACTCTTCATCAAACCAACTTACTCTTCCCTTCCTAAAACTTCATTTGCAGTTTTTAATAATGCATCTTTAAGCTTCTTCCAGATTTCATCGCTACTCCCACTAGTAGGCATATCGGGTCAGGGCCTCATTAAGCAAGTTAGCATGTTTCAAAGCAGTTTCGGGCTCCTTCAACCAAGCATTGGATCCATGCTCCTTTCTTACATTAGATATTCGGATTTTAATAGTTGCTACCACAAGGTAGTGATCAGAATCAGTATTGGGCCCCGTATCATTTCTAACATCAATCAAGTTAGAGAACTATCTTGCATGCATTAGGTGGTCAATTTGGTTAAAAGTACTTCAAACTGGAGACTTCCATGTCATTTTATGTATGTCCTTGTGATTAAAAGTTGTACTTCGCACTACCATATTTCTTGAGGATGCAAAATGTATAAGACTGATTCCATTATCAATAAAAATATCCTGCAAGCTGAATTTTCAAATACAAGGTCTGTATTCGTCTTCCTTACCTAGCTTTGCATTCAAATCCTCAAATATTATTTTATAGTCTGCTATTGGGTACTCATAAGTTTCATCTAATTCATCGTAAAATGTATCTTTATCTTCGTCGTTCTTCTGTTCATTTGGAGCATGTGCACAGATAAGACTGTAATTGAAGAACTTTCGTCTAACTCCGCACAATCCATGCAATTTTACCCAAAAATCCGTAAGATGGTTTTCTGATTATTGACAATAAAACCAGTACCAAACATGTGATTCTTCGTGTGACCACTATGGAATACCATGTGATTCTTTCTCTGTATCACTCCTTCACCAATCCATCTCACTTATTGAATAGCAGCAGAGGTGCCAACTTTGAAGTGGATTGTCAGTAATCGCCCTCCACCCTCGAGAAAAATTTCAAGCCAAAGGCATACGCCTTCCTTCTTGATAATGACACCCCTTTTGCCCTTCCCTCTAGCAATCTATCCAAAAGTATATATTACACAATAACATTTGCACGCAACCTCTTGGTTCTGTGATAAAACATTCCTTGCAGCTTGTTTTTCACGCAGCAGCTGCTTTTCAGTGTAGTTTTTCTTGAAGCATCCTTCCGACTGTGATGACATTTTCGTTTCCTGAACCATAAGCGATACCAGTGCAGATGTGCTTAATGCAGGCCTCACTTCTTTCTCAATCTTTCTGTCAACTGTCAGGTACACTTAACACAGCAAATACAACATTACTGAAGGATTTGTAGTGGAGAAGAGCAGCATCTGAGCTCCTTCATTCACAATGAATTTTACAACGCTTATGGGTAGCAAAAGGAACTCACAAGCATTGAAATAAAGTCGATTTAGGAGAAAGCTCGAAAGGACTCAACATTTTTCCTTTTCTTTTGTTTCCGTTGAAAATTATTTTTTCGTGATGTCAGCTTTTCCGTAATTTGACCGTAACTCCGTAATCGTGAGGTGGAATCTGTAATAGTTGGCACCCCTGTAGCAGTAATATCTTCTAGTCAATACTCATCCAGCTGATCGAGCAACTTTCTTAGGTTTCCAACTTGGTACACTTGACTTATTTCCTGTATCTCCTAAGTGGAGCATAGGGCATCAATGAACTTCCGCCACCGGACTCTGTTCTGCGCCAATGTCCTGATCTCGATCCAGGTCTTCCCTCCTTTCTCCATCCCTTCTGCTATTACACTCCTCCATGTGTTCCTTGGTCTGCCTCTTCTCCTGCTACCATGTGTGTTCCATTCCAGGACTTATCTTTACTTCACCGCAATGTATGCCCGATTCATTTCCATTTCCTACAACGCATCTCAATATCAATGGGTGTTTGATGGGTTCTTCTCCATAGCTCTTCATTGGAGATTACTTGTGGCCACCATACCCTCAGGATCATCATCGGTTTGCCCTTCCAGTGAGCCCAGTAAGGCGTTTGAAAACGAGCGTCTTCCAAAGTTGCCTATTCAAAAACATTTCATTGTCCAAGACAGATTCCCAATTCCCTCCTCTTCTCTCCACGTCTTCCCTCGGTTGGTCCATCCATCTTCTTCTTGGTCTTCTACCTCTTACTCTCTTTTCCAAATAAGCACATGGTAACCTTGAGCTATTTATCCGTTTAACATGCCCAAACCATTTAAGTCTAGATGACCTAAGTCTTTCCTCCATCGATTCATTTAGATCTAGGTTAGATCGGATCTCATCATTTTTCACATGATCAAGTCGGGTCTTTTGGAGGGCAGTTCTAAGAAATTTCATTTCACAGGCTTGAATCCTACTACAATCCGTTGATGTTAGTGTGCAGGTTTCCAGAGAATATGTAAGGATGGGAATGAAATATGACTTGTACAGGGTCATTTTTGTTCTTTGTGGGACCTTCTCATCCCATAATAGGTGTTTAATGATATTGTAAAAGTTAAAGCCTTTGGTTACTCTGTTATTTCTATCTCAGCTCTGTTATTATAAGCTATTACACTTCCTAAATAACTGAATTGGTGTACTACTTCAACTTGGTGGTCCTGTATTTTTATGTTACATTCTGTATTATGTCTGCTGATTTTCAATGCTACTGTTTTTGATGGGTTCAATTTCATTCCAAAATCATCAAACTTCTTACACCATGCATTCAGATTATTTTGCACTCCCTTCTCTGTTTCATCCCATATTGCCACATCGAGTGCAAACACCAGAGCCAGAAGATCTTTATTACCTTTTCCTTTTAGTTCCTTTAAAATGGTATCCATAACTGCTATGAATAGAAGAGGTGATAAGGCACTTTCCCGTTGTACTCCTTTGGTTGTATTGAACCATTCAGAGTGACCATCTCCAATTCTGACACAGCTTTTACAATTAGTATATAGCATTTGGATCTTCCTAATAAGGAACTCTGGTACACCAAGTTTTCTAAGACTCCTCCAAATAGTTGATCTAGGAACATTATCATACACCTTTTCCAGGTCCATAAACACAATAATTAGGTCTTTTCCTCTTTCCCAGTGTTTCTCTGCCAATATCCTCAGGATATTCCTCAAAATTTCTGTTCACAAATGTTTGAAGTCTGCTGATCAGTTCTTTGTTAGTCTTCAATGTATCCCACCCATGGAGCAGTACTGACTTGACATTTGTATTGAAGATGCGTAGTTTGGTATAGGTGTTAAGTTCCCTTGATTTCCAGATTGGTCTCAGCATTGCATATGTTCCTTTAGCCTCATGTATTCTAATTCCTATATCCTCCATAGTTCCTCCCTCAGGGGTGACTATACTTCCCAGGTAGCAAAACTGCTTGACTAGCTCTATCTCTTGCTTTGCTAAAAATAATAATGCCTTGTTTCGGTTATTATAGCACATCTCCTTGGTTTTCTTTCCATTTATCTTCAATCCCACCTCTGATGCTTCGGTTTTTATATCGTTCAGCTTTGCATCCATATCCTTGAAACTACTGATTAGCAAACACAAGTCATCCGCGAAGTCCACCAGCTTGGTAAAGAGTTAAAACATTCCACGAACCAATTCTCAAGTCCTTCACACATTTGCGACATTGTCGTAAAAAGGTCAGGCCGGTTATTTCTTCTTCAGATTTCATAACGAAAGTTTTTACAGATTGGGTTGTCAGCCCAACGCCAACCCCCAGCAATCCTGGAGGGCCGATGTTTTCTTTCGGGGTTGTCTCCCTTAGCTGGTGGGTCCCCATTTTGAAGCGTCGGGAACTCGCTTTTTCGCCCTTACATGACTTAGCCGTGTACACGCAATGTACCCGTTGCCCAGGGGCCACGGCGTGGACGTGCATGTATCGGACTTGGTAGGAATAAATGGCATTTCCTGTGTTTTATTAGTACACTTCCACCAGCAAGAAGTGAACCCACAGGACCACATACTACCCCTTTGACCCCCGACAGAGGAGTAACACCTCTGTAAAAAAAACCTAGATCTAGCTGACCCGGCCAGTAGTCCCATGTAAGGGTCCCTTGCCAGGGTTACGGTAAAGACCTCAACGGCAGTGAAAACGGAGAAGGACTTCAGAACGGTGGAACTGACAGGACGGGCAACCCTCCTATTTGTGGTTAATAGAACAGGATTACAGAGAAAGCCTCATCAGTAGTGAAAGCGGAGATAATAGGTTTCAGTATGGCGGAACTAGTGGAAGAGGCAACTCGAAAAAATCCACTTCGCGTCTGTCCTGAAACAAGCGGCTAAATGGTCAACATCTGTTCACCAAAGGTGCAGCTGGAAACCTTTCTTCAGAGCTAAGAACCTCGAGGAGAATCTTTAAAGAACGTGTTCGCCTAACCCAACAATCAATCAAGGATGGATATTTTTTAATTATACAGTAATTATGCGTAAGTGTAAGAGAGGGTCACAAGTCCTAACTCCCCACTGCTAAAGACCTAAATAAATAAAACAATGGGTATGAACATGCATTTCACAGAGAAATTCACCTTAAAATCTTCCAGGATTTAAAGGGATACTGTGGGTGTATTCTTCATTTGCGCCCTTATAAAGAGCCCCTGGGACCATTTTAGCTGCCTCTTAGGAAAGGCAGGAATGCTGTGGATGTTATTCTACTGTCCCCACTCACATTTGGATCTAACAACCCACCCACATCTGATGGTGATTGTTTCAAAGAGGAAAATAACATAATGCTTGAGTGGTGATGGTGAGTTGTTGTTTTAAGACAAGTAACTGGGCAACAATCCCCTCTAGACACTAATCAGAGAGAAAATTGAAGAGATGGTGGTGATTATAGTTTAAAGAGGGGTCATTTGATGCCAAATCAGAAAAAGTGTACTTTTCAACCTCACCATCTCAGACTTAAATTTTCCAGTACTGACAGAAATTTAAGAATGGCAGGAGGCCTGGTGTGTGGCTAAAATGGTACATGCAGCTCAATTCAGTGCCTAGAGAGAGCTACATTATCTCAGGATGAAGACACGAGTTTACGTATTATAATAATCAGAAAGGAAATGGAAGAGGTCCAACACTTCAAAGAACAACTGAATCTGTAAAAGAAAGGGAGGGGCCACATAGGGTGTGAAAATGAAATACTCTAGGCCTCAAAAACCTAATATTACCACCAGGGTCGGAAAAAGAA